>NC_016457.1:2500000-3125000 GCF_000226115.1 Thermothielavioides terrestris NRRL 8126 | reverse complement strand
GCGCCAACCCAACACCCAGCCATCACCGCCTATACGGATGTGTACATGCCTGCACATCGTCAGCGCTAACCTCGGATCAGCCAGTTCCCGCGCGGTTCTTCCCAGGCGCCAACGTCCCTCTCCGCTGGTCCGCCTTGGGCGACGTTGCACTGCAGGGGTACAATGTCCGACTACGCCAGTGAGATGCGAGGTTTTACAAGTCCGGGGACTCACAGTGCGGGCCCCGAATAAATTTCATCTCTTTCGGCAGGCAGACGCACCCAAATACACAGTAAGGTAGCACTGCTCGTCAGCATTGTCGCGGCCCAGGTGCTACATCGCCAACTGCAGCGGGACATCAATCACTTCCAGGCCGAGGGTGCTGTGGTCCTCCCAGTGCAGCTGCGCGGCGCGGTGCGCCTGTCGGTCTTGCAGCGCGGGAAGTTCGCATCGCTGAGGGTAAAGGGATGCAGTTAAAGGAGGCGGTCTCTTCACGTTGGCGTCGATGTTGATGATATTCTCTTGCCCTCAATTCCAGTAACGCGCCTCCTTTTCTTTCTTTCCCAGGTTGAGGAAGCATATTCCTGTGCATCAGTGACACTTCCACCATGGCAGTGATACAACAACTCTGGCCAGCCCTCCTCTCCCTGTCCCTGGCACTGGCACTGCCCACCGCCGCGAGAGCCACGCCCTCGCCAGACCCCAACAGCGCAAAAGCCGTACGACCACACACCCCCCATCAATTTCCTCCTATCTCCCCTCTCCCATCCACGATTCCCATCCCCCATCCTCCCAACCCGTCCACCCGATCTGACCAACCCCCCTCATCTCCATGATTAGTGCGCCGCCCTCTCGACCGCCCTGCCACACCTCGTCGCGCTGCCCAACACGCCCGCCTACGCGCAGCACAGCACCTACTGGTCCGCGCGCCAGACCGAGGTGCACCCGGCGTGCTTCGTGGCGCCCTCCACCACCCAAGAAGTGTCGCGGGCGATCGCGCTGCTGACGAGCCTCGACGCGCCCTTCACCGTCAAGGCGGGCGGCCACACGGCCTTCGCGGGCGGGTCGAACATCGCGGGCGGCGTGACGGTCGACCTGGCGGGGCTGGACGGCATCGCGGTGGCCGCGGACCGGCGGAGCGTCGCGGTCGGCGCCGGCAGCCGCTGGATCAACGTGTCCGAGGCGCTGGACCCGCTCGGCCTGGCGGTTGTCGGCGGGCGCAGCGCGACCGTCGGCGTGAGCGGCCTGACGCTGGGCGGGGGGATATCGTATTTTTCCGGGCGGTACGGGTGGGCGTGTGATAATGTGCGGACGTACGAGGTGGTGCTGGCGTCCGGGGAGGTGGTGGAGGCGACGGCCGGGGGCAAGCACGCGGACCTGTACTGGGCGCTGAGGGGGGGCGGGGGGTCGAACTTTGGGGTGGTGACGCGCTTCGAGCTGAACGTGATCGAGCAGGGCGACTTGTGGGCGAGCTCGGTGGTGTATCCCGGCGTTGCGAACGCGACCGTAATTGCGCTGATGCACGGGCTGCTGGTGGAGGGCCTGGCGGCGCATCCGGCGGCGCATACGTACTTTGTGATGACCTACGTCGCGGCGCTGGGCGGGTACGTGGTCCTCAGCGACCAGTTCCATTCCACGCACGCGGACGGCACGGCCACGCCGGAGGTGTTTGCCGCCTTCCACGACGCGGCGCTGCCCACGCTGTCGGTCAACACGCGGTTGTCAAATACGTCTCAGCTGCTGCGCGATATTGAAGAGCCCTTCGGTGACCGGCAGACGTCGTGGGATACGACGGTCGCGGCGACTGCGACACCCGAGCTGCTGCTGGACATTGTGCCGCTCTTCGAAAAGCACGTGGCTCGGCTGCTGGCCGCCGCGGCCGCCGCCAACTCCACCGTGACGCCGTACCTGGTCTACCAGGCCATTTCGACCAACATCATTCAGGCGATGCAGGTCAACGGAGGAAATGCGCTGGGGCTGCGGCCCGAGGACGGGCCCATTATGATTGTGCAAGTGACGACGACGTGGTCGAGCGCGGCACTAGACGACATGATCGAGAACAGCTCCAGGGAGCTGATTGCCGAGGTCGACGCGCTCGCGGCGTCGCGCAACGCGACGTCCAAGAACGGGTATATATACATGAACTATGCCGGCAAGACGCAGGATGTGTATGCGGGCTATGGCAAGGAGAACCTCGCGAGGCTGCGGAGCGTGGCGAAGCAGTATGATCCCACCGGCAAGTTTCGGAACTTGTGGAATGGGTATTTCAAGCTGTGGTAGGTCTGCCCTCGAGTTAACAAATGGGTGGTCGCCATATGTGGGCGTGATTTGCAACAGTCTCCGTCATAGATAGACCTGGGAATTGAGTTAGTTACCCTCAGTTGATTCTCGCGGCATACTGGGCATAGTATGTTGTAGCGTCCACGGAATTTACCTACTTCAATAGTCGAGCATGACGCTTAAGAAACCCCAGCAATGCGCCCGGTGCTTTTACCGGGCGAAGAGGAGGCTCGAGAAGTGTTGGTCCCCTGGAGACTCGCTCGGCAGGCGTGCAGGAGGTGGCACGCAACAGCAGAGCATGCCGCGTTCTCCCGTGCCGAAAAGGTGGCTAACTCGTCACTCTCTGTCGATCCGGGTGACCGGCAATCCCGGGGGTCGATACTGGTTTGGAAAAAGTTCACCTCAGCCCGCGGAGTTGGCCAGCATCTCCTTGCACACCCCCAGCCGCTCGTGCGCCTCCTGCAGCAGCTCCGAATGCGCCTCGGCAAACACGGAGCGCAGGGCGTCCAACAGGTCCGGCAGTCCATCCCTGAGGCTCAGCGCCGCGCTCTCGGTCATCTCGGGCAGGTTTGCAATGTTGGTGAGATAGGCGGCCACGCGCCGGTAGTTGACCGGCAGGGGCTTGCCCGGCCGGAACGGGCCGCTCGCGTGCGGGGGCGGATCATGGACAGAGTCCTGGGGGCTGAGCGCGCGCACGAACGACCAAACGCTCAGCGCGGCGTAGTACATGACCCACGGCCGGTGTGGGTCCGGCTCGTTGCGGCATGAGTAGGACTGCACCTCCATGGGCGGCAGGCTGACCACGCCGGAACCGATGTCCAGGCGTTCGCGGTCGCCGACGCTGGCGCTCCGCCGTGGATCGACCAGCACGCGGTGGAGCAGCTTGCAGGCATGCAGCACGGCGTGGCGGGTTGATGGCAATGTCGCCCACACACGCATCCGCGCGACCACGTTAGTGTAGTCTCTCACGGACACCTTCCTCCCCAGCAACCGCTTCGCGCCGGCGTAGACTTGGCAGTCGATGATGTCGACGTGCAGGCTGATCTGCGCCAGGTGGTAAAGCACGGCCGCGCTGTGGATGGGACCAGTGGAGCCGGGCGCATCAGCGAGACTCGGGTTACCCGACGCGCCCTGGGCAGCGTCGAAGCTGCGCTTCCAGTCGTCGAACGCGCTCAGCAGGACCTTCTTCCAGGCCTCTTGCGAGTCGGTCGACGGCGTGGTCAGGTCCAGCCCTTTGAGGCGTGTCTCGCGGTGGCTCAGGTGCCAGCCGACGCTCAGCAGCCCAGACATAATGATCATGCGACCGAACGAGTGGGTCCTGACCTCCTTGCCGTGGAGCGCGCGCTTCAAGCCGTCAAGGAACGAGATAGGGTGGACGCCGTACATGCGCAGATTCTGGTCGAGTTGTCGCACCGTGTCCGGGTTCGAGGCCGTCCACATGTTGTCGTCGCAGGGAAGCGGCAGCCGGATCTCGTGGGGTGCCATGTCCGCCGCGTGGCCGAACATGGCGGCGTGGATCACATCGATCATGAAGGCGGCGAAGACCACACGGTGGATCGCTTCGGTCTCGGCCCATCGGCACCACCACGTGTGCGAGTCGAGCGAAACACCCTGCGGCTGCTCGGCGGAGGGCACCTCGGGAGGCGACTCGCTTCCGGAGCGGCCAATAAGGGGGCTGCCCCGCCGGAGGAGGGTGAGCGTGACGGTGTGGTAGATGTGGGCGCGCTCGTGGAGTCGCCGAGACGAGTACATCTTCTCGTAGAACTCGAGCAGCACCAGCGCCTGCGATACCCAGAGAGAAACGGGCGGTTGCGCCTCTTCGGCGGTCAAGATTTCCGACCTGACCCCGAGAATGAGCATGTCGGCGAAGCCGCCGTAGTCGGCCAGGTTCCCGGTCGAGTCTCGGGTGCGCAGCGAGATCGCCCCCAGCGCGACCATGACCATGAGCAGAAAGATGGAGCATCTGTTGCACGAAAAGGTTGGCTGGTGGACGATGGGGAGGCGAGGGGACACCCGGTCCCAGTACTCCTGCAGACAGTCGCGCATCATGTCGACGCTCAGCGCGGGGATGTCTCCGCTGCTGTCATGCACCAGGTTCGCGACGAGCGGTTCCGCCTTGGGCTGCTTCTGGCGGAACACCTGGAACCAGCGCAGAATCTCCTGGCGGCGGAACTCGGAGATCAGCTCGTCGGTCTCGACGAAGCGGGTGGGCGTGTCGAGCTGGGACCGGCCGCTGGTCAGCGACTCGTAGTCGTAATGGATGTTGTTGTTGAGGGTCGACTCGAGGCCGCCGTCCATGAAGGGCAGGTGCGAGACACTGAAGTCCCCATACGGCGCGTGGGGATCAAACAGCCACACGGCGAAGTTCTCGCGGGACATGTCGCCGGCCTGGAACTCGGTCGTGGGATAGGCCACGGGCGCGGGCTGCTCGGGGACCCGCTGAGCGTCGCGGGAATAGTAGCCCGGCCTGGGCCGGATGATGTTGACCGCGGCCAACTCGGGCATTTGCGCATGCCAGCCGCCACCGGGGTTGCTGTGCGACATCCTGGGCGGGGGCTGCGCAGGGTTCGGCAAGGACGGTGAGGGCTGTGAGTTCGAGTCCGGGCCGAGCAATATGGCGGCGTCATGCGGGACCCGTGTGAGGGCCGGGCGGGCTTCGCTGGTTGCAGACGGCGAGATGGCCGTCGTGGTGGGCGACGACTCGGTGGTAGCACTGAAGCTGGGCAGCCGGTTCCTGGGGACGTACGAAGCCGAATGGCGCTTTCGATGGCGGGCCAAGAGGTCTGCGCGCACGAATTTCTGTTCGCACTACTCGCGCAGCGTCAGTATGGTCCGGCACTGTTGGGCTACGGGGCTGTGATGAGACTCTGGTGAAGCTGGGGGCTCGGGCCGGCGCCGGCGAAGGGCAGAGCCGTGTCTCAGTCTCGGAGAGAGGGAAGGCCGTACCCCAGCAACGTCGCAGCGGTAGATTTCCTTTGGCGCATCTGAGCATAGCAAGTAGCCAGGTCAGCAATAACCGCGAACATGGGCGGGCGGAGGAGGGCAGACAAAAACAGAGACGGGGCCAGTCGCACGGTTCAGCTGGTGTCGCTGGAGATGCTCGGCTCTCGAGTAAAGCTTGCCGCAGTTTGGGTAGTCGCAGGCAAAGCGGCGCGGGGCACCCTTCCGGCTCGCGCGCTTGTATGGGGCGGGCCCAGCACCGCGGTTCTGGGGCTGGGGCTGCGGCGGCTGTTGGGCGTCCATGGGGCTGGGTTCTGGGTCTGGTTGCAATCAATGTCTCGTGCTCTGGCTCTGGCTCTGGCTCTAGCTCTGTGCCGTGCCGGCGTCGGGGCAGTCAGTCAGCCGGCCTTCATCCGGCAACTTCTCCCCGTGGGGCAAGCAGTCGATTGCACGCACGAAGTGCGGAAACTGGGGGGAGAGGGGAAAGAAGAAGCGACAAAAAAAAATGTGCGCTCAAGTCGCGGCACACCCGCCCGCCTACAGGCACCCGCTGCGAACAGCAGACATTTGGATTGGGCCTGATTCTGCCTCAAACCAGAGTCATTGAAGAAGACGATTTGGCGCAAAAGTGCAGTAGTTCATTGGGTAAGTGTAAGCTGGTTTTGGGCAGGAAAAGAGCTCATCAAAGATCGAAAGGCACCTTCCCCAGACTGCCCCACCTGCGCCCAAACTCGCGCTTTTGGGGCGGGAAACCCCCACGCTCATCTCCACGCCCCACCGCCAGCAGAGTCCAGGGTCAGTCACTGAGCCCTCGGGGGTCTCACAGGACCTCCCCATCCACGTGGGAAGGCGCGGCTGTCGACGTCGAACGGGGAAACTCTTACGGATGCGATACTCCCCCGCCTCCATAGTGACTGTTCGAATCGCCTGGCACCACAGAGCCTGGAAGGAGAGAGAGCTAAGAAAACAGACGGGATGGAACCGCGCTCAAACCACGGAATACCCAACTGCCTTAATGTCGGAGGTTATAGGGAGAGCCAACGCCTAATGTTCTCGAACTACCAATGGATTATTATTATTATTATTATTATTTTTTTTTCTCTACCACTCTTGCCAAGAGCAACCTCAACAGCCCCGAAGAGACCCTCCGGCGGTTCCAGGTAGACCGTTTCGTCGTTGCTTGGCACAAGGATTCGTTGAAGGTTTGACGGCCCTCCGCACGGGTAGAGCTGATCCGGGGCGGAGGCGCCCTTTGCAGGCGTGGGGGTCCCTCACAACTCTCAGAGCTCTCGTCCGCCAGGCTGCGCCTGGTGAGCCGTTCATTGGCAGAGCCATCAGGGGCACCAGTTGAAGATAAGAATCAAGGGTGGATCCCCAAATGCGCAAATGCAAGGCGAATCCCGCGGAGCTGGCTTTTGTGTTTCTTTTTTTGTTTCCACCAATGCAATAGTCCGCATCACTGCCAAAACCATTCAGCTCAATGGAGCCCAATGGACCATAACTGGTAAAGGTACCATTATTCCGCAGTTATGCACAAGCCGCGGCATCAGAGTGGCCTCGCCTCTGCCGTTCCATCTTCATTTTTCTCTTGCTTCTTTCCCGAGTGCTTCTACTGTCGAAGGAGATAAAGTACCCAGAACAAACCATCGAGGGCAAGGCTAGCAGTTCCAGTGTCCGTGTCACGGAGCGGGATGGCGAAGCTGGTCCAGCATGAATGACCTCAACGGTCAGCGTCGCCAGTTTTAATTAGACGTCGCGCATAAGACTGACACAGCCACCGAAACTCCCGAGCCTGTGTAATCAAGACTTGGCGTAGATCGGCACCGAAATCGTCGTCATGGGACAACCGGTCCGCGTAGTGTCCAGTACATAAGCCGCTGACTGGAAGCGCGCTGCGGCAAAGGCAACACCATGGTTGATGACTATGCTAGCCACGAAGAAGCCACATCGACAAACTCGGAATCGATAATAAGTGACGTGACGCGAACGATCGTTAACCCCGTTCTGTTCCCAGCGTCCACATGCCCCCCTCGACCTTTCTCGACACATAAGAGTGCTCCTTAACGACGCTTGTCAGGACCACACACACTGACTTATCATCCGGCTTGCCGTCCAAACGAGGGAGGGCGACTGAGGTGCTCCTCGCGGCGAATGCCAAGACAGGCGTGAGAGATCGTCGTCGGGCAACAGCCTCGCATATTCCAACAGAGGAAAAAACGCCCACCAGTTGGCCAGCCGGGCCCCGATCGCTAGATTCCGATCTTCTCGGTCAGCGAATTGATGAACTCACACCGCTCCAGCAGGCGTTCTGCCTCCAGAAGCCGTTGCCTCTCCGCTGCCTCCTTCGTCCCCATCTCCCTAACCTCCAGGCTCCCATCCGCGCCTACGATGGGAATCTGCATGCCCTCTTCGCTCCCTCCGGCGCCCTCTCTCGCCGCCGCCTGGCCCGCCAAACGCACGCTACCAGTGCCTAGCGGACCTCCGACAACCAGAATCTCAACGCCGTCCTGCTGGCCCCCCTCCGGCCCGGCAGGAAACGCCTCGGGCCACGGCCCAAGACTGGCGTCCTCCCCGTCCTCCCCCGCCGGATTCCCCGTGTAGGCAAACCGGATGAAGCTGCCCGCCATGGCGGCCGCCAGCCGCTCGTCCGCGGGGGAGAGGCTCTGCCCGCCGCCCTCGGGGAACACGCCGTTGAAGATGTAGTTAGTGTCGCTGCCGTGGGCCACGCCGACGTAGGGCATGCCAACGGCACGGAACACCGGCGTCAGCATCGTCTGGTTGAGCGCGTACACGCGGACACCGCCGCCGCCGCCGCCGCCGCCGGCAGCGGCAGCGGACGACGCGGCGGCCATGGCGCGGCCGAAGTCCAGGCTCGAGCACGTGAAGAGCAGGTCGCGCAGGATGCGCGACGCGCGGAAGTAGTGCACCGGCACGGCCGGGTCGCCGGCGGCCGCGTCCCGGCGCGCCTCGTAGTTGGCGGCCTGCTCGGCGAAGTCGGCGGCCGGGTAGAGCGCGAACAGCCGCGCGAAGTCGTCGTCAGTGAGCGCGTGCGCGAAGTTGCGGATCGTGGCTTTGATGCTGTCTTCGGTTTCGTAGAGCTGGGCGGGGCCCGCGTTGAGGTCGCCGTCGTCTATCGTCCAGCCGTAGACGAGCGGGATCCCTTTGGGAGGGTTGTCAGTCAGAGCATGGGTATTATATTGACTTGGCCGTCGTGAGGCCGGACGGAGACGGTTTCGGAGATGCAACCAGGCTCTCTCTCTCACCTTTGACAAACCGACCGGATCGGTAAAGAACCGACTGTCGCTCGGGGAAGAAATCCCCGTCGATGGACGGAATGAAGGTGAAGAGCCCTCCGGGAGGGTGATTGCTAACCGAGTACTCCATCGCCTTCTTCGTCAGCTCCTCAAACGGCACATTTCTCAAGCACTCCAGCAACTTCGCGTCCTCGACCTCGTCGCCACACCCCACCATTGCGGCAACGTTGCGGGTGTGCAGCTCGGACACGTCGCTCGACATGTTGAGCGCGGTGCCCGGCGGGCCCGACATGGCCCAGGCGCGGGTGAACGGGACGCCCTTCTCGCCGCCGTACGAGACAAGGTGGAGCGAGGTGGCGGTGCCGCCGGCGCTGAGTCCGAAGAGGGTGATCCTGTCCGGGTCGCCGCCGAAGGCCGCGATGTTGTCCTTGACCCACTGCAGCCCGGCGCGCTGGTCGCGTATGCCGTTGTTCAGGGACTTCTGCTCCTTGAGAATGGGCAGGCGGGCGAACCCGAAGATGGTGAGGCGGTAGTTGAGGGCCACGTAGATGATTGGCTTGCTGAGCGACTTCGACAGCGTGATCAGCTTGTCCGGATCGAAATGAGGGTCGTAGGCCGAACCCTTGACGACGCCGCCACCGTGCAGGTGGACGACGACAGGCAGGTTGTCTCCTTCGGCGGTGCCCGCAGGCCTGGCAATGCGAAGGTTCAGGCAATCTTCGCTGATCTCGGGTATCTCGACAAAGTAAGGGGGCATCGCCGCCTTGGACTGGGGACATGCTGGGCCGGGCGCCGAGGCATCAACCTCGGCTCCTTCTGGAGAGCTGTATGGCTCTGGCGGCGCAAAGCGTCGCTGACCAGATGTGTCGTGGGCATACCGGATGTTCTGGAAGTGTTCTACGCCACCTGCTGCCGTTCCTCTGTACGTGACTTTGTTCTTCCGCAGCGTTACCGAGGGATCCGCCAAGGCAGACCTTGCCGCGAGGCCGACAAGTATGGCTGTCCGGAGAAACATGACGAGCGGATTATTTTCTCGAGCCTGGTTCCGCAGGACTGATGTGCAAATGTTCGACAGCCTGAAGCAAGGTAGAGGAAGAAGAATCAAATATGTTTCGGGGGCCAACCTGCAGTAAATAGAGGTGAAGTCGAGACCCCTGACGAAAGAAACTTGCGGCGCAGGCCAACAGCCCTCACGTATGCTTGGTCGCATTGCAGGATTGCTTAAAATAAGCGGTGTGGGCAGACAAAGGAGCACGGCGTGCTTGGAGGAATCCGACGAGTCGAGAAGGAAGAAACCAATGAACAAACGCTGGCTTGCCGCCAAGCCTGAAAGCTGCGTTAGCAAGATGCTTGCCAGCCAGCTGATCCTCCTCCAACAGCACGGATTACAGTTGGCAAGTGAAATATGCGTGACACATCCGCTGTTGTGCAACCCGAGGATTAAGTTGCAATCTCGACATAGTATTGAGACGTTCGTCTCGCTACCCCGTTTCTTCACCATGTCATGCGTTCTAAGCCCTGAAAGGCGATGTAGCTCAGAGTTGTTCTCATGTTTTTGCTAGACGTTGTTCTCATGTTTTTGCTAGACGTTGTTCTCATGTTTTTGCTAGACGAACACATGAACCGCGACCTCTCGTACTTCGAAGGGTATGTGTCGAGGTAAGGCTGTTGTTTGAAGAGCAAGAGCTCCCTCCTGTCTAGGATGATCGAGGCGGGAAGAGTTTGGTGATGATCTAAGCCAGGAAGCCGGGAATCAGGAACCTTTGGCAACGTCTTTCCCACCGCTAATGAGAGTGACTGAAGCCTGGGAGGCTCGGATTCTCGATCCCGGATTCTGCTCCAGCATCCGGTCCACCACCCGCTCCGTGCTATCTTCCCGGTTCAACCTTTGCCTCACGAGAGTCACCGAGTCCACCCAAGCCATCATTTGACGATACGCTGTTCCATGCTTATTAGCCACCTGATGGATCATCCAGCCAGCCACTGCCTTCTCGGGAAGGGAAATCTTCCCAAGCACGTATAGCATCGTGATCCCTAACGCCCACATGTCCCCAGGGGCACCACGCATCCCATTCTCGGCAAACTCGGGCGGGATGTACCACGGTGTTCCCCCAACAGGACCATTGTCATGGACAAACCTGGCCATTTCGAAATCAAGGAGGACGGCGCCACGCTGGGGCGAATAAGCAATGTTCGCTGGCTTGATATCGTTGTGAACGATCTGCTGGGTCTCGAGATAAGCGAGTGCGGAGAGGGCATCTCGGAGAATGACGGCAGCATCGGACGGGTGGAATGGCGAGTGCATGCCGCGGTGAAGAGATGGCGGGAGACGCTCGATATATAAGGCAAAGATGCGGCCATCGAACGCCTTCAGCGAGACGATGTTTCTCTGTAGGGAGTTATTAGACGACTTCACCAGGAGACCACGCTGGATGACTAACACAAAAGGCTTACATGACGCAGCTTTTCCAGGAAACTCTTTTCCGTACGCCATCTCCTTGCGCAGCTGGCCAGGTCGTTTGCGGTCTTGCCTTCGTATCTGACGATTTTCGCTACAATCCTTTCGGCAATTTCCGAGTGCTGAGCCACAAAGACGGAGGAAGAACGCGAGTCGGCGATGCTTCCGAACCGTCCCAGTTCGTACGTGGCCGGGCTGCTGGCGCTCGACGTTCGGCTGGATACCACTGGAAGAGGAGCCGCTTTCATCTCAGGGTTTTTTGGCTGTGTCGTCTTGATGATGGCTATTTCCCCATCTAACAGATCCAGAACTGAGGCGCCGTGTTTTCGGATGACTTGACGTCCAGGCGTCGCCGCAGTAGTCAGTACAGCGGCATTGGGAGAGCTGGTGATTGCATTGAGCCCGGATATGTTTGGTAGGCCAGCACCGCCAGACACAGTGGGGACAAGTAGGATTTCAGACACATCAGCTTCTCGTCTTTGGCGCTTGGTTGCCGGCTCCTCTTCATCACCGGAGGCGAGCCGCTTGGCAGAGGTAGGAGTGTCTCGTGGCGCTTCGGCGATATCAACAACAAACTGCCTTCGGACTAGCAAGAGATCGACCAGGTGTCGCCGAATGTCGCCACCATCACCCACCGAAATTCTCCAGAGGCCGGGCGAAACCATGCGACGCTGAGTGGGTGACAGTCTAGTTTTACCGCCAGACGGGCCCAGGTCGGTCAGGTAGATGGGACCGGGTGACTCGTTGACCAGCAGGCAGTCGTCACTGCTCGGGTCGTAGTAAATCCTACACTGGGCTTGTCCGTGAAGGATCTCGGGAGGTCGATGAGGGTGCGGAATCGAAAAGGGGATGACAAGGGCAAAATCCACGTCGACTGTGCGCTGCACCACGCCAACCATGTCCCAACCACCGACACTGTGAGGTAGGCGGATGACTGCAGAAGTCTCGCCTTCCGGTGGCCGAGAACAAGCGAGTATAAGCCGAGCGTCCGGCGATGTGGTCAGCGACACGTTGGTGAAAGTCTCCATCAATTCGGCGACTGGAAGATTGGCCGGAGTGGCCAGTGTGTCTTGGCCTTCGCCCTCGAGGCCACGTTTGGCTTTAGCCTCTTGCTGTTCAGGCTTGTCGTCATCAGGCACACCCTGTACAGGCATGGCCGGGTGCTGAGGTGGGCTGTCTGCAACACGGCGCCTCACTTCCGCCGAGTCTGTGAATGGTTGAGTAGAACCACTGCTATATGGCATGATGCACGAGAGACGCCGAGGGGCTGATTGCCTGAGATCGGAAAAGCAGAAGTTGAAAGATAAACCAGTCGCGGGGAGCTCAGGTTCGAGCGATGCCCAGTGGTTCACTACCTTCCTGCATACCTAAGGTAGGTAATTCAATTCACATGGTCGGTTGGTTGGGCTCCCGCTGGTGCCTGATAGCGGCTTACCAAACCCATGATTACCTAATCACCCCCCCCCCCCCAAAACCTCGGCTCTGCCAAACGGGCAGCGCTAATCATCAACGAGCGCTTCGTTCCACCAGGCTGGACACTCTTCTTCCACCGCCCTCTCTCCCACCTTATCCACAATCCACTCGCGCGCGGCCACCACCACGGATTTTCTTTCGATTACGCTGCAACTCCGTTGGAACCGCCCCCACGATGCCTTTTGAGCCACCGAAAATCACCGACAAGAAGAACGCGATCTGGATCGAAATTGCCAAGCCGGGCTTTCGCGACCCCAGGTATCTCTGGTCGGACTACTGGCGACGGTTCAACACTATCACCATCCCATTGCTAGACGAGGATGCGTATTTTGCCGACGCGCTTACTGCTGCGAAAGAGGCTCAGAGCCGTCAGCACCTCGAAGAATTGCTCGCTAAGAGATTCGAGGCGCGCCGCAAGGAACTCGAACAAACCGTCCGCGACATATTCTACGCATCCTTCTCCCCGAGAACGCCATTCCCCTCCGAGGCTGCCCGTACCGCAGCGTCCAAAGTGGGGACAACTGGCAGTCTTGACAGTTTCATACAAAGTGTATGTGGTGTCGTCTGGGGTTGGGGAGAGCGCAGCAACGAACATGAGGCCCTGCAAATCCACCCCGCCGATGGCCATGACTCTGGTGACAGCGGTGGCAGTACCGAAGGTGATGGCGAGAGACAACATAGCGACTTCAGTTTCTCTGGGAACGACGTAGGATCTGAAACGCAGCAATGGCCTGAGTATCCGAAGTTCGTCCATGACGACGAGGCGGATCTGCTCTGGAACGGCATTCCTTCGGCGTGGAGGGTTCTTGAGTGCGAGGATGCAGAGGAGACACCCTTGGAGCGACAGCTGCCGTCTCCCACCTTACCAAAGGACAACGCGGTGTTAGCCGTGAAAGGTGTTGTGAATAGGGGCGACGACGAACACATCTCTCGCCAACAATCGCCTACATCGCGAAGATTATCGTCAGAAACAGATTGCGCGACCCGCGCTATGCTGCCTCTAGGAACCTCCAAGCCGTCTCAACTGACCGAGAACTCCTCGGCTTATGCTCCTTCGACACAGACCCCGGGCAAAGCGCCTGCAAGCGCGATTCCCAGCCCGTCGTCCGCAAGCCCTCGGCGAAAGCAGGGAACCTCGCCAGATCTGACCGGCGGTGAAGGAAGAGACAGGCCACAGTGGCCGTCCCCACGGAGCAACATCTCCTCGCAAGAAGGGGGCGACACTACAGATGTTGATGCTCGCCGGAATGGATCGGGTGGAAGTCTCGAGGGGACCAGGAAAAGGTCCCTTAATGAGGGGATAGAGTGTGATGGCGGAGATTACCGCTTCAAGCAGAGAAAGCGGGAAGCCGAATCTGATGATGGAAACGCGGCAGCCTCGTGACGTACTCGACCGGCATGTGGCTGAATAGATACCTGGCTGCAATCGACATCAACATTGTTCGAGTCGATCGACGTTGTGTTGGAACCGCTGCGCAGGCTCAGGAAGATGAAGCTATCACAATGCAAGCAATGCATACAACTGGGATCAATCGTGGTGTTGAGGATGTTGTATTGTGGGAGAGTTCTCTTGATTAGGAGCCTAGTCTTGGGCGGCAGTTGGGCATTAAGCCGGTGGATCCTAATCTCGGTGGGCCGGCCCAGTGCCCTAGGCTAGGCTAGTTCTGATATATCCCCCTAGGTCGAGCCTCTGGCTCTAGCTTGCTAAATCTAGTAATCTATAAAGCTATTCCCAACGCTACGTCCTTCCTAATCTAGTAATTCTATAGTGTTGAGGTCCTTCTACTATCGCCCTAATCTACTGAGCTTTATACGCCTACCTTTCTTAATCCTATATATTATATTGTAAACTGAACCTTCTATTCGGCTAGAGCCTTCTTCTAGCTCTATATTTCTTCCTTCTATACCGCTTAATAGACGTAGATCTCGATGAGGGCTTAAATATCTGCTAGATTGAGTATTGCTATAAACTTCTTATAGGGCTCTAGTTCTAGCGCCTTTATTAGGCCATTGGCCAATATCTAGTTCAAGGGTATATAATCTATATTAACCCTCTTATTCTAAGCTTCTTAGTATAGCTAGTGGTTATAAATATCAATGTATTTTAGCTTTGTCTATAGTATAGGCATCTTAGTGTTAATTAGCTAGATCGTCTACTTGTTATTGTACTAGATCGATAGGATCTTATTATTTAGATAGATCTCTAGTACCTTTAATAGACGTTGAAGGAATATATCTTCTTTTGTTGCCTATATAAGTGCCAACAACTTTGCCTCTATAGTTGATATAGTTACTATATCTTGCTTACTAGCTCGCTAGGTAATTAGCCCTTTAAATAAGATAATAGTATAACTTTGTAAGCTTTTACGATCGATACTATTGTTGACGAAGCTAGTATCACTAGCTATAATTAGGATATCTCCTCCTCCTAGCTAGAGGGCCTAGAACCTTGTTTAATAGAGGTATTATAATACTCGATTAGCTATATAGTAGTGTTCTAGTCCTAGGTTCTAATTGAATTGTATAAGCTTAAAGGCCGCGAAAGCAATGTCTAGGCGTATATTGACGGCTATATATAGGATTAAGCTGACCTTCCTTTGATAGAGCCTAATAGAGCTGTAGCTAGCAATATCGTTATATAGGAGCAATTCGCCCTTAGCCATTAGAGTCTCTAGCTCTCCTTCTTTCTAGGCTAACCTTACAATCTTCTTAATATATACCGTCTAGTTAAGCTAAATTAAGCGCCTTTTATAGTTGCGATAAATCCTTATATCTAGGAACTATAGAAGGTTATCTCCTCCTATAAGTTTATACTTTTCTTATAGCTAGCTAATTACTTTGTTAGCTTAGTGTTGATCTTTCTTATAGTAAGTAAAGACGATGTTATCTATATAAAAGAAGATAATAATGCCTTTGTTCGTTATAATATAGGGCTCTTATAGTATAGCCTAGAACCCTAGATTCCTTAGAGTAGCCGTTAACTCTTATTGCTAGAGGAAGGGAGACTTTTATAGGCTATAAAGCGCCTTCTTTAGCTTTAGAATAGTTCCTAGCTTACAATAGCTATATAGTATTTCTATATAGATGTCCTTATCGATCTTTGTATTAACAAAGGCGTTAACTATATTGAACTACTTTAGTTCTAGGTCGAACCTCGCTATAGTAGTAAGCACTGTTCTAAAGGATTATATAGCGAGTATAGCTATATAGTTCTCTTTAGCAAACCTCTTCTTTTACTAATCGCTATATACTACTAGCCTTGCTTTACATTTAACGAGGTACCTACTCTTATTAAACTTATAGACATATACCTATATATAATCTAGGATCTACTTACTTTAGACCTCCTTATTATAGTAGCGAATCTCTTCTTAGAAGCCTATTACTTTATAGCTTCGAAGATAATTAGATTTAGCTTCTAGAAATAGCTAGCCTAGTAGGTAATCTTTAAGTTCAAAGTGCTATTGCGGTATAGGTAGAAGTATCAACTAGTAGATAGATCTAAGCTTACCTTCTTACTATAGGTAGTCGACTTCTTCTTAAGTAATCCTCTTAGTATCGCTATCTTCCTTTTTAATAGTACCGACTACCTTCTTAGCCTTCTTTTTACTCTTTTAGGCGAGTTCCTCTCTCTCTTTCTCTATATAGAGGACCCTCTTTAAATGCCTATATTTAGTAGCTTTAAGGCCTAATATTCCTATATTAAAGGTAGCCTCTTATAGTTAGAATACTCTTTTAGAGGCTCTAGACGAACGTAAGCCTAGGAAGGCAACTATAATCAAGGTACTTAGTAGAGTAGATAGAGGAGTTAGATATTAAAACTCTAGGAAGGTGCTTATAGTATTGCCTTTTACTATAATAGTATCTAACACTTCTTTAGTAGTAGCTAGGCTCTCTTCTAGTTCTTCGAAGGTTATTAAAAGTATATTGAACGCCTCTGTTATATCCTCTTCCTTAGCTATAGGCGTAAGATCGCCGTTATTTAGCTAATCGGCATTATTAGCGCCTTTAGCGTTGAGCTAGCGCTTTAGCTCTTTAAGGTCTATCTAAGGAATGTCTTATACTATAAGCTTTAGATCGCCTAGATATATCTACTTCTTGTTAAAGATTATATTATATATATATACTACTTAGTCAGTAGCTAGGTTCTAGATATAGTAGATATTTAAAGAATTGTATTCTATAAGGTAATTAATCTAAGCTTTTAGTTAGAACCGTTCAAAGCGCCTTTCTTTCTTTTTAGTAGTATCTATTATAGCGAATACCTTGTAACTATAGACCTTCAAATGCCCTTAGTACAGCTTATACTCTAAGGCTCTTAGGCTATCTCTCTTAGTAAAGAAGGTGTAAAAGCGATTTAGTAGCGTTATCTACTCTATTATTAAGGATAGTGTCCTATTGTAGAGATATACTGTAGCTCTAGTGACCTCTAGCTATAGTTGCTCTAGCAACTATACGTTGATAGCTATTGTTCTAGCCTTCTCCTTGATTATATCCTCTAAGCGTTTAGCGCCTCCATTCTATATAGGTGTATTAGGCGTTGAAAGCTCTATTTAGATGCTTTGTCTCTCTACTTAGGTAGTAATAGCGCTTGCTTATATAAATTCGTTGTTATACTCTAGGACCTTAATATATAGCTAATACTACTTTTTAAGCAATATAGTAAGATGTTTGATAGTTGCTAGGATACCTAATGCTTTACAATTATATAGATAGTAGTTCTATATTATACCTAAATAGCGATCTATTGCTAATAGCAGATATTTAAAGCGCTATTGGCCTTCCTAGAAAGGGTATAGATCTAAGGCAATCTTGTCGCCTAGGCTATAGTTCAATAGCTTAGGAATATAATTAGGCCTATATTTTAATTTGCTAAGGCTATAGCCGTTATATTCGAACGTTAGTACGCCTTTAATACGCCCTTCTTACAAGCAATTGACGAAGTGTTCAAGGGCCCTTAGGCCTATATAGCCAAGGCGTAGGTGCTAAGTTATAATATCTGCTACACTCTCTATATAGCGAGCCTAGCGATCAAGCCTCTTTGTTTAAGTGGTAAAGGCTATAGGTGTATAGTCTTTAGATATATATTTAAGGATATATTGTTGGAGCTTCTTTATAGTATATCTAAGGAGCGTATAATCTTAGCGTCTAAATAGATAGTTTAGCGTACTCTCTAGCTTGTTGTCCTACTAGATCCCTTGTTGATTAAGCTATTCCAATGATACGATATTATATACGAAGGTTGGGCAGTAAGCTACGTTGTATAATATAAGGACTATAATGCCTTTATTGTTCTATAGTTTAATATCTATCTCGCTATATCCTTTAATCTAAATAGGGTACTCGCCTACCTAGATATAGTCATTAGACGTAGCTAACTTAGAAGGCTTTTTAAACTTATTTAGATAGTTAGCAATATAAATAGTTGACCCTAAATCTAGGATCACTAAGTTAATTAGGGGATATCTCTAGCCTATCTAGAATATAGCTAGGATTATAGCGAAGTTCGCTATATATTTACCTATAGCTCTCTACCGCTATGTTCTTATAATATACTAGTAGCTAAATATCGTTATAATGTTGGTGCCTACGTTAGGGGCATTGCCTATATTAGGAGCGATACCTACTTTAGAGGCAGTGCCTACTTTAGAGGCATTACCCTTTTCCTAGGTAGTACTCTCTTTAGAAGCAGTGCTCTCTTTAGAGGCGTTGGCCTTGGCTATATCCACTTTAGGGACTTTAGGCTCCTTCGTTGGGAGTATAGCTATAGCTCTTTTAGAGTAGTTAACTAGTTAATATAGTAGTAGATCTTCGTTTATATCGCTTTTTATATTGTTAGCGAGGCTACTCCTAGACCTCTTTATCCAAAGTCTATTGGCCTCTGCTTATAGAGTTGAATTAGCCTTTAAATTAGCCTCTATATAAGCTTTGATATATTCTCTAGGTTCCTACCTAGGTAGTATACTCTTAGGGTTTAAATAGTAGTATTGCTTAATTAAATAGAAGTGATCGTAGATATAGCACTTCCTTAATATACTTAAGGACCTTATAGAGGTACTAAGAGCTATAGATACATTTAGCTTACATTTAGAGTAGAATTAGCCAATTCTAGCTCCCTCCTTACAACTGGTTTAGCGTCTAGGGCGATCCTCTTGATCTTCTAGTTGCTTACGGTCCTTATTTTCTTTCTCTCTAGGGCCGTATATTAGGAAGGATCCTTTTCCTATATAGCTAGGCGCCTTCTTAAGGAATAGGTATATACCTTTATAGACTTCTATAGCTATATTTCAAAAGGTTAGCTTCTTAAGAATCTCTATTTTACTTATAGTATAGAAGGAAATAAAGCTTAGGAATAGCTTCTCTAATATAGCTATTAGTTCGTTGAACTATAAGCTAGGATCCTTTGCCTTGTTTATCTTCTAGAGAGAGGCCTTATCTATTAGGTTCTTCTACTTAATAAGCTACCTTTTGAAATTAGCCTCTTTAATATATATATTCCTAGGGTATTTAAATATATTGAGATAGGTATAAATATATATTTAAAGCTCTATTATTGTTTCGATAGTTGGTTAAGTGGTCTTTTTAAAGTTGTTATACTATATTCGAAGGTTAATATACTCTATAAAGTAGGTAGACCAGTAGTTAGCTACTACTATAGTAGTTATAAAGGTCAATATCTAGGTAAGGTAATTGGTCTAATGTTTATAGTCCTTATATTTACAATCTAGATCCTTCTCGACTTATATAATAACGATAGCGATATTATTGTTGAACTACTTTTCCCTCTTATTATAAAGCTTCCTTTAGCAGCTATTTAGTACTTTGATACTAGGCTACTCTTATAGACCTTTGTTCTTAGAGAGGGTCTAGGAATCTATATCATTATCCTAGGCTATAGAGGCAGTACTAGGCCACTACTCGCCTATAGTAGACGCTCTTAGATTAGCTAGAGCTTCTATAGCTATAGCTAGTGTAGAAGCCTATAGTTCAACGATATATTCCTAGAGCTTACGCTAGATACGTTTATAGGCGAGATTATAGGTATCTACTAGTATAGGCTTTAGGAGGAGCTCCGCCTTATCTTCGAAATAGTCGAATAGGTTAAGGTGCTTAGCCTTATTGACGAACTTACGATTCTAAGCTACCTAGTTATCTAGGCTAGCTAGGATAATATCGATCTTTATATCGGCTTTCGAAGATATAGTAGTTGCTACTAAGCGCTATATATAGAGCTATATACTTAGAGATAGGGCTAGGTTTTCGAGCTAATGAGACTCTTAATTGTTAGAACCGCTATATAGGCTTAGGAAGATGAAGCTATTACGATGTAAGTAATGTATATAACTGGGATCAATCGTGGTGTTGAGGATGTTGTATTGTAGGAGAGTTCTCCTGATTAGGAGCCTAGTCTTGGGCGGCAGTTGGGCATCAAGCCGGTGGATCTTAATTTCGGTGGGCTGGCCCGGTGCCCTGGGCCGGGCTGGTTCTGACACGTTGTAGCTCTTCGTTAGTATCGGAGTGGCGCTGCGTAGCATTGGATTTGGCTTTGTCATGTCAAAATCGGCAGCAGGGACACAAAGGACAGAGCTCAATCACGGCTATAGCGTGTCCGAAGACAGATATATTTGGCGTTGAATTATATCCAGAGAGATACATTCAGACTACATTTGATGCCCGTCGGTGAGCGCTTTGAGAAGGCCTCAACTTCCCATCCCAGACTCGTAGTTGAGGGGAAGAACCGATTTTGGTCTATTGACAAATGAGCTCCGCATTAGCCTTTCCCAAATCTAGGGTTGGATACCATTCATGTCAGTGCATTTCGAAGTGTACACTAGTTCCTAAGGGGCTCCTGCTTTTGTGTTGACGTCACTACAGGTAGTCAACAACAACAATGCAACGACGTCATGCCGTGTTTCTGGACCTGAAATGAACTCTGAGGACAAACACGATAGATAATGAACCTCAGGCGGTTGTCTAGCGATCCCAACCTTGTCTAAGGACAACTTATACAGCGCTGACATCAACAACTGCACCACAGAAAAAGCAAAATATGCCATTCCAAGCCATCCTTCATCAATTTCTGGACTACGTGATGTCCTGGGTTCATCCTGTACGTACAATGTGCTCGACGATGACTGCGGAGCGGAATGAACTGACCGCGAGTCCATGGCTCATCACAGGACGCCCACTGGGGATGGATGACGTTCGTCCGCAAGGTATTCCTCCTGCAGCCGATCTTTCCCAATGAATATGTCCGGCTAAGTAAGCCCAGACCGGCAAGTTTGAGCGAGAGCAGCAACCACTGCTCAAGAAGCTGAGGATTATCCTCCTCTTCAATCCCCTGACCGAATGGATCGACACGACCCATGCGATGCGCCTCTACCTACACGAGTCGGCCCTCACCCAGGGCAAGAAGGAAGGACAGCCCGAGTCCAAGAAGCAGATCAAGCAGTTTATCGCCACGTACCACATCAACATGGACGACTTCGAGCCGTCGGACCCGGATAAGTACACCAACTTCGAGGACTTCTTCACGCGCCGGCACAAGCCGGGCTCGCGGCCGACGCACGCGGCCGAGGACGCGTCCAGCGCGGTGGTGGTGGCCGACTCGCGCGCGGTGGCGTACGAGTCGGTCGCCGAGACCACCAAGCTCTGGATCAAGGGCCGCGACTTCAGCATCACGAACCTGGTCATGGACACGGACCTGGGCCTGCGGTTCTGCGAGGCCGCCGTCGCCAGCTTCCGGCTGTCGCCGCAGGACTACCACCGCTACCACGCGCCCGTGGCCGGCAGGATCAGGATGTTCCGCAGCGTCCCCGGCGACTACTACCAGGTCGACGCGGTCGCGCTGCAGAGCAAGGTCGACATCCTGACGCGCAACCGGCGGCAGTACGTCGTGATCGAGACCGAGGCGTTTGGGGACGTGCTGTTTGTGGCCATCGGCGCGACCGACGTGGGATCGGTTGAGTAAGGGCTCCCCTCCGCGTAATCGCAGGGATTTTTGGAATAGGACGAGATCGAATGCGAGGCGGATACTGATGGCGGGTTAATGACTTGATTACAGGATTCACGAGCGCTTTCGGGAACCTGGCGCGCAGGTGAGCAAGGGTGATGAACTGGGCATCTTCCAGTTTGGCGGGTCTTCGATCATCGTGGCGTTTGAGAAAGGAAGAATCGAGTTTGACCAGGATCTGGTGGAGTTGAGCAAGCAGAAGATTCAGGTGGCCGTGGAGGTTGGAATGAGCTTGGGTCACGCTGTGGGTCGAAATTAAGGGAAATTGGGATTGCTGCCTAGGGAGTGAGATGATACCGATCCTGATGGTGCAAAGGAGGTAAATCTGTTACTAGCTGGTGAAGCCCACTTCTGCAGACGTAACTTTACGCCGACAGGATGGGATATACCATAGCGCGCCACCGGGTTGTGAGAAAATGATCCCTGCCACCGTTTCACAGTGGCAAATACGTCCTCCGTTTGGGGGGCCCATCTTACTGCTACAAAATACTCCCCCGCACCATTTCCCTATACGAATGGCAAGTTGTAAGCTGCACTCATGTTACATATTGAGAACCATCCCGTTGTACATCTTGTTTCTCTCTACGAAATCTTCTACTATAGTTTTCGTACTCAACTCGTTTGCTGTTACAAAATACATTGCACTATCTGTCTATTTCCTAAATGCAACATTGTACTATTGTACAATCTACACTTGGAACAGAGACCTTCAATCTATCGCTATATTGTCTCGGTATACGACATCCCCTACTTTTGCGACATTGTCTCGTTTTCATAGTACCTCCTACTCTAGGTCATCATCTTGCAAGGGCTAGTTATATTGAGTAAGTTGCTTGATACTCTATTGTATCTTCCGTATAGTGACGCTCTATAAGAGGAAGTTGCTCTACTAGCAACTACCTATTACGAAAAAAATTGTATACTTACAAGGAAGGCGCCTTGTATATATTCTTATTTTGCAATTAAGGCCATTTTCTACTATCTATCGCTTCTTCTACACCTAGAATCGCTGTATTTTAGAGTGCTTTTAGGATATTAAGGGCATCATGTCTTTTGCAACTGAGCTAGCGACGGTAACAGTGCTAGAATGACTAGGTCTAGCGGCAGTCGAGTACTATATACTATAGGCATCTCAATCTTGGTATACCAGTGGTAATTTTTATAGTCTATGCCATTGGGTTATAGGTCTCCGATATTATAGTAATAAATATAGTGCGAAATAGATCTTAAGTTCTTACAGTAGGTTCCGGTTGCCCCGACAACGCCCTCTCTACCTTAAGCCCCTTTGGCTATAGTAAACCCAAAAGCCTCTGATGACCCTTCCCTTAGCTTTGTACTAACTAAGGTATACCGGTCAACTCAATGTAAAAAGTAGAAAAGCTTAGTATTGGAACGCTATATATATTAAGACTCAACGCAACGAGCCAACTATAAAAATTGCAATGACCCTGCTAGGCTCGCTAAGACGTTTGCTCTAGCTCTAACGCCCTCTCGTCTAACTGTTATAATTATATGTAACAAACTAACCGACTATAAAAACGGCAATACCTTACCTAGTTCACTAAGATGCTAGTTACAGCTCCAACGCCTCCTCTAGCTCCGTTGTCTCTGGTATATGCTTAGCCGCTCTATCGTCAGTGATAGCTCTGGCATCTCTATAGTCTATAGCCTCTCCATTCTCGCCATTGTTGCTGCTAGCTATACCAACTTCAATTGCGTTTTCGTAGTTGACTAGCTGTCCAACCCTATTTTGAACCAAGGTAGGGTCAATAGGAATACTACCGTAGATAGAGTCGGCCTAGATCATTGTTCCCTTTGGCTATATATCGCTATTGTCTTGCCTAGCGTTGTTGGGGGCTATAGCCGGCTCAGGGGCGTAAGGGGCTATAGCTAGCTCAGGGGCGTAAGGGGCTATGGCCGGCTCGTGGTAGTAGGGACCTATGGCCATCCTGGGGGTGTAGGGAGGCGGAGGCTTGGGGTAGTATGAAGCGTTGGCTAGCTCTGGATTGTAGGGAGCTATGGCTAGTTCGCGAGTATTGAAAGCTATAGCTGGACCCGGAGTATAGAGAGCTATACCTAGCTCGGTGTTGGTAGGGGCTATGCCTGGTTTAGGTTGTACGTTGCGGTTGGTAGGGGCGGGAAGCTAGTTCCTTTAGCGCTTATTGGCTAGCTGGTTTTTCACACTCTGGTTGCTAGGCCCCTTCCGTTTTTTCAAGACCGGCAGGGCCAGTTGCTTAGCGTCATTCTCGTTATCGACGTCTCCCTTCTTTATCGTGAATATATTCTCTAGCACTTAGATCAGCCTATTGTAAAAAAAGTATAGTGGTACGAGGCGTCTTACTCTTCTTAGGTAGCTGCTTTTTTATACTCTAGTTGCTAGCGCCCTTCTATTTCTTTGGGGCTAGCTTAGCTAGTTGCTCGTCGTCGCTTTTGTCGCTTATAACGACGACTTCCTTAGCGAGCATTTTCTCTAGTATAGGATCAGCCTACTATAAAAAAAACGTGGTAGTATAGGGCGACTTACTCTTCTTTGCTATACTTATTCTAGCGCTAGTTATAATCTCGTCTATAAGTAGTTTAATCACTAGTCGTAACCTCGCTTTGATCAACGGCTTATACTTATTGAGCTCGATCCTTTGGCCGTCCTTGGTCTATATCTTAGATAGGAATCGTAGGGCTATTTCTACAATATTTGGATACGCCTCTTTCTAGGCCTTCTAGGCCCTACTAATAGCGTTGTTGCCGATATTGGCTTCGTCGTAGTCTAGGAGCGAGAGTATAAAACTGTAGATATTATACAAGGTAAGCCCGCTGTCGGGGCTCCTTAGAGTTAGGCTAAGTACGTTATTAGGCAGTTTTTTTATAGCTCTATACCATCTGAGTATAGACTTGCTAAATAATCGACTAAACAAGTTCTCTCTATTAGTATATTCCTTAGCGGGGTCGCTTTCGACTTCCTTAGCTAGTTTTTTACTAGTTTTTATAGCCAATGCTTTCCCTCCTACTATTATACCTCTTTAAGTACTATCTACTATTAACTTTATATCCTAATCATTAGTAAGTTGCCTATAATTTTACCTAGAATCTGGAAAAGAATAAGAATATAAAAACAACTATAGCGATTTTGTTGTTACTAATCTTGTTGGAAACAGACTAGACGAGGAATGAAATGTTAGGTTAGCGAAGCTTTACGATAGCGAAAAAGAATTAGTTAGGAGGAGGAGAGGTTCATAGTAGTAGAAGGAGGAGAAGATCGTAGTAGTAGAAAGAGGAGAGGTTCGTAGTAGTAGAAGGAGGAGAGGTTGGTAGGAACCTAGAAAGAAAACTTTAGAGGTATTTACTAGAAAATAAAAAGTTAATTAGGTAAGCTAAGTGTAATAAGTTAGGAAGCAAGTAGATCTAGTCAGTAATACTCTGTAGATTAGAGGATAGGAAGGTCTAATACCATTGAGGATCGAGAGTTCAATGTTGATAAGGAAAGGATCACCGGCGACATATTCATCGACTACTATAGCCTACTTGCCCTTAATAGCTTAGGCCAGCGTCTTAGACGGCCTATAGCAGTTCACCCTATTATAGAAATAACGGCTAGTAGTCGTCGTTAAGAGATCTTCTTTATATAGTCAACTATACTAGGTACCTAGGCAGAGGTAAAGCTCGAATATAAAATGAGATCACTCTAGCACTTAGTTCTATCTATCTACATCGCCTGCCCTACAATCAATACTCAGACTCTACTAAGTATATAGGGCCCTATTTACACTATATCCTCCGTTCTAGCCCCTTCCCTATAGGCACATTAGTATTAGAGCGAACGAAATTTTATAGTTAAATCCTACTATATCTCTAGAGATATATTAGTCCTATAGAGTAATATAAAAAGGTTGATTGACCATTCTTATATTATAATATCTATACTTGTCTATCGCTTTGCTATCCTAACTAGACAACCTAGAATTGCCCTAGCTAGAATTCGTAGTATACAACGGGGCAATACTAGTAAAATTTACGTCGTGAGCAGCAACGACTCTAGCATTACTCGCCCTCCCTACGATCTAGTATCACTCGCCTTCCCTAGGGAGCGTTCTAATAGGGAGGAAGTTTAATTTATATATATCGATATTTAGGTCGTCTATATAGATGAACTAACGCTTCTCTACTCTCGACCTCTTGGATATACGAGCCTTGAAGAACTTTATAATACTATGGGGATAAGGACAGTAACGGCTATATCTATCAAAGCTATAGATCGTCTTAAAGTAGTTGATAAGCAAGTAGCGGTCAATATTAGATTGTCTCTTCGAGTCTAGGTCATCGAGATAGTTGATATATAACTTAGCGTAGCACCTAAGCTTAATAAACAGGACTAGATATACTACCATTAGATACTATTAGGATTTTTATAGTAGGGAATTCG
The DNA here is from genome assembly GCF_000226115.1 of Thermothielavioides terrestris NRRL 8126. Classification (NCBI taxonomy): domain Eukaryota; kingdom Fungi; phylum Ascomycota; class Sordariomycetes; order Sordariales; family Chaetomiaceae; genus Thermothielavioides; species Thermothielavioides terrestris. The sequence goes on along the minus strand of NC_016457.1, from coordinate 3,099,186 downwards.
ACTTATGTTTATACTAGTTCTATATATCCTTTTTGCTCTTCGTAATATCGAGGTAATTATTAGCAAAATCGAAGACCTCGATAAATAACTGTGGACTAAACTAACGTTTAAGCTCGGAGCAAATAACCTTTAGGTTACTACAACTCTTGTACACTAGACTCTCGTTGACCATCCTCCGGTTCAACGCCTAGATTTAGTGACGATAGGAGTTAGTGACGATAGGTACTAAATAGTACATTAGAGATTTTACAACTTATAATCAGATTATTAATAGTCTAGAGTTGCTAGTTCGATACGTTGCCCCTAACCCTCGACACTATATAATCCTAGATAAACTAGCCCTATTTATAGTCGAGGTCGCTTATATAGAAATTAATAATTTTGTACCGAGTCTCGTTAGTTAGAGTCAAGAGGTAGAAGATCTAGAAGTTATATTCTACTATCTTAAGTTGAACGCGGATCGTATCCTTAGTTTCCTTATTTAGAGCCTATATATATTTGTGTTTATTACTCCTAGGTTGCTAGGATGAGATATAGATTCGTTCCTATAAAAAAAAAAAGTTAGGCACTTAGTCTAAGTAAGGAAGAGGAACGCTATTTATATTTAGCCTAGTAAAGAAATCCTAGAGGCTTTGCTCTACGTCCTCTTCCTGCTCCGCGTCAAATGGATTCTCTTGCCCTAAGAGCTCCTTGCCTACAAATAACTTAGAGCTATTTTTATTATTGTGCCTAGTATTGTCGTTGGCTAACACTACGTAGACGCCGCTCTAAGGATTTGCCTAGCTGCCGTTTTATATAGCTAGTACGACTGCTAAAGATACTAGACTAGCACGCTAGCCGCCGCTCTAGCCGCTATATACCGTCTCGCTAGTTATTATAGTGGACAGGGCTATACTAAGAACAATAGGATTGTATTTGGTATATCTTTCGTAATAATGATCGCTAATAGATGACAAGCCGTTAAGGAGCTTGAGCCGATCGGTGAGAGCGACGTCGAGTTATCGGTGTAAGAGTGGTAGGCTAAAAGGAATCTAACGATCGAGCAACCTTAGTAGAAAATGCTAGGCTACAATGGCGATACCTAGATATAGTGTCTAGGTTGGGAAGGCGTACCCCTTTCGCGAGCTAGGCAGGGTTGATAGCGATAGCGGTGGCGTAGGGTCGAGTGTGATAAATAGTTGGCGATATTTCATAGTTAAGTACGCCTACTGTCTAGTCCCTAAGAGCTATAACGTTGGAAACCTCTATCTTCTAGCCTACTATCCTAGCAGCCAACTACGTCAATCTAGCTGACCACCATACTATAACGCCAATTCGATTTTTAGCACTAGGCCGATTCCTATTAGATATAGCGTTTCTACAACACTGCTAGCACCAGCTAGCTATATATCCTAAAACATACATTTGATGGCTCAACCGATTTCAATACCGAGTAGAAGCGCTGTAAGGATGCCGAAGCTACTACGAAAAGGCCTGCTCTACAAATATAGAATTCTAATGGCTATACTATACTAGATAGTCTTGGCTATACGGGACTAGGCCAACGTCGTGCCCCTATCGAGGAATAGCTATTTAGTATAGAGTTCAACGATAGAATCGAGTCTCTACCAGATATGCCGTTCGACTAAGAACTAGACGACCTCCTAGATCTACCATTGGCATTAGACGAGAAGGCAGAGGAAACCGACACTCTGACGACTATAAAAAATATCTAGGAGGAGGTCGTAGTAGCGAAACAGGCCGAGCCCTAGACCACAGAGTATAAAGAAGCTCTACCCTTGTCCGCTCTTCTCGATAGCCTTTTCACACCCAATATACCAGTAGCTCAAGATAATGTTGGATTTAATGACCTAGGGGACGAGGTTAGCCCAAGCGTTGGACCCACCCCCGCCAACACTATACTAGACACTACGCTAGACACTATACTAGACTCCTCCGAGCCTATATATCACAACCCTAAACCTTTTAATATATCGCTATTCGCCTTCGCCCTTACACTGTAGGAGAAGAAGCACAACATCTCGTAGACAGCTTATTCATACCTTTGTAAGGTTCTTCAACTTACAATGTTGGTAGAGGAGTTCCAACGTATTCCTCGTTAGAAAGACACGTTGCTTCGACAACTGAGGGATGTCCTTCCGTTGTCGATACTACAATGCTCGACTATTAAGCTAGACCAAGCGTAAATACTATCGAAAGCCTCTATAGATACTACAGTTCTTATATTTGATATAGAGAGCTTAGCTATCAACCTTCTCAGTTCCACTGCTCTCTTAGACAAGATCTACTGGGGGTTTGTATAAGTTGTTGATAGCCTTATCCTTGAGCTGTGGCAAGCAAGGTAGTAGGGCGAAAGTGTTCGATCAATAAGTAGGAAATTCTTTAAGTATATCGACGATGGACTAATCCTCCTGTCCGACTTCGTATACTGGAGGTATAGGGCCACTAAGCTAGCGTAGCTATATAGATTAGGCTAATATAAGAATCTATATATAGGGAGGGTCTGCTACTATAGTATCGATATAAGGATAGTACATTTGTAAAATGCTATTGTGAAAATCTAGTGGGTGTTTAGACGGTCAGAGCTTCTGCTAAGCTAGTAGGCGGCTATAGCCGCTATAGTGTTGGCCGATATCAACCCTAGTTTAACCGAGCTAGTGATAGAACTTAATAACGATTTTTCACTATACTTAACCTACGTTATCTAGCATCTCCCTAGGGTAGTCCTCGACTATAAGTTCAGCTCGACCGACGTCGACCACCAAGCTACAACAGGCTAGTTCGTCATCCGGTATATCTATAATAGTAATACTAGCAACGTACGACCGGTACACTTGACCTCCCTACACTAGGCCGAGTTGGAAATCGGTGAGTAAGGCCACGACGCCATTATCGCTAAGTTTATAGGGGAGGATAGGGTTTCGTTGCTATAGGCTCTCTTCTACGATATATTCGGTCTCTATAACAATATATACCGAGCAACAATAGGGTTTTACCTAACAAGGCTTTTCCTTAAAGAGTAGCTAAGGGGTAGGAGTAAAGGGATTTTCCTACTTACCCTAGGCTTATACGGTATAGACCTCTCGGACATTATTAAGTCCCTATTTTATATAAGGAGCTTGGACATTGGACGCTAGCTTAGGATTAACGATCGCGATCTCTTCGTCTATAGTTTTATCGTTTATATCATTGGCGATATACCGTCCTAATCTAAACTCACTAGGTCCAAAGGTCATTAGGCGCTCCGTCGTTATCGTAGTTGCAATATCCCTCTCGACCAATAGGCAAACCTTGACTATAATATCATTAGCAATGGGCGATACTATATATAGCACCTAGACAATATCGCTTTTGTCTAGTCTTGGCCTACTAAGAAGGTAAGGGAAGATATAGAGAGAAAACTCGGGATTGTTTATAGCGAACTTATTACCAACATCACATAGCTATTTCTATACCTCGATATCCTATAGTCGTGTCCAATTGACGTAGTGTATTCTAAGTTTGTAGGCATTGCCTACGTTATGCTCAATACCCTTTTTATACTGGACGGTCTACTATTTGAGCTAGCGAGGAATGAACTCGCTACGGTATATCAGAATTTCATATTCCCTCCTAGCTAGTCGGGGCTATAGAACCCTAAGATATATCGCGGCTTATATAAGATGAACGAGTATACCCAAAGTTCGATTATTATATCTATTATTCTTCGCTATTAGCTTAAGCCTTATTATATTAGATCCGACCTCTATAAGCTTATCGTTTAGTTTATACTGTAATTCCTTGATATAACTAACCAATTCCCCTATAATATAGCCTTCGTTGGAGCCTAGGACTAGGTCGTCGCTACTTTCTAGAGTTTTAGCATCTCCGTTATTATAATCTTTAGTAGAAGTAAAACCAACTACGATTTTACACTTGCTACTTTGAACGGTTAGAAGGCTATACAGTTCCTCTTCTATATATTCAGAGAGGCTAAAAAACTGGCTATAATCTAGAGCGAGGGAAAGCGCCGATAAACCGAAACTCTAAGAACCTACGGCACTACGTATACTTTATTCTTTAGAGCTAGTACGTTGGCTGCTACAATGTTGTTTCCGCCTTTGCTACCCTCGGTGGTCTCTACTATGTCTACTATACGCCAATGTAAATCGGCTAAGTAGAAATCCAATAAGTACCTTAATATAAAAGGGTTGCTAAATATCTATCAAGTCCTCTACTTGCTATAAGACTATGCTAAGTATAGATATTGCTTAACTCTGACCTTTACTAGTGAAACGAAATATAAGTCAGTTTTTATACTCCTCCTCCTATTCCTCTAATTTAGAATACTACTAAATAAATGCTATAGCAACTAGAGATTATACTTACGATATTATAGTAATAAACTACTGTGACCTAGCTCTAACGTTTATCTAGCGTAAAAATGAGTAGTAAACGATATCTTTTGCTTTAGTAGGCTATTTCGAAAATCGGTTTCCTAAAATCCACGATATATTCTATGCAATTCGGCGTAGTTGTCCAAAACTCGCTAGTGCTTACGACCTATACTACTATAAAAACGAGGAAACCGAAGAAGACTGTTCTACCTTGGAAATCGCACTAGATACGTTGTATCGCGAACTATTTACGCTTTATAGCCTATCGACGGCCTAGGTCAGTGGTAGATAGGATCCGCTACTCAAAGTGCTAAGTCCTTGTCAAGTCGATAGTAGTAGCGAGTTTATATAGCTCTTCTAGGTAGTACTCGCTAGGGATTACAACTAGCCGATCGTAATGTCTTGGGGCAAGGACAACTTCTAATAGGCAGAGAAGCTGTCGTTTAAGACTAGGTAGGCAATAGCGACGAGGTAGCTGTTTTAGCTATATAGCTAACCTGTCTATAGGGACTCGTCTAGGAGGAGCGTTTTTATACTTAGCTATTTCATCTGGGTCTTGGGCGACAATAAGGAGGTATAGACAGTTGTACGCTTCGATAGTATCTTTACCTTCTTCTAGACTGGCACTATATATCTATTCGCGGTAGTAACGTATACCGAGGCTAAGACGGCATTTCTATAGAAGGAGTTCATTATTGAGTGCCTAATCTATAATCTCATAGATAGGCGGGAAATCATTGGGCTTCCCTGTGTTGGCTCGGAACGTATCTAGATGGTGCCTCGTAAAGAGAAGGGTTCGTATATCTATATTAACTATAATATCTACTTTATGTAATTTGACTGTCTAGGGCTTGCCTAATCCAAGTGTGAAATCCGCTTAATATATGGCCCTTCGTTCTGGCTAGACCTGTGTAAGCTTGATGGGCCAACTGCAATCTATAGGCCCGATGGTGGTGTATATTGGCGTATTGGGTGTTGGGTTAGCTGACCTCCTAAGTGTGAAATCCTCATTGGTTGCTATCCACTTGGCTGCCTAGTGCACCTGCCTAGCCGCGTGAGGTCCGGCATTTCGGTAATTTCATAACTCCTAGATCGCTTTCCCATTGCAACTCTGCAACTTCTAGGTTAATCTCTCCTACAATATCAACCAACCCAACTCCAACTTTAACAACAATAGGCTCCTACCGCACATCGCCACTATATGAGCTCGGCGTTGCACTACTAGATACTCCTTCTTTTCACAGTGGGCTCAGATCGGGATAGCGACTTGGTCAATTGACCTCCTAGTATTCGCGTCTCCGACTGTAGAACCCTAGACTCTTGCACTTCTCAACCTTCAATACTACCAACAGCGTAGTCAGATTTTCATATCTAGCTGTCCCGTCTTGACGCTGATATATATAGCAGATTCCGCTGTTTTTTTTTTTTTTATACTAGGGTCCTCTTTTCATAGTAGGTTTAGATCTTGACGACGACTCTGCCAAGCGGCGCTACCAAGCATTGACGTGCTCTACTAACTGACGGTCAACCTACTGTAGATATCTAGATTCCTACTACTTCCCGACTACCGATAGCGTAGTCGGGTTTTCACATTCAATTGCCCCGCCTTAGTACTAACAACAGGCTCTACTGTTCCCTCTTTTCATAGTAGGTTCAGATCTTGACGACGACTCTGTCAAGGGGCGCCACCAAGCATTGACGTGCCTTATTTACTGACGGTCAACATACTATAGATATCTAGATCCCTGCCACTTTCTGACCACCGATAGCGCAGTCAGTTTTTCACACTTAGCTCCCCCCCTCCGTAGTTTTCACACTTTGCTACCCCCTCCGTAGATTCGCTATCAAGTGCCTTTTACTGACTATGGCTTTTCACAGTTGCCCCACTGATGTCCTAGGCCGACGATAGTCTGAGTTCCTACTCGACCGCCTTCTCTTTAGGCGGGTTGCTTTCGACTGTACTGCGTAGGGCGGTATAGCTTCTGATCCCTCCAGGGCGGTATAGCTTCTAATCTCTCCTACGTATATACTTGTCGCTGATCAACCAGTAGGCCAGGAGTTTTTTATAGATACGGGTTTGGCTGACAATGTGAGTTTCCGCTCTCCGTTTTTCTACAACGTCACTAACTCTTTTTCTCGTAGTAGACTAGAGTCCAACAAGGCTACACCTCTATAGTAAGATCCCCCTGGCCTACGCATTTTTATACTATAGCGAATAGGGGATATTGCTAATAGCTATTAGTCAGTTTCTAGGCCGCCGACCGTTTCGCCCTATCGCATTAAACTGGACCGCTTCGCCTTGCACTATCAACCAGGCTATCGCTGTAACGGCTAGCGAGGCTCCTATAGCCCGCTTTCTAGATTATATGGTCAGTACTTCTAGCGCCTAGCTTCCTTTTCATAGTTGGCTGATCGTTCTCGGCCGTCGCTCCGCTATATTGTTTCTTGGCGTTGACGTACTACCGTATCTATATTGGCGTTCTATACTCTCCGTCAATTGCTATAAGCGAACGCCGAGGAAATCGTAGTGTAGCGCGACCGCGGCCTAAGTATATAGGTGAGTTTTGTTATATAGCGATTGGCCGGGCACTTAGAAAGCTGACCGGTATATAGCGACAGTACCGGTATCCGTCTGCATTGACGACAGGCATATAAGCGAACCGCCAGGCTATCGTAGTATATAAACGTGGTCGGGATAATCGGGATGGTCAGGATTGTCGGTGGGATGGTAGGAGGCGGGATGGTAGGAGGTGGGATGGTAGGAGGCGGGATGGGAGGAGGCGGGATGGGAGGAGGCGGGATAGTGGGAGGCGGGGGCGGGGTCGGGTCAGGGCGCCCTGTAAGCCCGGAATTGACACGCCCAGTCAACTATCCTGGTGAAGCAAGTGCAGTCTTACGAGCCACGACGCCCCCCCTGCTGTAAGATGATTATAGTGTGAAAAAAGGCCTCGCTAGAAGCCTATCCGGAGCCGCTAGTACCATTATTAGGCTATAAGTAAGTTTTGCTGCTGTGAAATTATCGTAGATACAGCTTTATAGCGTAAGTAACTATACTGAATAGGATTTCCATCTTGTATCTAGACAATTTTACATTGACTAGCGGCTTAACCGCCTAAGGGCGTCCTCTATATACGGTAGTCATCAACCCACTGGGCAGGCTCAAATGTAAAATATTCCTTATAGAGCAAAGGTCTTAAATGCGAAATAGCTAGGCCCACAGTATGATGTGGGACACCAAAATGACCCTAACCTCAAAATGACCCCTCTATTGCAAAAATGATTCGTATGTAAAATGGGTGGCCGCTTAAGCCATTATACGGGAGTTTTGAGGGCGCGACCATTTTCGCCCCGCAAGATTGTCCGCAAGATCATTTTCTCACAACCCGGTGGCGCGCTAAGGTATGTTTGTCGTTGAACAGGCTGGGGCGGCTGGTGGGTTGTATGCCGTCGGAGCAAGGGTCATCTTCTACGACGCGACCTTCTACACTCCAGTGGACGACAAAGCGTTCGTCTTACGTTATCTTGCCTCATCGCGTAGCTTACGCGGAGCCGCGAGTTCGCGAGTTGGTTCGTCAGCCTGGCAAGCACACCAGACCTTGCTTGGGGGTATGCGCTTCGCACCTTCCTAAATGGTTCGCCGTCTCGAAGCAATAACTCCTTCCGCCAAGACGCCAAGACAGGGTTATGCAAACGCTCCAGCTACCAGCAGAAAGGCCGTTCCTGGCAGGGCGAGATTAGACGAGGTTTTCTGCATTCTTCAAGAGCGTGCAGTCCAGCCCGTCCAGGACGGACTTGGGCACCGAAGGGGTTCAGAACTTCAGGGCGGAATGATACCAAGCGCGTCTTTGCTTCGAACACTCGACAAACCACTGCTGTAGCCGCATGATGGACTTTTCTGGGTGTGCCGACGACGACTCGTTCGGCCCTGCCGTGGCGATTTCGACTTCACCATCAAGTTCGAGAAGATCTTCTTCGCCCTCATCCCCGCGCCCATCTTCATCGCCTTCTCTCTGGCACGCATCGTCCATCTCGCTCGGAAACGAGTCATCGTGGGCGGCGCCTTCCTGCGGGCGGCGAAAATCGTGAGTCTCGACTCGACCTGCCACAACCTAACAGCTTCGTTCTCTCCCGACAGAGATTCCCGTGCGGTTGCTGACCATACAATAATCTAGGCTACTTTTGGCGTTCTCTGCGCCTTTCAGCTTGCTCTGCTCGTCCTGAGCAGTACCAAGTCACGGCGCTTTGCAACGTTTTTCATCCCGGCGGATGCTCTGACACTGGCCTCCGGGCTCTGCATGATCCCGCTGTCCTACTTGGAGCACTCGCGCTCCCCTCGCCCTTCCATATTTCTCAACGCCTACCTGTTCATCACGGTCCTGCTGGACATCGCTCAGGCGCGGACCCTCTGGCTGGCGTCAGCGACCGCCGACGAGGCCACATTTTCCCGCATCTTCACCTGCGGAGTTGCCTTCAAGGCTCTCGCCATCGTCCTCGAGTCGCAATCCAAGTCCAAATGGATTGTGCACTGGGATGTCAAGGACCACAGCCCTGAGGAAACCAGCGGTCTGTATGGCCTCGGCGCCTACTTCTGGCTCAACCGACTGTTCCTTACTGGTTACCAGAAGGTCCTCGACATCGACGATCTTTTCCCCTTGGACCAGTGCATGGCTTCCGAGACGCTGTACTCCAGACTTGCCCATCGCATCGACGTATCCCGGCTTCTAGGGAAGAATCACGGGCTCGCGCGCGCCCTGGCGAAAGCCCTGGCGGTCCCACTCTTGCTGCCAGTAGGCCCACGTATTGCCTACGGCGCTCTTCAGTTTTGCCAACCGTTCCTGATCCAGACGCTCCTGGAATACCTCGAGCAGCCCGTCGAGGAGTCTTCCGCAAACGTCGGTTACGGGCTCATTGGGGCCACTCTTCTTATTTACGTCGGAATAGCGACCTCGGCGGCCTTTTATTGGTATTTTCAGGAGCGCGTCATGTATATGGCTCGCGGCCTTCTGGCCAGCGTCATTTATCGGAAGACAACCGAGTCGAAGCTGTCAGCTTCTGACGACTCCGCCGCGCTCACGCTGATAAACGCAGACATTGAGCGCATCATCGTGGGGTGTCTCAACATACACGAGTTCTGGGCCAACACGGTCGAGGTTGCGCTAGCTTGCTGGCTGCTCTCACGCCAGATCGGCCCAGCCTTTGCGGCCCCTCTCATCGTTGTCGGCCTCTGCGTCGTCTGTTCCTCCGTCCTGGCAAGGTTTGCGGGCCCGCGGCAAAAGCAATGGATGGAGAAGATTCAGAGGCGAGTCGGCCTTACGTCCAGCACCATTGGCCAGATGAAGCACCTCAAGATTTCGGGCCTGGCCGAAGCCGTCCAGGATGCAATCCAATCCATGAGAGTCGACGAGCTCAAGGCCGGGTCACGCTTCCGTACGGTCCAATGCTTTGCCGCCACGGTCGGATACACGCCGCTGTTTCTGTCACCGGTCATCGCCTTTGCATTCGTTTCTCGGACCCTGGATGTGACGGTCATCTTCACGTCCATGTCTTACATCAACCTGCTTGCGGCGCCCCTGGGGTTTCTGTTCCAGATGATACCGAACCTACTCGCGTCTTTCACTTGCCTGAACCGCATCCAGGCCTTCCTCGAGCAGGATTCTCGCGTCGACTTCCGTGAGTCCCCTGCCCCAGGGAACCTACGAGTTGGAATAGACGGAGAGAACCTGCGCAGCCACCATCCGCCTAGCCCTGCCTCACACAAGCTCCAGATCACCGGGGGCAGTTTTGGCTGGGACCCCGACAAGTTGATCCTCAAGGACATCAACCTCAGCATTCCAGTCTCTCGGTTGACTATGGTCGTTGGGCCCGTCGCGTCAGGAAAGTCAACGCTTTGCAAAGTTCTCCTCGGCGAGTTGCCTGTGACCCACGGGCAAGTGCTGATGGCACCCAGCACTTCCCGCAAAATTGGCTACTGTGATCAAAGCCCCTACCTGGCCAACGCGACTATCAAAGAGAACATTGTGGGCTTTGCTCCGTTTATTCAGGAACGCTACGACGAGGTCATTGAGGCCACCATGCTCCGTCCAGATTTGGCACTCCTGCCGCTGGGCGATGATACCAACATCGGCAGCAACGGAATCTCTCTTAGCGGGGGGCAGAAGCAGCGAGTCTCGATCGCAAGGGCGCTCTACCTCGACACGGACTTCTATTTATTCGACGACATTCTCAGCGGCCTCGACGCCGACACCGAAGCGCAGGTGTTCCTGCGCGTCTTTTCATCCGCTGGCCTCATCCGACGAAGGAATGCCACAGCTGTGCTTTGCACTCATTCGATCCGGTATTTGCCTTCGGCGGATCACATTGTTGCCCTCGGCTCGGATGGAACTATTGTGGAGCAAGGCACCTTCCAGGAGTTGATGGCCAACGATAAGTACGTGTCGAGCCTTGGTGTCGAGGAGGGCAAAGCCTCGTCTTCGAATGGCAGCTTGACGCCCGAGGTCGGATCCGTCAAGGAGCAACCTCGCAAACAAGTGCCTAGGCCGCCGGCTGCTGCTTCCAAGCCCCACGAGCAGTCAAGAATGACAGGCGATTGGGCCGTGTACAGTCATTATTTGGCGCGCATCGCCACATTTTCGAAGGTCGCCTTTATTGTCCTCGGGGTCTCCTGGGGTGCGCTAGCTAACCTCGGCACCATTTGGCTCAAGTTCTGGTCCGAAGACGTGGCATCTGCCAACCCGTCACATTCCAACGCCTTCTACAACGGGTTGTACGCCCTCTTCCAGATCGGCGCCCTGCTCTCTTTCACCTTGTCGGCCTTGGTGTGCTACAGATCTATGGTCACCATCTCAGGGGCACAGATACACAAAGAGACGCTCATGACGGTCATCAACGCCCCTCTGAAATTCTTCACCAGTACAGATACGGGTGTCACAGTCAACCTCTTCTCTCAGGACATGACCCTGCTCGATGGCCAGCTCCCTCAATCCGTTCTCAACCTGGCGCTGACCGCCTTCGAATGCGTGGGCATGGCCGCCGTCATCGCCACATCCTCGCCTTACATTATCATAACTTTTCCAGTCCTCGTCGCAATTATGTACATCTTGCAGAAGTTTTATCTCCGCACATCCCGACAGATCAGACTGCTGGATCTGGAAGCCAAGAGTCCTCTCTAGTAAGGCCCGAGATTTCACCTCCATATCCAAGCTCCGAGACACTAACGCACCATTCAGCTCTCACTTCATCGACACCATCAGGGGGATCGCCACGTTCCGTGCCTTTGGGTGGATCCAGGAAGCCATCGACCAAAATTACAGGCTGCTGGACACCTCCCAGAGACCAGCTTACCTGCTGGCTATGATTCAGCGCTGGCTGGCTTTTGCGCTTCGACTTGTCGTGGCCGTCCTTGCTGTCGTTCTCGTGACTTTGGCCATAAAGCTGCGGTCCACGACGGCCTTCACGGGTGCTAGCTTGGTCGCTCTCATGTCGTTTGGCGACAGCTTATCCTTGATCATCACATTCTATACCCTGCTTGAGACTTCCATCGGCGCCGTCAGCCGGTTGAAGTCGTTTAGAGAGACCGTCAAACCTGAGAATCGCGAGGGTGAGGACCTGGTGCCTCCGAAGGAGTGGCCGCTGCAGGGCGGCATCGAGATCAACGGTGTGTCCGCGTCGTATAGGTATGTCTTGCCCTTCTGTTTGCGCCGAAACTACCGTGCTAATCGTCCCCGGCAGCGACGGAGAAGAGAATACCAACCCGACGGAACACCTGGCCCTTAATGGCCTCCAGCTCTCCATCGCCCCAGGCGAGAAAATCGCCATCTGCGGCCGCAGTGGCAGGTGTGTTGCGCCCTCCTTTTCTCCCCCCCAACACCCAGCCCCCGGAACGAACAACCCGAACTAACCTCTCCCTCTCTAACCCCCATCAAAAGCGGGAAATCCTCCTTCATCCTCCTCCTCCTGCGCCTTCTCGACCCTTTAGCCCCACAGCCACAAACCACCACAACCTCCTCCTCCTCCTCCTCATCCTCGCCAGCCCGCGAAACGGACCTAGGAATCAGCATAGACGGCACCCCGCTGCACCGACTCTCGCGCCCGGCCCTCCGGCAGCGCGTCATCGCCCTGCCGCAGGAGCCCGTCTTCCTGCCGTCCGGCACGTCGGTCCGCACGAACCTGGACCCGCAGCACGCCGCCACGGCGACCGACTGCCGCGCCGCGCTCGAGGCCGTGGGGCTGTGGGACCACGTCGTCGCGGCCTGCGGGGGTCTCGACGCGCCGCTCGGCGCCGATGCCCTCTCGCAGGGCCAGAAGCAGCTGTTCAGTCTCGCGCGGGCGGTCCTGCGGCGGCGGGTGCGCGCGCGGGAGAGGGAGAGGGAGATAGAGCGGGCCGCGGGCGGCGCGGAGGTTGCGGCTGCTGCCGCCTGTGTTGAGGAATACAACGACGGGGGCGACGGGGGCATCTTGTTGCTCGACGAGGTCAGCTCGAGCGTGGACAAGGACACGGACGAGCTCATGCAGCGGGTCATCATGCGCGAGTTTGCCGGATACACGATTGTCATGGTGAGCCACCGGCTCGGCATGGTCATGGGGTTCGATCGGGTGGTGGTGATGGAGGCGGGCCGGATTGTGGAGACGGGGCGGCCGGGGGACCTGGTTGAGACGGAGGGGTCGAGGTTTCGGGACCTGTGGATGGTTGGGAACGGGGGTAGGGGCTGAGGGGTGTGGACCAGGTGCTGAATGATGATGGCTGGGGGCGGATACGCCTGGGTACGGCGAACATCTAGATGTCCACCGTGACTGCGAACTTGAATATTGGATGTTTGCACATTGCTTGTTCGTCAAGACTCCAGAATAGTATCTGGAACCTCGAATCATTTATGGTCCCATACATCATCCATGCCCGATGCCATGAGGATATCCTACCCAGCCCAACGCCATGTCCATGCACCTTATGCACAATCCTTTTTCTACATCACCGGTTGCGATTGACCGAGAACCGTCGCACCATAATTTCTCGAATCGTGTACTTCTTGAGCGCCGCGGCGATCCCGCCTCGCCGCATCTGCTCGTCAAACACGGGCGGCGACGGGATATCGACGTAGACCAGCACGAGGCTCTTGAGAACGTGCGAGAGCACCCGGTTGACGCCCATCAGCCAGGACCAGGACCGCCTCGGCGCGTTATGCTCGTGGTCCTCCCAGGAGGGGTCTGAAAAGGTAGGCATGACCATGATGCCGAACTCGCTGTGGTCGAAGACGGGCCCGCGCTGGTAGAGAATCCAGTCGACGCCGAACTTGATGCCGTGGCGGGGCACCCAGCCCAGCGAGCGAAAGTGGTGATAGACGGCGTAGTTCACAAGGAAAGGGTCGTCGGGCCCCAGACAGGATCCAAGTGGCCGGGGCGGGAAGTGCGAGTAAGCCCTGAATAGGGACAGGAGATGTTCCGTCGAGATGGGACTACTAGTCACCGGATCCACGACCCGGAGCGCTCCGAGCGAAAAGACGAGGAAAAACGCTTCTTCGGGCGCAAGCTGGAAGTGCTCTTTGTTCTCGATCTCGGTCGCGCTCACCGGGGCGTCCAGGCCAAGCTCTGGTGGACTCTCCGAGACAGGCTGAGCTGCTGGGGGGGCTGCGAGCGAGGTCACAGGCTTCGAGGTCGCTTCTCCGTTCGGCAACGCGGCCGTCCCGCTTTTTGATGAAAGACTCGCCGAGCGGTACGGACTTGGGGGGTCGGAATGCACAAACGTGGTGGACTCGACCGTGGGCGAGAAGCGGACGCTCTTGCGGCGCTTTGAAGCCTTTGGCTCTTTGGTCTCCCCAAGAGCATCTTCAAGGGATTCTGAGGACGGGGGTGAAACAGCGGCGTCGATTGTGCCATTTGGCTGGGTCTGGTTACGAGACACCTTGCGTGCCATTCGGTCGCCCGCCGAGGCACTCGCCTGCGCCGAGCGTCCATAGTTGTCACTGGCTCCATTCACTTCGCCATGGCTATCACTCTTCTGGCCGGCATGGCCGTTGACTGCTGTGGCTGGTACTGCCGGCTGATGCTCCCTCCTCAAGGGAGTAGCGTTTGGCTTGACTGCTTGCGCAACCAAATCCGTCAGGGAGTTGGGCAACAAGAGTAATTCCGCCGGGCCAACTGGTGGCTTCCACTGCGGAGGGCGCGCAGGTATTGGACGAATCGGCCTTGCCGACGAGTTGGGGAGCGCCAGCAATTCAGCCGGACTGACAGGCGCTTTGGGTTGGTCACCACAGCTCGTCACAGTTCTGTTGAGCTGGAAGACTGTCACGTCCTCGCCTGCCACGGCGCGTTGTGCAATCGCCTCGGCAATTGTGTCTGTCGAGTTCGGTGTGCCGACGGGGGGCGCCGCTGAATCCGGCACCCCCAGCGACGCAGTGGCATCCGCAGGCTCTAGGCCAAGACCGTTCACCTTGCTCAATTCGGCTGCGGCGGCGTGAGATGCCGCTTCCGCGAGCCTTTGTTTCTCGATGGCCTCCAACTCTGCCTTGGCTCTCTCCCACTTGGCAAGACGCCGCTCCTCTCGCCGCTGCTCCGTGCGCGCTTCGCTGACCGTCTTGCCTTCGGGCGAGCCACGTCTGGCCAGCTCCCGCTTCAGCCAATTCGGCTCGCTTCGACTCAAGCTTCCTTTCCCGTAAAAGCCTTGCTCCCAGAGAGCCCGGATGGATGTAGGATCGCGGACATGCACGGAGCGGGTCTCGGGATCCCACACACCGACGTGGATAACCGACGGCTCGCGCGGCGGCGGTCGGAACACCTGGCTCAGCCAGGCGTAGGCCAAATGAAGGAGCGAGATGGGATTGTTCGGGTAGAATGCGGGGAGCGGGAAGGTCCGAATTGGCGCAGGCAGAGCGTAGATCTGGTTCAGCGATGGCTTCGGTGGTGAGGCCCGCCCTGATGATGCTGAGGCGACTGCGGCAATTGGGGCACTGTCCGGCGCGGCATCTCTGCCAGCGGAAAATGCGGCGACTGTTGTGGGTTCAGCCATATCGGGAGTGCTTCATGACGGCCTGGGAGTGCGACTGTAAGTTGCTGAACGAGCAAGAAAGAGAAACAGAAACAACCGCAGCAATTTCCCCGGTGATTGCTCAGATACCGTTGTAGTCTATAAATAGAGGGCATTCACCGAGCGCACAGTGAAGTACATTGCTCTAAGCACCAATATTTGGATGTCATCAACGCGATGGGGGAGGGGGGCAGGAAGCAGGCCATGGGTATGGCGAGACCACCTGCACCGCATTCGGCTGCAAAGCCCTGCCTGCGCTTACCTCGGCTTGATGCGGGAATATTCCACCACGCAGTTACCGTCCGCGGCGAGAACGTGACCGTCCAGCGTCCTGGAAAAGGTCGCTAGAGGTTCGAGGGGTGTTGAAAAGTTGGCTCGGAACGCGGCTCACATCTGCGGCTCACATCTGGGAGGCGCTGGGGTTGCTGCTTTGGTTTTGCAGGAGCTTGCCAGAAGCTTGAAAACGGAGGATGCAGATCAGTCAGTGCTCGCCAGCAAAATTTTGATGTTCCTCAAGCCT
Organism: Thermothielavioides terrestris NRRL 8126; assembly: GCF_000226115.1. Lineage (NCBI taxonomy): Eukaryota > Fungi > Ascomycota > Sordariomycetes > Sordariales > Chaetomiaceae > Thermothielavioides > Thermothielavioides terrestris. The sequence goes on along the minus strand of NC_016457.1, from coordinate 3,083,273 downwards.
TGAAATCGAGGCAGCAATCGGCGGGTGGCAGCCAATAGCTTCCCCCCAGCAGTTAGGAAGGTGGGGCCGATGCTAACAGGCCAGCAGCTGAGGATCTCGATGGCTCGCTCGCTATCAACGACCCCAAGCTTGAGCCTGGAGGAGTACTCAGTAAGATGGCGCGTTTGATCAAATTCCAAGATGGCCGACTTAAGCGGTGTTCATGCCATCCATTCTTACCTTGTCCGCCGTCCCACTGAATGCTCTCTCTTTGTAAAAAAAAAAAAAAAAAAAAAAAAAAAAAAAAAAAAAAAAAAAAAAAAAAAAAAAAAAAAAAAAAAAAAAAAAAAAAAAAAAAAAAAAAGTCCTCACCCGCCCAAAGTTGGAAGATTGAATCACGGCGTCAACCCTCCCAACATGAGCGAAAATGTCTCCGAGAAACATCGAGCCTTGATCGAGGTACTAGGCCGCCTCTACGGTACATGGTCGAGGGTCGAGATGCATTACATCGAATCGTCCGACGTCATCCGCCCGCTGAACCCGCCCGAGTCAATCGAGCTGGACTCGACACCGAGGCCGCCCAGCTTGCGACTTTGCTCTCAGCTCTCCGACACGAGGTGGTATGGAGATGCATGGCCGCGTGAGCCCGGGCAGGTTGCCCGCGACGGTGACGACGCAGTACGATGCGTTTGCCCCAGGTTTGAGCAGGTGCCGTCGACCTGCGGGTTCCATTCCCGGAACGGGTCCGAACGTGATGCTGAAATTCATCGAGATCATGTAGCGTTGTCGCCGAGCACTGTGTCGTAGGAGCGGCTGCAGTTGGCGATGGAGCCCGGCGCCGTCGGCAACGCCGGGTGCGCCCTGGTTGCGTACTCGGTCGGCGCTGCGGGCTGCGGTGCGTGAGCGGACGGCGGTGGGCGGCACCAATGGGTCGGCAGGTGTAATCCGCATCGAGCTTGGTTGGGCTGGGGGCGAGTTGGTTGGGCTGGGAGGGCGGCGGAGCCTTGGGTGAGCTTGGGGCTGTGAATGCCGATGGCAAGAGCATCTCGCACTGATGATGTTGACTGCCCGAGCGGCCGGGTCATGGTCATCGTGGTTTATCCGACGCACCCGACGGATCGGTGCATGTCGCTGGAGGTTCCGGCTGCTGAACCTCCAAAACCTTGGCTTCCCCGGCCTGGCCGTCACCGGCCTGAGCAGGCCTCCGGGGCCATGCTTTCTGCCGCTTCGTTTCAAGCTGCCTCGCCGCATGGGTCATGTTCTCTCCTACCCACTTCCAGAACTTCTTGGCGAGCTCAACGTTGAAGGCTACCCGGATGAGAACTGCCGAGACCACCTTGGAGACGGGAACTGTAAGTCGGAGGGTTGGCCGTCAGCCTGCTCACTCACCACAATTGATCGTAGCGTACAAAGGGTTTCTTACGCATGATGTGCAAGACAAAGCCGAGATCGAGGTGACCGCTAGAGTCTCTCTGGAATTGGCGAATGTTGAGGGCCATAAAAGCTCGCCAGGAATGACAACCGAATTGCCATGCGGACCAACCAGCCAGACTCCACCACAGGTTCCCAAACTTGAGGAAAGATGATATAGCCTTCAGGACTGATTAGATCGTCGCGTCCTGCCACGACGGCTGGCCCCAGGACATCGATATGCTGGATCGCTGAAATGAGCACGATAGCCACCATAGCCACCACAGCCACCACAAACCGCCCAGTTTCTTCCCGCTCTCTGGGCTTGCCATATTAACGGAGTATATTACAGAGTCGTCTGGCATCTTGAGTTTAACTGTGCCAACTGAAAAGAGCTGAAAAAAAAGTTTTGGTTGTTAGGGTTAGGAATATATTTGGCGATTGACGAGACTTGACGCAGATGGCCACCCGCCCTCCACGGACCTTGTCCAACCAGCGTCGGCCGTCCCTGTCCCGATCCCCGACGGGGGCAACGGCCCGATCGGCGATACGTCGTCTGTGCCCGCCGCCCTCGAGACATCAAGCAGTTCTGGGTTTCCCGGCCACGGTGACTTCAGTCTCTCCTTCCTAGAGGATCCAGCCATTCCCGCACTCGGCTACCCGACGACCTACCAAACGATAACAGCTCCCCCAGATGCCTACAGTCACGCTTCGCCATCGCAGAATGCCTCCATCCTATCGCAGACACAACAATCGCTCTAGCACTCCCAAGAATCACGTCCAAAGAATGCGGGTTGGACATCGCTCCCAGGGCAAGCACCGGACCCTCATGTCGCGGACAATGGCATAGCGTCTGTGATCGATGGTTCTTGTGCCGGGGCCGTGTTCGACATATCCGAACCCAGCATAGCCCATCAACCTCAAGATGTCCAGCTACCCCATGGTCTTGACATGAATTTCGCCACCTCGGACCTCGCTGGCTTCGATCCCATCGGCTTCAGCTTCGATCCAGCCATTTTCAGCTTCGGTTCCCCAGAGGAGAATCCAGTCGCACTTCTGCCTGCCGAGGACTCGTCGATCCGGCATGGCATCGGTAACGTGGGCATTTCTCCCAGTCGGACAACATTGGCGCAACAGGACAGTGCCAACCAGCGAGACCTTGTTTCCTTTCACCCTACCTCTACCGGTTCCAGTGGAACCCTGTCCACACAGAGTGGGCCACCCAGCCCTCCTCTCCTGTGCGGCTTCGACGATGTGGGCAGTTCTCCAAATGGGGAAGGATTGGCGCAGTACTCTGGCGACAGTCTGCGGCAGCTTGTTCCTGTTTATCCAAGTTCTCCCGTTTCCAGTCGGACCCTGTCCGCACAGACTCGGTCACCGATTCCTCTCTCGCCGGACGCGACAGCCACTCACCCTCCTGGTCGGCCGCCCGCTTCAACACCAGCTCTCGTGTCGACGCCATCGTCCTTAAACACGCATCCCCCTCCCAAGAAGAATAAGATTAACGAGCTCGAGATAGTTCCATACGGCGAGGCAGAACCGAGCCGAAAGCAAGTCAAACGGGACATTGATTTATCCAGGAGCGAAGTGAGTATACACGGAGGCTGCCAAGTTCGGATAGAGACGAGAATGCTCGTCATGGGCGCTCACGCTTCTAGATCTCTCGACAATTCATCCGCCGCGGCAATGGAGATGGCATCGAATTGGACATCATCGTCATGGGAAACTCGGGTCGAAAAACAAAAAGTGCATACGACGCTGCCACGAGAAAGTCAGTTGCCTGTTGCCGGAAAGTGGGCGCTTGCGAGACGTGCAGGCAAAACAAGAGAAGAGTAAGAAAATGACCAGGATACGGCGTTCCTTGTCCTCTCGTGAATTGTTTTATGATGGCTGAATTCGTAATTAGTGTGATTTGCATCAAAAGTCCCCATACGAGCCTTGCACGCCGTGTTCTCGGTCCATGGCCAGCAAGCGGGGCCTGATCAAGTTCCCATGCTTCCAGTCACAAATAGTTGATGCAGTATTCTTCAGACGGGGTAAGCCTCCAATCGCTGTCTTGCAAGCACGCACCCACTCCCCCATGCTTACCGGCTCCCGAATCCAGGACCAAGCTTCCAAAGCCCACAATATTTTCAGCGCTCGACTGTCTGCGACCTTGTGGACTTGACCTCGCCGACAGAACCGGAGGTGCGGACGCTTCAGCTGGGCCAGATCCCCGGGCCGACTCTCGAGGTTTACGACGCCAAGTTCCAGAAGCAACCTGGCGACAAGGTCGACTGCAGGGCACTGAACGAAGACGGGAAGGAGTACGTCCTGAAGATGCCCCATTACGGCCTCACCAAGCTCCAGAGGACAAGGGAGAACATGAAGACATACATTCGCAAGACACGCAACAGTTACCTCAGCGAGCTCCGGTTTGCAACAGATATTACCTGGCTCACTGCGCAGCGGGCTATTTCGTACGCGGCTCAACATCCGGTAATCAACGCCTCGGGCGCGCAGCCCATTCCCGGTACTTTGCCCTTCCTCCTTCCAATGCAGTGCTGACATTATGGCTTAGCATGGCCGTCGCCATGTGGGCTTACTGCCGTGTCATTGAGAAGGAATGGAAAATCTGCGGCGACGACACGCTGGACCTGGAGCCGATCACCGACCCCAAGAGTCCGTGGTACGGATTCATACCCATCACGCCGGCGATGGACGTGCAGCTCGACCAGATTGTCATCCGCGACGTGCTGCAGCCATTGAGGACAAAACTCCTTGCCAGACTCCAGGACAGCATCCAGAACTATCGGCCCGACAACTGGTTTGACTGCTACTTCACCATCTTCATGCTTCTAAACCACATCGAGCAGGCCGCGGCGCATGGCAATTGGTTTTCCAAGATTAATGGGCTGGGCGTAAGTAGGCGCTGATTTCTTGTTTCTTGTTTTTCTCCTACCGGAAACTTACTGACCAGCTAACCAACATGGACACAGCGACGGTACTCAGACATGAAGCTCGCCGAGGCCTGGTTCCACACGACCAGGATCCTGCTGTCGCGGTTCCATTTCGTGTCCAACGGCTCGGCGCCCTTGCGGCTCGACTGGGGGAAGGCGGGGAACGTTCGGTTCGCCAACTTCAGCGACGACGAGATCAAGTTCCTGCGCGACTCGCAGGCGCTGATGGCCAAGAAAAGTAAGCAGTTCTACAGTAGTGCTCCCCTCTATGCCCTTTACTACTACCGTACGAGCCTTGTGCTGATGGTTTACCTGCCAACCCCCGCAGGAGCGCATGTGGAAGAAGTCAAGTCCAAACACAAGTACGAGCACGACCTGTACTGGACTCATCAACTCTTCAGCGAGAAGTGGGAGCCGGGGTTGCCGCACATCGTCGACGAGATCCCGGATTGAGAGCGAATTGTGCGTGCTCAGCATCACTTGTGGTCATAATTGGCATTGTGTGAGAAAAAAGAGCAATTCATTTCAAAGTAAATTCGTAGTCATTTGGTTCGTTGGCATCATCCTCAGGCATGGGATGATGCCTTGCCATCATGCAATGTGGCGCCTTTTGCCTTCGCTGCCTGGAAGAACCTGAACACAATCCTCCGAAACGGAGTCCCACCAACAAGGCTCAAACTCGCAAGACTTGGGTCGAGTCCCTGGCCGACAATCTTTCGTGGTGGGTCCAAGACGGGATGATATACGCAACGGTGTCTCACTGACGCCCTCGAAAATAAGAGAGAAGCAGGGGACATCCGCCGGGCAAGCAGGGGCACGGGGTGTGAGAACCCCCAAGAGAATAAACAAAAACAGAACCTACACGGAGAATGAAAAAAGGAGAGTAGGAAGTCTCAAGAGCACTTGAAATGCTTCGTCAAAACCCGGTTGATGGGCGGCGCGCGGTGGACATCCCACTTGGCAAGCTTCCTCGCCTCGCTGTCCCCGTAGATCTCGAACGAGTTCGCCTCGAGAGCCTTAGGCGTCTTCCAGACGAGCTTGTCGTCGGCGGACCGGAGCCACAGGCGGAGCATGTGGCGCTTCCCGTTCAGCGACCTCCGCCTCGTTTCGTGCGAGTCGCCGACGATAACATCCCGAGCCTCGGGCTGGTCGCTGTCAACGAAGGCATTCCGGGCATGCATGAGTGCCAAGTTGTTGAAAATCTCGATGTCGCCCGGCTCCAGCTTGATGGTGAGCTGGTGCTTGACGGCGGTGAAGTGCACCGCGTCGATCGCCTCCGCCTGCTCCTCGGTCATGGCGGGCACCTGCGGGTGGTGGGGCGAGAAGGGGGCGCCGGTCAGGGGCCGGCGAGAGTAGCAGAAGCCCGGGCCGTGCTTCTCGAAGTTGAAGAGCAGCGGCCTGTTGATCCAGCTTGCCTTGGTTTTGTTGAAGCTTTGTTTTTTAATTAATTGTGAGGACGCTTGTTAACGAAAGGGCCTGACCGGAAGCACACGGGTGGCATAGCTTACTCATCATGAATCCACTTGTCGTCGGCGAGAAGATGAATGATGTCGGGCCGCGTGGCTGCGATCTCGTTGTAGATCATGCCCGACGAGGCTAGCAAGCTCTCTCCGCCTTGGACCGCCGTGTCGAGGACATACATGGAGAGAATGTCGCACATGTCAGTATGAAACGGCTTTTGTCATGAACAACGTTCGTAAAACAAGAGGGCATGGGCACCTGTCACTTCGATCACTTCTTTTGGGGGTACCTACTTGTGCCCGATTGGTGTACGGTGACGGCCGGCCCGTGGATTCGGGCAATTCTCTCTCGATATCCTTGATGTGCACAATCATTCTCCCATCGTAGTCTTGGCAACCGCGAATTTCGGCAATGTAGCTGGTGATGCCGAGATAGATGAGGACATTGTCCAGCGGCGAGAAGTCAGCCGGGTTCAGGCCACGAATGACGTTGAACCCGGTGCCGAGATGGATGTTGACGGCAACCTCCCTGAGCCGGGCGCCGAGCGTTGGAAGTGGGAAAGTCTTCGTAGACACGTCGTCGGGCAGGTTATCGCCATCCAGACCTATTTAGAGACGAGCATTAGCATCGGCGGGCATTGTTCACATAATACGCCTTAGATAAGTAGGTAATTTAAAGACACTTGACGCTCGAGAGTCGACCGAGTTATGCCATACCTTTGAAGAATGCCAGGGCAGCCTTGATCTCCTCGACATCTTCGGCGGACAAATGCACCAGGAACTTCACGGGGTCGGCAAAGTCCGAACCGGTCCAAACCCGAGGGGAAGAGATCTGGTCTGGGAACCCCTCGGGCACAGTTGTGGGCCGATTCTAGGCCGTTGCCGCCAGGGCAGCGACTCGGGCCTGGTACGTCTCGTAGCTTGGGTGCCACTCGATATCGGGGCGCTTGACGGCCTCGACCGGCTTGGTTGGGTTGGGTCTGATCAGATGTGCAAATCTGGCAGCATCGTCGTTGACGATGTCGTGTTCGATGTTCAGGTTATCCGAGTCGACCTTGAGATAGCTGCGGTTGAGCCCAATGGATTCTGCAAGGTACTGAAGCTGCAGAAGGGCCGCGTCGTTGCCGTTTGTAATGTAAGGCATCTTGATTCTTGGCTTTGGTGGAAAGTTGGAGCCTGGAGTGCCTGCTGCCGCGGGGTTATCATGAAGATGGGTGCCTGGAAGTCTTCCCGGCTTTTAACCCAAGCGGTTGTCAAGAGCCTCATCTATCTTCTCAAGGTCCCCTCGCTCTTCCGAGCACTTCCCATGCTGCCAAAAAATAGAGCCCAACTGGGCTTACAACCCCACAACCAGACAGGACAGAGCCTCCCGGGGTGGCCCGCCTGTCTGCCGTCGGATCCATCAGATGCCACCGATTCAATCCACATCCTATTCCATACATCGCGTGCCGATCATCAATATGCGGCGCGTGGTTTTAGGCCGAGAGATGACAGCCTTGCCTAGGCAACCCCGTACGGGGCTCACTTATTGGAAGTGACTTGAGTGATCGGAATATGAGATCAGGGAACAGCAGACCAGAACCGTCTCAAGAAACTCGGCGGCTTGCAGCCTTGTCATGTGGCCCGCGCCCACATGCGCAGATCCCTTCAACTATCCGCTGTGGTTTCTGTTTCTCCGCTTTCTTGCCACGCCTCCGCATCCTCAAGAACGAAGGAGAGCTGTGGAGGAACTTCGCCAGCCTTGTCTCAGAATCCATGGGACGGCTTGAAAATTGGTGTTTGAGCCGCAGAAAGCTGCACTTTCCTCCGGCACCCTCCGTCAGCCTCACGCGGCAATTATGGCACTGCCCCTACCCGCGGACCGCACGATTTCACCCTCGAATTCAGATGGGACACGTCACAGGAACTTTGTCTGCGAAATTGAATTGGACAGGCTGGGTAAATCTGACGCCCATACGAAGTAGGCACAACGGGAATTTGTGCCGTCTTTCCCAGGTCAAGGATAGGCATCTCGGACCTGACAGCTCAATGACGGAGGCCGCGTCGTCAGGCGTTATCTCAGGGACCAATGAGACTGAGGTACCTGGATTACAGCCTTCGAGTTGCAGTACGGAGTAGGAGTAACATTAACGTAACGTGAACTGAGCCTTGCCTGAGGTGTTGAATCAAATTTCTCACTCGGTTATTGGGTGCAAGCAAACGCCTCAATGCGCTGTTATGGCCCCTCAACCCGGTTTTGAGATATTTGCCTCGTTACACAATGAGGCTCTGCTCGCACCGTTGAAGGGGGTTATGCGTTGCCCAATTTCTTGCGCAGAGGAGCTACACACAACTTCCCGTCTTTGCTATGTAAGTCGCGGAACCAGCAGGCAATGCCGGCTCGTCCCTGGATTATCGTCTTTGCCGCCGCCGCGTTTCTCTACCTTCTGCGGATTTGGCCGTCCAACGCTCTTGCTGTTCGTATTCTTCATTTCTTTTTTTTTTTTTTTCCTTTACTACTTTCCCCAGTTCATTTCCCCAGTTCAACGAACTTGCTTGAACATGGAAGCGAGTGAAAACTGACGCACGCAGCACCCGCTCAACATGTCGCCGCCTACACCCATCTCCATCCTCTCCCTCAGTCAGAACCGGGCAATCGTGCGAGCAATTCAGGAGCACATCAAACCCCATGGCTACAACATTGGCGGTATCCTAGAGTCCGATCCGTTCTCGAAAAGTGAACTAGCTCTTGCCCTCAGGGTGTTGGAGCCCCGGCCTGCAGCCGTGGTCATTGGCCGAGCCTACAGCGAAGAGGAGACGGCCGATGCCCGTGAGGTGTTCTCCGAGTACCTGAAGGAAGTGGGCATTGAGCAGGGCACCGTCATCAAGATCACGTCACAGGTGTTTGAAGAAGTCGGAAAGGAAGGTGTGCCGAAGTGGGTATTGGAGCAGCTGGAGGAGTTCTTCAACAAGAACTGACTAGCTAGTCACATTTGACCTTGTGTCTGCCCCAGGGAGAGATATTGCAATGAGTTCGCGTGGACCCGTCACACAGGAGATGGGCGGGTGGCTGTGGGCCTTGTTATAGAAACTATCCTCGTCTCCGGCTGAGCGGGATAATCAGTACAGGACTTCACACATGCCGGCGTGGTTTCGTGCTTTGGTGACGCAGACTCTTCGGCACGCTTATCCCATCCTGGCTTCCAGGACAGGCCGTCCCCTTGTGCATTAAAAGCTTGCAACTTCCTAACCTACAGAGAGCCAACCGACAGGTGCCAACCGCTGATGTTGTATACTTTGCATTGTAACGCCACGATGCTCGTCGAATCCAGAACGGCGACCGCCAATCGCCGTCACGGTCAGCGGATTCCTCAACCATGGACGAAGTGCCTCGGCCACTAAATGATGTGTTTGTTGCAAGAGCAAACTTGGGCTCAATGCTTCCCGGTCGACTAGTCCAGTTCACCCGCTCAACGGCCAGCGCCTCGCGAGGTTGGTTGCTCGGAGGTCGCACGATTTACAGCGCTAAGAAGGCTATCGTCATGTATAAACTGAGGCCATTACCTAGTGTATATCTCAAGATCTCGTTGCACACAGTAACAACAAGTATACTACGTAGTAAGACTTTTAGCTGCCAAACGTGGGATACAGAAAGCAGAGGCCAATGCTACACTCTCATTTGCCATTCCACAGATGCGCTTTTCTGCTCGCTAAGATGATCTTGATTTTGTGTCTACCCCCTACCTGTTTGCGCCAGTTCACAGTATGTGCGCTGATTCCCTAACCCCACAATCCACTCGAGTTTTGAGGTGGTTATACGTTCATCCTTGACAATGTTACTACAGCTATTGCCAAAAACGCTTTACCACAGTAATCGCGCTCTCGTGTCAATCAAGTTGCTATTTATCGGGCTACTGTGTGACGACTGATGCGTGTTTGAGTCGTTTACAGTGAAGTCCAATGCCTAAGCTACGTAACTTGAAAGTGTTACGTCACCCCAGCAATGCGCACTGCGACTGGGGGTGTGGGGGTGCTTGGGGGGCCTGGCGGCTGGCCCTTATCTCAGACCTCAGACCAGTATTGGGCTGTATTGGCTCGCTGCGCGGGCCTCAAACCGGCTTAGCCTGTAACACTGCCCCACTACACTGCCTATGTACAGCCAATCAGAGCGCCCATTGCAATTTGAGCCCATACTGCTTCTCTACGAAAAGTGGGCCAGGTTCTCAAAAGGGTCTAGCGGACAGCGTTACATACAAACTAGTATTGGATTACGTCTTGGCAGGCCTGGGCACAGACCTCTCCCAGCCACAGGCCGGGAAAACAGAGAACGCAATGAAAGGGGTCTGAGGGCTGAGATAAGCTGGCCCCATCGAGGCACGGCTTCGTCCGAATTCGAAAACTCCTGGGAGAACCAGCAATTGGGTCGACGCGCCGCAGGAAAACTGGACGCGATCCCGTGATTGTTGCTTATCCAGCAAGGTGTCCCTGGCGACGCACTGTCTCTGATGGTCTCTCAGCACGAAGTTTTCCGCAATGGCACCAATCGGATGCTCACTGCTCCGCTGGAGATGAAGGACGAGCGCCCCACATGGATTTGCGCCCAAATGCGAGTCGCATTCGTGCTCCGTCGCCGAACCTTCCGTCGCGCCAGACTTCCTTACGACTGAGCTTGCTCGCCCGCCCGCCTTCGGCGTCTTTCCCTCGTTAACCCAGCGATGACCGTTGGCAATGGCCCAATGTCGATGGTCGTCCAAGGCGCCGCCTTGGTGAGCCTAATCTGGAGCTGCACCGTCTTCGTTGTCCAGGCCATCGGAATCTCGCAGCTGTACGGTGTCTGTCCATTTGCGCCGCGCGCTGTTGCTGACCTTCGCACGCCCCAGCTTCCGCCACCACTCCGGACCGCTCCCGAAGCCCGTGTCGCCGTCCCTCGAACCAGATGAGGTTCCTCACATCACCGTCATTCGCCCGGTCAAGGGCGTCGAGGTCGGCCTCTACGAGTGCCTCGCATCGACCTTCCGCCTCGCCTACCCCAAATCGAAGCTGACCATTTACCTCTGCGTCGCCTCCACCGATGACCCGGCGTATCCGGTCCTACAGCAGCTCGTCGCGGACTTCCCGGGCTTCGACGCAAAGGTCCTCGTCGAGGAGGACGATCCGCTGCTACACGGCACTGGGGGCCACGTCAACAACCTGGGCCCGAACCCGAAGATCCGCAACATCAGCCGCGCATACCGCGAAGCCAAGGGCGACATTGTCTGGATCGTCGACTGCAACGTGTGGGTCGGCACAAACTCGGCCGGGCGGATGGTGGACAAGCTCTGCGGATTCCTGCCCGACGGCAGCAGGACCACGCCCTACAAGTTCGTGCACCAGCTGCCCCTCGTCGTCGACATCGACCCGCTGCCAACCGCCGAAGAGCGGCAGCGCCTCCTCCCCACCACTCACAACGCCAGCCCGCCGACCGACCGCACTCCCCGCGGCATCCTCTCCCACTTCGGCGGCCGTCTCGAAGAGATGTTCATGTCCACCACCCACGCCAAGTTCTACAGCGCCATCAACACCGTCGGCGTCGCCCCCTGCATCATCGGCAAAAGCAACATGTTCCGCAAGTCCCACCTGGACCTGTTCACCGACCCGGCCCGCAACCCGCTGCTCTCCCCACGCGACGCCGCCCGCGGCCGCGGCCTCGACTTCTTCTCCTCCTACATCTGCGAGGACCACCTGATCGGCGACCTGATCTGGCGCTCGCGGCTGCCGCCGCAAAGCTCCGACGACGACGGCGGCGCCCCTGCCCCCCGCTTCCGCAACCACGGCCTGGTCTTCGGCGAGCCGGCGCTGCAGCCCATGGCGGGCATGTCGGCGGCGGGCTACGTGGCGCGGCGGGTGCGCTGGCTGCGCGTGCGCAAGTGGACCGTGCTGGCCGCCACGCTGGTCGAGCCGGGCGTCGAGCCGCTCGTGTGCTGCGCGCACCTGGCCTTCGCGCTCACGACGCTGCCCTGGTTCCGCGGCGGCGACCGGGGGTGGGGCGCGGGTGTCGGCGTGCCGCCGACGTGGCGCGCCATGGCGCTCGTGTGGGCGCTGGCCGTGACCGCGTGGATGCTGGTCGACCGCTGGGTGAGCGGCGAGCTGCGGCGGCTGCGGAGCGTCGACGTGGATGAGCACACGCCGGCCTTCGCGCGGGGCGCGGGCCGCCCCGGCGGCATCCCGCAGCGGCCGTTCGGCGAGTGGCTGGCCGCCTGGGTCGGGAGGGAGGTGCTGGCGCTGCCCATCTGGACGTGGGCGGTGCTGCTGGGCACGACAGTGACCTGGCGGGGCCGGCGGTTTCGGGTGCGCATGGACATGAGCGTGGTGGAGGTCGGGGGTGGGACGCGCGAGTCGTCCGCGCCGGGCTCGAAGGTGACGAGCCGTCCTAATTCCCGTAATAAAGACCGTATAGACTAGATCTGATCAGGGCCCGTTAGACATCGCACCCTGTAGCCATTGATACAATAAGTAATTTAGACACCCGGGACGAGGCAGAGTAACGCATCGAGGTGTGAATGCCAGAACAGCAGGTTCCGGTCAACGCATGATTGTTATTTTGTAGCTCCGTAACTCGAAAAAAACAGCAATCCCCTGTTGTTGTCCTACGTGGCCGATTCGCCGTGCGCCGTGGAGGTATCCGTGCCCAGCCCCTTTTACCAGCAATCCAACTCCAACGGCAGAAGAAGCAATGCGACCCAACCATGTCATGATGAAAGCCACGAAAAAGAGAACTCTGCGAAGTCGACCAGCTAGCGGAAACAACTAGCGGAGACGAGGTCCTCCACCAAACAAGCCTTCTCCTTGAAAAGGCAGCAGACTCCTCTTCATCAGCTACTCCCACTTCTTCACCTCGACGCCCTCGGGCGGCACTGTCTCGACCTTGCGGTTCTTAACATCCTCCCAGTCGGTGCTCAGCGCCGTCCCGTTGCTCTCGATGAAGCTCTTCATCATGGCGCGCTGCTGGTCCGGCGTTGCGCCCTTGTAGAGCTGCTTGAAGAAGCTGTTCACGTCGGACTTGTCCTCGTCATCGCCCGCTTCCTCTTCGCCCAGCTTGTCCCAGTTCTTGGGGCCGGACCGGCTGCTGGTGGGGTAAGCCGGGCTGGCGCCCGCGGTGGCCGGCGCTCTGGTCACGGGTGCAGAGGAGGCCGAAGCTGCCTGGCTTGGCGCTGGGGTCGTGGTGGCCAGCTTGGCGTCGTTGGAATCCGTTGAAGGTAGAGCACCAATCTCTTCTCTGCCCCAAGTGCCCCACTTGACGCCAGGAGCAGCCTTCTGGAGGACGAGTTCGATCTTCCGCGGCGTGACGGACCAACGGCTCTTCGAGGGATCAATCTCTCCGTCGAGAATGAACGTGGACGTGGCCTCTCGGTCACCGGGTTTGACGTAGGGTGCAGCTGCTCGGGCGAGGGGTGAAATTTGGACCTGCAGCGAGTTAGAACAACTTGAGACATGGCAGTTGCTTCCGAAATAGAGGGACCGACCTGGTTCCTGGAGAACTTGACGTCCAGGTTCTCCTTCTTCGCGTCCTTCACGAACAGAGAGATTGTGACATTCTGGGCACTCTGGTAAAAATCTGCGCGAAGCTTAAGCTTTTCGTCGGGCACACTGCCCGGAGCAGGGCCCTCGGGTTCGGTCGGCTTTTCTTCAAGCTCGTCATCTTCCACTGTAGGTTCGGGATCGGGCTTTTTGTCGGTTTTCGCTTGGGGCCGGGGTGGAACCTTGGTGACGCTGACCTTCCGGCCGGGATCATCTTCGGGCAGTCTCCCCAGGCTTCCAAGTGCCATGCTTCGCCAACTGTACGCCCGCTTCCACTCTTTCTCAAATCCGGTCTTGGGAGTCCCCTCAGAGCCGGAGCCGGAGCCCAACAGCCCATAAACCTTCTCGCCAGTTGAGTCGCGTGATGTCTGACCCGGCTGGCCCTTGCAATCTGCAACCCCGTCCTCATAGGTAACGGTGTAGTTTCCTCGCTCGTCAACCTTGTCCTGAATGCCATCATCCTCGCCTACCGGGCAGCCTTCCGCCAAACGCATGCTCCACCTGGCGCAGCAATCGGAGTCGGCATAGCGTCCGAGCCGGAAGTATATGACCGAACGGCGATATTGGGCGTCGATCATTTGCCTGCGAGAGTTCCCGGAGCCCCGCTCGGCGGCCACATGATATGCGAGTTCGGCGTCTCGGAGAGCCGCATCGTAGTGCTTGAGCTGCTGGTGGGCTGTGGCGCGCGCGAGGAGCCAGGCGGGAGAGGTGGATGACTCGAGGGCTTTGTCGAGCTGCGCAATGGCAGTCTCATATTCCTTTCTCTCGACGGCCAAAACGCCCTGGTGACCGAGCGTGGTGGCAGACATGGCGAACGGCGAAGAGAGGTGACGGTTGTGAGAGAGTCGCCAAAGCTCGACTTGCAGCGGAGAGGGAGAGAGCAGGTGTCTTAAATGTTGAGGAGGATCCACGTGCAGCGATGTGGGGGATGGAACATGTGGATATTGGGCGAAGGCAACCGAACAGAGCTCCCCTCCCCGCAAACACCTGAACCTTTGCGGGGCAAACGATTCTGCCAGCACCTGGGTGCGTCATCCAGCTTACTGTGTAGCACGAATCTGCACCGCCTGCTATTTTAAGCTTAGCTGAAGCTCAAGCTACTCCCTGTCACCGTACGAAGTGGACCGTCATGTGAATTGCACACAGTATGGATTTCTGACCGTCGCAGCGATCGCAATAATCCCAGCAACCTCGCTCATTGAACCACCGAGACGCCTACCCGACGCTGTGCACCGGCGAATGGACCAGCAGCAGAATACGGCGCCACGCACCCCAACCGCGAGTGTTTCCCAGCTACGACAATGGCGCACCTCGGGCCCGGCAAGGCGGCGAGCAGCAAGGAGCAGGCCGGGCTGCGGTATCCGTCCAACGGCAAGACCATCTACCACCGCCCGCTGAACCGCAGTAAGACGGCCGAGCTCAGCCAGGCGAGCTTCGCCTACCTCTTCTCCGAGATGGTGAGCTACGCGCAGCGGCGGGTAACAGGAATACAAGAGCTGGAAAAGCGGTATGCTTATCCTCCCGTCTCCTTCATTCATCATTCCATCCTCTAGAAGCATGGACTGACCTTCCCGTTCTCCGCCTTGCCAGCCTCAACCTCCAAGGCCACCCGATTGGCCTCAAGCTGCTCGACCTGCTGCTCATCCGCGAGCCGCCGCGGTCGCAGACGCGCCCGCTGACGATCATCGCGCTGCTGCACTTCATCAAGATCAACCTGTGGACGCACCTGTTCGGGCGGCAGGCGGACCGGCTCGAGAAGAGCTCGAACCCGGACACGCCGGACGAGTACATGATCATCGACAACGAGCCGCTCGTCAACGCGTACATCAGCGTGCCGCGCGAGATGAGCCAGCTCAACTGCGCCGCCTTCGTCGCCGGCGTCGTCGAGGGCGTCTGCGACGGCGCCATGTTCCCCGCCCGCGTCACGGCGCATAGTGTCGGGGGCAAGGAGGAGGGCGAGATGTGGCCCGGCAAGACGGTGTTCTTGGTCAAGTTTGAGCCGGAGGTGCTGGAGCGGGAGGCGCTGATTGGGAAGGGTTGAGGATGGGTCGGCCGGGAATCAGCGGGATGTGGGGGCTGCGGGCTCAGTTGTTGGGGAGGTTTTGCATCTTGTTTGGCGTTTTGGGTTTCAGGGCGCGGTTCAATCAGGGTCATTGATATCATGATTTGCAAAGGGACGGTTTGCGCAGGAAGAGGACAGAGCGAGCGGCACTCCGACGCATTGCCCGCTTGTCAATGCATAATGCACTCCCCATAAACTCCTAACGTGATGCCAACCAGCCCGTCCATAACCGCATCCCCTCCTTGACCAAACGCCTTGCAATGCAGCACAAAACGACAAAGCAAAGAACGTCCTTCCCTATCAACGCGGCAACCCCTTGTGCTGGCTGCCAGGACCGCCTCTCCGCCTCAACCCAGTGCGTCGCATGGAGGTGCCCGGGGCCGGCCCACGAGCCATCAGCTCCGCCAAACCCAGGTCCTTCCAGGCCGGCTCCCGCACCTTCTGCGTGGCCTTCTGGACGCCGTAGGCAGCATGCTGGTCGGGCACCACATCGTCCTCCTCCTCGGGGTTGATGGGCTGCAGGTTGGGCGGCACGTAGATGTCGTCGACCGGCAGCTTGTCCTTGCAGAAATCCTCAAACAGGTCGGCGTGGTGCGACTTGTGCATGTGCACGTACGTGTAGCATCCGTCCTTGTTCTGCAGCGTGCGTTAGTTAGTTGGATCAGTGTGCAGCATTGAAGGGGGAAGATGTGTAAGACTGGAAGGTCTTATTACCATTGTGGGCGCAATTGGAGCACGCAGCACAGAATCGGTGATGCTGGGCGTCGGGGTGTAAGGCTGTGGTTCTCGGGCGAAGATCGCAGCCTTGTTCGAGGCGTTGCTGGAGCTCAATGGAATGCGGGCCTGTGGAGGCGTCAGGGACTGGCTCGTCTCGCTGGAACGCGAGGGAGCAGGAGCTGGCTCCATTGTTGCCAAGCTTTCTTGTCTGGATGAGTGGAGCAGTTACTGTGGCTGGGAGGCGGAAAGGATGTGGCGGTGCAAATTTGTGGATCAGTTGTGCCAGACGCCAGTGGCACGTCAACCCTAACCCTATGCATGCCACAACCCACTCACCATCCCTCACACTCAAGTCCGACTTTCGAGGCCACACAATTCGGTCCCGGCCGTCGGCAAGGACTCCCCATCTCTGTGGCAACAAGTCGTAGGAATGGGCAAGCTTGACAGCTCCTCAATTTTGGAACAAAACAATTCAGGACATGAGGACGATGCAATGGATGTAATAGGGCAATCAGTTGTACCGATCCGTCCCCAATGCCCCCACAGCCCCTGCTGACGCAAGGATGGAGAAGTACGGATTAAAATGAATGATGGCCTAGGTAGGCAGCGTGAAGTGGTCTCCGCGACACGAATTGAAAACGACACCGCATACAACAGGGATAAAGGAGTTGAAAGCTCTGGATTGTATATCTCTCTGGAATTCTACGACGCTCGCTGCTGCATGATCGCCGAACTGCACATTGTCAGTCGGGCAGCTTCGTGGGCACCTCTCAATGAATTCGAGGTGGGTGATTTGATGCAAGTTACACCCAAGATAAGGGGGTCTTCAAGTGCCAGTCGGCAGCCCAGCGCTCCTCGGCCTTGCCCCTGGGGAGAAAGCAAGATTCAATTGTTCTGTTGGCTGAGCCTTTCTCTCTCCTGGTTGATAAGTCTCAAACTTGGCGCCTGTATTCTTCAGATAGCTCACCCATTCAACGATTCTATGTTGGCGAGCATGAATCCCTGAGTCAACGACCACAGCAGCTTCCAAACGGTCGCTCGGGCAGGTGAATTATTCTTTCTCTTGGCCCAATGATATTCGCCTTTGTTGTCAAATCGGCCTTGGCATTGTTTTACAAGTCACTGACACCAATCTTTGGCAGCGCTTGGCCTAGATTCGCGGGAGAGTCAAAGGACTTTATGCACTGACGGTATAATCCTATTCTGGGTCGGTGCCTAAGCCCCCGTCGTGCTCATCACGTAGTCTAGTGTAGTCTAGCTTCTTTGGCAACGTTGAACGATGGTCCGCGACGATGCTCGTATGGGCGACAGTGTCGGCAGGTTCCGACAATAATCACATTCTGAGAAGCCATCTCACCCCTGACCGGTTTACCCACCAGCCCATGATTCCCTAGCTTGAATAACTGGTCAAAGTCCATGAGGCGACCACATTGAAGAGAGCCTTCTCAGCCTAGGTATGGCTTCTTGCCAAGTTTCGGACGTCTCCGTTCCCAACTGCTGGACAAGCTTTGAAAAGACACCAGTCATCCCACCAATCAAAGGTAATCCATGTGACGGGAGGGGCATCGCAAGCGAGACAGCTTCACCGCCACGAGACTCGACGGTAACTAGAGACGTTCCACATTACACTAAGGTTGCTCTTGCGCTCAGCTGGCCATGGCCAGACCACGCGGGTGTAGCCCAGGCGTACGTTATCCGTGCAAGTACGGATAATGATGAGGAACTGTTGGGCAGTGGCGAGAGTTTCTTCCCATCAGATGTCCGGGTGGAGGCCTAGACCTCCGGGGCATATGCTTGACCCCTGCATGGTATTGAGTTACCTTATGTTGCATTAGCGTGCTTGGTGGGGTGGCTGGCCGTTTCCGCTGCAGCTGTGCAGCATGCTGCAGACAGGGACACACCGACAAACGCCAAGTTACCTGAACAGTGTTTGGGAAGAGAACATGGCTGCCCGAGCCTGGAGAATACTATGCAATGCCATGGACCGTTTCGCTTGGAGCCGTTCATTTATCTTCTGCTCTGATCGTTTCCACTCCAAACGGAAAATTGGCCGGGAGATTCGAGGCGACAGAACGGTGTTTCAAGGCCAAGCCCCACGGGCGTTCCAACCTATCGCGAGCCCTTCTGGGGACCTGCATTAGCGCAGAAGCGCCGGAGCAGCGTGCCACCTGCGGAAGCAACAATGCCAGCAATGGCCCGTTCGAAGGACGCAGCATTTCACGTGCTTAAGTATGAAGCTAACGAGGAAGGCCATTGAAGAGTACACTTCACAGGAGGTGACCATCTTGCATGTGCCCAGCACCCCCCTGAATCAGACAGTCATGCCAGGGCCAAATCCGTTCGCATGATGGCTGCGGCCCACTTGACCACCAGGCGTTCAGGTCAATTCCCCCCAAGAAAGGCCGCGTTGCCCTGCCTGTCGATATCCGCATTGTCAGTGTCAGCAGCGTGACGCGCTCTGCTGAAGTTGATTGATCTCTGAGGGCTTCCCGAGCTCGAGCTTGTGGGCTGACGGTTAGCGAATTGGCCCCGCGGAAGGCCGCTCAATGCTGCAGAGATGACCCCTGTGGAGGAAAAGGAGAGCTGCATTGGCTCGACCAGCCAGGCCAATCAGGCTTCGGACGTATGGCTCAGAAAGGAAGTGGAGCCTGGCTAGCCCAGGTTGTGGCCAGGATCTGGCATGAGCCTAGCCGAGTTTGGCTCAAGTGGCTGCACCATGGCAAGATCCCGGTATGTACGTACCTCCACATGCCCAGAAGGGACCGCTGCTGCTTCCATTCTTCTTTTCACCGGTCCCAAATGCTGGGGCTTTCTTCTCCTTGCACGACTCGATCGCCGCAAACTCTCTTTCTGCGATCCACCCGCTGTAATTCACCGCTTCCCTCGGAGCGGAACAATTACAGCAGGTGCCGATCGCAAACAGGAGCCCTTCTTGGCTGCCGTGTTTCCATCCCTCGACCTTTTCTTCGCCAAAGGTCGTTCCCTCGTGTCTCTCCTGCTGGAACGGGGTCACGGGGCCCGGCTCTTCTCTTCGTCGTCCGCCATCCACTGGGTGGCCGCTTCTGTTTTTGCTTTTTTGCCGAGGCGCGCACAGGCACATGTCTGCCATTGTGATGCTGGTCAGTACCTCCTGCCACAAACAAATTGTCATCTGCGCAACGAATGTTGCTCAGGTTTATTGTGCTCTCTTCCGCACCCCCGCCACCCGGCTCCCAAAACATAACTGACAGCTTCCAGGGCACGCCGTCGATAATAAAATAAGAACCTTACGAATTCCAAGCTCGCCGACTATCCAATTCGCTCGTACGGTCATCTGTCGACGATATCACTACGCAACCAGCCATTACACAGTCTCCATCCACCTAGCTACCACCTGATTCCCGCGCCATGGCGTCCGCGCCCTCCAACGAGACCCCGGCCGGCAAGCTGGGGCTGACCATTGAAACTACGACACCACACATCGCTGAGAAGCGCTCCGAATCCTCACCCTCCCCGCTGCAGCCCTTCCCCGCGTTTGAGGAGAAGGAGGCGCAGCTCTCGCGTCCCTCGGATGTCTCATCACCCAGCACTGCCCGCGCCGACCCCTTCGACACCGACATCGAAGCCATGGTCACACACAATTTCAGTCGAAGGTCAGCCGAGTGCACCAAGGGGGGCTCCGACTGCGAAGTCTGGCCTGGGCAAGATCACTGGAGACGGAAGGCCAAGGCAGCTAAGAGGAAGCGCCGCTACTGCAACTGTCTGGCCGGGTTGAGCAAGCGCAACCGCATCATCGTCAAGATCCTCATCATCATGCTCATCGTCGGCATTGCCGTCGGCGTTGGCTTCGGCGTTAGCAAGCCTCTCGGCGCGGGCGTCTGGCGCAGCGAGACGCAGAATAGCCCATGAGGCGCTGCCGCGCCGTCCGCTTGATATTGGCATACAACCATCTCCCACCGCTCGCTCTGGCCACGTTGTTTGTGCCGAGCGGGTGGTTTTCACGTTGCCGCGGGGACATGCCGCCAACGCAAATCAGCAATGGCGCCTCGCTTCCGGCAGCGAGCACACCTTCTGGGTTTTCATCGTTCCCACCGACGGATGTGGGAACGAGAGCACGTTTCTTGTTTACTGGCTGACCTCCGAGATGCGCTTACCTGCCAACTCGCCTTGCATAATCGGTTCGGGTTCGGTTCTCCTGCTACAACGGCATTGTTCCAAGTTTCCTTTTTTCTACTATGAAGCATTGCATGGCGTTTGGGGTTTTCATAAGGTAAAGACGACGGTCGTCTTGGGTCTTGTCAAGCCACAAGCAGGTGGCGGATTACGGTACATACATACATAATAATCGACATGCCAGGGATGGCGATCATGGGCTATCGGTCAAGGCATACAAGCAGGGATTTCTGCCTGATGTGTGGCGACTTTGGCGGCAGAGCGTCATGGCCATGCCAGGGCGCTGTTTGTTGATGTGAGACGAGGAATGCTCAAATCCGTTTTTGGGGTTGCAGCATTGTTGTCTTGCCCGCCTTTGTGCTGCGAGCTGTTGTTCCTTGTGTTACTCGTGAGTGCGATTGTCTCGGGTGCTTTGTTGCCATCCTAGCCTCCTGCTGAATCTACGACAGACGTGTGTGAGGCCTGTCCGGTTGCAACAGCACAGAGACACCGGAGCAGCCATCCTGTATGCATACCTGTCCACGGACCACAGTGTGCTCCCGACAAATGCTACCAATCCGGCCAGATGCCGGACGATCGCGTGGGTGGCACATGCCAAGCCGATTATACGATGTGGATTCCCACAGCTGCCTTGGATTTCTGCTCGGCCGTACGGGCGCTCTGACGGCCGCGCAATCAACGATGAGGCTGGTCTCTCACTCAGATGCCGTCGGCGATGGGCCAGCAATCGTAAAGAAGACGATTCTGCAACCGATCCTTGAGGAGGTAACTTCCTACTCCTACCGGTACTACAAGCAAGCCGAACTGTCTGTGTTCCCGCCTGTGCTGCTGAAAGCTGGGTGCACATGACGGGTTGCGCGTACCCAGGGTCTGTTCCCTGGTTGATGAGAGAGCATAAAGGATTTGTCCCCCCTCCATCCCTTGCCGACTACCGGGGTGAAAGGAGGGGCTGCACTACTGCAACCTGCGCGTGTCTTAGTCAGGAGTCTCATGCACGAGCAGCAGGGTTTTGGAGCATGGTTCTGGCCGCGCAGACCATCAGGAACGGTGCGCAGAGCAACTATGCCTAGTTCACGAGCTTCTTCGTCCAGACATTGTTGCACGAAATGGCACATGAGTCGCCGTTGGTTACATAGAGCTTTGACAGAGTAACTAGGCGGCGGGCCTGCTCGATCCTACTTACCGAGATACCTATTGATTGTGTCATCCCAGCGATGTACGGGTGTCTACTGTGTGAGGTCATGCCCACAATACGCTCCAGTGGACTATTTCTCCTGCATGGTTCTGTAACTCCTCACCATTAGGTTCTTCTAACAATCTGTTTGCTGTTCTCTCTTCTATCTCGCTGTGCACATGAATAGCATCTACGCACTGCTGGCATGAGTCCTGAATAACCAGCAACAGGAGCAGCTTGCCGGATTGATTTGGTGATCTCGGGGCACATCGGCCGCGTGCTCAAGCCTTCAAAGTTGTATCCTAAGGAACTCACTATTGAGGAAAGCAAGACTTAACGTCGGCAACGGCAGTAATCACTGTCGTGCTGAAGAATGATCAAGGTGGATTGAGTGGTTGCTTGCGAAACGAGCAGACGCAACCCAGGAAGAACATAATGCACGGTAGACCACAACCTCAACAAATTTGTCGGAGGCTGTGGGAATATGCAGGAACAGTAGTAAAATTTCGAAACAGGGGGATATGTTGGTGGGATGGTTGATTGTCCTGTGGTTGGTTTCGACGGTTCAACCTGCCTGGAAAAAGGCAGTGAATACAGGGTTCCCTTTAAGTTCCTTCAAGTGGCACACTACGACTAGCCAGCTTAACGGCTAAAGCTGGCGCTGCAAGACCGAAAACGAGCTTAATGGAAACTAGGTTTAAAGATATGGGTCCCAGACTCGGCCTTTGTTGAACCCGTCCTAGACTCATCCACCACGATCGATCCGCAAATGTTGCTGGCTTCGGAGACCACAGTACGGGTTGATGAGGCATGCCACTAGCCAGCGGCTTCGAGACACCGCAATTTCTCTAGTTACTACGCAACAGTCGCAAAGGGGGCACATTGACCTGTCCTTATCTTGTGGCGAGGTAATCAACCTTCCGGTTCCCTCACCGCCTATGAACTCTCGTTTGACTTTTCATCTCTGGTCCCGATTCTCATCATCAAGTCTCTCTTTGGCCCCTCCCCCTCACCTTTTCCGTGTCTCTCACTTTTCCTCTTACACTAAGAATACACCCACACATAGGGTGAGAGCGAAGGTTAGGCTTCGGTTTCGACGTCCTCGACTTGGACATCGGTGGGTTCCGAACCTCGCTTCTAACCCATTCACAGCTTTTATTGTACTGCTTGGTTGAACATCTGGATAGGCACCTCCGGTTCCCGGTCTGAAGCCGCGTTGTCTCCGTGGTCGTTGGCCAGGGATCAGATTAATGCGTTGGGACTCGGGGCAAACCCAGAATCCTCGGTTAGTGCCCTCTCAGCTGTTGCGTGGCGAACACTGTTACCAGGGTTGCATCAGAGACAGGGAGTTATGAAATCCGTCTTCTCGGCGGAAGTGCGGCGGATTGAACGGCAGTCCAAGACTCCAAGCCAAGCCGTGTTGTCAAGCTCGGCCGAAGCACGGAAGAACCACCAGATGCTGTCGGCCCCGGTTCCCAGGTATAAAAAAACGATGGAGATGCATCTTTCCAGTTGTACCGTCGGTTACGGTGCATCATCGACCTTCGAACCTTGAGTTTTCCCTGTTGATCTTGTCCAAGAATCCGACACAGAATATGGTCAAGATAGCGATTGCCGGTGGCTCGGGCGGTAAGGACAGCTCGCTGATGCTTATTTGAAACTGTTTCCCATTCCCGCTAACGCACAAGCAGACCTTGGCCGAGAGATTCTCGATGCGCTCGTTGCAACCGGGAAGCACGAGATCCTGATTCTGTCCCGCAATGTTCGTTCCGTAACTAAGTGATCCTGCTTCGCCCGGATTGCTAGCCGACCGGCGGCGCTGACTTGGATCGGCACAGGACACTCCCACTTTCGCGCTCGCACCCGGCGTGACGTGGGTCAAGGCAAACTACGACGATGCCAACCAGCTGGCCGAGATTCTGCGAGGTGTCGACACCGTGATCTCGGTGATCGTCGTGCACACGGATCCGGACAACCGCGCGCAGAAGAACCTGATCGATGCGGCCGTGCGAGCGGGCGTGCGGCGGTTGGCGCCGAGCGAGTGGATAACGTAGGTTTGCGGTCCTGATAGAGCCCTGGATGTGCCGTGTGCGTTCTTGCTGACTCGAAGGCTGGCTTCTAGGTCGACCGTGCTTCCTCACATGCCCTGGTATGCCGGGAAGGTCGAGATACGCAAGTACCTCGAAGACATCAACAAGGACAAGAAGGTACCCAGGTAGAAGTCGGGCGGAGAATACGGTACAAGGCTGACGCGATGTGCGTCCGCCACAGGTCCTCGAGTACACGCTGTTCCAGCCCGGTCTGTTTCTGAATTACCTGACATACCCCCACAAATCAGCCAAGCACATCGTCCAGCTCGAGTTGCCAATCAGCTTTGCCCATCGCCGCGCGCTCATGGTGGAGGGCAGTGACGAAGCCAAAATTACCCTCACCACAGCCGAGGACCTCGCCAACGTGGTGGCCAGGGCTGTTGAGTACGAGGGCGAGTGGCCGCGTGTCGGCGGCGTCCGTGGCACGGAACTCACCCTTGGACAGCTCCTTGCCATCGGAGAGAGGGTCCGAGGTAAGCCACCCACGTATCTTTTCTCCTTCGGGATCTTGCATTCACTCGCTCATGTTGTTCGAATAATCAAGGCGCGCCGTTCCATATCGAGAGACTCGACGCCGAAGACCTCAAAGCCGGCAAGATCAAATCTTCGTGGATGCCTATGCCCGAGCACCATGCCATTTCGCCCGAGGAGCTCGAGAAGCTGAGGCCAACCTTTATTGGCGGCATGATCCTCGGCATCTCGGCCGGTCATTTGTCCGTCTCGGATGAGTGGAATCGGCTGTTGCCCGATTACAAGTTCACCCAGGCTGAGGAGTTCCTGGCTGCGGCCTGGCGCGGCAAGCTTGATGAGATGGGCTTGTAGACACGGTTCCAGGAGGGGTTCGGCGCAAACTCTCTGATACCTTAGTGAATAGATGGATAGGATAGATACGGAGGGCAGTGACATGACATAGTAACTGCACCAGACCGGCAGAATCTAACTCCCTGGTACTGGATGGCTCAACCTCCAATCCTCGCCTATGGACGTTCCATGGCAACTTTTCCTGGCCATAGCTCAGCAGTAACTATCCCGGGCGTCTGGTCTGAGATATCGGCTGAGGATGTTATGGACTTGGCTTCAAGTCGTCAAAGGAGCCTAAGGCTTCAGGGGTCGAGGGGTTTCAGGGTGTGCTGACCCACAACAACCCTCAAGCCGTGCAACGAGAAAACAGGGGGGCTTCATTTTGTCCGCCGAGGCACGGCGAAACGGCGGCTCCCCTCCCCTTATTAATCAGCCCTGCCAGATTAGAGACCTTCTTTTTCCGCCGATCCGGGGGAGTTCTGCCGGGCGATTTGTCCACGCCGTTCACGAGCACAACACGGATTTCCACTCACCTGAACTTTCATTACTTTCATATTCCCGCCCAGTTGGTAGCGAGAATGGAGAGCTCGGTGGAAGAGCAATCGGAGCCGCCGAGGAAGAAAGTTCGAAAGGGCACGCGGAGCTGCTGGGAGTGCAAGCGGCGCAAGATCCGGTGCTCCTTTGCCGCACCGGCGGATGTGATCTGCTTGGGATGCAAGAGCCGCGGGACTGCATGCGTCAGCCAAGAGTTCCCCTATGTGCCCGCGCTCGCGAGTTCCAAGTCCGGCGTCGAGGACAGGCTCGGCCGTGTTGAGGCGCTCGTGGAACAGCTGCTGGACAAGTTGGTTCAGGGCAAAGATGCCGATGACGCCAATCACATCCTCCGTCAAACACCGGGCTCCCCACAGCGGTCGCCTGGTGTCACGAGGAGTGGTACTACTAGCCCACACGGCCAGCGCGTTCCAACATGGCCTGGCACAGATCCGGAACCGGATTCACATCCCGCTGCCGCTAGCACCAGACACGAAGGACTCGCCCGCACACTTCGCGCGGCGTGGCCCAGTCCCCGTGAGCTCGATTTGATCCTCAGCGAGCCCGTCGGAACATCCGGGTTCCTCCTGCGAAAGGCAGGCTGTACGGAGCCCCGCTGGGACGCGGCATCGGCGCGGGAAACCCTCCAGCTGCCGTCGCCGGGCTCTCATCCCGTGCTGGTAGCGGCGAAACTCCTTACTCTGTGCATCCATCTGCAAGGTGTCCCGATCAGTTCCGTGCAGCGCTTGGAACGTCTGGGCGTCAGCTGCTGCGACATCATGTCGAGGGCGGCCGACGCAGTGAAGCTCGTGACGGGCAGCGACGAGCTCGCCAACTCGATCGAGGGTGTCGAATGCCTCGTCATGCTGAGCACGTACCTCGAGAACGCCGGCAACATCAGCCGGGCATGGGTTGTTGCGCGTCAGGCTATGGCGGTGGCGCTGGTCATGGGCCTGCATCGGGGCAGCGGCCGTGGAGGCGGCATCATGAAGACGCTTGACCCTGGAACGAAGACACGCATCAACCCAGAGCAGCTGTGGTTTCGCTTGGTACAGATCGACCGCTACCTCTCCATGATGCTCGGCCTGCCGCATAGCTGGATCGATGACGACTTTGCCACGCCGAAGGCTCTGGCGAGTTGTGCCCTCGAGGAGCGTATGCGGCGCATCCACTGCTCGGCCGCCGGCCGAATCCTCCAACGTAATAACGCTGAGGCTGACCTCGCCCAGACTCGAGAGATCGATCTATTGCTGCAGGACGCAGCGTCCTCCGTGCCGCCAGAGTGGTGGCTGCCACCCGAGCTCGACGCTCCCCTACAATCCAGCAGCAGTAGGGGCGGAGACCATCAACAAGACATGGGGCTCGACGACGCGGTGCGTCTCATGGACCAATTCGTGCATTACCACCTCCTGCTGCGGTTGCATCTCCCATACCTCCTACGCTCCCCAAGCGATGGCAACACCAGCCACCACATGTCCTACCTCCACAGCAAGATCACCGCCGTGCACGTAAGCCGCGAGTTGCTCTCGCGCTTCGTCTCCTTCCGCAAGGCCGACCCTACCGGCACCTACTGCACGCACGCCGTGAACTTCCTCGCCTTCACCGCGGCCTCCGCCCTGTGCCTCGCGCACATTGAAGCGTGGCGACAGCGCCAAAACCAAGCGCCAGTCCTGACCACCACCACCACCACCACCACCACCACCATCCCGACAACAACAACAACAACAACCACCAACCCCCTAGTCGCGACACCGACATCAGCCCACCCAATGACCTTCCTCGCCCACCCGCGCCCAAGCGACCGCGCGCTGATCGAGCGCGCGCTCGCCTGCATCCAGAGCACCCGGCGCTCCCCGCCCGCGCCAGCGCCGGACCGGCCCGACCCCACGGCCGCCCAGATGGCCACTATCCTGCGCCACCTGCTGCTCATCGAGGCCGACGCCGCGCGCGGGGGCGCCTACCGCCACCGCACCACCCCTGCTCCTGGTCCTGGCCCTGGGCCTGGGCCTGGTTCTGGCCCTGTTGCTGGCCCTGTTGCTGGGAGGAGTAGTAGTAATAGAAATAGTAGTGGTAATAGTAGGAGTAGTCCCTCCTCGCTCGCGTCCGCGTCTGCGACCGCGGTATCCCCCGGCTCGGGGCTGGGGCCGGATGCAGCAGCAGCAGCAGCAGCAGCCGCAGCAGCAGCAGCAGGGGTGAAGCACAGTGGTGCCGGCGGCGGGGACGGGGAAGCTGGTGAGATTGACGCGCAGGAGAACGGCTGCGAGGCAGAGGAGGCGGAGACAGAGACAGAGGAGGCAAGGGGCGCGGGCATCGACGTCGGGCGGGTGAGCGACGGGGTCAGGGCGCTGCGCATCTGCATTCCGCATTTTGGGGTCATCGAAATTGAGCGGGCGGATAGTAGAGGGGTCCAGGAGGAGCGCGGAGGGGGGATAATAGGCAGGCCGGGGGAAGGAGAAGCGGAAGGGGTGGGGGAAGGGGTTGGGCCTGGGGCTGCGGCTGGGCTCGACCAGCAGGAGGCGGACTGGTGGGCGCTGCAGGGCGTGGATATGGCCTTTGAGAGCCTCATTCGCGAGGTGGCGGAGCCGGAGACGGCGCTGATGCAGACGGGGGGTGAGGGGCAGTGGGCGGGCTGGCTGGGGCAGCAGACAGGAGTCTAAGCTGATGGGTGTCTGTGGTAAGGGCCCGCGGGCGAACATCGGGGGGTTTAACCAGACAGATTGGGTCTTAGGTAGTTGACTGATGAGAACCCGATCGAAGTTGAAGCAAAGCTTTCATGGTGTTCTAAGACTTGCCATGCATTATATGTATCTGAGAAGAAGCATCGGGCCATATGCGGACAGCAGCCCTCCGTCACAACCACGAAAGGGCCCGGCTTACAGAGCTAACGGAAAGAACAGGGCATCTTCATACCTTCATTGACTACACCCGCATTCGGAGAGTCTTCCTGCCCTACCTGTCATGCAACCTCTCTTCTCAGCTGTTCCAGCCACTTGGGAGGGACGGCAGTTCTTCATTTTCATGGAGCTCGCCCCCGGCAGCGCCAAACTCCGCCCGACGACCGAATGTCAACAGTCATCGGGCCGGTGATGCAACCAACCGAACGGGATTGGCACGCGTCACTGGCTTCCTCTAACACCGCTACGACACTAAGTTAGTGCCAGCCGAGGTAGCATTGCGGGTGGACCCTTTCGAATCCTTGCAGTTCATCCTGCCCACCTCGTAGTATTCATCCTTGTTAGTAGCATTATCAGCCAACGCATCATGGCAGCCTTGAAGCACGCCATGCCGGCCGTGACGCGGAAACGGCACGAGACTGGCCGGCACGCAGCGCACCGTCCTTTCGGGCGCATGCTCCGAGGGAGTGGAAGCGGGTGGGTGGGGGTTCCGGCGTGGAGGGCATCACGCTCCCTAGGCAGTCTTATTAGAAGCCCTCAAACGCAGACCCAAGCCCATGGTCCCTCTCCCCTTCGCTCCAAGAATAGTTACGAACTCGGCATCAGGTTGAATCCGGGGCAGTATGTCGCGGGCTTTGGGCGCCTTCCGGGCCGTGTACCTCGTGGCCCTGTGCTGCGTTGGCTCGTTTTTGTTTGCCTATGACACGGGCATCATCGGGGGCATCCTCACCTTCCCGAGCTTCCAGCGGGACTTCCGCTACGGCTCGGCAGATAAAGCAACCGTGTCGTCGAACTCGACCAGCTTGCTGCAGGCCGGGGGTGAGTAGTCGGTTTCCGCTTTTTCAACTCACCGCGACGATATGCGTGATGCAGTTGTAGCAGAGCACAGCTGAGTTTTGTCCGCCGCAGCCTTCTTCTCCTGCTTTTTCGTGTGGCCCTTCACGGCCCGGTATGGCCGCCGCTGGTCGCTCGTCCTCGCGTCGACGCTCTTCAACATCGGCGCCGTCGTCCAGACCATCAACACCCACTCGCTCGCCGCCTTCTATGTCGCCCGGGTCATCAGCGGCGTCGGCGTCGGCATGGCAACCGTCATCATTCCCATGTACTCGGCCGAGATGGCCCCGAAAGGCATCCGCGGGGTGCTGGGCAGCTTCTTCCAGTTCTTCTTCACCCTGGGCGTCATGACATCCTACTGGATCGACTACGCCGTGTCCAAGTACATCCCCAACGACCACTCGGCGCAGTGGCAGATCCCCGTCGGCTTGCAGCTGGTTCCCGGCGCCATCCTTGGGTTCGGCATGCTTCTTACCAAGGAAAGCACGCGATGGCTGGCCAAGACCGGCCAGCACGAGGCCGCGCTCCAGTCCTTGATATGGGTCAGGGGCGGTGACAGCTCCGAGATTCGGGAGGAGTCAGTGGTTTCACACAACGCATCCCGGAGTGGAGAAAGCATGGATTTGTGGGCTGACCGTAGAGACGCAGATTCGCGGAAATCATCAGCAGCATTGACGAAGAGAACCGCATCAGGTCCGGTGTGAGCTGGAAGGAGCTTCTCGAGCCGATCAACCGACATCGCGTGTTCCTCATCATCGCTCTGCAGATTGGTGTTCAACTCACGGGCAACACCTCCATGGCTTATTGTGAGGCCTGGTTCCGGCGCAGCGTGCCATGGTAACTTTTGCTAACCGCCCTGGCGCGGCAGATGCACCACAGATCTTCTCTCTCGTCGGCGCCGGCCAGAACAATCTCCTCATCACGGGCTTCTTCGGTGTCGTCAAGGTCGTGGCCTGTCTCTTCTTCTTGCTCTTCCTCATCGAGCGCATCGGGCGCCGTGGTTCGCTGCTCGCCGGCGCGTTGCTCATGGGCAGTTACATGCTCATCGTCGCCGTCCTAACGGCCAAGTTTCCGCCCAACCCCAGCGCCGGCCTCACGCCGCCGGCCATCGCTTCGTTGACCATGATCTACCTCGAAGCCATGAGCTACAACATATCCTGGGGTCCTGTTCCGTGGGTCAGTAACCTTGATTGCTTCTTCGCCCACACCAGGACTTTATTTTGGGGCGCGCTCGCTAACACCCTTTGCAGATCTACACCGGCGAGATCTTCCCGACGAGGATTCGGGAGGCGGGTGTGGCCATCAGCACGGCAACGCAATGGCTCTTCAACTGCGTCTTCTCTCTGGCAACTCCGCCTGCCGTGCAGAATCTGGGGTGGCGAGTCTTTGTCATGTTCGCCGTCTTCAACTTCGCCCTGGTCGTCTTCGTGTGGTTCTTCATCGAGGAGACCAAGGGCAAGTCGCTCGAGGAAATGGAAGAGCGTAAGGCTCTCCTCCCTTCGTTGGGCGATGTATCTTGGGAGAGATATTTGTGCCTAGAAACTAACGGCTCCGCGCAGTGTTTGCTAGTAGCCGACGTGACAAAATCCGACAGCGCTCAGATCGAAGACGGCAAGGGCGGGAGTGGACAAACAATTCAGAGCCTACCGTAAACCAATCATGCAGGAAGAAAGACGGTATATCACAACTGGGAGATCAATGGCCATGAGATAGACGGACCCATTCTTGATTATATGGCCGGATTGCCCAGCCGGCGGCGACATGCTCTCTAGTACTAGAATAAACCAAAAGCAAACAAGAGCCTCCTCCCCGACTCAGGGCTGCAATCCCTATATAGCCCCTCGACCGGTAGCGCTCTCCTCCTCCGGACCGGGCGACGACAACGACGCGTCAGGGCCAAGCTCCGCGGGACGGAACGAGAAGACATAACCGACAGACCGCTTGC
Organism: Thermothielavioides terrestris NRRL 8126; assembly: GCF_000226115.1. Lineage (NCBI taxonomy): Eukaryota > Fungi > Ascomycota > Sordariomycetes > Sordariales > Chaetomiaceae > Thermothielavioides > Thermothielavioides terrestris. The sequence continues at coordinate 3,052,749 of NC_016457.1, read as the reverse complement.
TGCTCGCGCTCTCCGAGTCGACGACGGTGGAGTCGTTGGGCGACGGCAGCAGCGGCGTGGTCTCCGAATTGGACGGGGAGCGCGGAGACGGGCCGGCGCGGTCGTCGGCGCCCTGCCGCGCGGATCTCCAGTCGCCCACGCAGACGGCCAGCAGCATGGCCAGCAGCAGGCAGGCGAAGACGGACAGGACGACCCCTTGGTGTTTCATGATCGGGGAGTCCCCGATCGGCGGCCGCAGAGGCGGTGGAGGCATGGCCGGCTGGCTGGTTGCTGAGAGAGGCAGAGCAGCGGTGGGTGACCAGCGGTTGCGGGCGACGAGAGGCTTTTTTTTTTTTTTTTTTTTTTTTTTTTTTTTTTTTTTTTTTTTTTTTTTTTTTCGGTTTGAGGCTTATGAAAGTCGTGCCTGGTAGTGGTTAGCTTTATTCGAAGCTCCCGGCATCAAGCCCGGGTTCGGGAATCGAGAGTAATTCGCGCACACACACCTCGAAACCCGTGTGGATTCCGGATAGTGAAAGCAAGGAGAGCGGTTCCGGGAGAGGTTCCGGGAGATGATCTTGACCAAGAGAAACGCGAGGGAACGGAACAAAATAGAAGTGGCTGCTGAGTGTGCTGATGGTGGCCTTTTGCGTGGGCAGGTTATCAGGAAGTTTCTCAGGCGCATGTGCCGCCGAGTGAAGACTTGTCCTAGCCGGCCGCCTCCCGGAAGCTAGGTCACGTTGACGTTGAACGGCGAACTTACGGGACTCGGAAATGTGTCTAACGAACCGGCGTCCACATGCCAGGAAAATGATCAGATTTGAACTTGTTTTTCAGTTGTTCCCTGTCCGACGACGCTGAACGGAGCTTCTTTGCGCCAAACATGGCGAAGCAGTGGGCGCAGCGCCGCCCGTTCCGGTTGCCTTGTCTCCTGGGCGGCGCCTTGGGCTGAATTCACAGCTGAGTCTTGGCGCGACGAGGCACTATCTGCTGCTGAGTCAGTGTATGGCTAGGCACTATCAAATGTATCCCCTCTCCCAAGGCTGGCTCCCACCACCAAGTTCTGGCTGTGCCAACGCTCGTCCCGGCCCCCCCCTGGCTTGGGTGCCCAGCCATCATCGCTGAACCTGCCCCTCGGCCATACCCATACTCGCTGGGACAGCTCGTACTACCTCCTCCACTCAGCAAAACAACAGGCACCATCTCGTGCTCATCCATCATCCCCTCTTCCTCCTCCAATCCCGAACCTCCACCTCTCTCACCTCCCTTTCCCCATGTAAACCGCCCATCCAGCTTTTCGTCGCCCTTCCCCTTCCCCTTCTCCTTCCCCTTCCCCTTCCCTTTCCCCTTTCCCTTCTCCTTCCCCTTTCCTTTATTTTTTCCATCTCCCCTCCCATCACCGTCCTGAATCCCCATCTCATCGGCCCTTCCCCCCTTCCCTTCCACGTCCTCCCTCGCCCTCCTGCTCGCCCGCACACAACAGCACCTCGCCAGCGCGAACAGCCCGACAAAGAGCAGCGCCCCGCCCACCACGGCCGGCACCCCGATCTTGACCAGATTCATGCTGCCGCCGCCGCCGCCGGCGGTGGTAATGCCATTGCCGTCGCCAGTATTGCTGTTGCCGTCGTTGTGCCCGCCAAACACCCCGTCGCCAATGTGGCCGGGGGCAGCGGCGGCAGGGGCGGATGAAGGGGAAGGGAGAGGGGAAGGGCCGACGGGAGCGAGAAAAGTGGTTGTGAGTGAAGGCGCCGTTGTTAATGGTGCGGTCCCCGGGAAGGAGGTCGCGCTCGCGGGGGGAGTGCTCGCGGGGGGCGTCGTCGGGGGCGTCTGTGCCGTCGTGGCTGGGTTATTAGGTGGCGAGAAATGCAGAGTGAGCGTGGTGAATGACGGCGTCGGTTTTATGGTCGTGAGCGGGGGCGCGTCGGCGGGGGGTGGTGTCGGCGAGGGGGGTAACGGGCTGGGATTGCTTGTCGGGGGTGGCGAGGCGCTTGGTAGAGCGAGCTGCTAGGTTAGCAGTGCACGATTAAGGCGGGCCAGTTCCATCGATGCTGAGCAAGGGAGGGTCAGCCGTACGTTGCGTTGTCCTGTGGGCTCCGCTTGAACATGCTTTCCCCTTTGACAGGTGTCATCGTGTTCGGAGGGTGGGAGCTCAGGGCTTGGTATGTGCGACTGAGCATCCGATCCTGCCCGGGATGGTGGATGGGAACGTTGTATAGTGAGACGAGCCGATTCCTAGGTCGCGAGGCCGCACTCTGTGACACCGTCTCCACGGCACTCCTGGGCGAAGTAAACGGGATACCGGAGATTCCAACCACAGACAGGAGGAGCAAACAGGCAAGCCCGAGGGTACGAGAGTCCTTTATCAAAGCAGCTGAGAGGCCAAACAGCTCAGACACGTGGGCTACACAACCACTCATTATTGTGGCACACGGCCGACCCATAGGCCCGCTCGTCGTCATCGGATGACGATACATTCTTTATAGCGTTCCTCTTCTACCCCTTTCCATCCTCTCCCGGCCAATGGACGGCTCAACCCTGTGACAGCCCTCGCCCTCAACACATCCACCTGGCCGTGGGCCGTTTTTCTGCTCCGAGTTCCTCCATATGCGTGACCCAGCGCCCCCAGAAGAGGTCATGCCGCACCACTTCGACCAAGCCTGTGTTGAGGTGACCGAAGCCGAGTTCTCACCAGTCACAGCCTCCTTTGGGTCACAGCGAGGCACGGCTGGCTGATAAGACCCTCAACATAAGATGGGCGTATATCTCTTCTTAACCAACCACCCCAAGCAACACCTCCGGGATCCGCCGGCCACTCTTTGAGGCACCTTCGACACCCAGAGCAGCAACTCAACCAGTCCCACCCCATCGGTCGTCCCGGGGCAGCATACCCGACCCAATCCACGACTCGCCGGCTTCTAAACATAATAAAGAAACTTGGTATCCCCCTCCCCCCTCCCAGCGAGTCATGCACAGCAAGCCAACACCCGTACGGCTCAAATTAGCCCTCTGAGCCGTGTATTCAAAACAATGTGGGCGTCTACAATATTCAATTTGAACCCGGCGACCAGCAACAGCCAGGCCGGACACCATCTCCAACTCGAAACTAAACTAAAACCCCGATACAACCATCTTCTATGTCCTAGCCCGTAACCGCGCCGACTATTGCCCCTCCCGAGTCTCTTCGCCCACAGCCACAGGCTCTACCGCCTCGACACTCGCGCCGGTTTGTTCAGGCGCACCTTCCTGCCCGTTGTCACCCTCCCCACCCCTATTCCTATCCCCATCCTCATCGTTATTCTCATCAACATCCACCAACTGCCTGCCCTTCCAGGCCCTCTTGGCCGCGGCCTCCAGCGAGGCAAAGTCCCCGCTCATCTCGCACATGCCGCGGAAGCTGCCGCCCTGCTTGCGCAGGAGCTCCCACGGGTGGCCGTACTCGACGACGCGGCCGTGGTCGAGCACGAGCACCTTGTCATAGTCGACGATGGTCTGCAGGCGGTGGGCGATGGTGATGATGGTGCTGGTCAGCTCGCGGATAGTCTCCTGGATGGCCGCGTCGGTGGCGTAGTCGATCGACGCGGTCGCCTCGTCCATGACCAGCACGGTCGGCTGCTTGAGTAGCGCCCGCGCGAGGCAGAGCAGCTGCCGCTGCCCCTGCGAGAGGTTGTTGCCGGACTCGGTCACCGGCGAGGAAAGGTCGAGGAAGATGTTCTTGTTGGTGGCGGTGGTGGTGGACGGCGGCCGGGACGTCTGTTGTTGCTGGCCGGTTTGGTCTTGGTCTTGGCTGGTGGCGGCGACGGTGTCCGATGCGGTAGTGGCCTCGGGAAGGACGAGGGCGGGCGTGGGCGGATTGGTGGCTGCTGTGAGCTCGTCGGGTCCGATGAGATGGACGCGGCGGAGCGCCGTGAAGATCTGCTCGTCGGTGTAGAGGTCGAAGGGGTCGAGGTTGCTGCGGATGGTACCCATGAAGAGCGTCGGCTCTTGCGGCACGATCGTGATGGCCTCGCGCAGGTCGCGGAGGCCAATCTGGCCAATGTCAATGTCGTCAATGAGAATCTTGCCTTCGTCCGCCTCGAGAGCCCGGAAAATCGCCAGCGCGAGCGAGCTCTTGCCGGCGCCAGTCCTTCCTACGATACCAATCTTCTGGCGGGCCTCAATCTTGAACGTGAGATTGCGCAGAACCGGGTCTAGCTCTTTACGGTACCGGGTGCTGTAGTTGATGAACTCCACTGCTCCCTCGGAAGGCCAGTTCTCTGGCGGCCGGTTCTTCTCGACAACGGCCGCCGCCTCCTGCTCGACATCCAAGTACTCCTTGATCCGCTCGACCGAATTCATGTTCTGCTCGTTCATGGCATACAGCCGGACCAGCCAAAGAACATTCTCGGCGAACCCGATCGCATAGCTGAGCGAGATGCCCGCTGAGCCCGGATCGATCTTGCCCAGGCTGAGGATGACGAACACGCCGGCGAAGAACGCAACAAGGTCGCCCAAGAGATCGGTCCTGAACGCGAGCCATCTGTTAGTAGCCCACATGTAGATGAACGGCCGCAGTTGCGTGTTGATCCGGGCCAGGTTGTCGCGAATGAAGCGCCTCTCGTCGCCGTACGCGCGGATGGTGGTGACACCGCTGAGGGTCTCTCCGAACTGCTGGAACAGCGGGCTCCGCTCGACCGACTCCAGCCGCTTCAGATCGCGCGAGGCGTGAAGATAGAACTGGCCGAGGAAAGCATATGCCAGCATGATGAAGACACCGGCAATCAGGAAGCCAGGGGTGATGTAGGCAATGATGACGATAGTCACGACAATCCCCAAGGCACAAGACATGACGCCGATGGCGATCGACGCGATCTCCTGATCGACAGCCTCCAGATCCTTGCTGAAGCGGTTCATCATCTGCCCCAGCGGCGTGACATCAAAGAACTTGAACTTGGCGCCAGTTACGGCCCTCATCAGGCGGTCGTGGATCTTCCACGACGCGGTGAGCGAGCCGAAGAAAATCCACAGGTCTCTGACGAGAGCGGATACCGCGCCTGCTATGCCAATGATTGCCAGCACCGTCAGGTAGTATGTGATGTTCACTTCGGGAACCCCAGCCCCAGTGGCGGAGAAAGCTGTCGCGCTTCCCCGGGCAAAGTTCGCAGTGAAGGCGAGGTAGGTCGGGGACAGCGTCTGTGCCGAGTAGCTCTGCGAGTTTGTGTTGAACGGCATCGTCGCGGCGCCCTCAGTGGCGTATTGGTTGGACCATTCCTTAATCCAAATGTTGGAGGCGACGCCAGAAAGTTGCTGCGCCCCGAAGACGAGAGCTGTCACGAGCCAGAACCACCAACTTCCCATTGACTGAAGGTAGAGCTTCATGACGGGCCATTTCACCGCGCCCGTGGCTTTGGCCTCCTCCATGGCATCTTGCTTCTTGGTCTCCTTTTTCTTGGCCGCCTCGTTTCTCGTCCTTTGTTGATCGCCATCTGGCTCGTTCACCAGAGTGTCACCGCTCTCCTCGCCGACGCTGGAAGGGACGCGCGACGGCACCCGGGAGATGTGAACTGATCCTGGCGCAGACTTCTGAACAGCAACGTCCTCGGGCAACTTCCCGGCTGCGATGAGCTCCTGCGGCGTTCCCTGACCAGTGACACGACCGTTGGCCATGGTGACGACGTAGTCGGCCGGCGGCACGCAGAGCGGGATGTTATGCGAGACAAGGATGCAGGTGCGGTGGCGCATGAGAGGGCCCATGATGCAGTTGTTGAAGATCCACTGGGCGGTATGGGAGTCGACAGCGCTGAGGCAGTCGTCCAAAAGCAGGTGCTTCGAGTTGGAGTACACGGCTCGGGCGAGCGAGATGCGCTGCTTTTGGCCGCCAGAGAGCGTGATGCCTTTCTCGCCCACCAGGGTCTCGTCTCCGTTGTCGAGGATTTCCAGGTCGCGTTCCAGGCCGCAGGCCACGATCACGTCGCGGTACCTCTGTTCGTCGTAGGGAGCCGAGAACAGGATGTTGTCCTTGATGCTGGCGTTCACAAGCCAGGCCTGCTGGGCGACGTAGGCGCAAGTCTCGCTGAGCCCCGTCTCGGGATCGGGCCGGACATCCTCGCGGCTGCGGCCGCCGGGGAGGTAGACGCGACCCTTCATGATGGTCATCTCGCCAAGCAGCGCCATCAGCATGGACGTCTTGCCGGATCCCGTCGGGCCCGTGATGACGTTCAGCTTGCCGATCTTGAAGTCGACATCGAGATCGAGCAGGCGGAAAGCCATAGACCCGTCCTCGGCAACGGTGTTCTTGCCGCCCCAGATGAACGTCGCATTCCGGAAGCCGATGACCCTGTTGCCGTTCTCGTCAACGTTGTCAATGCCCAGCTGGGCGAACTTCTCGGTTTCTTCTTCGGATAAAAATTCCTCGATGCGGTCGATCGACACCTTGGACTCCTGGACGTGGGCGATCATGTCGCCGAGCTGGTCGAGCGGGTAGCGGAGAAGCATGAAGAGCGAAATGGCCGTGAACGCGACGGACGGATACAGCGGCTTCTGCTCGACGACCGTGTAGACGAGGAACGAGAAGAACGTGATCAGGATTGGCACAGCGTTCCAGACGGCCACGGCGGCAGCCCAGATCACGAAGCGCTTCCGCAGAGCCTTGAGCTCCGCACGCCGCTTCTCATCCACGATCTTGGCGAAGCGGTGCTCCCAGGCGAAGTACTTGACGATGCGAATGTTTTGCAAGATCTCGTTTGTCGCGTGGATACGCTTGTCCGTAGCAGCCATGATCCTCTTCTGACTTGAGTTGAAGCCCTTGCCGAAGGCAATGTTGACGGGCAGCAGCAGCGCCATGACGACGAAGCCGGGGATGGCGCTGAGGCCCATGACCTGGTAGAGCAGACCGATGGAGACGAGCAGCTGTGTGGGCGCCGATGCGACGAGGAAGTGCATGTATGCGGTCACTTCGGACACTTTGAAGCTGTCGACCGACATCAGATTGATGATGGTGCCCAGGTTGGCCTGCTCATCGGCATCGTCCTCCTTCTTGCCAGCCGATTCATCGGCAGCCCGATTTGTCTCCGCTTGGCCGTCCTTGGTGTCCTTTCCGAAGCCAAAGAGCCGCTTCGCGCGGGCGACGATACCCTCTTTCGTGCGGTCGGCTTCAGAGCTCTTCTTCTTGTCCGCTCCAAGGTTCGTGTCCTTGCCGGCCGCCGCCTTCCTGCGCAGCGCCTTGGCATAGATCTCGCCCACCAAGATGGCCCGGATGTTGATGCAGATCTTGCGGCCAATCCACAGGGCCTGGCCGTCGCAGGCAGAGCGAACGAGGTCGGACAAGGGGAGGAGAATGACGTACAGCCACAGAACATTCCTAGGCGCCACCGCGGGATCCTCGACATACTGCAGGATGGCCCGGAGGAGCAGGGTCGGAGCAAAGGTGAGCACGCCGCTCAGGACGGCCCAGGCAGCCTGGGCGAGCAACAAGCCCTTGAAGTACTTCACAAGGTGGAATGACAGAGACGTGGTCTTCTTGAAGTGGCGGTAATTGGCCAGAACGGCGGCAGCCTTGTCTTTGGGAAGCAGGTTCCAAACCCTCTTGATGTCCAACGGCTCCTTCCAGCCGGCCCAAATGATCGAGTCAACCCAGGAGAAGGTGTAGTAGGAGAACAGGGAGGCCAGGTTCTCCCGGCTGGGCTCGATGCCATCCTCCCATTCAAGCAGGATAGTCTTGTTCCCCTTGCGCGTGCTGATGGCGATGCCAAACAGCAGCGATGTCAAGACAAATTCGGCGATCACCAGCGTCTGTGCGATCCGGGAGCTCGGATGGATCAGAACGGAACGGAATATGACGACGGAGAAGAGCCATTGGAAGCCGTAAATGGCAGCTGTGTGGTTCCAGAGCCGCGGGACGCGCCATTGCGTGTTCCCCAGGAAGAGCCGCAGCGAGGCGAGGACCAAGACGTAGACCCAGACGATCAGGCCAACCGTGGCAGCAATGCGAGTCTGATTCCGGTCATAGGCGCCGGTAGCCAGGGCGACAGCATTGACGGCGACGAGACCAGCAACGGCGACCTCCTCGGCAAGAACGGAGAGCGTCTGGCCCGGGGGGATGTCGGCCGCCACGATCGAACCCTTCGTGGGGGTCTTGGCCAGCGCAAGGCGGCCGCCGTTGATGGTCAAGTCCTCTTCATCCTCGCTGACAGGCTCTTCCTCGCAGGGCAGCTCCGTGTGGGCCGGCGGCGTTAATGTCACCGGGCCATCGCCAATGCGCTCGTACCCTCGGTCGCTTTTTAGTTTGACGGCACGCGCGATGCTCTGGGCGGCGAGTCGGAGAAGGGACAGGCTGACAACGACCAATGGCAGCAGGACTTTGAGGTAGCTGTTTCAGGGTTTGCTTAGTTAGCTCGATGTCGGTGGTCGGTGGTTTGACAGCGGAACGCCACGCCGTTGCAGGCGGCAGCAGGCCGTCGCAGGCCGTTGCAGGCTGCGAGATCAGCCGGCCCAGCGCCGGTGCCGGGACAGGTCCCAGCGCAACTTGCACATTCCAGATCGGTTGCTTAGTTACTTACTCTTGCTGAAAACAATGCGTGAAGTCGTCGGTCCGCCAGATTGGCCAGGGACACGAGGCAAAGCCCATCTCGCCCGCGTCGTCGTGGGCGTGGGTCATGACGGTTGCCTCCGTTGTTGAGTGGGCGAGCCAAACTCAAGCTCGAGAACGGGCCAAGCTCTGGGGGACGATTTTGGTGGGGCAGCGGGATGGGGATTGGAAGAGCAGAGAACGGTTCCGGCTCCAGCTCTTCGGCTCTGGCACCGCGACGGGTTTAAAGCTCCTGTGAACCCCAGTCTGGCACCTTGCTGCAGGAAGACCTCACTAGCTGCTCTCCTGCATTCCGTTCTGGGTCGCCGGATTCTCGAGTTTTCTTGCCATCTGGGTCGTGTGCGGGTCCAGGCTCGCAGGGCGGTGGTAAGCAAGGTGGGGTGCAGCCAGTCAATGCCCCACTGTAGTCCGTACCTTTGTCACAGTAGTCGCCCGTAAGCGGGCGAACAAGCCGTATTCCGTGCATAACTAGTTACCTGGAAATTTAGGTTGATGCTTCGGATATGGGGGCGGTGGAATAATGCAGCTGTTACTCGCTCTGTGGCCCGAGCTTCGCTCCTAATGTTGACAAACAACAACAGCACAGCACCAGCTCCCATCCTCGTGGTCCAGACTCGCACAAAGGCCTACCTCCAAATACATTTGAATTTTGGCACGAGACAATCAAGCAGTGCCATTCCCTGCTGTTGAACGCCGCAACCATGCATCTGCCTAGCTTGGCCGCCTTTGGTTGGACCCCCCGCCTTTTCCTGCGGGACGAAAATGCCCGAGACAGCGGGAAGCTCGAAATTTGGGCGGTCAATGGTGTCAGAAGCCTGCCCCTCCAGAAGCCGCCGGCTCTCAATTGTGAGTCAAAATGTTGCACATCGCAATTGCTCTCTCGTGTGCGTCAGGTGGCTCCTCGTTGATGCAGCTCTCCCACCACCCTCGCCGGGTCCATCAACACGAATCCGAGACAGATAGTGTAGGTTACATTCACCTCGTCGGGCAGCAGTGTTCCTTACGGGTAGTGTTGGTACTGTACAGGAAGATGCAGGCAGTACACTAGTGGGGTTCCGTGCGCCATCGCCGTTCGGCATGCCATGCCTGTTATCCCGTCTGCGACCTTCCTAATCCATCACAACCTCGGCGAAGCTATCTAATCAAAAGGCGGGCACCCTTCACCAACAAGTGCGAAAGCCAAGAAAGCAAGTGAGTCACCCCGAGAGTGACGGGATGCCACGCTGTCGGAGTGCAGAAGTCAGCCGCAACTGCGGAGAGTGGTGTCGACGCAAGTGATCCGAGAATGTCACAACGACAGAGCTGGGACACGCGGGGAAGCGTGAAAGCCTGTGCACATAGAATGCTGCAGCGATCGGTCTCACCGCGTGAATCGTTTTTCCTTACCCCTCAACCTGCACCTCCCGACAATAGACTGTGTTGCACAGCGAGGAGCACAAGCGGAAGAATCTGTCCATCCAGAAGTGCTGTAAGCGCCCTTGCCGTCCGTCACAATGCCAGCTTCTGGTGTTCGCTGTCGTTCAAAGGGTGCGGTTTCTTGATCTCGAAGCTATCAGTTCTGGCCCTTTCTGGCCAGACAGAGAGCTCTCAATAGTGTAGGTAGTTTTGGACAAGATCTTGCCCAGCACTGAACAGCAATTGCTGCCTCGGCTGACCAGAACGGCTTCAAACGGTGCCGGCGACAGAGGTCACAGGGTGTCGCCCACTATGAACAGGTCTCCTGCTCCCGGGGCCGTTTGGGACTACCGTCGAGGATGCTAAAGTTTTGGCAGTTCTGAGCGTCGAGTTTCTAGGGGCAAAAGCAAGATACTTTACAAAATCCACATGCGAAGAACCCCGAGTTTCCGCTCAAGGATCCCAAATTTTCTCTCTCGCTCTCTCTCTCTCGTTCAATATTTGTGCACTATAGCCCTCTCAACCCACTGCTTGCTTGTAGCCACCGCTCACTTACAAAATACCATATGTCTTTAACTTCCCTTTTTTTTAATCATTGACCACGTTGCGGGTAGCGGGGCAGCAACAGTCGCGGCTTCGCGTTTCTATAGCTGCACCGGAGAACGTCATCGTAACGTCATGACGGACAATTGAGACCACCTTGTGCAATTCACTCCTGCAATTGGAAGCAATGAAACTTTCTTCTAATAATAAACCCGGCACCTAAGACGACAGCGCTTTCTCATTTCCTCCAGCTCCACAATTTGCCATACACCAACATCTTTGTTCACGGGTCGCTGACCCCCTCAGACCGTTGTAACCATGGCTGCCTCTGAAGGAGTCGTGACGAAAGACCAGGGCACTGAAATGAAGACAGACACTGACGGCGGTGTCCTGGGAGACAGCATCACAGAAAAGCCCACCGACTCGCACACACTGGCCGTTGAAGCGCCAGTCGTCGAGGGTGGCAACCCGGTCGACCATGGCTGGAACAAGGACGACCCACAGGTTGTCGCCCGCCTTGTAGATGGACTCAGCAATGAGGACTTCTGGCTTCTCGTGAGACGCTTCAATATGGTATGCGGTCTCAGTTCCTTCCACGTTATACACGTGTTTGTGCCTATGCTGACCAGCATGCAGCAAATCTTTTACCTCAAGGAAACCAGCAAGATTCCGCCCAGTGGCCTGGACTTGAACTTGGCCGACCAAGCTGAGTTCGCACCTAACAAGCAAGTATTGAGTAGTTGAGAGATTTGGAGCATAGCCAGGCTTATACCGATTCCGCTAGGTTCCGATCTCAGATGGAGAGGCTTTACATGGGCCCGGTAAGGCTGTTAACGTCCGCTGTAATCTACAAATGGGACAGTTGCTGACCTAATTCAGCTCCTTGGAGTACTAGCCGGTATAAAGCACATCTCGAGAATACGTTCCTGGCTTGAACCGCGGAGGACGGGTGCATTTTGTGCGGTGAGCATGCCATAGGCGATCCTATATCCCTCCATTGCTGTTGCTAAGTCTCCCCAGGTGTACTTTGTGCTATGGTACTTTAACATGCTCGTCGCAGGGTTTATCGCCACAGCAATGGTACTCTGCGTTTCGCCGAGAGCCCGTACAATACTGTTCCCCCCTGCGCCGATGGCGCTCACAGACACGGCAACCGGGGGTTTGACAAAGCCTCATGCAGGCGTCCTCGGCTCAACGGACGCTGTGACAGGCGCGCCGGAGAATGTCAAGGGGGAAGCGGTCGAGAATGAAGCCAGCAACTTCGTGACCGGTGTCGTGGGGATTGCAGTGAACACGCTTACCGCGCAAGACCCCAAGGATGAACCGGAAAATGAAAAAGGGGAGAGCCACCTTACCGATGACATGCCGCAGCCCAATGAGGCGACGACACTGTTTGCTGTCGCCAAGGACAAAGCTGCCGGTGTAAGTGAACCCTCACATGACAAGACGAAGTAAGTCAAGACCTGGTCCAGCAGAACCCCCCCCCCCCACCCCCCGGCCTCCCCCTCCCTTGCCGGTCTAACTGCCACATAGGTACCCCGTGGAGACCATGATGTGGTCCAAGATGCTGCCCTTGCTGCGGCTCCTGCACTTTGTCTCGGACAATTGGGAGCGGGTCGCAAAGTATGTTTCCTGATCACCATCTCCCTAGAATATGAAGAGTCCGCTGACAAGGGATTCGCAGTGCATTGGACCCCACACCCCCCTTTCCCAAGGGAAAGCACAGGCTCCGCCTGGCAGGTCTTCTTTATCCCATGCTCATGGTGTCCATATGCTTTTCGGCAGCTACGATCTTGAAAGCCACCACGTTCATTTTCGGAGTCATCTTCTTCGGCGACCCGATAATCCGACTGATAACTCGATGGCTCGACCGCTGGCACCCAGGATGGACCCAGCTACTGCGTCCCGAGGCCCACATCCTACATGGCGTCCCGAACGATGCCCAGCTCGCCATCACGCTCCTTCGCCTCGGCGAAGCACACGGAACCCCCTTCCCACCCGCACCCAGCACCGACAAGAGCCCTCCCGAGGAACCCCTGCAGTTGACGGCAGCGGACATGGACGCAGCCGGCGCCGACGCGCCCCTCGGAGCTACGCAGGACGAGATCGACGAGGCGAAAGCCGCAGACACGAAGACGCTCGAGCAGGCCGGCGGCCCCGACTCCGAGATCAAAGACGTGGGCGGCCCCAAGACGAGCGGGTTTCTGGCGCTCGTCAAAGGCAGCGTCAAGCTGGGCGTCAAGGCGGCCCTGCAGATCGACAAGCTGCGTGCCAAAGTCGGCGGCCGCGAGAGCGCCAAGAACAGGCTGGGGGCCGTGCCGCCCAAGGGGGCGGGCGACCTGAGGGAAGGGCCGACCGAGTTCAGCGCTCGCTGGGAGGGCAAGCCGGGACATGTCCGCATCAGCAAGCCCGGGCCCGACGTGCTTGTTTCGTTCAATAACGACTGGCGTGTCCGCGCGGTGGACATTACAGAGCTGAAGAAGCACAGCGGGATGGGCGCGCCGAAGCTCAAGCTTGCCGTTGGCTGGGCCATGGACCGCGATGTCTCCGATGGTGTCGAGATCAAGGATCGCAACGGGAAGGCGTATGTTTTAACCGCTGTGCCGTTGAGAGACCAGCTCTTCAATAGGCTTTGTGCCATGGGTGGACAGAAATGGGAGGTGTGGTAAATGTGGTGGTAGGAGTTAAGCTGTCATGGAACAGCAGGATGGATCTGCTATCAATCAAACCAGATTGAACCGTTTTCGTTTGATCCTGACAGGATGCAAGGAAGGAAATACAAAATCGTAGCGCCACTGCCCATGGTGCAAAGGCCTTACAGGAGTGAGCTCGAGCGCCAGTTGCTGAGTTTATTTGTCTCAACCGGGTATGTCCCTAGGCTGCTGTGCCTGCCGGTGTGATCAATTGGAGGACGTCGGGTGTCATTGGGAGCAACACCCTATCACTGATAGACAAGCTCTCTTGATATATCCTATGTCTTGGCATGTCTCTCCAGCACCGCTTGCACGAGGATCTCGGTAGCTCGATTTCGAGCTAGATATTATGAATGAGGTGCCACTGCCGAACGATCAAACGTTCGAAGCCCTGGAGGCAAGACTGCCGTAACTTGAACCGGCGGAAGCTTTCCTTCGCGATCACGAATTGCCACTCCTTGCACACAGAGGCCAACGAAGCCCAGCCCGCGTACGTCTGCTGTGCAACCTCCTCTCGAATCGTGAGGCGGACGTTGCGTCTTGCAAACACCGCTGGAAAGCAAAGCCGCAACCGCGATTGGCTGGCTACAGAGAAGGAAATTCGCGACGCGTTGGCAGAACTAGTGACCACAGAGGCAATGTTTGGATCAGGTTACCGATGTTGCGCAACGAAACAGCACAGGGGGATCTGGCTGCCTAGAAATGCCGGAAGCGCCCTTGCCGTCAGACAACACATGGTGCCCAAGACAATCTTCTCGGGGAACAATGCAGAGCACCGGAGCAGCCCAGCGATTTGACTCAGGTAGTAGGTACGGTACCGAAACCCGCCGAATGGATTGTCCGCCCTAGTATATGAGCTAGTTTTCCTCACCCGCTTTTTGGAACCCTCCCGTGAAGGCTTTTTGTTTTGCTTCGTCGAGACTATACGTACAGAGGGCCCATGCGGCCCGTGCTTGGATCACCGGACAATTACAGTCATCTACAACAGGAAATAATACCGCATGTGGAAACCCGTCAACATGGGCAGTCGATCGGGGTGAAATGTAGCTGGCTACCGCAGCTACGCTGCGGTGGAGCTTGCGTGCTGAGCTGCGTTCAGCCCATGATCATGCCCTTCATGCCAGCGAGATCGCCCTCCTTGGCCGCGATCTCAAAGTAACCGTAGATGATCCTAGCATAGGTTAGCACTGGACTCGCTTCTTATACCTCAGCGGGTTTGGTTCGCTTACGTGACGGCAAGCAGGGTTCCGGTACCAGAGCCGAGCGCACCCATGAGGTCGCTGGCAACCGAGAGGGCACCAATGCAGGCGCCACCAAAGGCAGCGGCGGTGGGGATGATGCGCTTGAGCTCCTTGTACATGCTCTGCTCGCGGTGGCCAGCCATGACGAGGCCCTGATCCTTGAGCTGCTTGGCAACGTCACGGGGGCTCGAGCCAGACACCTCGATCCACGTCTTGGAGAAGACAGCGCAGGCAGTGAGCATGTAGGCGATGTAGACGGCGGTGTGGATCGGGTCCAGCAGGGCGTCCTTGAAGTTGAGCGGCGGGGACATGTAGTAGACGAGACCAGAAACGGCAGACAGCTGCGAAGAGCCGTCCTTGGCCTCCCAGACGCCGAAGAGGCGGACCAGCAGGTTCTCCGAAAAGCGCGAGTACAGCATCTGGCTGATCAAGAAGACGTTGGAGGACAGGGCGGACTGCAGCATAATGGGCATGTTCGATGTGTAGAACAGGCGGACGGGGTACGAGCCACGAGCACCGCGCTGGCGCGACGACTTGACGGGGATCTCAACGCGGAAGCCCTGGAGGTAGATGACGGCGGCGAACACCACGAGGGTAGCCAACAGGTTCATGATGTTGGGCAGGTTCTGGCGGTAGAAAGCCTCCTGCAGCGCACGCTGCTTGTTGGGCCACGTCATGAACAGGTGGAACAGCGCGATGACGGCACCCTCGTACTCGGGGCCGCGGCCGGTGTTAATCGAGGTCGGCGAGAAGGCCTTCCACATGATAGACTCGCAGATGTTGGTGGCAATGAACAGCGAGATACCGCTGCCAAGACCATATCCCTTCTGGAGGAGCTCGTCGAGGAGGATGACGATCATGCCGGCGACGACGAGCTGGAGGATCAGGAGAAAGACAATGCCGGCACCGAGCTCGCTGGGGGGGCCGTAAAGGCCGGTGAAGACGTAGACGGTGGCGGTTCCAACGGAGAGGATGAGGGCGAAGAGCTTCTGGGCCGTCTGGTAGAGCTCGCGGTCCGACTTGAGGTCGAGGTTGACGTCGATCATGTGGGTGCCGGCAAGGAGCTGGAACACCATGCCCGACGAGATGATGGGCGTGATACCGAGCTCCATCAAGGTGCCACGGTTACTCGCCATCATCATGCGCAGCCAGTATAGCGGATCGGACGTGTCTGACGAGACAATGCCGTAGAGCGGCATCTGGCTCATGACCAGGAAGATCAGGAGCGTCAGCCCGGTCCACATCAGCTTCTGGTTGAACGGTATCTTGGTCTCGGGCTGCTGAACCTCGGGGAGGAACGGCACGAAGGGCTTGACGAGATCGAGGAACCGGACTGCATCGCGGAAGGGCGGAGCGAGAGAATCAGCGCATTGTCGCAAACAGGAATAGGGGTGCTTTGCTCGCGGGGGTGCTTGGAGCTGCGGGAGCTCCGCGACACGCCCAAGCCCAAGCGGAAGGATGCTGCGCAGTTACTTACGGGAACTCATCTTGGGCGATTGTGCGGAGAAAATAAAAACCAGATATTAAACCATCCAGAAGAAGGAGAAGAAGAGGCGAAACGAGCGACAACGACTCCGCAGAAAAGCGCGAGTTGTCGTCGGTGCAATGGCGTCGGGAAAGGGGGGGAGAAGGCAGCTAGCTGGAGAAGCAGCTCCCTTAAGATCTGGCTTCAAAGTAATTCTGTGATGTGTCCAATTTCGAAATGGGTCCACACGTGACAGCTGTTCCCAGCCCGAAACAACTGGGGAAGCCCAGGTGCTCCGTGCGTTGCCGCCTACGTGCGGATAACATAGGACCGAATTTGGAATAGTTAGTGGTGAGCTGCGGCTGGAGTTTGGCTCAAATTGAGTTAAGGGACGCCAAGCCCTTCCCCAGCTTTCATTGGTTGGTGCCTCGCTGGACCAATTTGTTTGCCGCATTCGACATTCAGATTCCGGGGCTCCACAGCGCAGCCGGGAGAAAACATACACCAACGCCTCTTGCGATGCGGATGCGACTGGAGCCAGGCTGATGCTGATGGGTCCTGCTGCCCGTTTAGCCTCTGTTCTAGGTTCGGCGCTGCAGTCAGGAAGGGCTGCCGTCAGGAAGATGGCGCCCTTGATCGTCATCTATGGCTCGACCGGCACTGGCAAGTCGGATGTAAGCCCGGTCCATCTTGCTCCGTCTTGCCGTGATTGAGCATCGCTGACGACTTCCAGCTCGCCGTGGAGCTGGCAACCAGGTATAACGGCGAGATCATAAACGCGGATGCGATGCAGATGTACAGAGGCTTGCCCATCATCACCAACAAGCTCTCGGTCGAAGAACGGCGAGGTATTCCACACCACCTGCTCGGGAGTATCGAGCTCGACGAGGACCCCTGGGTCGTAACCCGTTTCAAAAGGGAGGCCACTAGGATAATATCTGAAATCCGCGGTCGAGGGAAGCTTCCCATCGTCGTGGGCGGCACGTCCTACTACCTCGACGGTCTGCTGTTTGAAGGCCGGTTGGTCGACGACCAACTGGCACTCGAAGGCGGGGCCGCAGACCGCGAAGAGCTCGCGGAGAAACACCCCATTTTGAGGGACTCAGCCGAAGCAATGCTGCAGAAGTTGCGCGAGGTTGACCCCGTGATGGCGGAGAAGTGGCATCCGAATGACGCCCGCAAGATCCGCACGTCACTGGAGATCTACTATGCCACTGGTCGGCGCGCATCTGACATCTACGCTGAGCAGCGGAGCAGGAGAGAGTCCAAGTGGGCGTCCCACGACCGCTCCCAAGGTCACAGTCTCGGGCAGATCCTTTTGTTCTGGCTCTATGCGCGCCGAGAGGCGCTCAATGAGCGTCTCGACGAGCGCGTAGACAAGATGGTGCAGAACGGTCTCCTCAGCGAGACGGCAGAAGTCTATGACTATCTCCAGCGGAGACTAGCCGCAGGCGAAACTGTTGACCGGTCAAAAGGCATCTGGCAGTCAATTGGTTTCCGGCAGTTCGAGCCGTACCTGTCTGCAGTCAAGCAGACGCCCGAGAGCTCCGAGCTGGCCAAGCTCAAGGCTGCTGGCATCGAGAGCACTAAGGCGGCGACGCGCCAGTACGCCAAGTACCAGGTCCGCTGGATGACCATGAAGACCATCCCGTCCCTGCAAGACGAGCAGCTGTTGGACAGGCTCTATCTCTTGGATAGCTCCGACGTCCAAAGCTGGCATAATGAGGTGCTGGAGAAGGGGGTTGAGCTAGCCCGGCAATTCCTCGCTGGCGAGCAGCTGCCTTCTCCATTTGACGTCTCCGACACCGCGCGGGAAGTGCTTGTCGGGTCCGTCGAGCGGAGCAATCGCGAGGACACGCCGTGCCGCAAGACCTGTGAGCTCTGCCAGAAGACCCTCTTGACGGAAGAGCTGTGGCAGGCGCACATTACGAGCAGGAAGCACCTCAAAGCGGTGCGTGGAGCCAGGAAGAGGATGCTTATACCCGCTCACGCCGTGCCGTCAAGGGCGCTGGTAGCAGTTGAGACCGAACCTGATAGACCACGAGGCACATAGCCAACAATAGAAGATGCTCAATGAGCCTCAACATCAGTGACACCTCAGGTGCCTAGTGTCGGCCGGTAAAAAAGGAACCTGGGGTTCTGACCAGCAAACACAGTACCGACGGCCGGCAAGGTATCGCTCAGGAACACTCTCCTGTCCAACATCAACCGCCTTCCGCAGTACTTTAGGACCTGGCTGTCCACCCCATCGGATGGTCAGGGTGGGGATGCTGCGCATGGTTTGCTTGGAGACGGCAAATTCCGACTTGGCGGTTCGGACCTCGGAGGTTGAACAGGCCGTCGCACACGGCCCACATCCTTCCCAGCGACCCTTGAAGCAGGAACCTGGAAGATATCCGGTACTTTTTGTGGTGCGTTAGGTACCTGGTAGGTGGTCCACAGGAGCAGAGGCAAGTTCTGCCAACCTGGAACTTTAGCTCCTGCTTCAAACCAGAGGTCCAATTTGCCAGAGACAACCTGACAATAACGCGGCTTCACTCAACTCCACAGTAACTGAGGGCGAGGAGTGTGATCTCTTCCACCACCTTTCGAGTGAGACACCTTTGTTGATCATTACCTGCATCTTGCCCCCCGCAGGAAAACCAATCCACCCTGAAGGTAAGCCGCGGGTAACCACGAGAAGGTGCTGCGCTCAAATCGAGTCGGACTGGCTCCGTTCGCGAAGTGCAGACGGTGCTGCATCCCGGCGGGATCGCCGTTGCGTGATGCAATGCTGTAGTTACACTAAGGTAGCCTGTGAGCGTGCATCATCCTCAATACACTACCAAGTTGCGGCAGTTACTCAGTACCTGGTCATTACAAGTTTTGCGCCCTAAGAGTCGCGCACCCAGCGCACTGCGCTGTCACGCTCTTTTACTGCGTAGTTCCCCTGCCGTACATACAACAGCGCTCGTCCCAACTCCGGTTCGGGCTTGGCATATTCCCCCAAGATAGGTACCTTAGGTATGAAGAAAACGGATCTTAGGGTCTTTAAGGGATGGAACATATGGCAAAAGTCCGACAAGACATAGATACCTGGTATATACATTCTGACGAACTTTACCGTACTCCGTAAACTACTCCACTACCTTACTTGGAATAACTACCTAAGGTACCTTATCGAAGGTGCCCGAACAACCCTCGGAGACTTTTTGGGCCAACGACGCAGGGGCGGTCAGAAGCGGGAAAACCTGGCCGTTTTGGGCACAACCTGGAAAGGCGCAGCGCAGCCTGGAACATTCAGGTATGACGCAGCCGGTGACCTGGGGTTCGCACTTGGTCGAGTTTTGGAGCTCAATTGGATGAAGTGTTCCCCCGGATTTCTTCGGCCAACGAACAAATCGCCAGTTTCCTCCTCTCAAAACTCTGCAGTGGCGATTCCAACGTTTCCCAAGACGCCTGGCCCCACACGAATATATCGTTAACTTACCTGGTACTCTGTACGGGCGGACTTGGGTTGAGGCCGCGCTTTGGGTTCTGCTTCCACCGACATCGTTGAAAACCAACCACGGACAGAGGACCAGCCTCAGGGCAGCCGAGCATCTTCGCAACAAAACCCCCGTCTTCACACACAGTACGGCGTCATCCACGTCCTGCCGTGGTCACTACTGTGTAGCCGCGCAGAACTTCCAGGTCGCACTGATCTCCGCGGCCTTAACGGCGGCGCTGCTGCAAGGCAGCCGCCGAAAACAGCATAACTTGAACTCCCCACTCAGCGCCAAATCCTCCAAGATCGAACCCCCCACCTGGGTGGTGGTTGACTGCCGGGTGGCTCGAATTCGCCTTCGCTCTCGATGTGAGCAAGCGATTTTATCGGCGCCTTCGTTCCCTGCGATATGGAAGACGCATTCAACTTCGCCGGTGCCCTGTCGGGCTCTATGCCACAACCACCGACGTATACGACTGCTGTACCAAGCTCGTCGACCCCGGGGAGTTCCAAACCCTCCGCCTCTGCCCCAGCGCTACCTGTCGCGGTCGCGACCAACAAACCTCCACGCATTCTCGCGTGCGTCCTCTGCCAACACCGGAAAATAAAGTGCGATAGACACTTCCCCTGCGCCAATTGCACCAAGGTAAGCTTTGGAATCCAGCGTGGCTCGTCCGTGGTGTTGCCCTTGGTGTGCCCGGCTCCCGCTGACCCTTCCCGGCCAAGGCAAATGTGCAATGCACGCCAAGCACGCCCGCCCCTGCGCGGAAGCGCAGGCGGCCGAACCAGGATCTGCAGGAGAGGCTGGCTCGTTGCGAGGAGCTCTTGAAGGAGTATGCGGCCGAGAAGCCCGACCAACTCGCCGCGCGCCCGGCGCAGCCCCCCAACTTCCACGACGAAGCGTACATAAGGTGGCAGCCTGAAGGGAGGCTCGTCAGAGAAGATGGCAGCGTGCGCTTCATGGACAGCCCTTTGCTGTCGATCGTCTACGACGAGGTGGGTAAACATCTGCTGTCCACTTCGCCCCAGATGACCGCTTACAGTGAAGTTTCCGCCAGCTCCGAGCCATGAGGGAGATCGTGGACAGCGAGGACTCGGATGACTTCGGTTCCGAGGCAATAACGCCCGACGAGAATTCCGATCTGATTCTTGGTGGCGACAGTCCTGGCGCGAAGGTGGAGGATCTCTGGCCGGAGGCTGCGCACATGCTCCGCCTGTGGCAGATCTTCCTCGACCGGGTGAACCCGCTGACCAAAGCCATCCACGTCCCGACGCTGCAGCCTTACGTCGCCGAGGCCGCCAACGGTCCCCAGAACGTGCCGAAGAATATCGAGGCGCTCATGTTCTCCATCTTTCTGATGGCGGCTGTGTCGCTAACACCGGAGGAGTGCCGGGGTTTGCTGGGATATTCGAGGGAAGAAGCGGTGCAGAGGTATTCGTCAGGAGTCCGGTTAAGTCTGCAACGCATCGGCTTCCTCAGATCTCACGACTTGCCAACCCTCCAGGCTCTCGTGCTTTATCTGGTATGGACCCTGTCGCGCAGTTCCCACAACCACAGCCCTTTCGTTGCTGATACCGGGCGCAGATTTCCCTCCAGGGCCGGTACAACCCGCACGCCACGTGGATTCTCAACGGAGTTGCCGTCCGCATCGCGCAGAAGATGGGCCTACACCGCGACGGCGAGGCTCTCGGTCTTCCTCCCTTCGAATCGGAGATGCGAAGGCGTGTTTGGTGGCTAATCTTCATGCTGGATTTCAAGTACGCCGTTTTTTCCGGGCTCACCCACTCCTGGCTGCCGAGATACTGCGACGCGAAGCTTCCAAAGAACCTCAACGACGCAGATATGTTCCAGTCGGCCACCGAGCCGTTCCAAGACCGCGAAGGACCCACAGAAATGATCTTCTGCCTCCTCACGTACACATTTGCCAGGTTTGTTGTCGAGCATCCCGGACTCGAAAACGTGGTCATGATTGCGGAGGGAGTGTCGAACAGCAAGCGGCCCACGGAGGAGGAGCTGGCCGAGTATATGCGTGGGTTTGGGCAGCTCCGGGAGAAACTCTTGGAAGTCTTGGACAAGTACTGCGACCCAACGGCTGGCCCTGTGCACGAGATGGCAATTGCCATGAAGTCGCACCTCACGGACAAGCTCAACGACCTGATGACGCCGCTCAAGGAGCGTCCCGACGGGGAAGGGGAGGTCAGGTCGGCGCAAGACAACGCATTCAAGGTCGCCATCATGACGCTCGAGCACGACGAGACGAATTACGTGTTGAGCAAGGACAAGGGCTTCGCCTGGTTCTCGCTGCAGCACTTCCGGCTGGAGCTCTTCATGTACGTGGCGGGACAGCTCTGCAGCCGCACCGAGGGCAAGCTGGTGGAGCGCGCGTGGAAGCAGGTCATCGTGGTCTACTCGTACCACCCGGAGCTGTTCGACGTGACCAACAAGAACTACGCCGCGCTCGCCGTCTTCATCCTCAAGGCGTGGAGGAAGCGCGAGCAGGTCATCCTGGCCCGCACCGGCACGATGCCCGAGGTGCCCTCCTGCATCGAGAAGCTGCGCGCGTGCATGCCGAACGAGGACATTAAGACGGAGCCCACACCCCCGGAGCCGCCCTACACGCCCGCGAACCTGAACATGGACCTCACGCCGGGGCCGAACGCCGCCGGCATGCCGCAGGACCCGCTCGGCCAGTTCTGGAACTTCTTCGACTCGCAGGCGCTGGACTGGGACATGTTCGGCAGCCCGGCCGTGAATGTCGACGGCCCGGCGGCTACGATGAACGGGTTTGGCGGGTTTGGAGCAGCGGGGCCTTCGGTGGAGTGGTGAGCGCTTCGGATCGGCGAGGGAATGGAACGGGAATGCGCCGGGGCGAGATGCAGGGTTTCTGGAGGGCTTGGTTGGATGTTTCGTGGTGGCCGACGAGGCCCCTCCTCCCCTTTTTTTCCCCTCCCCTTACGAAGTCGGCGGGAGGCTGCAGGTTGTTGTGATAAACAAACCTCCCCTCATACCCTTCACCCTCGGCCCCCCAACCTTTCCCTCACCCATCCCCCGCTTACACGGTGTGTTACAATATTTTTGTCCATCGAGTTCCACCACTCGAGGACCTGCCACTCTACTCCCTGGCTTTTACGACCCTTAACGAACTATCCCCCTTGGAATAGTGGGCTGTATATCCTCACAGGTTTTGGCGGCTACTTGGGCGTACGACGACGGGACCCACGGTTGGGCGGATTTACAGGCGCAATGTTTGCGTTCGAGTATATTACCTCATGACACAATGAGAGAGAAACCAGCGCGCGGTTGCCGGAATTCCCCCGAGATGTCTTGCTTTGCTCTGTTTTCTTGTTTCTGTGATGCGTCGAATCTCTTTCGCGGGTCGTTCCGGCGTGATGACACCGACGAACGCTCACTACGCAGCTCCTGCTGCCTCTCGGGTGCTCTCTGCACCCGCCATTTCCCAGATGGGCCGATATGTCTCGAAAGCCGGCGACGGCAGGCCTGGCGCCTGGAGAAGCCTGCGCCGCACTGATGGGCGTCTCCGGACTGTCTAGTCTGAGATGCCGTGAGCTGGCACCGTTGTTACACAGCGCGGTAGCGGCGTTGGTGAGTGGACTGGCGTCTGAGACATGGCTCCGAGCTGGGCTTTGCGAGAAATCGGGTTTGGGAAATCCCGATGGTGCGCGGATTACTAGGTAGTTGTTGGGGACTACCTACGGAATAGATGGTGGGTGCATGCTGGAGGAGGCACTGGGAGAGCCTGGAAGGGGATGGTGGGCGGGCGATAGAAAGGTCCGGGCTTGCGCCTCGCATCAAACAAGTTGCCGTCGAGGAGATGAGTGGTTTACGCATCCGTTGTGGCGTGTAACTACCTCAACATTGTTGTCATCAGAGGGACGAGAGGGGAGAAAAGCATCACCGCGTTCAGATCCAGCGTACGCGGCTTTGCGCCAGGCCAGTGTTAACAGGCCCTGGGGGGCATTGTGTTGGCATGCAAAGTATTATGAAGCCACGCGGTGTCTTTCATACCTTGGATATAATGGCGCATGTCCAGTGCCTATGATGTTTAGTAGCCTGTGAGACTCGAAGTCCTTGATGGACCGGACTCAGCGATACCTAAGCTGGTACCTGGGGGAGGGTAATTCCTCCCCAACCTGCCCCGCCATGTAGCTGCGGTCCCCCAATTACCCCACCACGAACCCCTCCATCCAATGGCCAGCACCTCCACCGTCTACACGTCAACGCGTACCGGGCTTACTCTCCTCACCTTTGACCTCACCCAGTAGCTGCGTGTGAAAGGGCCATCGCGCCTTCAACGCCGATAAAATGAGTCCCGAGAAAGCGAAAACGGAGATTCCGAATCCACGCCGGATCCTCGCCGTTTCCCTCACCGACTCCGCGCAGCACCTCAGCGATGTCATCAAAGGTTCGCGACGCCATAAGTCTCACCTCTTCCACTCACTGTCCAACCTCAACCCCCATCCCCGTCCCACGTCCCATCTCGTCAAGGGGGGCATACAGATATAGCCAGCCAGCTACAGATGTACCAAAAAGGCTAACACACTTTCCCTCCCCCTCTCGCCCAAAACCAGACCTAACCGGCACCCACCCCACTCCCGCACTACCCCCACCCCCACCAACACCATCATCACTATCACCGTCGTCGCCACCGGCCCGGTCATCAACAGAGGAACCGCCGCCGGCGCCCTCGCTCGCGGGGACGACCCACCTCCTCCCGCTGCGCACGCCCTACTACGCCGCCTCGGTCCCCGTGTGGCTCGACCTGGTGGCGTCGCCGGCCGAGTGGGCCGCGTCGTTCCTCTCGGCGGAGGCGCGGGAGGTGCTGGAGGTGCTGGGCGGCGTGCTGGTCGTGTTTGCGCTTCCTCCTCCTACTGCTCCTCCTTCTTTCTCGTCGTCGGCTGGGGATGGAGGGGCAGCGGCGGGGGCGGGGTCTGGGATTGGGACTGGGGCCGGGTCCGGCAAGGAGGAAACGGAGAGGGAGCGGGCGAGGGAGTTGATCACGCAGGTTGGCAGGGTCGTGAGGGAGGGGCTTGGCGGGTGGGAGTGGGACGGCGTGGGGTTGGCGGTTGGCGTTGGCGGTGGTGGGTTCGGGGGAGACGGAGCGGAGCTGGACGAATGGGAGGATCTGTGTGCCGAGTCAGGGTTGGAGTTCGTCCACGTCTCGAAGACAGGCGCGGGGACTGGCGCGGCTTCAGGAAAGGGCGGGACGGGGGAGGAGAGGAACGAGTATGGTGAGAGAATTGGCATGGCAAGGGTGTTGGAGGCGTTGGAGGCGAATGATTGGTCTGGAGGCGGAATGAAGAGGGGCGATGAGGAGGAGGAGGATGACGGCGAGGGAGCAGCTAAGAGCTCGGAGGGGAAGAGCCGACAGCACCAGGATGGGGACGATGACTACGAGTTTGATCCCGAGAGTCTTGATTTCGGGTTTGATCGAGAGGACTTCGCTGGGTTGAGAGAAGCTATCTTGGCAAGTGGCGGCGGAGGCATTGGGGAAGGCTCGAACGCGGGGGCGGAGGAGCAAGAGGAGGTGGGCGAGGAAGACGTCGAGAAGCTGGAGCGCATGATGCTGAAGTTGCAAGCGGTGAGGGATGCAAGCGCCGGGTTGCCGGAGGAGCAGCGAAGGAGGATGGCGGCACGGGCAGTGGGGGAGGTCATGAAGGAGCTGTGAGAGCAGCGCCTTCCGCTCTAGGGTGAGGCTGGAGACCGATGGCGAGTCCGACGGCGTCAATAGCCTCATTTTTAAGTCAGGCCAAATCAGGCCCTTGCCAAGGGCAGATGTTGGCCTCCGTACACCAAATCGAGTTGCCATGTGGGCCGACGTCCAGTTGTCTGGACTTAAATAGACGGGATGAGGCAGCATTCCCCCCTCCTTAACAAAGGAGGAATGGACCAACTAATGATTTGCGAATCCGCGGCGAACGACCACCACCACTTAGAGGAGGCGTGTGCCTGGGGATGGTATAAGCCAGCGTTGTCGCATAACCGCCCTGAGAATAGAGGGCGTTTACAGGGCTAAGCATGGCCACAGCAACAGGGCCGAATGTCTGGCCGTAAAGAGGAAAAGACTCACGCGCGTGCTGACTATTGACAGCGCTGCGTTTGCTGCGAAGCTTACGGAATAGTTACACAAACTCTCATTTCTTCTGCCTTGTTATCTCGGATCCGCAAGCAAGGGATACTCACATCAGGCCTGCTTCAACGACTCCCGGTCTCGGCACCGTGAAGCCGCGCAGCGGGGATGGCCACGGAACCGACAGCTGAACGCCACGTACTTTCCCGTCACGTCCAATGCGATCTCGGGTGACATGTTGAAGCCCTCCTTCCCTCGGCCGTGACCCGTCGGCCGGCGACACACGCGGCAGCCTGGGTCCCTGCCGCGCGCCCCAATTTTAACCGAAGCGCCAGTACATCCCTACCAGGCCACGGAACCAGAGCGCCTTTCCAAAAATACACTACGTCCCGTCTGATCCCGAGCATGCGCGCCTGCATGACGGGCGTTTACTATGCACTCCATGCTATGCTCTGTCACTGTGAGTATGCCTCTGTGGGG
Organism: Thermothielavioides terrestris NRRL 8126; assembly: GCF_000226115.1. Taxonomy (NCBI): domain Eukaryota; kingdom Fungi; phylum Ascomycota; class Sordariomycetes; order Sordariales; family Chaetomiaceae; genus Thermothielavioides; species Thermothielavioides terrestris. The sequence continues at coordinate 3,026,838 of NC_016457.1, read as the reverse complement.
AAGGTCGATCTCCGAGTCGGCGCCAAGGGCGGGACGGTAAAGGGGCAGAGGGATGGCTTGGACTGGGAGGGAAGGGAATTCCGGGTAGGTTGCTACACCGATTGAAGGAAAAGGCGGGTGTATTCCGTACAGGACCATATTTGGCAGTACTTGCATAGTAAGTACGTAAGGTGGTCGACGGACTGGCCGATTGGCGTGTACCTGTTATGCCTCGCGATGTCAGACAGATGGCCCGCTGTCACAGAGGAACCGGGGGCTGTCAGCCGTGGAGCCGAGGCTGGGGACAGGGAGCGGCGAGATCTGAGACAACCTGTATACTACTCCGTTAGTTTCCAACAGTCAAACAGTGGAGTGAATCTCCGGTGGCGGGGCTTTGTTTTTGTTTTCCTCTGCTGCAGCGTGATGTTTGAGCCAGGAGCTGCATTAACTGACGCGCCTCGCGCAGAGCAGGAGTGCCATGATGGGTCCGGGGTAGGGGTGTTAAGGGGCGCTCCTATTGACCAGGGGTTGACGGAAGAGCCCAAAGGGGCAGCTAGAAGCCGGATCGAACGGGCTTCGAACATCGAGACGTACAGGGTTCGCTGGGAGGATTCAAACCGATTGGCAGCAGGGGCGTTCTTGGATCCAATGCCGCGCTGCCGGGAAGGAGGATGTTTACGGCTCCTGGAACATCATTCGACGAGCGCATCTCCCCCTGTGGCTCAGCTGAGCCTGGTGGCGGAAGAGGAAGGCGAAATCGGCAGCTTGATGTGGTGCGCGCATCCGCATCCGTGCATGTCGTGTTGTGGTCTTGTCACCTCGTGGGACTTGCAGGGCTGACGGGACCCTGTGCGTGTGATCGGGTCAGAGATGACCGATTGGTACCCGGCAAGCCCGCTGCTCGCAAGCCACCGCCAACATCACGACCAATCTGCATATCCACACGCCGTTTTAGCGATCGTTTCTCGACCACATGGCCCCCGAGAGTCCTCCAACAGCGCGTTCTCCCAGCCGCGTGGCCGGAAGTGGTGGTCGGCCTGGAAAGCTGTTTTTCGGCCCCCGCCAAGTCTCTTCCATCCTGCAGCGACTGCATGACCAACAGCGCGGCTCCAGCCAATCATGCCAACCTTGGCGCTGTGTGCTGCGTTCAGCGCATGAACTTTTTCCTCCGAAGGCTCGACGAGTCCGAGGTGCGTCGGCGCGACCAGCGCGGCACGATTCCCACAAGAGCCGTCCATCGCCGGGTTCCACAGGGCGCAAACCGGGAATCGAGTAGTGTACACCATGTATTGTGAACGGATGACTCCGTCGTGTCGAATCCGCTGTACTGCTACGACAACTGTCAGAGATGGGGAAACAGAGTTCGAGACTCGCGCATTCGGTCGATGTGCAAACCGAAGCACCGCAACCTGGCGTGGGGTGGATCTTCCGCCAAGCGTGGGAAGCGGAGCCAGGGCCGTGACAGGGATGAGGGTCGTGACAGCGGATAAACTCCCAGCGGGTGGCACGCTAAAAATGGGTGCAGGCTGCTTGGTCTGCGAGCAGTCCACTAAGCAGATTTGGTAATTTTTTTTTTTTTTTTTTTTTTTTTTTTTTTTGATTTTTTTTTCTTCTTCCTTTGCGTGGGAACTGCGATGCAGAAAAGGAGGCCGGGATGGGAAACGGGGACCGACAGGTCCCCCGGAAACCCCGGTTCGGGCATGGGAGGGAGGTCGGCGAGCCAATTGCGTGTTTGTTCCGAGAAGCGTTCCTGGAAGAACCCGCAGGCCACTCAGGGGTAAAGCGGGTCTTCGCATTCGACGCACCTCCTGAGGATGGGGTCGTGTAACAGTGCATTTCGACACTGTGGAGGTACTGGCTGGATCAGCCGCCTGTTCGGACTGCACGAACCAAACCAGCGACTCCCAGAACCGGGAGTTGGTTGATCTTTCGAATGTACGGAGTGCGGATTGCGTACTGTGTAGAGTAGTGTACGGATTGTACACTAGGAGGTAGGTAGTCACTCGATTTCTTTTTGGAAGCTGGTGGTTTGATGGAGGTCCTCAGGGCGAGTGTAGGAGAGAAGATTCCCAGACCCTCAGCTCGGATTCGGTCAAGCTGGTGCGCCCGGATCGGGCGGGAAAGCTGCGAAGCTGTGCGAGAAAAGCGGCCAGTCTGACGGTCTTATCCAGCACTGCACAGCTCAAAGCCTCGGCGACGGAGTACTTACAGTGTGTTCACAGAAGCACGAAACTCCGCAGGAACACAGCCAGTCGTACGGCCTGACTGGGTCCCTAACACGGAGGTACGGAGGTCGGATGCCCCAACCCGTTGCAAAGACAGAAGAGGGTTGTGCCACAGTTGATGGCGATCTCTCGCAGAGGACTTGCTGTCGTGTATTCCGTACCTGGAGCCGCAATTCCTCTTGATGTGGCTGCCTCAGAAGGGCCTGTGACAGGCAGGTCACCGCGGCTGGATGGCCTTTTCTTGGCTCCCTGTGATCACCTTGATGGATCCACGGAGAGTGCCAAAGCGGAGAAGACTTGGAGGGTAACTACACAGTACTTGTGCTGGTATGCCCGGCATTTCGTACATGGAGCGGATACACACTGTACTTGTCTGCACCGTTGGCCACCTGGACGATTCCTCAGTGAGTTAACTCGTGCTTCCTCCTTCCCCCTTTCGCCCCCATACTACCGATACCGCGGTACTAACTTGGTATTGCGTGTAATCGTGAGATGAGGAACGAGCCCGATGACCGGGTCGGTATTTATCCCGAGGATGAGAATCGACTGTGCCTCAGGAGTCTGTCGGTGCGGCGCATGCAAACACACTCCAGGTCGTTCCCAGGAAGTGTAGTGTAGTTGACGCGCGATCTGGAAAAGGGCTTAATCCCGGGCCCACCAACGTGTGGCAACCAGCCTGGAAGCCAGGAGGTTGAGGCCCACACTGCCTGATCGCGGCAAGCCCCTAAAGGGCTGCGCGACCCGACTGGTGCTGCGGAGATGCGGCAGTCGAGTGCCCATCATGCGCGGCTGTGCAAGTGCAGGAGTTGCGCTCCCCGGTGACGGAAATCGACAAGTCGGCGACGTGGATGCGATGCCCCGTAGCGGTCCGAAAGTATCCGCGCTGCGCTCCAGCGAACATCCCCGCACTCGAGCAAACCAGAGTTCACGTTAACTACCTTACCTAACTAGCGGCAGTCTGGGATGCTCTGCCGATCCATCCCCTGAAGTCGAACGTCAGGTTGGTCAGTGGAGGGCTCTCGCCCTAACCAACGTTACCAAGTAGTGTAGTACACTACACCAGAACTGCATTGTGGGTAGGTAGGCAGTGAGTTGCCGTCGCGGGCAGATAGTGTAGTTGCGGCGCTGATTGAATCCACTGCGATGTTGCCCTGATGGTGTTTTAGCGCCGGGGAATACTGCGGTAGACATGAAAGAGGATGCTAGCGTAGCAAGTCCTGCGAAAAGTTAGCGCGCGTTCATCCGATTCATCTAGCAGATCATGGCATCGTGGAACGTCTCTTCATGGAGGGAAAGTCGGCCGCAAAACTGCCCCAGGGCAATTTTTGCCGCGGCTGGTGTAGTGTACACTACACAGTATTCCGTACTTACCTAGTACTCCGCATGGTGTGATGTTTCCCAGGAGGAACCACCACCTTTCTCAGTTTCACCGTTTGGATCATGGATTCCTTGTATTCCTTCCCGTCTGCCAGTCCGCTTCGCTGCGCCTGATCCTGGTCAGATAGGCACTTACTTTCCGACACCACGTAGCACAACCCGTGCTGTCGGGAGACACATGCCTCCTGTCGGGCGGCTCAAACCCGCTATCGCCGTTCGTGCTCCTGAAGATGCGCGCGATCGACTGTCTCTCCTGCATGTGGGCTGTACCGATTAACTGCCGAGGGTGGTCAAGCTGGGCTCCATCGTCCCACGGTTGCGGATGGCAGCACCAACCGACAAATACTGTGTACGGAATAGGGAATTCTGAACCGTCTGCTCTGAGGAAGCAGGCCGCGGTCATCCCCACGCTGGTTGGGGCCTTGCAGCGGGCTTCAGCCCCAGCGGCGAGCACGCAGGCACAACGCTCGCACACCGTTGTCCGCACTGTACGCCTGTTCCTCGGCGGCTGCCATTCGCTGCCGTATCCGTTGGATCCCAGTTGTCCGTTTCGCCAAAGGCGCTTGGGTGGACAGGACCCACCGACCCGCCCAGTGTGTGGGAGCCGCCCGCTTGAGGTCCCGACCTTCCTGCCCCGTCTTTGCTCTTCCCTCTTGAACGGCCCCATGTCCCCTTCTCGTCTTCCCCCCTAGTCTCTCTTTTTTGTCACCTTTCGGCCGCCTCACGCCGTCTTTCGTCCAACGCCCTATCCTTTCACCCTTCCCCCTCCCCACTTCTACCTTCGCTTTTCTCACCACAGTCACTCCCTTGGAATAAACATTCATCTCTACGTTTTCACGGAATCCGTTCATTCTTTCCGGGTTCCATTTTGCCTCTATTTCACTCTGACCCTCCTGTTCTGACGCAACCCCGGCGGACGGGCTTCCCCTATCCGACTCGGCGACCGACAGCAACCTCCTGTTCCGATCTCTGGTCCAGGACGACACTCCTTTGCAACGCTCAATTTCCCATTGTTCTTTTGATCGTCCACTCCTTCCAACGCCTTAGAATCCGTGGAACCTTGGATTCTTCGACTTTCCGCCATCGGCTTCCGCAGTTATCAGCTCACCAATTCGACACACCGCCCATTAGTAGCCGCCACTTGAAGGATCGGTTTTGAGGGAGGGAAAGGAAAACATTCATTTTTATCGAAACCCATCTCTTCGACGAAGACGACGGCGCGGCACGAAATGGCGACCGACGTGATCCAACAAGAGGTCAAACAGGAATTCAAGGAGAATTCCGGGGACGAGGTTAAGCAAGAGGAGGGAGTCGCTCTGTCGGTGTCGGCTGCGTCGGCCTCACCGTCTTCCAGCAAGTCACCTCTCCCTACGCCCAAGTCTGCCAGCCCGAACAAGGCGACCAAGTCCCCTGCCAATGGATCCAAGGCCCAGGGCTCGGGGTCACGGCGGCCGGCGCGCAAGAGCACCCTCACTCAGCAACAGAAGAACCAGAAGAGACAGCGGGCGACGCAGGATCAGTTGGCCACGCTCGAAATGGAATTCAATAAGAACCCGACGCCCACGGCAACTGTCCGTGAGAGGATAGCTGAGGAGATTAACATGACCGAGAGGTCTGTCCAGATCTGGTTCCAGAACCGGTGAGTTGCCCGTGCTCCTCGACCACGAAATGGGCGGTTGCTAATCGAAGACAGACGCGCCAAGATTAAGATGCTGGCGAAGAAGAGCCTGGAAAGCGGCGAGGACATGGACTCCATCCCGGAGTCGATGCGCCAGTATCTTGCGATGCAGGCCATGGAGTCGGGCAAGAGCATCCCCGGCTTTCTCGGTCGCACCGGCCTTATGCCATATGGACACCAGGGGATGATGGGCGGTGAGCAGTCCGGCCCTGGCAAAGTCTGTACGTTACAACCGGCAGCAGTATCTTGTGGCGCGACGCATGCTGACCATCGCTGCAGTGATCCACCATCTCAACTGCCGGTCCCTCACCATCGGCAGGTGGATGCGGGTTGGCCAGAACGCCATGGACCTGATCATCTTCTACTCTCCCGACAAGTGCACGATGACGTATTACATCAACAACGACCAGGCCGGGTACAAGATCGAGTACCCGTTTTCGTACATCAAGAACATCTACCTCAACAACGCCGAAGGCGGAGATCAACTCGGCGGCATCACGATTGAGCTTTTGCACCCGCCCCTGTTCTACATGGACTCGTCGACCACCGCAACCTTCATCCAGGTCAACGATTTCACCGAAGACATGCAGGCGTCGCGGGTGCTGACGCACCACCTCGGTGGAAATCCGAAGGTGCTGAGCGGGCAGCTGGCGAAGCTGGTCAGCTTGGAGGTTTTCATGCACCGCCACAGTGCCCCGGCTCCCGTGTATGACCAGCTTCACCCGCTGTCGATGTCCGCCCCCGTCTCCCCCGCCGCGCGGCCGTCGTCGCAGCCGAACTTCGCCCAGCCGCACGCCGGCATGTTCCAAGAGTCGCAGTGGGGTATCCCCGCCCATCAGACCATGATGATGCGGGGGCCGGGTCACAAGAGACAGCGCAGCCGCAGTGTGCCGGGCCCGATCGACTTCCAGACGATGCAGCTCCTGCAACATCCGCCGAGTTTCCACATCACCCAGCCCGAGCATCAGCCGCCGGCTCACAACCCGCCCATCTTTAGCCCGATCCCTCAGCAACCAAACATGTTGGGGCCTGTTGGACCCAACCTACGGATTGACACGCGGGCTGGCTTCGGGGCCGTGGATATGCGACCGTATCCGCTCTCCGCGACAACGGCGCCCTCGCCGTCGGACTATTCGAGCCCCAACTTCTTCGCCACTCAGCCTCCAGAGAACGGCGGGCTTCCTGCGCCTAGCTTCACCCCGTACAGCGGCACGTTTTCGCCGCTGGTCAACCCTGCGAATCTAGGCGTGCCTGCTCCGCCGATCTCGCCGCTCTCGTTCAACCACCCAGACCCGGCGATTGTGGGAGAGTCTCCGCCCATGTCGATGCCTCCGATTTGCGAGGGGTCGGCCATCTCAGACGACGGCGCCAGCCTGAACGACATGTACCAGACCGGGAAGCCGACCATCACGCTCCCGCTTCACCCACACTCGCCGTTTGTGGAGCCCAATCAGGCGGACATGGAGCTCAACCAGTTCATGGACCTCAAACGCTTCGATGCCGAGCAGGCTTCGCTGTCGCCCGAGAGCGTCCAAGCCCAGTGAGCCCCCCGGGGATGACGCCTCGCTTCTCCTTTTTGCTGCGCATCTCCGGGGTCAGGCGGTGCTTCAGCGCTGCTCTCGGCAAATACAACATAGATGGTCCATGATGTGCGATATACCCGTCGAGAGAGTGGTCTTTCACTGGCTCGACTTTCCTTTCTGGCGTTCAGAGGTTTTAGTCGTTGTATATACCAGGGAGCTTCTTGTCGCGGGCCTGTCGGTTTTCCCCTGGAACGGACAGACCGGGTGTACGACATAAACCCAGCCGTTCTGGACTCTCCGAAATCTATCAACGGACACACAAATCCCTCGCAACTTTCCACCCTGTTGTCCCATTTCATCGATCAGTCACGAAATTGTATGACGATATCCCAGCCATTTGTGCCTCCGTCTGGCACAATGGCATCGGATTTTTCTCATTCTTGGTCTTGCGTCACACCTTGCTCTGCTCGCGTTTTGCGTTGCTGCTTTTCCTCCTCTCATCCTTGCATGCGGATTCGTTTTCGCTTGTTGCTCTCCCGAGGACACTTGCTACGTCGTCCGCCGGGAAAAAGCCCTTTTTAATACCTATTCCCTAGTTCGTGGACTGGTCTGGTCGGGGACGAAACGGCGTGTCAGAAGACGGAGCCGATGGCCGTGTGCTGCGCAGGGAAGGAAGAATGGTGAAGGCCCAGGAGGCTTGTTTTCCCTTTTCTCTCTTGGTAATGCGGTTCTAGCTATCTTTTGGGTGGGGGTTGGGAGCATCATTTGCGCTGCGAAACACTAGGAACGGTTGGGTTGGTGGATTTTGGGAGTTGATATCTGGCTTTTTGCAAATTGAGGAGCAATGAACATCAAAAGAGTGACACGGTGGCCCAACTCTGTACAGGGTGAGGTGGTGGATCGTGGTGCAGACAGTCGACTCGAACTGGGTGCGCTGGGGTAGGTCCAGGTTTATTCCTGTATCTTTCCTCGCCCATCCAATGGTGGTAGTGCTGCGGTTTGAGCGGTAACTTGGGCGGCTCTCTGTTCGGTGATGGAAGGGCTGTTCCAGCCATTCTTGCGGCATGCTCAGGTTGTTTGCCTACTCCGTATCCCGTATAATGAGTGACAGCAGGACGTAAGTGAGCGAGCGTTTTCGCTGAGTCGTTGCCCGCGCAGTTTCTCCTCAAAACAGGAACCGCCGTATACCAACTACTGAACACGGAGGAACACATGTGACACTGCACTACATACCTACCTTAGGTAGGCAACCGCCGTAGGGCTAGCCGATCATGCAAGACCACCGCTAAGACGTCGCCGAAGTAAACAATGCCGGCCAACGGAGCCAGGAAGCGGGCGCTTGAGCGCATCTGTGCCTGCAACACCAGCCCTCGAAATGCAACACAGTGCAACCGCCGTGCTGGTTATCCCAGGAGAAAACACTTCATCAACATGGTACTCCGTACATCGGTAGGTAGGCTGCATTCTAACGAAAATTGCGTGGTTGCTCCCAAGGCGGGCAGCGGACGGGAGGTAGGTAGAATAGGCACCATATCTGGACTGCACTGAGAGCTGGGGTCTGAGGGCCTTGACAGTGAGACGCTCGGCACATTTTAGGTAGGGCTGAAGAACCTGGAAGTTTGTTTACAAATAGGAGGCACTTACGCCTAACGTGATGTAGTTATTGTATCTCGCCAATAGAACATCGAATCACCTTGATTCGGGGAAGAGTGAATGTCGGTAATATCCGTGCGGCTCCTCAGATTCGAAGTTGCCGGATGTTGTTGTCTGAGAGATCTCACGCTTTCGGTGAGGCAGGAATTCCCGATGAAGGAGTTCGTTCCTGCGGGATGTTTGGAGGTGGGGAATGCCGCACGCTGCGTCATCAGGGCGGGGCTGAGCCTGATGACGGGGGCTGAGCAATGCTCAAACTGGCATCTCCGCCTTGTCGGTGCAAGCGATTCGCTGGCGATCGGCGCTCCGCCCCTTGGGACATGGCCGTGTATGTATTCCGTACACTACATGTTCATACAATACCTTAAGGTTAGTATTCCGTACTGTATGCTCGTGTCCCGTACCCAGGGTTCCACGAGAGAGACGCCGACACGGAGCCTGCAGCCCGCGGTCCGTGAACATTACGTAGGTGTGCATGCACATGTAAGCGCCTCAAAAACAGGAGGTACTTTATGCAATGGACTTGACAGATCCCGGGTTCTCAACATAGCGCGGGACTTCCATTGGGGAGACCATCAATCTGAGGCACTCACCTTGGCTCTCAATGCCCCAAACACCATCCCTCTAGACTCCGTACATGTCAGGTGCGTCAGGGCTTGTAATTTACCAAGTGGATCCTTTTGTGCCTTTTGTATGCGGTGTGTCAGCAAGCCAAGCTTTTTCGTGCCAGCCCCGGTTGCCCTGCTGGCTGAGGGGCGATGACGTTACGAGCAGGCAGTCAGATTTTCCGTCCGTACTCGGACGGTTCCATACTGTGACGGTTCGAGCGCCAAGGACGCACCAAAGTCTTGCTTTTCGGTTTTCTCGGCTTTGCATTTTGCTGGCTGTTCACTGTCTTGCCACTGAAGGCGTCCTGAGCTGCGCTTCAGCTGCTGGAAAAGACATGGGTCCATGGGAGGCGCAGGAACTAGGTAACGGAACTTTCCTCTGTACCTGGCGGGGAGCGTGCTTGAGGTTCGCCCTGGTGGTCTCGATACAGGCTAGTTTTTCGGAGCACCACAGCCACGGTGGGCCAGAATGGATGGATTCAGCGGCGCCTGATAGGCTGCTGCAACCTGGTCGAGACTTCAGCCGTTCACGTTCCGGTTCCAAGTTGTCTTGCCAAGTTGTCCTGCCATCGCTCACTTGTTCTGGGGTGTTGTCCGCTGGCGAGAGGCCAGGCCACTCGTTCTCGAGTTTGTTTTGCTTTCCATCGTCGCTCGTATTTTTTTTTGTCGTTGTCTGTCTGAAGATTGTTATGTTCGAGATTAAACGTCTGCCGCTGCTCGATCACGCCCTGCTCATGCGCCCTCCGCTGAATCGCTCGCCTCTGGAGGGTTCCCCTTGTGCCTGGGACACTAGCCGTTTTGCCCTTCCTCCGCGGGCATGGAGGGAAGAAGCCAGCAGAACTCTGCCGCCGCGTTACGAGATCAGCTTGACAGCATTGAACTGCAGCCCCATGCCTCGACCTCGCACTCAAGCGCTGGCGTAACGAGACGAGACACTCAAGCAGACCAGCCCTCGTTAGGGCATGCTGGGATGCTGAGAAGCTCCCCGTCTGCCCACGACGGCGCTCGATTCGATGGCGACGACGATACCAGAAATTCTGGCTCTCGACGGCCGCGACCGGCCCTAAAAGTCAGGACTGCTGAACTCTACACGATCAAGTCCCAAACGCCAGTGCCACCGTCGCAGGAAGTCGGGCAGGACCGCCATCATGGGCCTTCACCTGTTGCCGGAGGCCAGCCTCCGGAGCGCAGTCGCATTGACGAGCCGCGAGTTTCCCTGACCCTTCCTCGCCAAACCTTCTACAGGTTGCGAGAAAACGTTAAAGGTGCGGGGGCTCGCGGTGGAATGCTCGATACCGCTCTCCCGCAGTATGCCGACTGGGCCCGCCGTTCGAGGGCGCGCCAAAAGACGCTAGCCAGATGCCAATGGGAAAAAATACGGACAACCGTCGAGACGGTGTATAATCGTCTCATCTTGGAGGGCCTGTTGAGGCGGAAACCGATTCCGCCAAGCCGGGATGGGAGGCGTATACCGCTGAAGCCGGGGTTGGCGAGACAGAGAGCACTAAAGGACGAGCGGACCGGCCGCCCGTACGTCTCTAATTTCATTCGGTCGAGTCGGTACACCGTCTGGAACTTCTTGCCAAAGCAGCTCTTCTTCCAGTTCAGCAAGCTGGCCAACTTCTACTTCCTGGTTATCGGTATCCTACAAATGATACCCGGGCTCAGCACCACTGGAACGTACACGACCATCGGTCCACTCATTGCCTTCGTGGCGCTCAGCATGGCAAAAGAGGGCTATGACGATTACCGAAGATATAAGCTCGACAAGCTGGAGAACAGGAGCTCGGCATGGGTGCTGGACCCCGAAGGCACTATCCGGAGTGAGCCAAGGAGAACACGGCACATGTCTTGGGGTCTTTTTAGGAGAGAGAAGCCGTCGGCCGACCCAGAGATGCAGTCCACCGAATTGGCGTCGGCACACACCGGAGGTTTCCAGTCTGAGCAGTGGGCGAGGGTCGAGTGGCAGGATATCAGAGTGGGAGACATCATCCGGCTGCAGCGCGACGAGAACGTGCCCGCCGACATCGTCCTGCTTCACGCTACGGGTCCAAACGGTGTTGCGTACATCGAAACGATGGCCCTGGACGGCGAGACAAACCTGAAGACCAAGCAAGCTTGCCCTCTGCTGGCCAGACACTGCTCCTCGGCCGCTGACCTGGCCGAGCGCGATGCCGAGATTGTGTCCGAAGACCCGAATATGGACCTTTACAACTTCGAGGGCCGGGCCACCGTGAACGGGGAGACCATGCCGCTCACCCTGAACGAGGTTGTTTACAGGGGCTCGACGCTGCGGAACACGACACAAGCCGTGGGGCTCGTCATCAACACCGGCGAGGAGTGCAAAATCCGCCTGAACGCCAACAAGAACGTCCGCGCCAAAGCCCCTGAAATGCAGCACATCGTCAACCGCATCGTCGTTATGCTCGTATTCTTTGTTCTTCTCCTCAGTCTTGGTTGCACATTGGGCTACATCTTCTGGCGGAAGCACTACGAAGACCGCGCATGGTATCTTCGTCGCGGAAGCGTATCGCTGGGACAGATCTTCATCGCTTTCCTTATTGCCTTCAACACGCTTATCCCGCTGTCGCTCTACGTTAGTCACGAGATCGTCAAGATTGGCCAGCTGCTTCTGCTCAGCGACATTGAGATGTACGATCCGGTTACGGACACACCAATGGTGGCGAACACAACCACGATCCTCGAGAACCTCGGTCAAGTCAGCTATGTGTTCTCCGACAAGACCGGCACCTTGACCGAGAATCTGATGAAATTCCGCAAAATGAGCGTCGCGGGGACCGCGTGGCTCCATGACATGGACTTGCGGAGGGAGGCCAGGAAGCAAGGGAAAAAGCCAATGCGCCGAAACACCTCCGAGCGTGCGAAGAAAGGCCACCAGACGTCATTCGTCAAACGCCAGGCCAGTCTAGACGGACGCGAGACCATAGACGAGCCTCTTGTCGAGGGACGTCGGTCGGAAGGCGGCTATATTCCGAGAACGAGCTCGGTCTCGGGATGGAGATCGTCGGTCCACGCCGGGCAAAGTCAGCCAGAGCTCAAAACGGACGACTTGATGCGCTATATGGCCGACAAACCCCACTCGAATCTCTCCCGCAAGGCCCGGCAGTTCATCCTCTGCCTGGCTCTGTGCCATACTTGCCTCCCTGAGACGGGCGAAGACGGCGAGATCAGCTTTCAGGCTGCCTCCCCCGACGAGTTGGCGCTGGTCGAGGCTGCCCGAGACTTGGGATGTCTGCTGGTCGACAGGTCCGCGCAGTCCATGACGCTGCAAGTCCGCGCGGCAAATGGTTCTACGACAACCGAGACCTACGAGATCATGGACGTCATCGAGTTCAGCAGCAAACGCAAGCGGATGTCCATCATTGTGCGCATGCCGGACGGCAGACTGTGCCTCTTCACCAAGGGCGCCGACAGCGTGATCCTGCCGCGCTTACGACAGAAGCAGCTTGCCATGCAGACCGCCTCCGCCGTCGAACGAAGGGCCAGCGAGCGCAGGAGCGTCGAGCAGGTGAAGGCGCTCCGCCGACAGAGTCTGCAGAGCCCCAAGCGCGACAGCATGCATCTTAGGCGGGCACTGGACCGGAAGGATAGCTGGCGGAGATCGGCCATGATTACGGACGAGGTTGACCACTGGCTCTCTCGCCGCGAGGCCGAGGCCGAGGGCGCGGACGGAGACGGCGAGGCCTACCAGACTCCGCGCCGCTCCCTGGCTGGTGCCCGGTCGTTGGAGCTTTCCCGCTTGGCTGACCCCTTGGACGGTCTGGTGGATGATTCCATGGTTCTCAACGACGCCGCCGTATTTGAGCGCTGTTTCCAGCACGTCGAGAAGTTCGCCACCGAGGGCCTCCGAACGCTCATCTTTGGCTACCGCTACCTGGAAGAGAACGACTACCAAGAATGGAAGGCACTCTATCACCAGGCGACCACCAGCCTTGTCAAGCGCCAGGAGCGTATCGAGGACGCGGCCGAGCTCATCGAAAAAGACTTCGACCTTGCCGGCGCGACCGCCATCGAGGACAAGCTGCAGCAGGGTGTGCCCGAGACGATCGACAAGCTCCGGCGCGCGAACATCAAGGTCTGGATGCTGACTGGCGACAAGCGAGAGACGGCCATCAACATCGCTCACTCGGCGAGGATCTGCAAGCCCTTCTCCGAAGTGTACATCTTGGACGCGACGCAGGGCGACCTGCGGGAACGGCTTGCCATGACGCTGACGGAGGTCAGCCGGGGCGTGGTGCCGCACTCGGTTGCTGTCGTCGATGGCCACACGCTTTCGGTGGTGGAAGAGCACGACGTCCTCCGACTCCTGTTCTTTGATCTGGCCGCTAGAGTCGACTCGGTCATCTGCTGCCGCGCGTCGCCCGCGCAGAAGGCCATGCTGGTCAAGTGCATCCGCCACCGGTCGCCGTCCGCCGTGACGCTCGCCATCGGCGACGGCGCCAACGACATCGCCATGATCCAGGCCTCGCACGTCGGCATCGGCATCTCGGGCCGCGAGGGCCTGCAGGCGGCGCGCATCTCGGATTACTCCATCGCGCAGTTCCGTTTCCTGCAGCGCCTGCTCTTCGTCCACGGCCGCTGGAACTACGTCCGGTCCGGCAAGTACATCCTCGGCACCTTTTGGAAGGAAGTCGTGTTCTACTTGATTCAGGCGCATTACCAGCGCTACAACGGCTACACGGGCACGTCGCTCTTCGAGTCCACCACGCTGACCGTCTTCAACACCCTCTTCACCTCGCTGCCCGTCATCATCCCGGGCATCTTCGAGCGCGACCTGTCGGCGGAGACGCTGCTCGCGGTGCCGGAGCTCTACGTCTTCGGCCAGACCAACCGCGGGTTCAACTACGGCCAGTACCTCGGCTGGATGGCCATGGCCGCCGCCGAGGCCGCCCTCATCTACTACTCGGTCTACTACCTCTACGCCGTGCCCTGCCACGCGCCCGTGCCGACCGACCTCTACCCGGCCGGCACGCTCGCCTTCTCGCTCGCCGTCGTCTTCATCAACCTCAAGCTGATGTTCCTCGAGGTCCACGACCGCACGCTCCTCCTGCTCGGCGGCATGGCCGTCTCCGTCGGCGGCTGGTGGATGTGGAACCTCCTGCTGAGCGGCCTCTTCCGCCACTCGTTCGGGCCCTACGTCGTGCGCGACGCCTTCCTCCGCGGCTTCGGCCGCCAGCCCATGTGGTGGCTCGTCCTGCTCGTCGTGCTCTCCGCCCTCGTCGTCTTCGAGCTCGGCGTCACCGCCGTGCGCAAGTCCCTGTGGCCCACCGACCGCGATCTCATGCAGGAGATGGAGCACGTCAAGGGGGTGAGGGAGGTCCTGAGGGAGCATGCGGCCGCGGCGGATGACGGCGGCGAGGCCGGCGTTGCGGGGTTGGGGGAGGATGCGGACCGGGCGGGTGATGGTGGCGGGGCGGGCAAGCCCGGGGACGCGGCGTCGGTGAAGACGTTTGCGTCGGCGCAGTCGTCGATGCCCGACGCAGCGGCGCCAGACTGGCAGCGGTGGGAGGGCCAGGCCTCGCGCTCTGCGCATGGAGCGGGTGGGAACGGAGGTGGTGGACGCCTGGCGGGCGAGGAGCGCTAAGTTGCCCCTGGACCATCGGCGAACTGGCGACAACGAGCTTGCCCACTAGCCCCCTCCCCCCTCCCCTTATTTATGACTTGATGACATATATTTGGTTTGGCGTTTTTTTGGATGCACCTCAAAAGAAGGGCTGGGGCAACGTACATATCTAGAACATCGCCGGCACTCATTACCTTTGAGCATTGGACAGGAGCACAGGCGCTATGGGGCATTAGAGTTGTTTTTGCTTAGTGGGTTCATTTGAGGCGAAAGGGCTGCGTCGAGAAATTCTATCACTTTTTTGAGGAAAGCCTTCGCAAGACGAGCCTTGCGTGATGTGTGAGTTACAGCATCTGAATCAGGCACATGCTGGAACCTTCCCATTGCGCAAGGGCTCTTTGCTCTTGAGCAGAGTGAGCGGAGGAGAGTACTGGGAGTGTGCAGGACCGACGTTCGACCAACAAGCGCAATAGTACACTGCTTTCCCCCTCCCTTCGTCATGCGGGCTGAGCTGTGCCAAACGGTGCATTTTGCACTGCCAGCGTCAGACAATGAGATGGTATTAGGATTATTATCGGTAGAGGCGACATGGAATCAGAAGCAGACAGGCTTCTATGCCAAAGAGCGCTGCCAAATGCCTTCTATACCCTGGCCAGATGGATGTCCAATGCCTCGCTCAGTTAGACGCCACACCGTTTCCTGTTGCGGGCGCCGGTTCGACCTTCAGCTCGGCCACCTTCTCGATCGCGGTCAGAGCCGGCTCCGGAGTCGACTCTGCAACGGCCGCCGGAGCTGGCTCGCCAGAGTCCGTCTGCTCCGCCTGCTTGGTCTGCTCCGCTTGTTCGGTCTGTTCGGTCTGCTCCGTCTGCCCCGTCTGCTTAGTTTGCTCCGCTTGCTCGCTCTGCTCCGCTTGCTTGGTCTGCTCCGTCTGCTTGGCCTGCTCCGCTTGCTCCGTCTGCTCCGCCTTCTCCGCCTGCTCCGCCTGCTCTGTCTTCTCCGAACTTGCTGCCTCCGCCTCTGACCTGTTGTCCAGCGTGGCGGCCGGCTGCGGCCCGGCAACACCAGTCTCGGTGGCGCCGGCGAGGTAGTCCTCCGACTCTCCGACTTGCCGTCCGCCCGCAACCCAGCGCCGCCACCGAGCCTCGCGCCGCTCGGCGCACATCTTTTGCAGCGCCGGCCAGTACACCGCGTGGTCGTACTCGAACTCGAGCCGGCCGCTGCTGAACTCGGTCCACATCTGCTCGGGCGGCACGTACTGGGCCATGTCCTCGTTGAACTTGAGCTTCTGGCGCGTGTGCGGGTCGATGAAGGGCGTGATCAGGCGGAAGAAGCCGGTGACGATCCAGGGCATGTTGATGATCAGGGCCTTGCCGAGGCGCTCCGGGTAGTGGTGCTGCAGGATGTGCAGGACCTCGCGGGCCTGGCCGAGGCCCGGCGCCGTGTTGGACCGCGACTTGCTCTGCTTGAAGTTGATCAGCAGCGCCAGCGTCTCCTGGCCGGGCGGCATGAGGTCGATGACGCGCTCGACCATGAAGACAAGGTGCTGGACCTGGCGCGGCGACGGGTCCGTGTTCTGGCGGCCCGGGTTGAGGTAGTGGCACACGCGGGCCTCCTTGTCGTAGCCGAGGATGATCTGCTTGCCCGTCTCGTTCTCGGGCGAGATGAAATCGGCCGTCAGCTCCTCGACGCCGTACTCGCGCCGCCAGGCCAGCGTCTCCAGCAGCCGCTTCTCGGCCTCCTTCTCGTGCCACTTGGTGGCCCGCAGGTAGCGCAGCAGGCACTCGCGCGTCAGCCAGAACCGCTCGCGGTCGGTGACGGGCCCGGCCTTGCCCTTAGTGGACGGGATTTCCGTCCACGCCTTGACTTGCCCGAGAAGCCAGTCGTATTTCTGCTGCTGCTCGGCCGTCAGGGGTGCCCGCTCTTTGGGGCGGCTCTCGGGCGTTGGGGAGGCCAGCGGGACCTTCAGGGGCCCCGCTGTTTTCTCGTGCACCTCGTCGGCGACTGACGGTGTCGCGCTCGCTGCTGCCGCCATCATGCTTTGCTCGATCGACTTGTTCGTAGTAGTACTGTCTTCAGCACTAAAATTGCTTGCTGCACTATGCCACGCTGCGGCGCGTCGCATGCAACGGGTCAGCAGGGAACAAGCAGGGAGATGATGTGCACTCGGTTCTTGGGCTCACACAACGCCAGAGCAGGCCCAACCCGATATTTTGGGGCTCAACTGAACGATTGAGGCAAAAAGCCCGATGAGGTAGTTGCTGTTTGCTAGCAGGTAGAAGCTGGGCAAATGGTATGTCTCTAACACAGCTTGCGGCAGTAGCATAAACGTTGTGGGCAGCTCAGCGGTCCCTGCTGAGTTTCTCCGTACATTACCGACAGCAGCTTTGTTGATCGTAAATTTACCTAATCAGATGAACGGACCCGACTGCGGAAGTCCCCGTCGCAGCCCCTGGCCGGCGCGACGTCCGATCTCCTGCGCTAGCTGATGAGAGTTAGCGTTACAGCACTTAAGTCGTGTAGCACTGACCCTCTTAAAAAAACAACACGGATTTCTTAGAAATACGAGACACCCTGCAGCGGTCCGTGCGCCCCCACCAACACCTCCCAACGAGCACCACCACACCCCCTAGCTAACATGTTGCTACAGGAATCGCGATAGGAACCTGGAATTGATGAGAGACCCGAAGGTTCAAAGGATCTAAACGGTTAACTGACATGTTGCTCACCAAAAGGAGAAGGCATTTGCAAAGTACTATACTTATCGATAAGATAGCTTATCGATAAGTCATCTTATCGATAAGATGAATGTTATAAAAAGGAGGTAGCATTTACAAAGTACTATACTTATCGATAAGATAGCTTATCGATAAGTTATCTTATCGATAAGACCAATGTTATATGACCTATATTTTCAAGCTTTTTTAACAGGTCAACATTTTTTTTTTCAATCTGTACCTGACTTACCGGCCTCTTCAATCACACTTGCAACGTCGTCAATTTGTAGCAATTCCTTTGGGGACATGTGAGCTTGGAGCGATTCCTTTGGGGACATGTGAGCTTGGGGGTGTGGTGACGCTCGTTGGGAGGTGTTGGTGGGGGCGCACGAACCGCTGCAGGGTGTGTCGTATTTCTAAGAAATCTGTTCGTTTTTTTAAGGGGGTCGGTGTAGCACTGCATAACGTCAGCTGCACCCATGTCTTGGCGCGTTTTCGCGTAAAGTGTTTCCAGCGCGTCGCCCCGCGTCTCGCCAGCAACCCCTCCATTGACGACGGATAGCATTTCACATTTCGTGGCACGGCCTTGGGCAAGTGAACCGTGAAGAGATCTCAATAACAACATGGCCGACGAAAGTATCGCTGAGCTGAACGAGCGGTTCGGCTCGGGAAGCCAGGCGCTGGAGCCCGACGTCGTGGCCGAGCTCAAGTCCATCATGCGCATGCACCAGCTGTCGGCACAGGACTTGTTCTTCAAGTGGGAGTCGTACGGCATGAAGATGGGCCTGGACGATTTCAAAGCCACACTCGACAACATCCGCGCCTTCAAGCAAAACCTGCAGGACGAGCTCGAGCGCAGCAGCCGGTCGCAGGCGCACGTCAAGACCGAGAAGCGCGTTGGCGCAACCCCGCGGACGGGGAAGGGCAGCGATGTGTTCGGCATGTTGGACGGCCTTGCAACGCCGGCTCCGGGGAGATCCGTCAAGGCGGCGCGGAAAACGCCGGCCGTGTCGCGCGTGAAGGCTGAGCCCGCCTCCTCGCCGCTGAAGGTGGACGACCCGCTAAACGCCGCGGGCGCAGTTCCGTACGTCACTGCCAGCACGCTCACTGGTTTGCTACGGGAGTTGAGTGCTCTTGGCTAACGTATACTGCGACCATGCGTAGCCCATCATCGTTCCGCGACAGACCGAATCCCGGTGAAGTACTCGAAATCCTGAACGAGCACCTCCCGGCCTCCGAACCGCCCATCGCCCCGTTCAGCCAATCCCGCGTCAAGCTCACGGCTGCCTCGGATCAGAAGAAGCTCGGGTACAAGCCACTTGCGATGAAGCTGTCCGAAGCATCCGAAATCCTCGACGACCGGATAGACGACTTTGTCGCGCTCATTATGGAGCACCACAAGCTGGATGACTCGGCGTTTGGGAGTCCCGCCAGCCAAGGGACCGCCGAGATCGTTGCCGTCGGCCGCATCGCGTCAGACTCGCTGGAGGGCAAGCTCAACGCTGCGTCGCTGGTATTAGAGAGCTCCAGGAGAATGGGCAACGGGCTGCGCGTGCCCCTGAACCTGAGCAAGCTCAAGGCGTACCAATTCTTCCCCGGCCAGATCGTCGCCCTCAAGGGCATCAACAGCTCCGGCCGCGAGTTCACAGTCCACGAAGTCCTCGATATCCCCCTCCTCCCGAACGCCGCCTCCGCTCCAAGCGACCTCGCCGCCCACCTCTCCCGGCTGCGCGGCGGACCGGACGCCATGGACGCCGACTCGGACCCGCTCCCGCTCACCATCCTCTTCGCCTCGGGCCCGTACACCGCCGACGACAACCTCGACTTCGAGCCGCTGCACACGCTCTGCAACGAAGCCGCCGACACCTTCGTCGACGCGGTCGTGCTGACAGGCCCCTTCATCGACATCGACCACCCGCTCATCGCCGCGGGCGACTTCGACCTGCCGCCGGAAGCAAGCTACGACCCGGACACGGCCACACTCGCGACCGCGTTCAAGTACCTCATCTCGCCGGCGCTCAACCGGCTGGCGGCGGCCAACCCGGCGGTGACCATCCTGCTGGTGCCCTCGGTGCGCGACGCGCTCGACAAGCACGTCTCGTGGCCGCAGGACGCCTTCCCGCGGCGCGAGCTGGGCCTGCCCAAGACCGCCCGCGTCGTCGGCAACCCCATGACGCTGAGCATCAACGAGGCCGTGCTCGGCATCAGCAGCCAGGACGTGCTGTGGGAGCTGCGCCACGAGGAGCTCGTCGGCGGCGCCGCCGTGGCCGCCGCCCCCGACGTGCTCTCCCGCGCCAGCAGATACCTGCTCGAGCAGCGCCACTACTTCCCGCTGTTTCCGTCCGTCGATCGGAGGCGGTTGCCCAAGACGGGGGCGGTGGTAACAACGGGTGAGAATGGTGGTGGCGGTGCTGGTGGCGGTGGTATGCCGCCTGGCGCGATGCTCGATGTCAGCTATCTGAAGCTGGGCGAGATGGTGAACGTGCGGCCGGACGTGTTGGTTGTACCGAGCGCGTTGCCGCCGTTCGCCAAGGTGAGTTGCCCTGTTTTCTCCCCCTTTCTTATCTTCTGCTTTCTAAGCAGAGACTGACAAATGAACTGCAGGTCGTGGAAAGTGTGCTGGTCATCAACCCCGGCTATCTATCGAAGCGGAGAGGTGCTGGCACATATGCCAAGATGACGCTGTATCCACTATCACAGAAGGACCTGGGCGGGGACGGGCTGGTGGCGCACAGGATATTCGAGAGGGCCAGGGTAGAAATCACGAGGATCTGAGCAACAGCGTACATGGATGGAGGTTAATTCATGAGCACGCCCCTTTCGTCTATGGGGGCATGGGTGGCTGGTGCATCAAACCACACTTTTGGCACTCTACATGCTGGTGTATCATTCCAGAACGTCCAGAGAGGCTTCCCTATCTGGCCTCCACTCTTCGCCGCTTGTCGCTCTCATATCGGTCCCTCTCCTGCTCTAGGGACGGCGAGCGTTTTCGTCGGTCGCTGCGCTCCTGCCTGGGCGACCGGGACCGAGACCGGGACCGCCTCCTATCCCGGTGGTCAGCTCCCCGCCCGTGCGAGTCTCGACGGTCGTCCCGGTGCCGGTCCCTGCTCCGATCTCTGTATCTGTCCCTATCCCTTTCCCTTTCCCTGTCCCTGTCCCGATACCGATCTTCGTCCCGCGGCCGCTCCCGGCGGTCTCCCAGCGGGATCGCGTTCGCGCCCTTCGCGCCTCCGTCCCGTCCCGTCTCCCATGCCCGGCGCCGGTCGTCCGGCTGGAACCGCTCGTCCAGACTCCGGTCGAACTCGCGCCTCGGGCGGGGGTCGTCCAGCCGGCCCCACTGGCCCGTGTCCTCGCTCTTCAGGTCCCTGTACTTGGTCGCGCCCTTCTTGCCGATCTTGGTCAGGTCGCGCAGCTGCATCGCCTTGGGCAGCAGCTCGCGGTTGACGTCGTCGGCGTAGCGCGCGCCCACGAGGTCGCGCTTGTCCAGCCCGGCCGCCTTGCTCTCGTCCAGGTAAAAGGCGCCCCGGTGGAAGTACTTCTGCATGAAGCCCATCTTGCCGCGGCCCTCCTTCTCCTCGCGCTGCGCCGCCAGGTGCGCCTCGTCCTCGGCCCGCCGCTCCTCCTCGGTCAGGTTGCGCCGCCGCTCGATCTCGGCCAGCTCCCGCTCCTTGGCCTCGATCGCCTCGCGCTCGCGCCGCAGCCGCTTCAGCTCGCGCAGCTTCCACGCCGCGTACTCGGCCTCCGGGTCGGCGTCGTCCGTGGTGTCCACGTCGTTCTCCGACCCGCTGCCGTCGGACTCCCAGTGTTTCTTGCCGGCCGCGCGCGCCGCGAGGTCCTTCTTGATTTGCTCCTCGACGAGCGCGTCGGCGGCTTTGCGCCGGGCTTCTTCTTCGTCCTCGTCTTGGACGGGCTTGGTGTCGGCTGTGCCTGTTGTTGCTGTTGTGGCGCCGTTCCCTTGCCGTTGGCTCTTGGGGATGAACTTGGGTCGCATCATCAGCCGTCTGGGCGCTTCTTCTTCCTCTTCGGAGCTCTCCTCCTCGGCCTCGCTTCCTTCCTCGCTACCTTCTTCTTCCTCCTCTTCCTCCTCCTCCTCCTCGGTCACGAAGCCCTCCTCCTTTGCTCTCCTCTCCGCCTCGAGCCTCGCCGCTTTCGCAGCCTGTCGTCGCGCCTCCTCGGCATCGCGTTCTGTTAAACTAACGCCTTTCAAATCAATCTTGGCGCCATCGCCGCGACTGATTATGCGCCCAGGACCGGCAGCGCTGGCGAACTTCGGCGGCGGCGCTGTCCTGCGGGGCGGTTTCTTCGCGACTTCCTCTTCCCGCTCGGAGCTGCTGGCTTCGGACTCGGATTCGGATTCCGGGCCAACCGGCTTGCCGGCGCGGTAGCGCGCTGGCTTGAGCGGATTGGCCGTCATGCGCTTCTCAGGCGGCATGATGGAGTATCGGTACTTGGAAGGGTGGAGGGAGATTGGGATGAGTGAAGAACGGCGGCTGGCGGGCCCGTTGAAGATCGGCGGCAAGTTAGTGTTGATTGGTCATTGCGTTCCGCCGGTGAGTGTAAGTTACGTACCGGAGTTATCTAACGTTATCTGTATTTCGTAGTGTACGGAATACTCCGTACACTATCAGTCTCACTGCAAGGCATTGCTGGCGCCGCAGCGACGGGTACCGAAGCCGAGTAGTATAACCTTCCATCCTCATAAGCTTCCCTTGCTTTTGGCATTCCCGTTACTCGGCAACTGCGTAATTGGTGTGTCTCTGGTCCAAATGAACAACAAAGGTAATTGCAATTGTCTGACTCCTCCTTAAATTGCGTCTGTCAACGGACGAAGTTTCTTCCACCGTTCGGTGACCGGCTGGCCATCCGCAACTCACAAGCAGCAGCTTGCACAGCAACACCAGACTTAAGCCTGACCTTCGACTGCTAGCCACCACATACGACCATAGGCAGTAGACAACTCGGGATCCCGTCCGCTCTCCCCTAGATAAGCTACTGACCGCAGGATTAGTACTCAGGTCGGTGACGACTGGGGAATCCCCTGTGTTGTATGTTTTTGCCTTTTTCCTCGCCTTGAATCACCCCTTAGGATTAAAACTACAGCCCTTGAAACTCCTCGAATGAGCATCAAAAGAGTAGCCTGAGACGTGGGGCTCCATTACCGTGAAGAAGTCGTCACATCTGTACACTGCAGAGTTTCAAATCACCACGATCAAGTCTTAAACTGCACTATCATGACTTTCCCTTTCCCAGGTTGATCTTCCCGAACACGCGATCCAACTGCTCCGCCTCGTCTGGGACGGCCATTTCACTCGGTCCGCCCGGTCCGTGCCCGTACCCGGCCCCATATCCCACTCCCGCCGAGCCATCCAAACCCTGTTGCGTCGGCTGCTGCAACAACCACGGCGACGGCGACGGCGCCTGGCTCTGCGATAGCAATCCCCCACTTCCCTCCCCTCCCCCCCTCCCACCAGCCTGCCCCTTCAGCTCAGCATTCCCCATCAGCTCGTTGCCCATCCCCTTGTCCGACCCTTGCCCCTGGCCCTGCCCTTGCCCTTGCCCCTGCGGCTGCCCCAACCCCAACCCGGCACCAGCACCAGCGCCAGCACTCGCACTAGCAGGCCGCGGCGGCGGCGGGGCCCGCTCCGGCTCCAGCAGCCGCGCGTCGCTGTCCAGCCAGCCCGGCGCGAGGCGCCGCTTCTCGGCCAGGTCGCGCGCCCGGATGCGCGCCTCCAGCGCCGCCAGGTCCCGCTCCGCCTGCGCCGCCAGCTGCGCCACGTGCGCGTGCAGCGCCCGGCACGTCTCCAGCACCTGCTCCGGGTGCGCCGCGTGCCCGGACCGCGAGACGACGTACTTTGGTTTTTGGTCCGCTGCCGCTGCAGCGGCAGAGGAAGAGGCGGAGGGGGTGGGGTTGTTGGGGTCTTCGTCGGCTGCGGCGGCGGCGGCGGCGGATGTCGTGCTGGTGGTAGTGGTTGTGGTGGGGGGCGTGATGACTGAGGGCGGAAGCGTCGACGGTAGCGGTTTGTATTGGTACGGCAGGGTGGTGGCGGCGGGGAGCGTCACGAAGGGCGAGACGGTTAGGGGAACTTGCTGGAGGAGCGGGTGCGTGCCTTGGTGAGAGTTAGGAGCGCGTTTCGCCCTTGGTGTTGGGCAGGGACTGGAACTGCGAACTTACGGTTGTCGTGCATCTTGAAAGAGGTAGGTACCTAGGTAGGTAGTAATGCCTGTGATTGGGCCTTGAGCGAAGACACCTGTTGAGTCTCTTGGGATATGGATATCCAGGTGTTTGGCTGTTGAGTAAAAGGTAACGGGACATTGACACAAACTCGAAAGGGGTGGCGGGGTTGCAACTGGAGTGGACAAAGGCAGCAGCAACCTGGCAAAGCTCCAGGATGCGATAAGCTTCTTGATAAGAGCTTAGCCCCACGCAAACCTTGGAACTGCCGAAGCTCTCGCCTCCCGCCTCGAACACGACAGCGCCTGGCTGCGATTGCTTACCTAGGTTGGTAAGCAATCCAGCGTTCCATCGTCAAGATGAGCTTCGAAACGGTTCGGTCCCCGTTCGCGCTAAGCGATTACATCCTGCTCTCCGAGCACGAGGAGCAGACCCCCGAGAGCTTCTACGACGGCAAGCCGGTGCTGTACTACCATGCGACAGGCGCAAAGGCCTGGATTCCCAAGTCGCAGCGCGGCAAGCTGCCGTTCTTCCCAGCCGACCTATCCTCCGCGCCCACAGCCCCGGAGAACAGCGCTCTGAGCGGTCAGTCCGAGGAGTGCGTCGAACAGCAAGTCGATTTGTTTGTGCACTCACGGTACGAGCCCCTCCTGCCCACCCCGGAAACTCACCATCCTCATTTTTTCTAACACTCACCGCCACAGACACCTCTCCATCTTCAGCCCGGCCGCCCAGTGCGGCGCCTCGATCCCATACCAGCAAATCAGCATCCACGCGATAAAAAACCTCCGCTCCGCCACGAGCGGCCAAACCTACCCCTCCGTCTACCTCCAGCTGGAACTCGCCTCGGGCGGCGCAAGCGACGACGAGTTCGACACCGTCGAGCTGACGCTGATCCCCCCGCAGGCGCAGCCGCAGGCGCTGGCGCAGGCGCAGGCGCCGCCGCCGCCGCCGCCACAGCCCCGACCGGAAGACGCCCCCGGCGAAGCCCAAGCCGCCCAAGCGCCCCAGTCAACAGCGGCGAAGCTCTTCGAGGCCATCTCGGAGTGCTCCAACCTCAACCCGGACCCGGTGCAGCTGGGGGACGAGGAAGAAGAAGACGCAGACGCGGACGGCGCGCAGATCATCTTCGAAGGGGACAGGGACCGCGAGGCGATCGAGGGCTTCACGGGCGTGTTCGCCGGCGCGCGGGACGGCGGGCTGCCGCCCGCTTTTCCGGGCAGCGGGGGGTGGATCACGGCGGAGAACGTGCATGAGTTCTTTGACGAGGAGGGGAATTGGATTGGGTCTGAGGACGACGAGGATGCTGTGGCCGGCGAGCTTGGGGAGGGGGCTGGGACCGTGCATGCGAGGGCCGAGGACGAAAGAGAGGTTAATGGCCATGGAGCTGGCGCGGAGGAGGGGGACGCGAAGCGCCCTAGGATAGAGTAGGCTTGCGATGCGTGCATAGTATGGTTATATGCACGCAGGACTCTCGGGGGGTTCAGGAACGTGTTCAAATCTACCCTTACATATACTCAAATGTATAACCCTAACCCCGAGCCGCCGTCCTTGGCGCGAGTCTTGTCCCTGGTCATCAGCAGCACAACTCAGATTTCACACTTCGAAGCGACAGGAGGTCGCATGATGACTGTTCTTGGGACGCGATTTAGCAGCGGGGCCTCTCCTTTCAGTCTTTCCAGAGGCATTCGGCGTTGTTGATATGGGACTGCGATTCCGATTACGCTTGTGTGCATGCAGTGCTCCACGACGCGGGCGCTTCTGCGGTCGCGTGAGCCCGAGACCGTGACACGCCGGCGGCCAAGGGACCGCCGGCGAACTATCTGAAGGTTCGTTCCCGGCGCCCGTCGGATTGCCGACTTCAGACATTTTTGGAGAGTTTTTGTACATTTTTTATATAAGTAAGGCTGACCTCTTTGTTCGGGCAGCATGACATCCACAGTCTTGTGGCAGCGCGTCGGGCAAGGCCCCCGTGTGAGGACCCGTCCCAGGCCCCGAGTCCGGCTGGGCCTGCGGTCCCTGTCATGCCTCGCTCTGGCCGTCTTTCTTTTCCTGTGGCTGGTTCTGCCGTACGACTCCGCCGTGCGGCTGGCTTTCCGGTTCAACTTCAAGAGACTCGAGGCTGCCTGGACGTCCCGGCCGAGTGAGCGTTGGGTTTACGCGCAGCCTCCTCCATCCCCAGTCAACTTCGATCTTGGCCGAGATGTGTTGGTCGTGCTGAAGACTGGGTATGGCACAAAGGACCGGGTCCCCGCCTGGTTCGACGCGCTAAGCAACGTGAATGCTTTTCGAGATGTCTTGATCATCGCCGATTACGAGGGCCAGGGCGCGCAGGGGGACGAAGACTATCCCTACTCCTTCAAGTACCGCGGCCAACGACTTCGGGTCCGAGATGGGGTGGCGCACTCCCTTCGCCATTTGCGCGCTCACACGTCTCACCCCAGGATCCAGAAATACGACGAACTGAGCGAGGCCATCTCTGAGGGCGATGAGGCGTTGGCTCTCCAACACTGCAAGTCGTTTGGCTGGGAACTGGACGCGATGAAGGTAGGCTGGTGCCGGGGATGTCCCAGCCTGCGTCTGCTGTCCACTACTAACCTGCTCGCCAGTTCATGTCCGGTCTCGAGATGGCGTTCCAGGAGTTCCCCGACAAGAAGTGGTACCTCCTGGTGGACGACGACACCTTCGTGATCCAGCCCTCGCTCAAGCCACTTCTCACACATCTCAACCCTAAACAGCCCCACTACCTTGGAAACGCGGTGGGCGATTTCAAGGCGCGGTTTGCTCACGGAGGATCTGCCGTCATCCTCTCGCAGGCAGCGATGCGCGCCCTGTTCAAGGACCCACGGGCGCTCTCCTCGGCTTATGTCGACTCGCTCGACGAGACATGGGGCGATCGGCTGCTGGCCAAGGCCCTGCTCAAGCTCGGCATCTACCTCGACGAGACCTACAGCCACCTGTTCAATGGCGAGCCGCCGCTGTTGAGCAAGATCCGCGCCGACCGGCTCTGCTCGCCCGTTCTTTCCTTCCACAAGCTGGCGTCGCCGGCCGCGATGAGGGAGCTCGGCGACCGCTTCCGGGACGTCAGCAAGCCGGTGCTGTGGAACGATCTCTGGGAGACATACGGGCACACGCCGCCGTGGAGGCAGCCGGGTGCGGATGCGGCGTTCCATCAGGATTGGGACCATGTCGGGGAGCCCGACGAATCGACGCTCACGGTCCGCGACGTCAGAACGGCCAAGGCTTGCAAGAAGCATTGCGATCGCCGGGCCCGCGCCTGCCTTGCCTGGTCTTGGGACCCCGAGACGCAGGACTGCCGCATCAGCCACTGGATGATCGTGGGCAGCGAAGCCCCCGGGCGCGTTTCCGGCGTCAATCTCCCACGGGCAAAGTATTTGGAGGCCAATTGTATCCTTTCTTGACGGGACCAAGATTTTTTTTTTCTTCCCAATCGTTGTCGAGGGCCAACATCAGCCCGTCGGCACACAACAACAACGACAACAACGGCGCCCCCTGGCTGATCAGGCAATGATCAGACCCCCCAGATTTCTGCCAGCTCCACAGTCACGTTACCTAATGTAAAAGGATTAACCAGAAGGATTTCCCTCGCGGGCCAGGCATGCAACGAAGCTTGGCATGCGGCTCGATCCGGACTCCGTCCAAGTTGATCATTGTACTACCCGAGGACGCAGTAAAGCTCTGGATGTTTCGATGATTGAAGATGGAGAATTACACGCCGCAATCGCGAGCTAAATTGATATGGGGTGCTGCCGACTGTGAGAACCCCACCATTGTAAGCTAACGCGGCCAATAAGAACAAGTGGCACTCCCACGCCTACTCGGCGCCGGCTGTTCACCACTGCAAGGGCCCCAGGTAGGAGGTCGGCGCCAGCTGGTGGCAGACCATCGCAACATCATCTCGAACCCCGCGATTCCTTGATTCCTCGATTCCCCCTGGCCGAGGTGCGCTTGGCGATGGCGCGCTGAATTACGGATGAAGATTGCGACTGCGACTGCGAGTGCGACTTCGCACCGACCCATGTGACCGCCGTCGTTGCTGCATCGCTGCTGCCGCCGGCGAACGAGCCCCGAAATGCGCATCCGGCTCCGGAGAGTGCCCCTCAGGAGAGCGCCCGTCCTGTGGGCGGTTGCGCTGCTGACCGTCCTCGCTTTCTCCATCTCGCGCTTGTCGGCCTCCGTGCACATCTTCTTCCGCCATGCCGGCATTGCCCTCACCCAGCCCCAGATCGCTGCGGCGCATCACGACAAGAACAGCGTCCAGCACGTTCCCAAGATCATCCACCACATCTTCCACAACTGGCGCGAGCCCGGGAACGACGCGCTGCCTCCCCACTGGGCCGAGACGCGGAAGCACTGTATGGAACTGAACCCGGACTTCGAGTTCAAGGTGTGTTCGGCCCGCCCCTCGTCCCGCCGGCCTGGGACTTGCTGCGGTGGTGGCGCACACTGACTGATGTTGTTTCTTCCGCTGCGCAGCTCTGGACAGATAACAATTCACGCGAGTTCATTGAGACCGAGTACGCCTGGTTCCTGCGGACATACGATGGCTATCGATATCCCGTGCAGCGGGTCGACGCGCTGAAGTACTTCCTGATGCTGCATTACGGGGGCATCTACCTCGACCTGGACAACGTTAGTCGCGCCTATCGTGTCTAAATGTCGCTTACCGTTACATCCACACCTCCCCCTGGCTAACCTCTTCTTCACCTTCTCCTAGACCTGCAAAGTCTCTCTGACGCCGCTGCTGTACTACCCCGCCTGGGTCACCGACGGCGCCCGCGGCGCGCTGAGCAACAACATCCTGGCCGCGCGCCCGCACCATCCCTTCTGGCAGCTCGTGACCGTCTCTCTGGCGCGCTACGACTGGAAGTGGCCGCTGCCGTACGTCTCCGTCATGTACGCCAGCGGCCAGTGGTTCCTGACGGCCATCTGGGAGCAGTACCACGCGCTGCTGCCCCGGCCGGCCCCGGGTGCGGGCCAGGACCAGAACCAGAACCAGGACCCGGCGCGGCCGCAGCCCCACGAGCACCGCCTGTACCGCGTCCTGATGGACGGCCGCCCCGGCGCCGACGAGTGGGTCTTCTTCGGCTGGGACGGCAGCGGCGGCACCTGGAACAACTGGGACAACCGCCTGTTCTGGTCCATCGGCCAGTACCCGCTCCTGTACCTGGCGGGACTGCTCGGCGTCACCGTCCTGCTGGCCTGGCTGGTCGTGCGGTGCGTGCGCAGGTACCAGAACGGCTACTCGCTGCTTCCAAGCGCGCGCCCCGTAAGTGACGCAGCCTAGGAGAGACCTTCGCTTGGCGGTTGCGGGCTGGGTGGTTGTTTGGGCGCAGCCGCGCACGCAACAGGTGGCTGTTGCGGAGGAGGGTGTGTGGAAGCTTCTGTGTACACGGAAATCCCTGGCACGCAGTCATGTGTTCCGTATGTATCCATATACCCGTGCGGTCGAGTGCCGGAAGTGCGTATCATGAATGGTTTTGCCAGTCGGCCGTGGACAGCCAGCGTCTAAATACCCAAAGCTGTCGCATATGGATCCCGGACACCCACAAAGCACACAGCCAGACACGCTGCGCTCATGGGTCCCCTGTCAGGCCTGCTCCCGCAGGAATATAGTGTAGATCCTCCGGGCCTCCCCCGGGCTGGGGGCCGAGGAGCATCTCACTCTAATTGGTAGTGTGGTGTATGTATGTACGGAATACATATATCTTCTTCCTTGCGTTCTGCATGGCCCTGCTCAGCTCCCTGTCGCAAAAAGCCCATTTGATAACGACTGAAGGGCCGCAGACAGGCGGAGAATGCCTCGCCTCTTAGCACCCATCTCTCTGTCGTCGAATTCACCTAGACATTTTCCATCGAACTCCAAGGCCGGCTAGTCTGTTATGTTGCCTACTGGTCCTGGGGTGATAGAGAAATGGTCCGCCCGCTGGCAGAAATGCAATGTGCGGTAGTTATCCGCAGTGTCTATGAGGTGGCGGTGGCGATGGATTGATATTCGTGCAGTGTTGGCTGGGAGCGATCGAAACTCGCGTCCGGGAGATGGAAACAATTCCATATTGCTAAGAGCTGTTCGTAGCCAGCTTGCGCTTGCGGTTTTCAGTCTTCTAGAGTAAGTAAGAGGCTTAGTCTGGCATGGCCAAGCCGCGTAGTGCTGCACTACAGGCTTGCTCAGGGGGAACGGTCAGTATACCTGCCTATTAACCAACCTACCTAGGGGTCGGACTGGCTGGAGAGGCTCAGGGTTTCAACTACGAACTTTTTCTGAAAGATCGAAAACATTAAGGGTATTGGCCCATCAAGTGAAGTAGCCGAATCAACTATGATGCGGATATGTCACCTGTCCATGCTCACCTGGATATAGCTAATGTCTGCGCTGTCTCCGTACTGCTTGCTGGCTAACTCCTCGAGGCTCATGGCCATGATCCAATAGCCTACTAATTAGGAATACGTGACAAACACAGTTCAGGGCAATGAACGCCTGCTTTCTCCTTCCATCCCACACCCCCTTCCCTGCCCCTTTACGTCGATCCAGACCCAGGCAGCACCGACGCGGGCGTCGCCGCGGGCAGGTGCAGCGACGAAGGCGCTCTCGGCGCCGGCTGCGCCGCGTGGTCCTCCCGCCGGCTCGCGTCGTCAGCAGCCGCCGCTAGCACGGGCACGGGCGTGGCCTCGGCGGGCGCCGCAGGCGGCGCCGTCCTGGGCGGCAGCAGCGTCAGCGCCGACTGCACGCCGGCGGCCCGCTGCTCGGCCCGGCACTCCGGGTCGCGGCACTTGACGATGCCGTAGTGCTCGCGCAGCTCGTCTTCGGTGATGCGCCGGCTCGAGTTGCCGTCGACGACGACCAGCTCCTCCGGGTCGACGAAGACCTCGACGCCGCCGTCGTCAGCCGCGCCGCTCCGCTTCCGGTTCCAGCCGGGGTGGTTGACCTTGCCCTGCGTGACGGCCGGCGGCGGCGGGTCCGGGTAGTTCGCCCTGCCGTAGGCCCGCTTGGCCTTGTTGTTGTTGTACCACGGGTCCTCGAGGAAGAGGGCGAAGCCCGGGTCGTCGATGAGCGTCGACGGCCAGCACGGGTTCGCGCTCAGGCCCCACGGGTCGCTCGGGTAGGACGGGGTGTTGACGAACTGCAGCTCCAGCACGTTGTACTGCGTGCGCAGCGTCGACGTCCACGACTCCCACGGCGGGCACGCGTTGTAGTCGTGGTTGACCATGCGCCGGTTCAGCGTCTGCACCGGCGGCGTGTCGTCGCACACGCCGTTGAACAGTTGGCCCGCCCCCAGGTTCTGCGCCCCGGGCAGGAAGCGGATCCACACAGCCGGCGCCCGCGACCCGTCGCGGCCCTGCCAGATGACGGCCGGCGGGAACTCGTCGCGCTCGCAGGCGAGGTTGGGCCCCTGCAGCCAGCCCTGGTACCACTCGCGGTGGTGCTGCTCGTTCCACAGGCCCGGGGCCGGGCGCGGCGGGCGGGCCGCCTTGGCCGTGCAGCTGAGCCGGCTGTTGTCGATCTGGTCCTCTGCCTGGAAGACGGAGGCGTAGTGCAGGCAGGCCTGCGGGTAGAGGGCGCCGTTGCACTGCCGCACCACCGGCGCGTTCCACGCCTCCTCGTGGATCTCGCGCGTGATGGTGCGCGTGCGGAAGTCGACCTGGCGCTTCCTCCGGCTGCACGACGACGCCGTCTTGGTCGACGCCGTCGTGTGGTCCGTCTTGGGCGGCGCCCGCGTCGTCGGCTTCTGCGTCGGCTTGTCCCACGTCAGCGTGTGCTTCTTGCCGAACACCTTGAACTCGGCCTTGCCGGCCTTCTCGATCTGGGTGGTGCACAGCTTGATCAGCGCGGGCGTCGCCGCGATCTCGGCGGCGTCGGCGATCTCGCCTAGTCAGTTGTCGTTAGCTTAAGTTGCTCCTCACGCCGCACCTCGAAGGAACCCCTTACCGATGATGGGGATGAGATCCTCGGCCAGCTCCAGCGGGGCCAGCAGGGCCGGCACGGCGACGCGGCAGAAGGCCTTGGCGGCGAGGTCGAGCGCGGCCTGCTCGGCAACTCCCTCAGCGGCGTCCTTGGCGGCGTCCTTGGCCTGCTTGGCGAGCTGGGCCATGGACGGCCCCGGCTTGAAGCCGGCGCAGCAGTAGCTCTGCAGGCCGCCGTTGCAGGTCTGGTCGACCTTCTTGTCGTGGTGGTTCGTGTTGCGGGCCATCTCGGTCTCGCCGTCGGCGCAGCCGCCCATGCAGCTCAGACCGGCGCCGCGCCATCCTCGCCACGTGCACTTGCCCATGTGCGAGCCGTCGCTGCAGCACAGGCTGCGGTACTTGCCCTTTTCGCACCGCTCCACCGTCGACACCTGCCCCGGCTGCCCGGACATCTGCGTCACCTCGAACGTGCCCCGCCGGCAGCCCGCGCCGCAGTCGCTCGTGTAGCACGCCACGTTGCTGGCCAGCGAGTCCGACGCCATCTGGTTCGCCGTGCTCTGCTGCTCGTTGGTCACGCCGTACGCCGCCCCCAGCCCGTTGTCCTGGCTCTGGTCGACCTGGTCCATCGCCCACACCATGGTGCCGCCCAGGCACCGCTGGTTGGCAAAGTTCCGCTTTTGCTTGAACGTGTCCTGGTCGTCGTACGAGACCCATTGGTTGCTGTCCCATGTGATCCCTGGTTCCTCACCGTCTGGTCAGCCATCACGTAAATTCACTATATCACAAAAGGGGGTGGATGGATTGGGGTCTTCAGGGATGGAGGTTCCACCGCACATTTCACGGCAGCCTTTTCGTCGTGGACGGGCTTCAGGTTGTTTGATTTGATGATGTCTTGGATCTCCTGCAAATTCAGAATCCCCGACGCGTCCGAGCATTTGCCCGCGTTGGCGCCCCCGCTGAACTGGCAGATGCCGTTGGGTGTGTTGCAGTTGGGGTCTTTGAGCGTGAATGACCGTCCGTACCCTGGAAGTAGGAAACGGGAAATTTGAACTAATTAGCGGCATGATCTTGGAGGATTGGGGCTGGCTGCAGGCGGTAACTCACAGCCCAGGCCCAGCACGACTTTCTTTGAGTCGACTCCTGCCCGCCACAGCAGGTCCAGGCCCATGTCGATCTCTGTCAGGTTTGTGTGGCACGCGAGGTAGGGCCCCAGGAACTTGGACTGGGCATCCCATGTTCCTGCAGCGAACGGTTAGCATCGGGCCGTCTCTCACACGATTCATTAACGGGATGGCGTAGAAACTGGTTGGATGGAGACATGCCGTGTAAGTCGTACTACGAGACCATGACACCATCAAAGTTAGCAACTGGTAATAAGGTGGACAAAACCTCTATTAGTGACGAGAACTGGGTTTCTTCGTACCGACATAAAGTTGAACCAGTCAACCGAGTCCTGCAGGCCCTTGACGTCGAAGTGCTGCAGGTACCAGTACGACGTGGGCAGAGTCAGCGTCAAGCCGTACTTGGACCCTAAGGCGGCGCGCATTTCCTTGACGAGCGTTACGTAGTTGGCCGTGTCGGCCTTCACGCCACCTCGGTCATCCGCGCCGGGATACTGCAGGTGTGCGTGTGCCTGTGTCAGTCGTCCGTCTCGCAAAGCTGGGTAGGAGACACAGTGATAGGGGGTTACGTGTCGCGAACTGACCTCCCAGTCAAGATCGACACCGTCGAATCCGTACGTGTCCATGAACTTGATGACGCCGTTGATGAAGGCCTTCCGATTGTCTGAGCTGCCCGCCATGTCGCTGAATGCCTTTCTGGTAGGGCCAGCTGAGAAGTAAGGGAAAGGAATACAAGTTAGTCAATTCTCCAACCCTCACATCCGGCGTCTTTGAAAAAACTCACGATCGGTAAACGCCCACCCGCCGACTGACACCCAGGTCTGCAGGCCTGAATACTTGGCCTTGAGCCCGGTGAAGCGGCTGTACAGGCTGGCCGCGTTGGAATCCATGGGCGTGATCTGAAACGTGGACGGGTCGAACGAGGCAAAGGCGAAGTTGACGTGCGTGAAGCCGTTGAGGTTGAGGTCCTCGGGCGAGACGGCGTCGCACTTGCGCGTGTTGGCCCACGTCTCGTAGTAGCCGATGGTGCGCTTGTTCGCCGAGCTGCCGCCGCACGACGGCCGGTTGACGTCGCCGCAGCCGCCGAAGCCGGCCTGGCAGCCCTTGCCACAAAAGTCGGATGTCGAGCCACAGAAGCTGAGTTGGGAGGGACTGTTAGTTTGAACCCCACCTCTCAGTAACGGTCTTATTGGAAAAGACTTGCCCAAATTGCGAGCAGCAGACGTTCAGCGGGCAGTTCTGCGATCCAGGGACGCCGTATTGGCCGCAGGACGCCTTGGCGTCGCAGTTGGAAGAGCAGTTGCCCGCTCCACACTCAGCGGGCGAGTAGCCACAAAGGCCCGTGTTCTGTGTTCCTGTTTTAGCAGGCTCCAGTCCCAAGTCCCCCTGAGGCGAGAGTAACTCGGTTAGACACACCTTGCTGCAGCAGGCGCCGTTGACGCATGGCGTCTGGTCGTTGCAGGTTCCGGTGGGCAGATCTCGAGACGAGAGGAGAGGCGTGGATGCGAGCCATGGTGATAGATTGTGCAACTGCTGGACAGAGAGGACAACCTGGATGAAGCTCGAGGCTACAAGGATAGCCCAGGAGAGGAAAGAGGACCGCATGGCGAGGAAGGCTGCGTTGGCCTGCGGACACGGGGCTTGACGAGACAGCCAGAGAGAACCCGAGAAGAGGATGGCAGAGTGCTGCCCATAAGTGAGCAACGGCCACGAGGGAAGCATAAATCAGGGCGTCCATCGAGATCCGACTACCTAGGTAACTTATTAGCCAAGTTGCTAAGTCCGAGCTGTTTGCCTTCACTGGCGCGTAGTAGTTACCTCGGACTCTGCGGCCAATATTTCCATGCGGGAATAAGCTGATGAGACCGCGTGAAGAGAGCAATATGAAGCTAGATGGTCCGTCGCGCTGATAATTGCTGACATATTAGGAAGGTAGGCACTTGACTTACACACTCGGCTAAAAAGCGACCTATCCGAGGCCCTCGATGCAAGGTGCCCGCGTCGATGGCACATTGTCTCGCTTACTATGCCGAACACCGGGCCAAGTCCGCGTCAACATCGCTAGGCTATCTCTATACAAGGTTACATCGCAATCTTACGATCTTACACTTTCGGACTGAGGAAAAGGCTTGGTGAAGCTTGATTCGACCGCGAGGAGTCCGAGAGTGCGGAACGCAGATGCGACGAGGGAAACGGGCGCCATCATCTCACCGAAGCGGCAAAAGATTCTTCTCGCGGCTCGGAGCCTCGGGAACAATGAGTATCCACGCTCGAGGCAGATGAGCACGAAGCGATATGTTGGTTATCCACTCCCCTCCCTGCCCGGCCCTCAGCGTACCCGGGTACTTATGCAAACCAGCGGGCCTTGGGGGGATAGATACGGCGACGAGGGTGAACCAGCGCCATCATTTTTGTCCCTAGTCCTCCACCAGACCATCCATGATGGCCGCGACAAAGCTGTCCGCGCTCGCCCTCGCGGCGGCAGCACTCCTGACGCCGGCCGCGCACGCCTTCAGTCTGTACCCAACCGTCAACGGGGATGCGCTGGCTCAGGCGCTCGGTATCAGCAGCGACTGTCTCGCCGCCTTGAACGAGACGGTCAGCTGCGACGACAGTCTCTTCTCGTGGACCGTCTCCGTTGACGACTACTGGTGGGAGGCCGACAACCTCACGACGCTCTGCACGTCGCAGTGCACCGCGTCGGCGGCCACCTGGGTGTCTGACGTGCTCTCCGGGTGCATCAACGACGACATCGTGATCCAGGGGAAGGCCGTGCCGGCGGCCTCGGTGGCGGAGCGCTTCGGCGAGGGCCTGGCCATCGCGTGTCTGCAGACGAGCCAGCCAGCCCAGGCGGACTCGGCCGGCTGGTGCATGCTCGAGAGCCAGAACTGGGTCGGCTCCGACGTCGTGCGTCCCGACTGCACGACCGACCCGACCGACCCGTCCTGCTCGGACCCGGCCAACGTCACGGCCGACAACGCCCGGCTGAGCAACCTGTACCCGGACTCGATGCTCTGCAGCGACTGCTTCCTGAAGCTGTTCAACCTGCGCCTGAGCTCCAACTACCTGCCGGACCACGACTACTCGGACTACCTCGTCGACCAGCTCCAGGACATCCAGGAAGTGTGCAGCAGCACTCTGGGCGCCATCAGCACGCGCGCCTGGGGCGGGTATCCGGATGCCACGACCATGGCAAGCAATGCGACGACCACGTCCGAGTTCACCAGCTCCGTTCCCGCCTCCACGACATCTACGACGACGACAGCAACGACCACGACGGTCGTGACCCCGACCCCGACGCAGTCGGGCATGGTGAACAACTGCAACAAGTTCGCCTTCGCCGTGGCCAACAGCACTTGCTTCGACATCGCACAGAACTACTCCATCACCCTCCAGGACTTCTACATGTGGAATGCCGGCGTCGGCGCTGACTGCCAGAACCTCTGGGTAAGAAGCCACGGCAATTTACCTAATCAATAAATAATGTGGCTCTGTGAACGCGCTGACCGCTGCTCTCCCAAGGCCAATACGTATTACTGCGTCGGCATCCAGCTGCCCCCTGGATTCTTCTCGTCGTCGGCATGCCAGACAGTCGACTTGACCGTGGGCTACTTCAAAGACCCGACGGCCAACTGCGAGTATCTGTCCCTGCTGTACAACGTGACGACGGGCGACCTGCTCCAAGCGACCCAGGATGACGCATGCTATTCGGACGTGCCGCAGTGCCTGCCGCCGCCGTGCCAGCTGGTCCAGGTAGCCAACGGATCGACATGGTGAGTTTCTCCTTTACTTAGACGCAACTGTCGTAGGGCGGGACCTCCAGCGCTGACCCGCAAAAAGCGACGCGCTGGCCTCGTCTTTCTCCACCTCCGCGCTCAACGTGACCACGCAGATGTTCCTCTCCTGGAATCCCAACATCATCGGGCCGTGCGAGAACCTGACGGCAGGCCAGTACG
Organism: Thermothielavioides terrestris NRRL 8126; assembly: GCF_000226115.1. Lineage (NCBI taxonomy): Eukaryota > Fungi > Ascomycota > Sordariomycetes > Sordariales > Chaetomiaceae > Thermothielavioides > Thermothielavioides terrestris. Next base: position 2,990,325 of record NC_016457.1, on the reverse strand, counting down.
TGTGCGCGGACAACCCGGGCGGGTCGTACGCGCCGCCGGCGCTGGCGCCGCCAGACGTCGGCGCGGGCGGCCAGGAGCGCGGCGGGCCGGGCGGGTGGGACCCGACGGCGATCACGGGCACGCCGTCGCTGATCGTCACGACGGGGCTGAACATCAACCCGACCGCCGCGCCGCAGCCCACGCAGCCGGGCATCGCGGCCGGCTGCACGGCCTACAGCCGGGCCGCCGCCGGCGACACGTGCGCCTCCTTCGCCGCCAAGAACGCCGTCGCCCCGGACCAGCTGTACGCCTGGAACCCCGTGCTGGGCGCCGGCGGCGCCGACTGCGCCACCGAGTTCTGGGCCGGGTACTACTACTGCGTGGCGGCGTCCGGCACCGGCACTGGCACCCCCACCGCCACTCCAACAACAACAACAACGATTCCAAGCCAGCCCGTGGTGACGGCGCCCGGGCCGACGCAGACGGGCATCGCGCCGACTTGCAACAAGTTCGCCGTGGCGAACGCGGGCGACACGTGCGACGCGTTCGCCCGCGCGAACGGCATCACGCCGGCGCAGCTGTACGCGTGGAACTCGGTGCTCGGGCCCAACGGCGAGAACTGCGCCACGTCTTTCTGGGCGAAGGAGTACTACTGTGTCGGGGTGAGCGGGGCGGCGAAGGTGCGGCGGGAGGATGGGGCGGCGCAGGCGTGGAGGAAGTATATACGGGGAGTTGAGTAGGGCAGTGATGGGGTGGTAGTATGTACGGAAGTGATCGGCTTCATGTAGTCAAGAGTACTGTGCAGTAATGGTGGTGGTAATCCCTACCCTTGAACCCTCAAGTACACCAGTAACCCCTGAATCGACCACCACCAGCCGCCCCCTTCAGCCGCGCACTTCCTCCTCGTCCCAGGCAATCATGGCGGCCCTGCACTCCTCGGCGCGGAAGTTGTCGGTGCCCCACCCGTGGTCGCGGTAGATCTGGCGCGCCTCCTCCTGGTCGAGGTCCTCGTGGCCGGTGGGCGGCCGGATCTTGAAGCGGTAGGGCGTCCGGCCCGGGATGGCGATCCAGTACAGCGAGCGCAGCTTCTCGGCCCAGTCCGCGATCAGCTCGACGAACGGCCGCGTCTCGTACTTGGTCCACCCCAGGCCCGTGCTCCAGATCTCCTCCGGCACCATCGGGTCCGGCCCGCCCAGGAGGCTGTAGTCCGTGGCCATGCCTGCCGGGCGGAGGGAAACATACATTCCGTTGTCAATAATCATTGATTGCGACCTATGTGGGCAACTAGAGTGGTATGTAGTACATACCGGTGTCGACATCGAGCAGGATATAGCGGCCGTAATTGAAGCCCTCTGTGAGCGACACAACGTTGCTCGGCAATTTCTGGCCGGCCGGCTCCAGGCCGGTCAGGTTGAGCGCGCCGTACTGCTCGAGAAAGGAGTAGACGCGGTCGCTGCGCCAGTCGATGGGGAGCGTCTCGTAGTTGACCTCGAAGTCCCTGCTCGTCAGGTAGGGGATGTGGCACAGCAGGTCGACGGCGGCATCCGACTTGCCGAGCCGGCGGAACTTGGCTCGGTCTTCCTCGGGCCAGCCGTCCGGCTCGGGCGGCGTCGCGATGACGTCCTGCGGGAGGTAGGGGAGTTCGGCGAGCAGCTTGTAGTAGGAGAGCAGCCCCGCGGCGACGGCGTCCCGGTGTGGGGAGATCGATGGCGCTGCGTCTCCGCTTGGCGCGGCCATTTTGGGTGGTGGTGGCAGGGTGCAAGTGGGTTGTTGATTTGAAAAGTAACTAGAAGAGGAAATGAGGTGAACCGAATAGGATAACTCATAGGCGGTGCAAGACGATGGGTCCTTGAGCGTGGCATTTTTTTGGGCGGGGTAATCCTTCAGGTATCTTCTCGAATTAATTGATCCTCTACCTAGTTACTTGCTTTTTGCATGTCTCCTCAACGGAGGAGAGCAACACTACACGTCTTCCGGATCATTGAGGTTGAAACAAGGATACAAACAATCATTTCGGGCTCGAATCTCGTGATTGCTATGTACGTATTCCGTACAGTTGCCTGGTTGCCAAACTGGGGACGCAGAATCGCACCAAGTGGGACTGGCGGCTTAACTCCGTTATGACCGGAGCGAAGATTCCCGAGCCTGGCAACTCTATTCCGTTCAAATGGTTACATGAACGGGCTGTTGGACCACTGAGCTAAAATGTTTGGGTGCCCCGTTTGTTGTTATTGGGACTTAGCTCAGTGCCGTTATGTTCTGACACGGGCCAACCTGCGTCCTGTTAGCCGCAGGTCCCCCATCGCCAGCATCAACTATTCCGGACATTTCTCTCAAGTTGGTTACGTACCCGGCTGTGAAGAGTACATTGAGACGCATTCTCCGATCCTTCGGCGTTAAGAAGCCCTAGTTGCAACCCAATATTCCCTTTGCGAATTCGAATGTGTATGTACACGGTTGCATACGAAACATTTGGGGGCGAAGCAGCCAGGCGATTTTCTCGTGCATCTACTATGTACTGAGGACATACGTAACGTTGGCGACCTAAACTTAACTCCTCAGGCTTAACTCCGACGGTCCCGTCCGTCCCGGCCCGGTTCATGTGAATCAGGTAGAAGCATTGCGCGGCATGCTTCGGAAAGCCCGACGGAACTTTTGATGCCTCTCAACCAACACGGTTTTAATTATCAAACACTGAAAAGCATCAAGATGATCAAGTATAAAAGAGGCTCCCTCGCTCCCCACGCAATGCGCTCCGATCACTCGCTTCGTTCGATCGAACAAGTTTTTGGCTAGACTCAGGATCTCGACTGCTGCTTTACCTCAACTCGGCTCTTTACAAGACCGTATCATCTTAGATCGCCACCTTTCGCCATGCCTTCGCAGGACAACGCCCAGACCACCGGCTCCGAACTTGTCCAGGAACTTGCCGACATCATCAAGGGCAAGGTCATCCTGACCACCGGCGTCTCGCCCGGCGGGCTCGGGGCTTTCTTCGTCGAGGCCATCGCGGCCGCGAACCCGGGGCTGCTGATTGTCGCCGGCCGTAACCTCGACAAGGTCCAACAGACCGTCGACAACTTGGCCAAGTCCCATCCGGGCGTCAAGACCCGCCCCCTGCGCCTGGACCTGATCTCCCTGGCCGCCGTACGCGAAGCCGCGGCGGAGGTGAACGCGTGGGATGACGTCCCCTTCATCGACGTTCTCGTGAACAACGCCGGCGTCATGGCGACCCCGTACGCGCTGTCGCCCGACGGCGTGGAGAGCCAGTTTGCCATCAACCACCTCGGCCACTTCTTGTTTACCAACTTGATCATGGGCAAGCTCCTGGCCGCCAGCAAGCCGAGGGTGGTCAACGTGAGCAGCGACGGGCACCGGCTCAGCCCCATCAGATTCGACGACTTGAACTTTCACGTACGAACACACCCCCCTCCCCCCTCCCAGGCATCGAAAACCGACTTCCTAGCTGAAAGACGATTTTTGTATGATTATTGCTGACGCGCGGCAACCGCAGGGCGGCGAGACCTACAACAAGGCCCGGGCGTACGGCCAAGCCAAGACGGCCAACATGCTGATGGCGCTCTCCTTGGCCGAGAAGCTCGGCAAGAAGGGGCTGCAGGCCTACAGTCTGCATCCCGGCGTCATCCACACAAACCTGGCGAACCATCTAGACTGGAATGTGGATTTTGAGGCACTCCGTACGCTTGCTCCCTGACCGACGCAAAATCAATGCACGACCCCAAGCCCGAACTAACACCAGCACACTCATGCACCAGACGCCGAGGACAGAGCCCAGGGCCACCGGCAAGGCTGGGAGGGCTTCAAGTTCAAGACGCCCGACCAGGGCATCGCCACGCACGTGTTCGCCGCTTTCCACCCGAGCCTGGAAGGTGAGTGGGAATTGGCGGTTCATCGCGGATTATCTCGCCGTACCCAACTGGACAGGTAAGCCCAAGTTACTGACCTTGGACTTGGAGCAGACCACAACGGCGCCTACCTCCAGGACGCCCGCGTTGCCGATCCCTGGACCGACACGGTCCTGCCCTGGGGCACCAGCCCGATCGAGGCGGAGAAGCTGTGGAGGCTGAGCGAGAAGCTGGTCGGCCAGGAGTTCAAGTACTGAGTGGGGTTAGGAATTTGCATGCCGGTCCGTCTTGTAGAGATCACCAGTCCCGTATTTTACTCTCTGTCGGGACCCTTTCCGAGATTTGCGAGTGGATCGCATGTAGCCGTCGTGTTTTAGTGTTCTAGACTTTAGCGACAATCTCACTGCTCTCTAGATAATTTCCACTCTCGTAGCGTGCTTCTGTTGCTCGCCGCTACTATGCCCAGCCAAGCTGCGTGACAAACCACTCGCGCGAACCGAGCGCCTTCATTGAATCGACTCGCGTTTTCCGTGATTGATAATACACACACGGCCCACCTAAACTCAAGATTTAAGTATATTACCATACATACAGAGTAGCGAGCCTGAGCCCTCAAACCTCCCAGCAACCTGAGCCCGGGATATATCGTAGCCAATTCATGAGCGGGGAATCACTGCCGGAGCAAGCAAAACACAAGAAGACAACATGACGCCTGCCCACCAAACGCCGACCCCATCACCCGTTTCTGCCCGCACCTGTTTGAGCGCGGGCATCCATACCTTTCTCTATCCACACACAGACTTTTCACTCACCACAACATGCTACAACCTACCCTACCAGCCCACTCCCAGCCGGGGATCGGGAAAAAAGGGGTGGTGGAGAAGTACGAGGAGAGCTAGGACCGAAAAAACGCAAAGCTCAGAACTCGCCGTCGCCGCCACCGCCCAGCACGCCGGCGGCCCACAGCCCGACCAGCCCCCACCAGCTGACCTTCCAGCCGCGCCACAACCCATCGAGACCCTGCCCGCGACGGTACACCGTCTCGGCCACGGTTGTCGTCGTCGTCGTCGTCGTCGGCGGCGGCGACGCGGCCTTGCCCTTCTTCGGCCCCGAGCCAGCCGCTCTGCTGCTACCGCCGCCCGCCACGGCGTGCGAGCCCTCCTCGTAGACGATCGCGTACATGGTGCCAAACACGCCATCGTACCTGCCAACGGGGACAACCGTCTCCAACTCGCCGCCCGCCGCGGAGGCGGCCGGGGCCGCAGCCGCGCTGCCAAGCCTCCTGCCGCCGCCGCCGCCGCCCTGCGCCGAGCTCCCCGCCGCTTCCAAGGCGGCGCGGTAGGCCGGGTCGGCGAGGACGGCGGCCTGGCCGCGGCGCAGGACCGTCTCGAGCGGCAGCTTGAGCAGCAGGGCGACGGTGGAGGCGCAGAAGCGGGCGGCCGAGAAGGTGGTCGGGGCGAGCTCGCGGTCGAGCAGGAAGTGCGAGCGCAGGACGAGCGGCGTCGACAGCGTCAGCAGCGGGTGCACGAGCGCGTGCAGCACCGTGGGCGCCACGAGCGCGCGCGGGCACAGGTACGACGGCAGGCTGCGCAGCGCGGCGAGCGTGCGCCGCGGCAGGCGCGAGGTCGTCGGGGTGATGACTAGGCTAGCACGTGTGGAGGAAGGTTAGTTCGGGTTCGGAAGGGAGAAAAGGGGGATAAAATTATGACAGGAGGGAAGTGGGAAGAGTCCTACCATGTGCGGATGAGGTCAAGCGGCGAGAGGATCAGGCTTGTTGTGACCGCGGCGGCAGCAGCGACGAAGAGGGACGCCCACGGGTACGGGGAAGCGAGGTCGACAAGGCGGTCCATGTCGTTTTTGACGCCGATGTCGGGTACGTTGAACAGTGCGCTCAACAGGCTGCGCGACCAGTTCTCGAGCAGGGACTGGAGGACGGAGTAGATAAAGGTCGCGTTGGAGCCCTTCCACACGCCCCAGGCGCCTTCTTTCTGCCAGACCTGCGCAATGACCTCTAATACCGAGTCTGGCGACCGTATGGCTAGCTGGTGCGCGGGTGCTGGTCGCGCGGACTGTCGTGGAGACTGGGCGCCCGGATGGCGCTGATTCCTCGAGCGCGAGAGTGTCGGGGAGGGGGTTCGGGGCTGATTTGAGGTGAAGAAGGCCGACTCATCCAGGTCCGAATCGGAATCGAATTGGGCATCCTAGCGAGCTATCAGTTGGGGGGGTCTTGATGCTGCTTGCCCAAGGGTGTGCGAGACAGCTGCCTACCTGCTCGTCATAGGCGTGTATCCGCTGGCTGGCCTGTCTCTGTCGCGCCTTCTCGGCTGCTTCCGCCGCTGCCGCGAGCCCTCCGGGGTCGTCCTGGACCCTGACCTGCATGATGGTCTTGGCGACCTCAAAGGGCTGGGCCATCAGCACGGACGTGTACTTCCATAGCAGCTCGTCCAGCAGTTCCTTGACCGTCTGCACGACCGAGGGCGAGGGCTCGGCGATGTAGTCTTTGTAGTCGAGGTCGGAGAAGATGTCGCGCGCCTTGGACGCGTACCTGCCGGTCGAGTTGGCTTGGGAAAAGGCGCGCGGGCCCGGGGTCGGCAGGGCCTCGGGCGGCTCGCCAATGGTCGGCGGGATGTAGTAGGGTCTCAGGGGGTTGACCCCGTCCTGGTGGCTCGCCATGGTGTCCCGCGTGTGCATGTGCGTGAGCGCGTGCGCAGGACCATGACACAAATAAACGTCGCAATCCGCACCGTCGTCCCGGGGTCCGGGCGCGCTTCCGGGTGTGCGAGCGTGCGAGGGTCCTGGGAGAAGCTGGTGTGGAGAGCTTCAGCGATGATTTTGACGTTGCTCGTGCATGATGCATGACGAGAGCTCGGCGCGATAAGATGGACTGGGGGAAACTTTCGATGCACCTCGCACCCGTGCGTCATGCCGCATATTGCATAAGCGAGGCGCTGATAAGATCAAGGATGCTGACAACGCCCCATCAAAGTCTCTTAGACGGAGGTATCGGAGCTCGGATTCGCCTCCGGCGGATGCTGATCTTCGAGCCATCTCGATGCATTGAACTCGGGAAGTTGCGAGCGGTCTCTCATGCTCTAGTACACAGTATTGAGCATAAGGAGGGAGTTGCGGTGTGTTTGTTGTGTCTCGGTTTCCTGCCTCAATCGGTCATTGTTTGTTTTTTTTTGCGCGGGCTCCCGATCGTCCGCATCGACTTTCTTGCTTGCACCCCAACGAACACACGAGAGCGTGAGCTCCGGTCCGCCGCCACGCTCCATTGCTTCCCCCCTTCTTCTCCGTTCGCCGCAGCAGGCCCGAACACGCCGTCGACATGTCGACTCCCAAACTGCTCGCCCAGACTCTCCCGAGCCTAAGACTAGCCACCAGACGCACCGCCCCGTCGATTGCTCGGCATGTAGTACGGTGTTACACTGCCGCCAGCGCCGCTCCAAGGCCGGCTCCTCCGGCCTGGTCTTCACAGCCCCCAATACGCCGCTCGCTCTGGTCCGCCGCTTTCCAAAGTCGACCGTTTTCCGTCTCAACCGCCGTCTCCCACGGTCATATCCAGCCCCCGAAACCTGGTGAAGAGTATGGCGGCCCAGCTGTCTCCCCCTCCCCCTCCCTTCCCCCTCCCCCTCCCTTCCCCCCCCCCCCTTCCCCCCTCTCCGAACGTACCCACACTGTCCTGCTGACCGCACCGCCAGGCTGTACGTCACCTTCATCGACAAGGAGGGCGTCGAGCACAAGCTCGCCGTGTCCAAGGGCGACAACCTGCTGGACATCGCGCAGGCCCACGACCTGGAGATGGAGGGCGCGTGCGGCGGCTCCTGCGCGTGCTCGACCTGCCACGTGATCGTGATGGACCAGGAATACTACGACCGGATGCCCGAGCCGGACGACGACGAGAACGACATGCTCGACCTCGCGTTCGGGCTGCAGGAGACGAGCCGGCTGGGCTGCCAGGTCGTCATGACGCCCGAGCTAAACGGCCTGCGGGTCAAGCTGCCGGCCATGACGAGGAATCTGCAGTCGAGCGACTTCAAGTGATGGCCCTCCTTCCGGCGGGGCTGTTTTCTCTTTTCTGCGGCTGGCGTTATGCGCAAATGCGGGCGGGAGACGGGGAAAGTGTGTATAGAATACCAAAAGCATGGCCTGGACTTGGCTTGGGGGCAGGAAGGATGTACGCCATGTTTTGCCGCGAATCTGTACGACATTTGAGGGGCATCCTTGCATTCAACTGATGAATGTACCTGTAACAACAACTCGCACGCACTCTCGGGGGGGTGCTGTATATAGACAGACGAACACGCACTCTGCTCCGAGAACCAATACGTGTGTGTTTCTTACGCCTCCTCCAGACCGCCCTTTTTTAACCCGCCTCCGCCGCTGGCGATCAAGTCCAGGAACCCCTTCCGGCTCATCTCGTTGATCTTCTCCTCCTTCCTCTGGGCGCCGACCAGCCCCTCCCTGCGCGCGGCGCGCTCCGCCTCGGCGGCCTTCACCTGCGCGGCCCGCACGGCGTTGAACAGCTTGACGACGCCGCGCTGTGCGACCTTGCGCAGCCTGCGCTCGCGCTCGAGGATCTGGGCCGTCGTCTCGGCGCCCTCCTCGGCCGTCTCCTCGATCTCGCCCGTGCGCAGGTTCAGCGTGCGCGTCTTGCTCGCCACCAGCACGTCGCGCACGCGGCCCTTCTCCATGGCCAGCCGCTTCTGCTCGCGCAGCCGCCGCCGCGCCTTGGCCTCGAGCGCCGCGTCGGCCGCCGCCCGCGCCTGCTCGGCCGCCGCCGCGCTGCGCGCCACGATCGGGTCCGCCCGCCGCGACGTCGGCAGCTTGGAGGAGAGCATCTTGGAGATGGACGTCGCGAAGGCGGCTGGGTCGTTGCGTTTGGATTTGGGACGGCGGCCTGCGCCACCGCCGCCGCTGGTGGTTGGGGTCTGGGAGTCGCCGCTGTGGCTGTGGCTGGCTGCGTCGGAGATGGAGTCGCTGTCGTCATCGTCATCGTCATCGTCGCCATCGCCGTCCGAGGCACTGTCCTTTGCGGAAGAGGCGCCGTCTGATTCGGGAGCGTCTCTGGCGATAAATGGTTTTGTTTGGGATCCTTGCGTCGGCTTTTGTTGAGACTTGAGAGCGGGTTTCCGTTTTGAGGATGGTTCTCGTTCAGACGGCAGATCGGAATCTGAATCGGATGCTGAGGAGGCCGACGAGGCGCCATCGTCTACTTCGATATTGTCTAGGTCCTCGTCCTCCGAATCCAGGAGATTAGCGGGCACGGAGGTGCCTTCATCGTCGCTGGCCGATTCCTCGGAGCTGCTGTGGTACGCCGCCAGCTTTCTTTGCTTCTTGGTCGGCCGTGTTGCGCTGCCCTTGGGGCCGTCGCTAAACGAGCGCTTCTTCACTGCTGAGCCAGCCATGGTGTGGTCTGTGGTAATCGTCCAATTGCTGTTAACAGATGCAGAAAGGGAAGCTTGGTCGTCGCCATGGAGCCGTTGGATGCACCAGCGCGCCCCAAATTTTTGGCGGTCAGCGACGGCAGTTCAACGCCCCGCATCCCACTATTCCGCACACTACCGGGTGGACTATGACGTTACGTAACTTCGAAATACATAAGGTACTACCGCAGCAACGCAGATCGGATTCAGCAAGGTTGCAGATAGGATATCTTTCCAGGTTAGTTAATTACAGAACTTGCTGTTTCTGGCCGCCGACTATGGCACGCCGTTGCCGCTATCTATCTTTTCTTGGGTTTAGACAGTGCGAGACTACACAGTAAGCCACAGCTGTCCTGCAGTGTCCGAGCCCGATGGCGACTGGAACTCTTGGCCAAGACAATAGGTTGAGCTACCCCTGACGACGCCACAGAGCCGATACAGCTGGACTAAAGGACTACCTACCCGCCTGGACAGACAGGAGGCTCACCGCGGCGAGGAGAATTTTCCTCTTTTTCCTCTTCCCTCTTCAAGCTTTGTTTTCGCGGAGAGAGTCGTCATCAGATGGTTGCAATACACTCCTAAGACTGTTCAAACAGCTAGGTAATCGGTTTGTACATACCTCACAGCGGGCTACCTACACTAGTCCTCTTCCAACCAATTAGGTTCATTAAAGTGCAGATATTCCATGTATAGCCCAACCATGCTCCACCCTGGGTTCAGCGATCAACGTGCCTCGCAAAGCCACCTACTATCACGTCAGGGGTAAGGGGCTCAGAGCTTGGCAGAGCGCACTGGCCATAGTTTCCCCACTCCTAGATATATATATACCACGCTCTGTTCAGTCCTTAGCTTTCTTTTATACTAGAACAACGCACTCTCTTTGCATTCCAATGCTCTATTATAATCCTACTATTGAATTTATACCTCGTAGCTCGCTATAGTATATTAGTTATAAGCCTAGACGCTCTATAATTATATATAGTAAGAAACCTATAGTAAGCTCTCTCTCTCTCTCTCTTTCTTATACTCTATATCTTGATATAGCTATTACTAAGAGTAATATAACTATTATACTCTAGTCCTATATAGATTAGACTAAGTAGTTTATAGAGCTTAAGATCTTAGCTCTAAGTAATAGTATTTAGAACAAATATAATCTAGGTACTTTTAACGAACTATAGGATAAACGACTAAAGGTTCCTATAAAGAATAATATAATTAAAGAGCTTTATAAGAAGTATACTAAGGCATTAGGTATTCCTTTAGAGTAAGCCCTAGCTTCTATTAAATAAGAGATTACTACTAAGTTCAAAGCTATATATAAGGACTACCTTATATTCTCTACTATCTAGGAAAGTAGAGTTAAGTTATATTCGCTTATCAACTAATAGATTATATACTCTATTTATTAGCCTTTATTTAATACTATATATATTGCTATTATAAATATTAACTTTAATAATATTTAAACTTTTATCTATAAGCTCTATAAATAGCTAGCGCCTATCAATACTCTCATTGAAGATATAGCTATTCGTTAGTATATAATAGTACTATAAAAAGCTTATAGAGTAGGTATTAACCTATATAAGTAGTACCACTCTTAGAACAAGGTATATCTATATATAAAGAGCTTCGATATCTTTAAGGTCGTTAGACCTAGAGCTTCTAAGCACTTTATCGAGGTAGTCGGTCACTAGATTGCCCTAGACTAGGCTCACTACTAGCTCTTTAAAATCGAGGTACTTAAAGCTAAAGGGCGTCCAATTCTTACTCTTAATAAGCTAGACGCTCGCCTTAGTATTTAGATTGATAATACCTACTCTAAAGAGCTTAGCTATAGTATATTTACCTCTTTAAAAGTAGTTTAAAGCAATAGTTCTTTAGATAGTATAGGCTTTTATAGTTTAAAGCTCTACTTATACCTCTATAAAGCTAATAGCAAGTATAAGTAGAAGCTAGTAGACTACTAAAGTAGTTTCTTTAGACTATAATCTCTAAGGTAGAGAAAGGCTATTATAAGCTCTTAGAAATATAAATTATTAAAATTAGAGAGCACTTTAACGAACTAAAGTAGTATTCTCTCTAAAAGAGCTTTTAAAAGCGGTATAGCCCTAGCTCTATAGAGTAGAGGAACTCTAGCTTAGCTCTTTCTAATAAGATCGTCTATACTATTATTGACCTAAGCCTCTTTAATAAAAGAGCTTATTACCTACTTATATTCTCGACTATTGTTATCTACTAGCTCTTTTAAAGTACTCTCTTCGACAACTATACTGCTCTATATATTATTAACAATAGGAAGCTCCTAGTTCTTAGTACCTTTATACTATTAGAAGACGATAACTATATAGAAGTAGATACTACTACTTTCCCTATTTTAAGAAGAGGAGAGCGTGTTATAAAGGGGGTACTAGATAGAGAATAGAGAAAAGGAACTATAGACCTCTATTTAAAGAACGTTGCTATAATAGAGGGCTTTTATACTAATATTATATTAGAAACCGCTTTATATACTACTAATATCTAGTATTTAGGTCTAGATTACTCTCTATAGTATAGAACATTTAAAAAGAGTATAAAGGTTAAACAATTAGTTTATAAGTTTAATATAGTTTTTTTAAAATCGAAGAACCTTTTCTTTTACTTTTATATTCTCTAACCTTTATAGAGCTTTATAGGCCTAGTGACAATAAATATAGTTATTTATAAGGATAATATAAGGTTATATATATTATATATATCTTAAGAGAGAGAAGATACTAAGGAGCTCTAGTATAAGAGATTTGAATATCTAGGTTAGAGAGCTCTTTAGGCATTAATATAGAGTATTAAGAACGTTAAAATCCAAAGAACGTCGACGATTAAATATAAAGTATATACTCTATTGTATATTAGGGAGTATAATACGCTCTATAAGATAGAGTATTGTACTCTACGCCTATTCTAGTATATCTCTTAGGACCTCTTTTTATTCCCTTCTAAGTTTAATAGATCCTAGTACCTCCTTATAATTAAAGACAAATATAATAGATAGATCTAGGCTTTTATACTCTTTAATAAGGTTTAAACCAAGCTCTTTAATACCGTTAAAGCTTTTAAATACTAGGTTAAATAGTAGTAGAGACTTAATATCTATAAGATCTATTAGAACAATGATATAGGAGTTATTGTACTAGAAGATCATTGACTAATAGCTTACTAGCTTTAGACATATAATAAAGATATTAACTTAGAGCTTATACTAATATATACTCTATAGGGCCATTGTTAGCTATATACTTAAAAAATATTGTTCGTAGCTAGCTTCTTTATACTTAAACGCCAATTGCGAAGGAACTATTAAGCTAAAATCGAATCTAATAACGCGAGCGTTCTTAGCGTACCTAGTTACCCCCGTCTACAATGTCGTAGAGGGGGCGTAGCGGCTACGTAGGTCGTAGTAGCAATGGCGGTGGCCCGACAGTGGGCGCTACGAGTTGCGACACTGTAGCTAATATATACGAGTACCTCGACCGATGCGACTAAAGACTTAGGCTCCCTCTCGTAGGAGCTATAAACGATCGAAATATATATACCGAAGGCGCTAGCGACAGAAGGTCGAGGCTTTTAGAAGAATTTTACACCTTAGTGTTGCTAGAGATATAGCTATATATATAGACTACTATATATATATACTATTGTAAGGTATTCTAAGACGAGCTAAACTGTTTCTATAATATATATAAGCTATATAAGATCGTCGACTATATAAAAGAGGAGGTTATATAGATAAAGAATAAAGTTGGGCTATAGGTAGGCATTAAAGGTACCTAGGCGAGGACCTAGGCCTAGGTAGTAGAGTAGGACATAGCTACAACGTTAGCGTCCTAGCTACTTAAAAGCTATATACAATATATACTAAAAAAGCTATTTTACAAGCTTATAATCGACCTTAGGCAAGTATTTGTAGATATTATCAATAGAAGTGTAGGGGATATAGTCTAGGCGGTAAATATAGCTATAGCTATAATGGGAGCAACTATAGAAGGTAGTAAAAGTAGCGCTATTACGATATAGAAGCTACTAAAGAGTAGGAATATAGTAGTTATATTTAAGGAGGATCGCTAGGCGTAGTTTATCGACAAAGACAATAATGCGTAGGTTACCGCTATATTTAGGGTAACTATAGTACTTAAGCGTTATACCTTTGTAGTACTAGCGAAAGGTATATAGCTAGCTACCTTGATAAGGTATAGGAATAACCTTAGCCGCTTAGTAGTGGACTTAATAAAGGAGAATAAAGTCTAGATTATATATATAAGGCTATATATATTGTAGGATAGTACTAAGGGCAGTTAAAGGCTATAGACGATATATATACTAGTTAAGCTCTATATAGTTAAGGAAGTTGTAAAGCTTATTGATTAAGGTGTTTTACTCAACTATATAGTCTACCTTTGTAAACGCTTTAAGGATATAGTATATACGATCTTATACTTTAAATATAGGCAATAGGGGTATAAAGCAATATTCTATAAAGAGGAAGAGGTATATTATCTAGTTTATACCTATATAGTATATAGCGATAGCAATATTATAAGAGAGTAGAAGACGTAGTACCTTATAAAGACTAATCCGGCTAGGCACTAGCTAAAGTATATTAAATATAAGATATTTATATAGCCTTTGATATAAGTTGCAAAGTTATATAGGAGTAGCGTAAGTATATAAGGAAGTAGTTCTTTAACTGTCTACTTACGTTCTATATGCCTTAGCCTTTAGCAACGACGGTAGTAGAGGCGAATATATAGTATAGAAACTAGGAAGATAAGTTAAGGGAGTAGCGTCTAAGGAAGCGCTTTACTAAAGTAGGCTAGCCTATTGATATCTAGAGGGTAGGGCGCTCTAACGATATAGACCTATTCTAGTTTAAAGTACTTTTGTAAATATTCTAGGGAGCTAGAGTATAAAATAGGAGCGTCATTTATATAACGCCCTTATATAATATAAATATAGAGCTAGCTTTATAGCTTAATATAGTTATAACCAAAGGCCCTTATTCTATACTAAGTATATAGCTATAACGCTAAAGATGCTCTACTAGAATATCGATAGTAGTAGATACCGCTTTAATTAGGCACTAGAGAGGAGAGAGGAGTTCGACCTAGTAGCAATTTAAAAGCTATCGATCTATTTAACTACGACCCTACCTACCTTGCCCTATAAACGAGGTAGACAATACGAGATGATATATAGCGTTAGCAAGGTAGCGTTGTACATAAGTAAGCGCCTTGACTATATAACGTAGTCTACTAAGGCTAGGGAAGATTAGGCGGCGGTAACGTTTAAGAAGGAGGGGTTAGACCCCTTTATAGTATAGTCTATCTATTCGCCTAACTAGGAGCTAAGGTAACGATCGCTACTCTATACCCTAGTAGAGCGAGAGCTTAGAGAATACAATATGTTTATAAGCGACTTTAACGTCTACTATCTAATATAGGATAAGTATAATAGAACCTCCTAGTTAATAGGTACATTGCTCTAGATTATAGTAGAATAGGAGCTTAAGCTCTATATACTTTATAGTATACCTACCTAGGTTTGATAGAGTAATAGAGATAGTATAATCGACTATATCTAGGCAACGTAGGGCAGTGGTGCCTATTAGCTAAGGCCGCTCGACTTAGTAGGCTTAGACTATATACCCTAGGTAGCTAAAGTGCTGCTAAAGGAGAATAGCGATAGAGCTACTACGTCGCTAGGCTATAGCTAGGCGCTATTAGACTATAAAAGGTACAAAGCTAAAGTATAGTTCTTTACTCTATTAGAGGAGGTCAATATAGTAGAGTAACTTAAGAATATAGTAGATACTCTAATATATAAGCTAACTAGTATTATAGACGTAGTAGCGTTGTGCTAGAAGCTTAATTAAGGATCTTATATATTGTAGTAGAACCTCGAAGTTGACAAGGCAATATAGAAAGCGAGGAGGGCTAAGTACATTTAGTAATTAAGCTATATAGCAAGCATCTAAGTATATTACTACAAGGCAGTATAGTAGTTTAAGTGTTATATTAGACGGTTATAGATACTATATTAGCGCTACTCTTTCGCTAGAGCGTCGAGGGAGTAGAAGTTGATATAGGATATTAAGAGGTAGATACGACTTTAAAGCTATTAACGCCTTGAACCTTTAGTGTTACTAGCGCTCTAGCTAGGGCCTAGCGAGCCCTAGAGCGCTATAGCGTATATCTAGAAGGCTAAGGCGCTAGTAGGGCGCTTCTTTCCTATACTATAGGCGTAGTACGATAGTATCTTCAACCGAGACTAGCCTAAGGGGTCTTTTCGTAATATTGCGCCTATTAACTAGGAGGTCTATAGTATTAAGATTATAGAGATTATAAGCTATATAGGATTAAATAAAGCATTTAGCGAGGACCTCCTTTTCAATAAGTTCTTTAAGGCCTATAACAAGGAGGGTAAGCTATTAAAGGTGTTTATAGCAATTATATATACCTACTTTAAGCTAGAGCACTTCCTATATAGATTCTACGCTATATAGGTAGTCGTCCTTAGGAAGTTTAGGAAGTCTCTAGAGTAGTTGACAGAGGTTAGAGTATACTATCTAATATCGCTATTTAGTATAGTAGGTAAAATTATTGAAGTAGCTATTATAGATTATATAATATATATAGCTAAGGTATATAAGCTGCTTCTAGAGATATAGATAGGCTTCTAGTAGTATAGGTCTATAGAGGTAGCGATCTAGGTAGTGACCAATATAGTAAAGACGGCGTAGGCGTATAGCGTCTATACCTTGCTATTACAACTAGGCTTAAAAGGCGCCTTCGACTAGGTCGACTAGGTCTAGCTATTATATATACTTTAGGAGCTTAGCTTCGAGAGAAAGTTGATTATACTTTTAAAGAGCTATTTTAAGGATTGTATAGTGCGCTTATAGTTCAATAGAATTATAGCTAAGCCTACAACTCTATAGCAAAGTACATTGTAGGGTTCGCCACTATCGCTAGCGCTATTTATCCTCTTTATTACCCCTTTGTTTTATACCTTCGAGGTATATACTAGGCTCTTAATAGTTAAGTACATAGATGACATTAACCTCTTTACATTTAGATAGGATATACTAGCGTACTATTGTATATTAGAAAGGGGGTTTACCGAGTATAAGAAATAGATAATAGAGCGGGATATATAGTTTAAATTTATAAAGAGCGAGCTTATCTACTTTATAAGGGCGTAGCGGCTATATACTAAGGTCGTCAACATCTTAGGTAAAGGCCAACTAGGGCTTACCTTAGTAGAATTAGCGAAGTTCTTTAGTATATAGCTAGATTATAAACTCTCCTTCAAAGTATATAAAAAGGTAGTAGAGGCGAAGATAGCTATATAGAAGTTCGCCTTTATAAGGCTTATAGCGAAAACGTATAGGGTATATATTGTATAAGCTTAGGAGATCTATATAAAAGTCATTAGGAATGTCCTTTTATATAGGGTAGTAGCGTAGTATACTTCGACGTTGGTTAGAGGGACTCTATATAAGATCATATATAGCTTTAGCGCAATATAGTTAGGTTGCCTTTAGGTAGTTATAGGTATATATAAGGCTATACTAGTATATAATCTTAAGAGTAAGACCTAAGTGCCCTCTATCCATTTATACTTCAACCGCTAGGCGGTATATACTGAGTAAAGGCTCTAGAGAATAGGGTTTATATAGCTCTTATACAATGTATATACGAAGGTAGTGTCAAAGCTAAAGAGGAGGCGCTATATACGTTGTGCCCTAGGGACAAGGCTAATTATAGAGGATTCTCCTATCGAACGGAGGTAAATATAGGCTAAGGAATAGCTTCTTTTATACCACTTTATAGTAATAGAAGAAGCGTAGAGCGAGAGTAGCGAAGATGATAGATAGAGGCCCTAAGAGCCTTAGCTTTATATTAACGTAGATATAGTTATAGTAGAGGAGTAGAAGGTATATAGAGAGCTATAGATACGCTATATAGATACTAGGAGGCTAGAAAGGGTACGCTATAGAGAAGTAGCTAACCTATATAGCTTAGAGCCCCTTGCCTAGATATTATAGATATATAAGGACCTTAGTAAAATATAGAGCTCTCTCTTTATATAGGCATATATAGGAGCTATTAGCTTAAGGTAGTTCTTATTCTAGAAAGGTATACTAGATATACCTATACTACTCTATCGCTATAGAGAGGTATCTAAGACCGTCGCCTACTTTACAATATACTATAAGGACCTAGTAGTTATAGTAGGAAGGCCTAGTGTCTAGGACCAATATACGCTATTTACGCTATTTAGGAGTAGGAGAGGCGCTTAGGCGCTTATAGGGTAGCTAATATATACTAGGCGTCTATAGGAATACCGGCTAGCGCTTAAACTGAACGTTGAGGGCGAGGTAGGATATAGGGGAGTGGCGGAAGGATCTACGAGCGTATAGTCAGCGTATAACAGCTAGGGTAGCACAGTGGAGGAGCCTCTAGCGAATAGCTATAAGAACAGTGATATAGGTAAGGGTTATAAAAGGAAGAAGAGGCGTAAGAAGGTTAGCCTCTAGCCGCTCTCCCTATATATACTACACGCTTAGCGACTAAGGCGCTTGCGCTAGGGGCGTACCGCATAAGCAAGTAGTGTGTAACGGGCTATATAGGCCGCTATATCTCTGTCGCTACTAGGCTAGAAAGGTGAGTTCTAGCAAGTTAGAAAGGGGGAAGTTGGGGAGGCCTGCCCTACGTAGTAGGAACGTAGTGCGAGCGCTGTATATAAGTGGTGTATATAGAGGTAGAGGGACCGCTTGCCCTCAGTAGTGAGGCACTAAATGCCTCTTTGGTATAAGATTAATAATAATAATAATATACTCTTGTTAAACCTACTATAGCAAGTAGGCTATGTAAATAGTATTAGAGAACTGCTATAGTAGTAGTTATAGTAAGGTGGTTACCCCGAGCCACCTACCCTACACCTCTAGCGCAGTGGTGGTTGTCTCCTAAAGGACCTACCTTGCACTGCTCCCAACCGACCTACCTTGCACCTCTCCTACACGACCTACCCTGCACCTCCGACCTACCCTGCACCCACTATATTTGAACAGCTACATCTTAGCTAAACTTTTATTAAAATAGAACTAGCCTATATATATCGATACCTTAGTCAAAGGACTATATATCTATATATATACCATTTAGAGTTAAGGTTGGTAAGGCCTTCAAATTTAGGGTTAAAGTAGGTAGGGCTACAGAGGCAGTGGGACCGGTGATTAGTTAGAGCTAGTTCGCGAGCTTGCGAGCCAATTTTTTAGAAAACCTAGCTAAATGAGTTTTACGAGTGTGGGAAATCCACCCTATAGCCCGCTAGCTCGTGTAGAACACTGCACCTAGGCCGGTGGGTATATAAGCGAGAGAGGAGATGCTCGCTCAATAGTGGAATATAAACAACTGTTCAACGCAACGCAAGCCTATATTAGTCCTTTATCTAGCCTATGCTGCACTGCCACTATAGAAGGCTATAGGCTTATTAGGCCTTGTAAGCCCTTCTAAGTTCTTCTGCCTAGTTCTAAGCTATAGTGCTACAAAGCTTCTAGAATAACCTAATCTCAATAGGTTATAAGCCTAGAAGTGCACTATCTAGGTTCTATAGGCTTATAAGGTTTATCTTTAGAGCTTAATCGCTATAAAAAAGCTTAGTTGGTTCCTTTATTAGCTTTAAAAGAAGCCCCTTTTAGTGGGTTAGAAGCCTTAGTAGGTTAGAAGCCCCCTAGCGAGTTAGAAGCCCCTTAGAAGGTTAGAAGCCTCGAAGCGAGTTAAGCAGAGGCCTATCGTTGTTTAAAACTAATACTATTAGTTAGTTGATTGTGCTAGGAAATTAATAAGGCAAACAGAGCCTATTTAGGCCTGTTAAATAGTGCCCTTGAGGCCTATATATTAGCTATACGTCCACTAAATTCGTAAGCTGTAGTTGCCTACTAGGGGTGTAAAACAGAGGGTAGAATACCCTCGAGGGACTTAGAATAGGCCCTTCTAATAGCCTAATCACCTGTTAGTTCTATCTTGTCCTAGTAGGGTAGGTAAAACGCAGTGTAAAAACATTGTCTACTGCTATAGCCAGTAGTTGTAGGCTTAGTACTACGTAAAACCCTTATCCTATATAGTATTGTATTAGGATAGTAGCCCTATAGAGGTCATTGGTTCTAGGTAACTAGAACTACCACTAGATAGCGAATAGTAGTTATACTACTGTAAGTATATAAAACGCTCTATCTGTAGGAAAGCCTAATAGTAGGCCTAGTATAGAACCTACTATACTAGTAAAGACCTAAAAAGAGGCTTAGGCTTAGTAAGGCTAGAGCTTTACTAGATAGCTATCTAGCCTAGCGGTACTAGGACTAGCCCTAGGGTATAGGAGCCTATATAGAGGCTTGGCCTAGATATAGAGGGGGACTCTAAAATAGAGGATCTAGCCTAGTAGGAGGAAGCAAAGGCTAGATTAGAGGCCTAAAGGCTCTAAATAGCCTAGTAGCAAGATATAGTAAGCTAGTTAGTTAGCTAACTAGAGGCTCTAAGAGTATAAGCCAGTGCTAGTAATAGTAGTAGTTCTACTACTGCTACTAGTACTGCCTCTCAACCTATACCTGCTTCCAAAGAGGCGTTAAATACTATAGCTACTGATTCACCTATTATTAGTGAGCTAGCTAAGGAGCTATCAAAGAAGGTTTATAAATTTCTAGAGACTTAGAGGCTTATAGGCCTAGAGAACTTCAAACTCTGGAAATAGGCTCTAAATATTATATTTAGGGCCCTTAGCCTTCCTAATTTTACTAGTGATCCCACTAGTATAGCCTACTATAGTAATTAGCCATAGGCTATAGTTCTAATGCTTTTATAAAATAGTATTAGGCCTAGGCTATAGGCTATTATAGCTTGGCAAACTAGCCCTATCGAAGCCTATAGGCTTCTAGTACAATAGTACTCCTACTTTGCTAAAATTCAACGAGACTCTCTATATAGAGAGTACTACGCTTTGAAATTCAATAGCTATAGTAGTTCGCTAGCCGATTTTAACGTTAGTTTTTCCAACTTAATTAGTAGGTTGGCCTTTGCAGAGGTGGTTATCTAGCCTATAGATCAAGTGAACTACTATCTATAAGCTATAGAAAAAGCCTTTCCTTAGTAGACTAAATAGTAGTGTAGTACATTACGTACTATATAGGTACTAAGCTCTAGCACTGAAGTGCTAGACTTCAACTTCCTAATGGCTAACCTAGTTGAAAAATAGAGGAACCTAACCTCTACCTTAGCTAAACAGATAGCTAATAGAGCCTTTAAAGGCTTTAAAAATAAGGGCTTTAAAGGCTCTAAGCCGCAAGGCTCTAGGCCTAAAGAGCCTAAAGGCTAAGGCTAGAAGGGTAGTAAGAAGTAGAAGAAGGGCTCTAAGCCTTCTAATAACTAGAAAGGCAATAGGCCCTCCTTTACCTATATAGCAAGCTCCTACAATATCGCTAGTAGCTAGTATAGCGATAGTTCTTTAGAGGATATAGATACTAAAGAAATACTATCTCCTAGTGGTCTTTCTACTATAAAGAAGGCTACTAAGAAGGCTAGTATTATAGAGGATACGCTTTACAATGGCTCCTATAACCACTCTATATTTAAAGACTCTCTATTGTATAATATAGGGTCTATAGACTATATTATCAACAGTAAAAAGTAGTTTAATAATGACTATAGGCTAAACAATAGCACTCTAGGCTCTATCTATATAGGTAGAGGACCATTGAAGCCTCTAGGTAGTAGCATAGCAGTGTTCAAGGTCTTAGTTCAAAAGAACCTACTAAAATATATAGAGCTAAGGCTTTAGAAAGCTCTATATATCCCCTAGTTAAACATCAATCTAATAAGCGGTATTCGACACTATAAAGCTAGTAGCTATTTAGAATGTAATACCTTATATAGGCCTTCGAACTAGCCTATTGCCCTACTAGATTTCGAGGCTTTAAGGTTCTTTTTAAAAGTTGAGGGCTAATAAACGCCTAGACTATACCTAACTAGCTATATTCAAATAGCTAGTAGGTATTGCCTAGCCGAGCTCTAGAGGAAGCAAGCTAGCTAAGAGCTAGTAGTTGAACTACCTTCTAAACCCTCTAGTTAAAAGGATAGTTATACTAGAGTTGAAGAGCTAGAAGGCTCTAATTCTAGCGATATAGAGCTAGATAGCTCTAAAGGCTCTATAGAGGGCAAGCCTACTAGGCTTGTAGAGTCTAAACCAAGTCCTAATGAGGGCTATAGCCGGGGTAGGCCTAGTGGAAAAGGTCCTATTGACCTAGGCGACCCCAGTAGTAAGTTAGAAGGGTGTTAGGATACCTCCTAGAGTTGAACTACCGAAAGTAGTAGCCTTATAGAGCTTATTATAGTTACTACTAGCGATAGTAGTAGCTATAGAAAGCTATTAAAAGTAGCTCTATTGTAGCACGTTAGGCTAGGCTACCTTAGCCTACGCTTTCTTAAGAAAACCGCTAAAATTATAAGCGGTATACCTAATATAGACTCTATAAAGGAGATTGATTTTCAATGCTCTACTTACAACAAAGCTAAAGCTATTAGGAGGGTGGCTTTTAAGCCTATTCCTAACCTACCGTACGTTCTAGACTCTATAAAGGGCGATACATTACAGATAAAGCCAATTCCCTACAACAAACTCCCAATGTGCCTTCTGCTAGTGGATAGAAAGTTAAGATATAGGTGGGCTATACTTCTACTAAATAAGGAGGGTCCTACTGTTCTAAATGCTATTAAAGGCCTTTTTAGAGGCCTTAAGAACAAATATAGAAGATACCCTTCTAAATTACACTTCGATAGTAGTAATAAAGTAAATAGCCTATTACAAAGTTGGCTAGCTAAGAAGGGCATTGATTATTCAACCTCTAACCTATATACTCACGAGCAGAATAGTTTAGCTAAGCGGTTTATATGCGTTCTACTTAATAGAGTATAGGCTACTATAGTTCGACTCCAATTGCTACAGTACCTTTAGTACTTTATATTGCCTAGTATAGTAGAATTAATCAATTCTATAGCGGTAACAAATAGGGACCTAACACTCTACCAAGCTCTGTTCGACGAACTAGAGCCTAGTATCACTCATTAGCCTAATTTAGGCCGGTATAGAGCTATAGGTTCTAATATAGAACTGCTTATACCGCACGAGAAAAGGTCTAAGTCTCTAAAACTACTACCTTGTACAGAGGCTAGTAGGCTTATAGCAGTTCTAGGTTCTAAGACCTACTTAGTTTAGATCTCTACTAGAAGGGTAGTAGTAAAATCATCCTTCGTTAAGATACTAGATAAGCTAGATACTATATCTAGGATTACTACCTTGGAGACCCCTTTAAATAGTAGTTATAAAGAGGAAAATACAGTTCGAGGAGGGGTAGACGATATAGTAGATATAGATAAAGATCTAACTTCTATAGATACTATACAAAGTAGGCCTAGCTAGCCTGCCCTACCTCCTTCTCCCACTGTTACTACACCTAGTATAAAAGAACCTAATATACTAGATAGTAATAGTAGGCCTAGTAGCGAGCCTAAAAGACCTTCTACTATATCTATAGATTAGAAGGCTAAACCTACATTTTCCCCTCTAAACAACTTACTATCTATAGATATCGATAAGCCTACCAATATCTAAGATAGAATATAGCTAGACTACTGGATTGGGGTGATGGACTATCTGGACATGAGGGGACCTAGTTTTTCTGCTTTTCTGTTTGTCTTAGAGCGTTGTATTCGTTGTTAGGGGGTCTGGCCCTTTGATCATATGTATTTAAGTGGGCTGAGCCCATCTTCTTTATTATCAAGCAAGACATTAAGCAGTTGTCAATATACGTTCGTTGACACTACGTTGGTGGTCTTCCTTCTTCTAGGAAGGCTGTTGAGCCTCTCTTTTCGTTGTTTTACCTCTATCTAGACGGTGGGTATTCGAGCTATTGAACTCTGACTATATTCTTATTGTATTTTGTCTTTCTACTATATCCCACTAGACGTACCTGAGCTACATGTTTTCCTCTTAGGAGATATCCTTCCTACTACTCGATATATACTATCTTTATTCGTCTAGAGGTATACTATATTTCTTTAGGAGCTATCTTATACGCCTAATCTTAGGTATAGTAGGGTAGGTTGATATAGAGGTTTTACACTATTTTAAATAGGGGTTTAATTAGGAAGGAGCTTAGCTCTATGTCTAAACGGGATAATACAGACTACGAAGTCTTCTAAGATCGTAGAACTATACGATGCTATATTGATAGCTATACGACGACGATATAGCCGATCTGTTGAGGCTCTAGTATATCGATACTAGTATCTCCAAGAGGTGTAGAAACCTGTTGAGGTATATATGTTCTAGGGGTCTG
Source organism: Thermothielavioides terrestris NRRL 8126 (assembly GCF_000226115.1). NCBI lineage: Eukaryota > Fungi > Ascomycota > Sordariomycetes > Sordariales > Chaetomiaceae > Thermothielavioides > Thermothielavioides terrestris. The sequence continues at coordinate 2,966,620 of NC_016457.1, read as the reverse complement.
TTGAGACCTTGTCCTAGGAGACCTTCCTTTGCCTAGACAGCGTAGGGCATCGAAAAGATATTCTGTTATCTCTAATACTTCGAAGACCTATTGAAGCTTCGTTATTATCGATATAGCGGTTGTAAAACGCTAACCTAATCGAAAGACGATAGTTCTGTCCTCCTAAATAGAGACAAAGGTAGAATTTTCATCGATTATTATTTTCTTCCTTAGTCTAGCTAAACTAGTTACAAAAGCGGTTAAATATAGTAGCTATTTGCGAGCTTCTAAGCTTAGGACTATACCTTTACGACACTTAGCTCCTTTTAACAATATATCTAGTACTGTTTTATATTAGATATAAGGTTTTAGCGTAGACTTTTGCTTTTCTTTTTAAGAACTATACTTTTATCGCTATTACACTAGTTGGGTCTAGTGTATTGGTTGCTAAGGGTATCTAGATGATCTGCAAGGAACCTATAGTTATCCTTTAAAGCGTTTAGACTATATATTCCGAAGGAACTTAGCTTCTTAAGAGGTTTTCTTCCTCTAGATAGACGTCAAAGGAGTCGATATTCCTATAGAAGTATATATATTAGTCTTTTTATAGTCTATCGATATAGTCGTTGCCTTTTTCGAAGACAATAGCTAAGCGTCTAATGACTAGACTCTAGCGATATATATATATATTGTCTATAGAAGCTCTAGGAATTCTATCAACCTCTATAATACTATTAATCTTAACGTCAATCTCCGAAGGAGAGTCTAAGGATATATCTATCTTATAGCCTTTCCAAAGTATACTAAGTGAAAAAGACTTGGCCAAAGTAGTGTAGATACCTCTTTCGTCTTCGCTAAATACCTCTACTCCACTTGTCTATATAGAGGTATCTATAGTAATATCTTCTAGTCTCTCCGAAGCCGAAGCTCTAAAGAAGATAACTAAGTACATTCTTACTATCGCGCTTAGTATAACTTTTCTAACCCTAGCGAAGGCCGGCCTTTAAGGCCGCTTCTCTAGTTAGAATGCTATACGTTAGATCAAGACTTTTAAAGAGATATATAAAGCTTATTAGGTTATTAATAACAAGATTTGTATATACCTATTTAAGCTTTGGTATAATACTATAATCTAGCTTATTATCTATTATTAGGAGAAAAAGGACTAAGAGACCTAGGTAACTTTCAAGGCTAAGTTCCTAAAGCGCTAGAAAGGCGACGATCCTAAGTAGTATAGAGATAGAGGTTACCTTTATAATCTAATCGAAGGGAGATGCTAGCTAGTTAGTAAAGTTATCTATAACTACTTCGAGTTGATCAACTATATATACATTGTCGCCTCTATTAAAGTTCGTAAAGAGCTATAGTATATAATCGTTTCGACTATATAGTATACGTTTAATTAGTAGATCTAAATAGCTTTTAAGGACTATTAATATACTTTGAAGAAGGACGATAAAGACTCTATCTATATTACAAAGTAGGTAGACTTCCTTAAGTTCGTTTAAGATACTCTTTAGAAGAGTCTTAACGTAGAAGACCTTTTTCTTAAGATCTATAAGTGTAAGATCGATCTATAGAAGTACTACTTACCTTCGGCTACGCCTACTGTCAAGACGACCTCTAAGCTATAAAAGTAGAAAGAGGAGGAGCTAAAGAAAGCTCTTATACCTATGCCTAACGATATCGACGATCTAGCTAATTAGCTCTAGCGTCTATATATTTAGAAGTAGAAGATTGCTAAGTAGTTCGAATAGAAGATCAAGGCCCTCTGTTTATATAGAATTGATCCTACTCTTAATAAGATCGAGGTTCTCTAGATATATTTCTAGTAGTAGAGCTATTTATAGGAGAGACGTATTAGCTTTATCATTGGCCTATATATTGATAGTTGTCCTTCTAACTATAGTAGACCTATAAGCTCTAGCTATTGCTACTATTACAATGACTCTAACTATATAGTCCTCGAGTATATAGAAGCTATAAAAGCTATAGCTATAGGTCTAATATATTACAAAGGTATAGACTACTGCCTTGGCGATAGGAGTAAAAAGGGCTATACGCTAGCTAAGACGATGACCTTTACGAAGATAGATATTAATAATATACAAGAGGTTAGTAAGATTAGCTAGCTTATCCTTATATATATAGCCTATTGCCTATAGTATAATAGCTACCTTGTATACTAGGCGTATTATCGCGAGTATAAGCGCCTAAATAGTCGTTCGTTTAAGCTAAATATATCCTTAGTACTAAATAAGCACTACCTCTAGTAGCCTAAACTATATTAGGAGCCTACGACTATCTAGACAACGATCAATTGTCTTATATATAAAGGGGAGCCTAAGCTTACCTCCGCCTTCTATTATATAGCGTCTAATCAGTTGTTGTTTTATACAGTTCTATTAAAGGGAGGTTATATCTTGACTTAGAAGGTTGTTCTATAGCCTACGCTAAAGGCTAACGAATTCCATCGACTACCTCTTCTTCTCTTTGACTAGACCGAGGGGGAAGCTAAGGAGGAAGTAGACGAGGAAGTAGAGACTATACTTCAAAGTGTACCGTTTACTAAACGTTGGTTCGCTAAGGACGAAAGGGAAGATAACTTCTAGATAGGCGGTACTCCTATACCTCTAGCGGAGCCTCCTCGTATAACTATCTTTAAGAACCTAGCTATAGCGAATTATACAAAGAAAGAGGAGCTATAGTCTAAGCCGCCTACATCGAAGGTTGCTACATTACCTTTATATATAAAAGATACGATCTATACTACAATAAAGGCGAAGATTGGTCTAACCTTTAATAACTTAGTCTATATCTCGCTTAAGTACAAGGATGCTCTAATCGTATATTTATAGGGCATTTTCGCCGATATTAAGGTCATTGACTATAAAGGGTTTAGTATTCCTAAGCCTAATAGACCGACTATTGTACTAAAAGATATAGAGGTCTATATATAGGCTCTATATACTAATATAAATACGCTTGACGACTCTTCCTCTAGTTAGACTAAGATGGTTCTAGCAATCTTTAGAGTTACTAAGGATAGTGTATAGGGCATCTATATAGGAAGCCTCTAAGAGCGTTGGATTTATAAGGGTCTATCTAGAGACGTTGACGATTATATTTATACTTTGCTCTAAAAGTCTATCTCAATACTTTTAGTCTTATAGCGTATAGAACTTAGTATAATAACAAAAGTATAGTCTCTTTCTACTCTATATATCTAGTTCGAGAAAAGCTATTATAATAAGCACTTTGCTTTGATCGACTTTGGTTTAGAGTATAACTATATTTCGATAAGTATTATCGAGAAGTATACGATACTATATTGGCCTACTAAAGTCATCTCAAAGGGTCTTTATAGCTTAGCACCGTTTATTAGAAAGACTTAGGTCACTTTGTATCTAGGAGGAGTCGGCATTAACCTTCACTTCTTTGTAACTAAGGACATTGCTAGTAGCTACAAAGTAATCTTCGGTATATTATTCGTCAAGGATACCGCTCTAGCCTTCGATTACTACAATAGCAACTTAATTACTATTAATCTAATTATAAAGGGGAAGATGGTCTAGGTATATATTGTCTCTAAGAAGATTGTTTAATAGAATCGCCTATTATCTTTGATATAACTATCCGCTTAAAAGCAATTTTAGAGATTAACGAAGAGTCCCAAAAGAATCTTTAACTAGATAGAGATAGAGGAGGGCGAGACTACCCTTAGTTTCCTCGACAATTATATAGGTAAAGCGGTTTTTTATTTCATTTTATAGAAGTCCTATATACTACTCTTTAGTACTCTTTTTCACATTATACATTCTTATTCGTTGTCTTCTTCGTCTAGACGGAAGAAGAAGGGTAAAATCAAATTGTTGCCCTATTTAAAAGGGAAGAGGAGGACCCCGATTAGAAACCCCTTTTCCAATAGAAGGCTAAGGCGGGTATTCTATTATAAGTTTAGGGAGGCCCTAAGGACGTTTATACTCTAGAAGAATATTGTAAACAAAGTTTAGCCTATCGACCTAGTACTATTCTACCCCTCCGACTAGAGGACTAGTAAGCTACTTTAGGTCTATTAGTAACATTTATAGAAGATCTTGATAATATATTAACCTAGTAGGATATTGAAGCTAAGATTATAAAGATTACTATACTACGAGCGACTGTAATACAAAGGTTTATTAATGCCCCTATAGACAAGATAGACTAGGAGCGCCTCCTTAGTAGCGACCTAGTTAAGGACCTTAGAGCACTAGTATAGGCAGCCTTTAAGAAGATGGTACTCGATCTCTACCTCTAGGAAGAGGAGACGCTCGTCTATACGCTTATAAGGAGGCTAGACTACCTTAAAATGCCTTATACGCTAGTATAGAAGTATCTTCAGATATATAGATTACCTACGTCATCTAGCTAGACGTTACCTTCAGTGTAGCACTGTAGTAAGCGCCCTTGTAAAGAGCCTAAGAAGCCTAGACATCTACTTTGCCTACTACTATACGACCTATACGACTATACTTTCGCTTATAAGTACAAGTATCTAGTATAGTAGTAGGGCTAGGACGTATATATTAAGGAGATAAAGGAGTATAAAAGACGGTAAGATCAGCCACTATAGCCAACTAGACCTTCGTAAACCGAGCGAGCTACATATAGAGAGTAGCTTAAAGAGTAGCGACGATAAGAAGTGCCTACTAAAAGAGCTTTTAAGGTACGAACTTGCCTATAGAAGTGTATAGTAAGCTCGAAAGGGAAATGTAGATTAGGGTAATGGACTACCTAGATATAGAGGGACCTAGTTTTTCTACTTTTCTATTTGTCTTAGAGCATTATATTCGTTGTTAGGGGATCTAGCCCTCTAATTATATATATTTAAATAGGCTAAGCCTATCTTCTTTATCATTAAGTAAGACATTAAGTAGTTGTCAATATACGTTCGTTGACACTATGTTGGTAGTCCTCCTTCTTCTAGGAAGGCTATTAAGCCTCTCCTTTCGTTGTTCTACCTTTGTCTAGACGATAGGCATTCGAGCTATTCAGCTCTAACTATATTCTTATTGTCTTTTGTCTTTCTGCTATATCCTACTAGACGCACCTAAGCTACGTATCTTCCTCTTAGGAGACATCCTTCCCACTACTCGATACGCACTATCTTCATCCGTCTAGAGGTATACTACATTCCTTTAGGAGCTATCTCGTACGCCTGATCCTAGGTGTAGTGGGGTAGGTTGGTGTAGAGGTTTTGCACTATTTCACTACACTATTGCAAACTTTCTTATAAATAGTGCTAAAGCCTATTGCTTTAAGGCTCTTAGACCTAGTATTACAACTACTAGAGAGCCTCAAACTTAGAGGCAGATCCTAAAAGACTAAAATAAGGATTAGTAGCTAAAGACTATTTATAGTAAGTTTAAACAGTTAGTTAGCTAAGGAACTTTTAAGTTCCTTCCCTATAAAAGTCTTCCCCTAAGCTATAGGCCTTTAACTAGTAGGTTAGTTCTTTAGGCTAAAAAGGATAAGAACAACTAAATAGTTAAATTCAAGGCTTAGCTAGTAGTTTAAGGGTTTCAACAAGTAGAAGGCTTCGATTATAATAAAACCTTCGCCTCTACTACTATACCGCCTTTATAGTGGGTTCTACTTGCTATTGCTAGTAATAGAAAATTAGGAAATTGAATAAATCGACTTTATAAAGGCATTTCTCAATGGAAAATTAGATAAAGAGAACTATATACAACTTCTAGAAGGCTTTAAAGACTTCGCTTCAACTTATAGTAGAGCTACTAAACGCCTACTAAAGAAGCAAGGCTATAATCTTGAAGAAGAGTAAGTTATCCTTCTATCTAAGGCTCTATATAGCCTAAAACAGAGCCCTAGACTATAGCAAACTAAGCTTAAAAATCTCTTAGGCAAAGAGGGCTTCGAACTACTAGTCTCAGACTCTGTTATCTTCTATAATCCTAAAACTAGGATATATATAGTTACCTATGTTGACGATTGTTTACTAATAGGCCCTAATCTTTAAGAAATATAGGCCTTAAAACGTCGTTTAAACAAGGTATACCCTATAGAAGATAGAGGCCTAGCATCCTTCTTCTTTAGAGTTCAAATACAATAGGATAGGGTTAGAAAGCTACTATATATCTACTAAAGCTAATATATCGAAGAAGTAGTACACTACTTCGGGTTAGAGAATAGTAGACCCCTTTAAATACCTTTATAATCTAGGGTACTAAGCTTCAAAGCTAGAGAAGGTACCTCTATAGAAAAGGCTAAGTATAGGCTCTACTAACAACTAGTAGGCACTGTAATGTACTTAATGACCTAAACTAGGGCAGATATAGCCTTTATAGTCTAATAGCTCTCTTAAGCTATAGTAAAACCTACTATAGTCTATCTAAATTCGGCTAAAAATCTACTATATTTTCTAAATGCCTATAAAGACTTAGCTATATACTACGGTTAAGAAGAACTAGTAGATACTATTACTAAGAAGCTTATTAAAGGCATATTAGTTAGTAGATCCTTTACAAAAACAGAGGGGGCTAAGCTTAGCCTTTAACCTCTAGGCTTTTTAGATAGTGACTTTATAGGCGATAATACCTCCTCTAAATCCACCTATAGCTATCTCTTTAAGCTAGTAGGTAGGCCTATAAGTTAGAAGTCGAAGAGGGCTACAACTATAGCCCTCTCGACGGTAGAAGCTGAAATAGACGCTTTTACAGAGGTTATTTAGGAGGCTCAATAGCTTATAGGCTTCTTTAAGGAGATAGAGCGGCCAATTCCAAGCCCTATTCGCCTATTTAGCAATAATACAAGCTCTATAACTACTGCCTATAACCCTATACTATACTAACGTACTAAATATACACTACTTAAATTCTACTACGTTTAGAAGCAAGTTAAAAAGGGGATAGTTGCTATAAACTACATTGATACCAACTATATACTAGCTAATAGCCTAACTAAAGCCTTAAATAGCTTTAAATTTAGGGCATTTCGAGACCTACTAGGTCTAAAACCGAAGCTCAGGATGTAGCAGTAGCTGATTTAAGATTGGATTTTTCCTACTGCTATACTCCTTAAATGCAATAGCGGCTTGGTTGAAATTAGGAGGGCTATCCACTATTGTACCCTACTCCTTTTCTTTGTCAAAGTGGGTATAGTAGTGGTTTTTTAAGATTAGGAACACTAGGTACCACTGCTATACCCCTCTATTTCCTTTGTCTCAAGGGGGTAACTATATCTGTGCTTAGAAATTCGATTAGTAGCTTCAACAGCTACTAAAAGTTATTTAACGGTATTTAACTACCGTATTGCTTTGCTATATAGTTAGATAAATAAAGTTTAAACCTTCTATCCTTCTATTTTTCTTTCTCTAGATAGTAAAGTTTAAACCTTCTATCTACTACTATACTAATTTCCAAAGAAGGGGTATTAAACCTACTATAGCAAGTAGGCTATATAAATAATATTGGAGAACTGCTATAGTAGTGGTTGTAGTAAGGTGGTTACCCTAAGCTACCTACCCTACACCTCTAGCGCAGTGGTGGTTGTCTCCTAAAGGACCTACCCTACACTACTCCCAACCAACCTACCCTGCACCTCTCCTACATAACCTACCCTACACCTCCGACCTACTCTGCACCTACTATATTTGAACGGCTACATCTTAGCTAAACCTTTACCAAAATTGAACTAGCCTATATATATCGATATCTTAGTTAAAGGACTATATATCTATATATATACCATTTAGGGTTAAGGTTAGTAAAGTCTTCAAGTTTAGGGTTAAAGTAGGTAGGGCTACAGAGGCAGTGGGACCAGTAATTAGTTAGAGCTAATTCGCGAGCTCGCGAGCCAATTTTTTAGAAAACCTAGCTAAATGAGTTTTACAAGTATAGGAAATCCGCTCTATAGCCTACTAGCTCGTATAGAACACTGCACCTAGGCCAGTAGGTATATAAGTGGGAGAGGAGATGCCTACTCAATAGTGGAATATAAACAACTGTTCAACGCAACGCAAGCCTATATTAGTCCTTTATCTAGCCTATGCCGCACTGCCACTATAGAAGGCTACAGGCCTATTAGGCCCTATAAGCCCTTCTAAGTTCTCCTGCCTAGTTCTAAGCTATAGTGCTACAAAGCTTCTAGAATAACCTAATCTCAACAACTCTATAGCTAAATAGAACTTTAGAGTAGGTAAAACAAGTCTTATAGCTAAAGAGTATAAAGATACTTACTAATATAAACCTACCTATAAAGCTTTAGCTAAAGGGAATAAAGGCAATAGCCTTTTTATACTATCTCGCCCAACTATACTTATAGTCTTTAAAGCTCTAATAAGGTACTCTATGTTAGAGAGATAGATTATTATTGTGCTAGAGGAGAGGGCTAGTATAGGAGGGCAGGTTCGGAGGTATATACCGGAGGTGTAAAGTAGGTCAATCGAGAGGTATTAGAAGGTTCGAAAGTTTAGAAGGATGCTCTATAGGTGTAGAGTAAATAGCTCAGTAGGATAGTTTAGAGGATAGTTCGAAGGAGGGTTTAGAATAGGGAGGCTAATCGCAAGCATATAAGGTCTTTAGACTCTAGTACTAGTGTGCTTCGTTATAGAGATAGCGTAGCGCAGGTGGTGGTTACGGCATATGTAAAAATAGATTAAAGAAGCAGAGGCTGCGAGTTTAACTCGCAAAAAGATCTATTTAGTTTAAGGTTCTATCTTCTAGAGCTAGGAGGCACTGTAGTATTTATAGTTCTAAAGCTATAGTATATACCTTGGCTAATTTAGCTAAGGTTTGGCTAATCTAGATATTCTAACAGAGCTGCACTAGCTATATTTGGCTAGGTTATCAAAGTATAATGTATAGAACTAATTAGAGCTACATTGAACGTTTTAACGGAGCTGCACTAGCTATATTCGGCTAAGTTATCAAAGTATAACGTTTAGTATTCGTATACTCGGATTTAAATAGCTCTAATCTAATGGTTTAGATTAGATATATCAGTTTCGATAGCTCGGATCCAATGACTTAGATCTATTTATCTAGATTCTATCTCAGCCATTGTCAACTATTAAGGTCAATAGCCGTTGGCAGTTGTTATCGAAAGCTAATAGCTATTACTAACTGTTAGTAACTGCTAAGGTATAAGTTATAGTACTGTAGTAGTTATAGCATTATAGAACCTTTAAAGGGAGCTTTGTTATAGAGAATGCTTAGTATTAGTTATTTATATTATTATATATTAACACTCTACTCTTAGTTTAAGAACTACTTTCGCTAATAGGAACTGACCTTCTACTAAGCGCGTATAGTAGACCTACGTCCTAACTAGTCTAAGATCTTTGTATATAGCTATAGAGTATACCCCTTAGATAAGGAGTATAAAGCTAGGCATTAGAAAAGGGAATTTAAAGTATAGCTATATAGGTAAATTGAGTACTTAGTTAAGTATAGAGTATCTAATATTTACTATATCTAAGTGCCTAAACTCAATAAAGTTATTATAATGAAAAATATAATGTTCAACGAGAGGACCTTTTACTATCTAAATAAAGAAGAGCTTCTAGCTTAGAAAGTTATTATTATCAAAGATATAGTAGAGCATTTAAATAAAGAAATTAAAGAGACCTAGGACGCTAAGTCGATTCTTTAAACACTTTATAAACTTAAGTATAGAAGACTAACGTTTAAGTCTATTACTATTATAGTTTTGTTATAGGATGCCTCGTAACGTGGTTAGTTGCAAGTAGATAAGATAGTGCGTACGCACTAGTCCGTATCTAGACTAGTACAGGGTTGTAGGCTAATAGAGATATCCTCCGCGCTTTGTAGCTATCTCCTACTTCCCTTCCTCGTACAACTACACAAGTCAATATACTACTATAAGGTTATATCACTATCACTCCTATAATAGTTAGTTGCGCCTACTTCCTTGCGTTATACGTCTCCTTCGTTATTTTCGTTTTCTCCTATATATACTACGTTTTATATACTTTTCTAGCTTAATTAGCGCGTTCCGACCGACTGACCAACCGACTGACCAACCAACTTACCGACCAACTAATCGGTGTTGTGTATAGCGTAAGGTATTACGTTTCGACATTTAACCTTAAGAGGCTAGGAACTAATTGAGCTAGTAGGTTCCCTAGTATATGTTTTTCAGTGTTCTCCAACTTCTTTACGATTTTTCAAGCTTTTCTATATAGCTATTTAGGCCTAGTTTCTATAATAAGCGACTTAATAGACGACATTACCGCTAGTATAGTAGGCCTTTCTACTAACAAAGATATCTACAATCAATATAGCGAGTTTACTACTGCCCTAGTAAAGTACCTATACCTCGTTAGTTTCTCTATTACGTATAACGAGCCGATTATATATAGCCTAGGACCTATCTAGCTTTGTCTAAAGGCTAAGATTAACCCTAAGGTCGATAACCTATTTAAGATTCTTAATACTATAATCTATAAGTATAATAATCACTTTAAAGGCCTAAACGATAAGATAATATACCTATAGTAGCTACTTTATAAGTCTAACAAAGTAGCTAAGAACTATAAAGTAGTTATAAAAGCACTAACGTCGGCAATTAGTAAGATCGAAGGTAGTAATATAACAACGATCTCGATTAAGTATCTTAAGGTATTTACTAGAGATATTACCGACTTAGTGAAATATATAGAGGAGTTTAAGCATTGGTAGCAACGTATTTGTACTATCTAGATAGACTATCTACGTAAGTTCTCAACGAAGCGCTAGAAGTTGACCTACTTCCTTTCAATGCTAGGAGGCTCCGCCCTTTACGGTATTTTGAAGCGCCTAGAGGTAGTTATAGCCTACCTAGAGGAGCTAGAGCAATAGGTATAGCGTTCTATAGAGGATATAATCGTAGAGCTATTGAAATAGTACAATACGTTCAACGAAAAGACAAATACGCTCTAGAAGATGACCTAGCTACACTAGAATAACAATTATACTAATGAAATAGTGCAAAACCTCCACACCAACCTACCCTACCATACCTAGGACTAGGCACGCGAGATAGCTCCTAAAGGAATATAGTATCCCTCTAGACAAATAAAGATAGTACGTATTAAATAGTAGGAAAGATATCTTCTAAAAGGAAGATATATAGCTTAGGTACGTCTAGTGGAATATAGTAGAAAGACAAGAGACAACAAGAATATAGTTAAAGCTCAATAGCTCGAATGCCTATTGTCTAGACAGAGGTAGAACAACGAAAGGAGAGGCTTAATAGCCCTCCTAAAAGAAGGAGAACTACCAACGTAGTGTCAACGAATGTATATTAACAACTACTTAATATCTTACTTAATAACGAAGAAGATAGGCTTAGCCTACTTAAATATATATAATTAAAGGGCTAGACCCCCCCCTAGCAACGAATATAATATACTAAAACGAATAGAAAAACTAGGTCCCTACGTCTAGGTAGTCTATTACCCTAATTTACACTTCTCTTTCGAGCTTACTATACGCTCCTATAGGCAAGCTTATACCTTAAAAGCTCCTTAGTATACGCCTCTCATCGTTGCTACTCTTTAAGCTGCTCTCTATATATAGCTCTCTTAGCTTGCAAAGGTCTAGCTAGCTATAGTAGCTAATTACACTGTCTTTTATACTTCTCTACTTCCTTAATATATATGTCTAATCCTTACTACTATACTAGATACTTATACTTATAGGCGAAGGCGTAGTCGTATAGGTCGTACAATAGTAGGCGAAGTAGCTGCTTAGGCTTGGTAGGCTCTTTACAAAGGCGCTTACTATAGTGCTACACCGAGGGTAACGTATAGCTAGATAATATAGGCGATCCTTATACCTATAAATACTTCTATATTAGCGAATAAGGCATCTTAAGATAGTTCAACCTTCTTATAAGTATATAGACAAGCGTCTCCTCTTCCTAGAGGTAGGGATCGAGTACTATTATCCTAAGTGCCGCCTATACTAGGGCCCTAAGCTTTTTAACCTATGTACTACTAAGGAGATGCTCTTAGTCGAACTTGTCTATAGGGGTATCGACAAGTCTTTAGGTCGTAGTCGCCTAGATTATAGCGATCTCTATAATCTTAGCCTCAACGTTCGTCTAGGTCGATATATTGTCAAGGTTCTCTACTAATATAGCTAATAGTCCTAAAGTAGTATTCTAGTCCTCTAGTCAGAGTAGTAAAATAGCTTTAGGTACTAAAAACGTAGTCTATAGCTATTGTCTAAGGTCGTCTATAGGGTCTTATAAAGATAGCTTGCTACTTAGCTATTTATCTAGTAGGAGCTCTACGATCCTATAGTAGTATACTTAGTATACTATTTCTTACTTTAATTAAAGTATAAGGATTAGCTATATAGTAGCTATTAGTCTCTTCTTACTTTGGTCAAGGATTTAAACTTATTTAAATACTACTAAGTATATAGCTAAGATCCTAAGTTCTATATCACTAAAGTGATTATAGATATATATAGGCAAGTCGTTGAGCCTAGGAATATCTAGCTTATTAGATATAAATATATCGTCTCCCTAAAGGACTTTGATCACCTCGTCTTTATTGTACTCTAAGAGTATAGGCTATATAGGTTCTTAGGTCGAAGACAATAGGTTTAGAGGGAGCTTATATATCTTGCCTTTGTTTTACTATAAAGAAGGAATTCCCTTAGTACAAAGTAGACAATCTTTAAAGGTACTAAGAGTATTCCTATAAGCTTTTAACTACAAATACAATATTCGTCGCTATACAACCTTCTTACTATCTCTCTAATATAGTTAGAGCTAGAGTATCTTGAATTATATTAATCTATCTAGATGGCGAAGCTAGACCTCTTAAAGAAAAGCCTATATAAACTCTAGGATGAACTATCTATACTCCTATCCTATACTTTGCTAAAGGTAGTAGACGATCACCTCCTTATATAGCTACGACTAAGGGAACTTATAGATAGACTAGAAGGCGATCTAGACTTTAGATAAGATGTTAGTATATATCTCTATACTCTTGAGTATAGAGTCGAAGTAGTAAAGCTAGCCTATAACTTAGTCGAAGATTATAATAGCCTAATACCTTCTATCGATAAAGCAAAGGAAGACCTAGAAACGACAATAGTTGGCAATAACCTTCTAGTTAGACTAGTAGAACTCCTTTAGTATAGGACTAGTATCTAAGATAGGCTATAGGTAGAACTAAAGATAGTCTTTATAAAGACGAAAGAAAAACTATATAACGTCTAGGATTATTTGGCTCTCTAACTATTCTTTAGCGAATAGTATACTTTTTATATTAAAGAGTAAAATACCTATATCTATAAAACTAATCTTAAAAAACCGATTTATTATATACCTTCCCTCTAGCTAGCCTAGGAATAGGTAACTTATAATCTTAGGGTTTGTACTAAGCTAAGGGCTCTAAATCTAGTTAGGTCGCTAGTTAATTATATTTTATAGGTACTTCTTTGAAGTCTATAGAAATAGAAAAAGCTTAGGACTAGCCTCCCTAGGGTAATTTAGTATCTTTAAGTCTAGCTCTTACTCTATAAAGAAGGTGTAATGCCTTGCTTAATCGCTATCTTTAGTAGGCCTTTATAAACCTAGTAGTATATAAAACTTAAACTCTCTAAGTAGCTACTTCTATCCTAGGGCAGCGGTTATATCAGCCTAAGATTATATAGGCTTTATAAAATTAGGAATCCTACGATAACCTATAGTAATATTCGCAATAGTATATAAAAATTTAGCTTAATAGAAAAGTCGCTCTCTAGGCAAAAAGATCTAGACTAATTAAAGTAATTATAAGAAAATCTAAAGTATAGTAGATAAGGTAAAAGAAATAGTTGATTATAAAAGAGCTAGTAGGAGGATTAAAAAAAGAGGTAAGTAAGCCTTTAAAGGTAAGAGAGCTACTTAGCTCTTTCCTAATCTAGGCGAAAGAAAATAGATAAGGCCTATAGCGCCTACTAATTGGCTAGAGATAGGCTAGAAAAGAGCGTCTACCTCCTAAATTCTTAAGGCCTTCCTCTCCTCCTTATTATCCTAGAACTATTTCCTTCCTCTAACCTTCTTACTACCTTATTCTAGTGCCTTTATCTCTCTAAGTAGATTAGGTTCTTAGTAGTTAAATCTTCTACTTCCCTTTCGAATTTATATATAGCTCCTATATACGAATTTACAACCTAAAAACTAAGATATTGAACAACTAGTATACCTACAACGTCTTATAGGGAATCACTAATAAAGTAGACGACTAGAGGCTATTATTATATAGGATTATAAGCTATTAAATCGATCTTTCGCTAATACTAAAGACAAATATTTTTATAGCCTAGAAGTATATCTAGGTAGTTTAGAGTAAAATAAGGGATCTGCTAATACTAAAAGATAAGTGCTATACTAACGAATATACTATAATCTTAGTCGAATATAAGGCTATCTATAGTATAATTAAGATCTTTCAACTGAACGTTAGACTACTATATATCTAGTAGGTCTTACTAAGCAATTAGTAAAATTAGTATAGGATATAGTAGTCGGTTTATATCAACGATAGGCTAGTTAATATAATCGAGTAGTACTATAACACTTTAGTCCTTTGTCCAATATATATAGAGTACTATAATAGTAGACCGTTTAGACGTTAGATATATTATCTCGCTATATATTTAAACTAAGCTTTAGCTCTCTTAATCTAGGCCTAGGGTTATAAGTAAGTGCTATACTTCCCTTTTATACTTACCTTCTAGGTAAAGGAAGACTAACACTCTTATAACAACAAAGTTCTTTACTAAAGCTATAAACTGTTATACTAGTGTTCGACAACTCCTTTTAGTAAAGACAGAGATATCTATATAACCTAGCCCTTCAATAGCTATACTTTTTTTACTCCTCTCTTTATTAATAAGTATACTAACTATATCTAGTTGGAGAAGGAATATACCTAGACTTATGTCTATAAGAATAATTAGAAGCACTTAGCTTAGGACTTGATCTTATAGAGCTATCTCTTATACAATCTAAAGAATAATCCTAGGTTGAAGCTATACCTAGAAAAAGTAGGCTAAGAGTAGTTTATCTTACTAGAGAATACTATTAAGGAGTAGATAGCGTAGTATTAGGTCAATTATAAAAGCTTGTACTACTAAGGGACGGAGACAATGGATAGGGATAGGTAGAGGATAGGATATAGTCTAGAAGCTTAGCCTATAGATAGTAGATTAAAAGACTATATATCCTAATTATAGATTTTTCTTAGCCTTAACTTTAGCTCTAAGAAACTTAATCCTATATAATAGAAACTATTTATCTAGAGAATAGAAGTAAAAAGAAAAAGGTATAAATGACTATAAGGTCTCTAAGAGTAGGGTCACCCCCTAGGAAGAAAACTTAGGTACTAGCGAAAAAGAATAAAGTCCTAAGGGCTAAAAACGAACAAAAGATAGTAGATAGATAAAGACTAAGTAAGACGTAGCTAACGGAGATATTATTAGCGAGTAGGAGGCTAATATAACAATAGATATTAGGAAGGAAATATAGCTAAACGCTAGTAAAACTATTAGAGGCAGTAGCATCTATATCCTCCCCCTTTTCTAAAATATATATCCTTGTACATCTAGAGGGCTAGTGTTAAAAACTAAGTAGTTTTCTATAGGGGATTTCGATAATAAGCTTCTAACGAAGTTGCTTCTTCTTTACTCCCTTTATAGTCGAGCAAGTCTAGCTAGCCTAAGGCGCTATAATATAATTAGAGGTTTTTTCCTCAAGGACCTCCTCCTTAACTATAATTATAGTGTCCTCTATATTATCTTCTCTCAGTATCCTATTATTATAATCGTTTATACTATAGACCTCGTTATAATCTAAAACTATAACGCTATTATAGGGAAGCCTATTTAGGTAATCGACGTAGCTATCTAGGCTAATAAAGACGTAGGCGTAGTCCCCCTCTACCTAATTGAAGCCAATACTATCAACAACGCTATATTCCCCTTCGCTATCGTTAGTAGGCGTCGAGTAATATATATTTATAGAATCTCACTCTCTATCGCTATAGCCTTTATCGCTAACCTCGTTGTAGTATCTACCGTTATAGCGCTCCTCTCTACAATAGAACGGAGCTAGTCTATCTACTTTTAGCTAAACGTTATCTAGCTTAAAGAATTTCTTTATATAGTTCAAAGAATATAGTGTCTAGATAGGTATATCATCTAGAGTCTCTAGGAAGTAAATGTCTTGATCTTTAATTATCTAAACGTAGAACGGGCTAAACTAGCGATATTCCAACTTTCGAACTAAGCTTATATCTAGCTAGTATATATTGTTGTAGACGAGGACGAGATTATCGATAGATATAACTATATTTTTAAAGTGAAATTTACATTTATAGGCCTTATTATAGTGTTTAGCTATCTTTTTATAAGCTATAGTAACCTATTTGGTAGCAATCTTATAATTATACTCTACTTCTTAGAGGATATAGATATAGAGAGCGATAAGCTTTATATAAACCTTTGTAGGATCTTCTTCCTTTAACTAGGTATAGACAGAGTCCTAGATAAGAATTTACTATATAAGAACATTAAACTCGACTAGACTAATAGGCTTATAATTATAGGTAAGAAAGAAAGGAGATATTCTATAAAAGCCTCTAACAGTTGTATAATCTATATATAAGATATATAGAAAGAGCTCCCTCTACCTCCTTCCTATATTATTAGTTATCTTTATAAACGAGATAGCAATTATAATATAGTTAGCCTTATTTACACTGTTTATATACAAATTGTATAGCGAAATAATAACTCTTTTAATATCTAGTTTACAAAGGATCTCCTTGACTTCGCCTTTGAACTTAGAGCCTCCGTCGACAACTATAACTATAGGGTAACCTTAGCGACAAAGGATATATCGTAAGATAAAGGACTTAACAGATTTAAAGGACTTGTTCAATAGGATCTTAGTCTTAATATATTTTGTAAGATCGTTGTAAGCCTCAATAAGGAAATATTTCTTCTCCCTATAGCTAAATAATATATATTAGATATTGAGGTGCTATTTAACAAAAGGAAAAGGCAGAGGCATTGTCCAACTTACTACTTCTTTGAACCTCTAGGTATTATATACTTGATATAAGGTATAAGCCTAAATCCAGTTTACTACATCTTCGTATATACTACGTCAATAGTAGTAGAGTATTATTCGTCGGTATATTGGCTCCCTTCTATAATAGCTAACCTTATTGTAATATTAGTCGAAGATTAAACGCCTCTCCTTAGGGGTATTAACAACGTACCTATAACATTATATATAATTTATACTTTAGAGAAAAAGGTAATGATCCTCAACGAAGTACTTCAACGCTTCCCTTTTAAGCTAACGTCGCTTCTAGTATAGACTATAGCTAAGTAGAGCTTCTATTATCGATAAAAAGTAGGCGATATCCAAGGACCATTAGAAGTAACTATCTTAAAGGCGGATAGGTTCTAGCTTCCCCTTTAGATATAAAGTCTCTTCGCCTATATAGTTAACAAAGATTTAAATGTCGACCTAGTCGTCAATATCCTTCTCCGACTCCTTCTCTATATAGTTAAAAGGCCTAGGCGGCTTATAAGACAACGTATTAGCTATAACGTTTTTAGGACCTAGGATATACTTAACTTCGAAGTCGAATAGGCGAATCTAGGCAATCTAGCGTATTATAAGAGTATCTAGAATATCGCTTATAGTACTATTAAGCTAATAGACTAGAACCAGAGTATTGGTCTCTATAGTAAAATGTATATTAAAGAGGTAGTGGCGAAAACACTTTAAAAGAAAGAGTAGCCCTCTTAGTTCCCTCTTTATAGTATTATACCACTTCTCTACCTCTGACTAGATACCGCTCTTAAACCTATATAGGTATCTTTTACTATTGGGACTAACCTACTTGAGTATACCTCCCTAGCTAAGGATATTAGCGTTATAAACTAGGAAGATTATACTATACTATAGATCGCTATAGACAAGCGTTATAAGGACTAGAGTAATAGTGATTTTCTCCTTTAGCTTATCTATCGTCTTCTACTCAATAGGCCCCTAAGTCTACTTAGTATCCTTCTTTATTAGAGCGTAAAGAGGAATTACGATAATCGTAAAGCCTTTAATCTAGATCTAGTAGTATCTAACTATTCTAACGAAGATATATACCTCTTTTACATTAGAATAGGTCTTTTACTCCCTTATCTTAATTACTTTCGTTTCTTTAAGAAGATGCCTATTAGGTATATAAAGATAACTAAGTAGAACTACTTTTAGTTATATCTACTTCAACTTCACTATAGCGATAGTCATACCTACTAGCTCTATATTTAATAATACTATATCAATATTCTTAAGATACTCGATAATAAATTTATAACGTCCTCTTCTATCTAGATAGCTATTATAATTAGATCGAGGACCTTTTACTATAATATCATTTAGATAGACTTGATAAATATCTAGGATAAAGTTACTAAAGATCGTTATTATAGCTCGTTGGAACTAAGTAATAGAATTTATACCTTCTATCGATAGTATATATATATAAAAGAGACTAATCGACGTTGAAAAGGTTATTAAATTATAGCTCTACTTATTAAGATTAACCTAGTTATAACTAGAGAAGAGATCTAAGAGAGATAATAGCTTATAGCTACTAAAGTCCTTACTAAATTCTTCTATAGTAGGTAGGACAAAAGCGTTATAGATCATTATAGTATTAGCCTTTTAAATATTATTAATAAGCTATAATCTACTATCTTTTTTAAAAATAAAGAACTAATTATTATAGTAGCTTATATAGCTATACTTAATAATCCTATATATCTACCTCTCTCTAAGTAGATCAATAACCTTCTATATTAATAGCTTTGGAATTAGAATAGACTTGCTCTACTAGGCCTTATATAAAATAGTCTTAATATACTAGGGCAAGACAATATCCTTATAGATATACCTATACTTAGTAAAATCCTATATAAGCGTAGCTTCCTAGTTTTATAAGATCTTAGTAAATATCTCCTTTTCTAGTTTATTAAGGAACTTATCTATAGTAGCGAGTATCGTTTAAAGGCGCTCCTTAGTAAGCCTCGAGCTTAGTTTAAGATCTAAGAAATAGAGGACTATAAGATCGTCCTATTCTTTTTTAAACTATATCTTTGCCTTAGCCTTTATAAGCTACTTCTCTCACTATAATAGGTCTCTCTCTAGTATAGAGCTATCTAATAGGGCTAAATCAACTAGCTAAACCTTATTTATAACATTCTTCTAAAGTATAAATATCTTTAAGGTATATCTAACCTTATACTTGAACTCCCACCTTAGTCTCTAGTTAGAAAAGGGGTTTCCAATTAGGGTCCCTCTTTTCCCTTTTAAATAGGATAATAATTCGATTTTCGTCTATTTAAACAAAGAAGATAAAGAATAAAAATATATAATATAAAAAAGAGTATTAAAGAGTAGTATATAAGACTTCTATAAAATAAAATCAAAAACCACTTTACCTATATTATCGTCGAGGAAACTAAGGGCAATCTCGCCTTCCTCTATCTCTACTTAGTCAAAGATTCTTTTAAGACTCTTTATTAATCCTTAGAATTGCTCTTAGATAGCTAGTTATATTAGAGATAATAGGCGATTCCACTAGATAATCTTCTTAGAGACGATATATATCTAAACTATCTTTCTTTTTATAAGTAGATTAGTAGTAATTAGGTTACTATTATAATAATCGAAGGTTAGAGCGGTATCTTTAATGAATAGTATACTAAGAATTGCTTTGTACCTACTAGCGATATCCTTAGTTATAAAGAAGTAAAGGTTGATACCAACTCTACCTAGGTAAAGAGTAACCTAGGTCTCTCTAAGGAACAGTACTAAACTATAAAGACCCTTTGAAACGACCTTAGTAGGCTAGTATAATAGTATATACTTCTTAACGATATTTATTGAGATATAGTTGTACTCTAAACTAAAGTCGATTAGAGCGAGATACTTATTATAATGACCTTTCTCAAATTAGATATACAAAGTAGGAAGCGACTATACTTTTATTATTATATTAAGTTCTATATACTATAAGACTAAAAGCATTGAGATAGACTTCTAAAGTAGAGTATAAATATAATTGTCAACGTCTCTAGGTAGACCTTTATAAATCTAACGCTCTTAGAGGCTTCCTATATAGATGCCTTATATACTATCTTTAGTAACTCTAAAGATCGCTAGAACCGTCTTAGTCTAACTAGATCGAGGACTATTAAATATATTTACATTGGTATATAGAGCCTATATATAGACCCCTATATCTTTTAGTATAATAGTTAGTCCATTAGGCTTAGGAACATTAGACCCTTTATAGTTAATAATCTTAATATTAGCGAAAATACCTTATAGGTATATAATTAGAGCGTCCTTATACTTAGACGAGATATAGACTAAGTTGTTAAAGGTTAGATTAGTCTTCGCCTTTATTATAGTATAGATTATATCCTTTATATATAGAGGCAATATAGTAACCTTTGATATAGGCGGCTTAGACTATAGCTCCTCTTTCTTTATATAATTCGCTATAGCTAGGTTCTTAAAGATAGTTATATAAGGAGGCTCTACTAGAGGTATAGGAGTACCGCCTATCTAGAAGTTATCTTCCCTTTTATCCTTAGTAAATCGACGCTTAGTAGACGATATACCTTGAAGTATAGTCTTTACTTCCTTGTCTACTTTCTCCTTAGCTTCCCCCTTAGTCTAGTTAAAGAGAGGAAGAGATAGTCAATGGAATTCGTCAACCTTTAGCGTAGACTGTAGGACAACCTTCTAAGTTAAGATACAATCTCCTTCTAATAGAACTATATAAAACGACAACTAATTAGACGCTATATAATAGAAGGCGAAGGTAAGCTTAGGCTCCCCTTTATATATAAAACGATTAATCGTTGTCTAGATAATTATAGGCTCCTAATATAGCTTAGGCTACTAGAGGTAGTACTTATTTAACACTAGGGATATATCTAGCTTAAATAAGTAGCTATTTAAGCACTTATACTCGTAATAATATACTTAGTATATAGGATAACTATTATATTGTAGGCAATAGGCTATATATATAAGAACGAGCTAGCTAATCTTACTAACCTCTTATATACTATTAATATCTATCTTTGTAAAGGTAATCGTCTTAGCTAGTATATAGCCCTTCTTACTCCTATTGCTAAAGTAGTAGTCTATACTTTTATAATATATTAGACCTATAGCTATAGCTTCTATAACTTCTATATACTTGAGGACTATATAGTTAGAGTTACTGCAATAGTAGCAATAGCTAGAGCTTATAAGTCTACTATAGCTATAAGGACGACTATTAATATATAGGCCAATAACGAAGCTAATATATCTCTCTTATAAACGGCTCCGCTACTAGAAATATATCTAGAGAACCTCGATCTTATTAGGAGTAGGATCGATTTTATATAAATAGAGGGCCTCGATCTTCTATTTGAACTATTTAGCGATCTTCTACTTCTAGATATATAGACGTTAGAGCTAATTAGCTAGATCGTTAATATCGTTAGATATAGGTATAAGAGCTTTCTTCGGCCTCTCCTCTTCCTACTCTTATAGCTTAGGAGTCGTCTTAATAGTAGGCGTAGCTAGAAGCGAATAGTACTTCTATAGATCGATTTTACGCTTATAGGTTTTAAGAAAAAGGTCTTCTATATTAAGACCCTTCTAAAGAGTATCTTAAACGAACTTAAGGAAGTCTACCTACTTTGCAATATAGATAAAGTCCTTATTATCCTTCTTTAAAGTATACTAGCGGTCTTTAAAAGCTACTTAGATCTACTAATTAAGTATATATTATATAGTTAAGACAATTATATACTACAACTCTTTATAAACTTTAGTAAAGGCGATAGTATATATATAATCAATTAACTCGAAGTAGTTATAGATAACCTTGCTAACTAGCTAATATCTCCCTTTGATCAGATTATAAAGGTAACCTCTATTACTATACTACTTAGGATCGTCACCTTTCTAGTACTTTAGGAACTTAGCCTTAAAAGCTATCTAGGTCTCTTAATCCTTTTTCTTTTAATAATAGATAATAGGCTAGATCGTAGTATTATACTAAAGCTTAAACAGGTATATACAAGTCTTATTATTAATAACCTAATAAGCTTTATACATTTCTTTAAAGATCTCGATCCAATATATAGTATTCTAACTAGAGAAATAGCTCTAAAGGCTAGCCTTCGCTAAAGTCGGAAAGGTTATACTAAATATAGTAGTAAGAATGTATTTAGTCATCTTCTTTAGAGCTTTAGCTTTAGAGAGACTAGAAGGTGTTACTATAGATACCTCTGTATAGATAAACGGAGTAGAGGTATCTAGCGAAGATAAAAAAGGTATCTACGCTACTTTAGCTAAGTCTTCTTTACTTAATATACCTTAGAAAGGCTATAAGATAGATATATCCTTAGACTCTCCTTCGGAGGTTAGTATTAGGATTGATAATATTATAAAGGTCGACGAGATTCCTAGAGCTTCTATAGACAATATATATATATATCGCTAGAGTCAAGTTATTAGGCGCTTTGCTATTGTCTTTAAAGAAAGGCAACGACTATATCGATAGACTATAAAAAGACTAATATATATACTTCTATAGGAATATCGACTCCTTCGACGTCTATCTAGAGGAAGAAAACCTCTTAAGAAGCTAGGTTCCTTTGGAATATATAGTCTAAAGGCCCTAAAGGATAACTATAGGTTCTTTATAAATTACCTAGATACCTCTAGCAACTAATATACTAAACTTAACTAATATAATAATAGTAAGAGTATAGCTTTTAAAAAAAAAGTAAACGTCTATACTAAGACCTTATATTTAATATAAAATAGTGTTAGATATATTATTAAAAGGAGCTAAGTGTTATAAAGATATAGCCCTAAGCTTAGAAGCTTATAAATAGCTATTACATTTAACTACTTTTGTAACTAGTTCGGCTAGACTAGAGAAGAAGATGATAATCGATAAAAATTCTACCTTTATCTCTACTTAAGAAGATAGAACTATTGTCTTTCAATTAGGTTAGCGTTTTACAACTACTATATCAATAATAACAAAGCCTTAACAGGTCTTCAAAGTGTTAAGGATAATAAGATATCTTTTCGATGCCCTATATCGTCTAGATAAAGGAAGGTCTCCTAGGATAAGGTCTCAATAGACCCCTAGAACATATACGCCTCAATAGGTTTCTACGCCTCCTAGAGATACTAGTATCAATATACTAGAGCCTCAATAGGTCAGCTATATCGTTGTTATATAGCTATTAATATAGCATTATATAGTTCTATAATCTTAGAAGACTTTGTAGTCTATACTATCTTGTTTAGATATAGAGCTAAGCTCTTCCCCGATTAAGCCCTCATTTAAAATAGTGTAAAACCTCTATACTAACCTACTCTACTACACCTAGGACCAAGTGTATAAGATAGCTCCTAAAGGAATATAGTGTCCCTCTAGACAAATAAAGATAGTGTATATCAAGTAGTAGGAAGGATATCTTCTAAAAGGAAGATATATAGCTTAGGTACATCTAGTAGAATATAGTAGAAAGACAAGAGATAATAAGAATGCAGTTAGAGCTCAATAGCTCGAATGCTTATCATCTAGACAAAGGTAGAACAACGAAAGGAGAAGCTCAATAGCCTTCCTAAAAGAAGGAGAACCACTAACGTAGTGTCAATAAATATATATTGACAATTGCTTAATGTCTTGCTTAATGACGAAGAAGATAGGCTTAGCCCACTTAAATATATATGATCAGAGGGCTAGACCCCCCCCCCTAGCAACGAATACAACACACTGAAACGAATAAAAAAACTAGGTCCCTACGTCTAGGTAGTCTATCACCCTAATTCACTAATTTCGACCATTTTACATTATATTTTATAATCTTAGCGATTACTATTAAGTAAGACAATAAGCAAAAGGTTATATAGTTTAAATTGCGTTTATATAATAAGTTTAAGAAAGCGATTGAAAGTTAGGACAATATACTTAACGATAACGACTTTGAAGGTTAGATAGAGAAATACTAGTATATTACAAACTGTTAAACTACTGCGATAGCTCTTAATAAGATAGATAAGAGCTTTAAGAAGACTATTGGTAGTAGTGATACTAGCTATAATAGTAAGAAAGATACTAGCAAAGTAGGCGAACTAATAGACCTCAACAAGATGAAGCTCGCTATAGCGTATATTCCTAATAACGTCTTAAACTACTATTATACTAATGGCCTATACTTCAATTGCAGTAGTTCCAATTACACTACTCGAAGCTATAAGTAGAAGACAGATACTAGTATAGGCTAGGGCCGAGACTATAGTAGCTATAGTGGCGATAGTAGTCGCAGTAGGTTTAGTAGCTTTAGCAGATTTAGTAGCAACAGTGGTTTTAGCAGCTCTAGTACCACCTTCAGTAACAACATTATATTTAGTAGATCATTTACTAAGTTTAATAAACTTAGCACTAACACTAATACCTTAGGTTCATCTAGCTAGGGCGCCTCTACTAGTGGCGCCTAGCAATAGGGCACTACTAGATTTAGCACTTTTAGAGGTGGGTTCGGCGGCTCTAGCTGTAGCGGCTACAGTAGCTTTAGCTATAGCGGCGGTAGTAGCTATAGCGCGACTTAGCACTTACGCTTTGTAGATATACCTAAGTATATCGACAATTATAATACTAGGTTCGTCCTTAGAGAGGTTACCGATAACTAAGCTAGCACTAAGAGCTACGCTAGCTAAGATATAAACTAGGGAAATATATAACCCTTGAGCAAAGTCGTATTTAGGGGTGTAGAGTAGGATTATAGCAATAGGGAACTGAGGATCGTTTCGCTTATTTAGGCTATTTAACTATTAGCGCTATAGGTAGTTCGACTAAATCTATCCTCCTTACTTTATATATCGCTGTCGATTTATATATTATTCTATATATTTTGCTTATTGATTCTAACTATATAGCTCTAGCCTTTATAGACTTTTAGTTCGCTATACGACATTGTGTTCTATTGCGATAGTTGCCCTAGAAATAGCTGCTTTTCTTAGCCGATAGTGGGCTTTTCTCCTAGATCGAATAGTACGTCGAGCTTCTATTCAGTGTTAGCGACTACTAGGAGCTCCTCTTCTTTTTCGTTACAACGCTTTCTTTAGAAAATCCTATTATCCTTAGCTTGCTATAGCTATAGTAGTATAACCTAGAAGTAGACTAGGACTTGCTACGCCTATATTTTACTAAACGTTGCTAGGGCAACTGCCTACTACTATACCTCTCTAGCCAATAGGCATTTGCAAAAGGAAGCGACTGTCAACAACTAGGTTAGCCGATCTTATACTAATTAGTATACTAACCTTGCTTTAAGAACTACGTTAATAGGTACAATATAAGCCTAGCTAAAGATTATACTAATAGGTGCACTGCTAGCCTTAGTTAGGCCTTCTAGGCTACTATTAAAGAGGTTCCTAACAAAGGCGAGCTGCTACTCTCTTCTTTAGTAGCGACTTGCTAGGATAGGCTATAACTCTTTTCTTTAGTAGCAACTCATCAACGTTCTGTCTAGTAATTAGAAAAGTAGCGCTATTACCAATAGAAAGTGCAACTCCTAAGGCACTACGAATATATATTTGCGAATAGCCTAAGGTAGACGTTAGCACCACTAGGCGTGTAGGCTAGAGTAGTTAAGGAGGTGCCACCGACGATAAGGACAACGCTAGTGGCTATAGAGATGAGGGTAGATGTATATTGAGCGCTCTCTATCTACTGTCTATAGCTATAAACGCTTCTACAACTATAGCTATAACATAGGTATATTAATCTAAACGATATTAGGTTGCTAAACGCCTAGAATTTTATACTATTATATAAAGTGGATAGCGTTATAGTGATGACAGTTACCCTAAAAAAGCTTTAGAAAGCTATTGAGAACAACCTAGGCGAAGGCGTCTATCTACTATATTTGCTTAACACCTTCTTTAAAGACCTCTTATATCGCTAGAGGGATATAGAGTTTTATAAGGCCTAGTTCCCTAAGAACCTTTACAACTTTATTAACGACTATTAGCAAGATAGTAAGTATAACCGTTAGATTATAGAGGACAATGTTAAAAAGTTTTTCGACAAGGTAGATATATTTGAGCTAATAGTAGAGGATATTAAGGTATAGCTACCGTTATAGTATTACAATCTTTTTGAAGCTTTCCTTCCAAAGGAGGCTAATACCCTTCTACTATATCGTTTGTACGACTATAAGATTGAGGTGATTCTAGGTAGCAAGCTCCTATACTTGAGGAATCGCCTATTCTCGCCTATAGAACTATAGGTGATTAAGCGTTGGCTCGACGACCAGTTGGACAAAGGTTTTATCTATATATCTAAGTCTAGTATTATATCGCTAATCCTCTTGGCCTAGAAACCTAGCGGTAGTATCTATATTTATATAGACTACTATAGCGTTAATAATATATTGCTTAAGAACTAGTACTCTATTCCGTTGGTCTAGGAGACCTTAGATATAATCTATAAAGCTATTATTTTCATTAAACTCAATGTAATCGCTATATTTAACTATATATAGATTGCGGAGGGCTATAAGTAGCTTATAGCCTTTATTACTAGGTTCGGCCTCTATAAGAGTCTAGTTACCTCGTTTAGGTTATAGAGTGCGCCTACGACGTTCTAGTATTATATTAATGACATCTTATATAATATATTAGATAAGTACGTTACTATATACCTCGATAATATCCTTATATACTTTAGCAACGAGGAGGAGTATATAGCCTAGGTCTAAGAGGTCCTAAAGCGCCTTATTGACGCTAGCCTATAAGCTAATCTTAATAAGTACGAGTTCTATACTAAGAGAACGAAATACCTTAGTATAATCATTACTCTAGGGGGCGTTGAAATGGACCTAGAGAAGGTTGTAGTAGTTATAGCCTAGGAGTAGCTAATGACGAAGAGGTAGCTTTAGCGCTTCCTAGGCTTTGTTAACTTCTACAGATGGTTTATCTATAATTTTTCTAGTATTGTGAAACCTCTTTATAACCTAACGAAGAAGGTAGGTAGCTAGTATTAGTCGAATGTATACTAGGCGGCTTTTAAGAGGCTTAAATGTATATTTATTACTATACTAGCGCTATATATCTACGATTAGTCTAAGCCTATAGTAGTCGAGGTAGACGCCTCTAATTGGTTAGTAGGAGGTATACTTCTCTAGCTAGGGGATAACGGTAAGCTCTATCCTATAGCTTATTTCTTCTTAAAGTATAGCGCTTAGGAATACAACTATAACATCTATAATAAGGAACTTTTAGCGATTATTAAAGCATTGGAGGAATAGCGCCTTAAGCTAGAGGGCGTGTCTAAGAGGTTTAACATTATTATTAACTATAAGAACCTATAGACATTTGCTACTACGAAGCAGCTTTCCCTATAATATATATAGTAGTTGAAATTCTTATTATAGTTCAATTTCTATATTGTATACTACCCTAGATTAGCGAATATATAGCTTGATACGCTTAGCTATAAGCCTAAGCACATTCCCAATAGCTAAGATAACTAGCTTTGTAATAGGTAGAGGCTATTGATCGAGCTAGAGCGCTTCGACCTAGTCTCCTTTGCCTTTAGGGAGGGCGGCGAAGATAGCGCCGATTTACAACACTTCTAGCTCGACCTTTTATAGCTACTTGACTTACTGATCGATATATCTTACTAGTTCTTGCCCTTCTTAGCTAATGTACTAGTAGTATTATATAATCTAGGTATATAAGTGTAGTCTACAACTATTAAACAACGACTCTATATCCTACTTATAGAATGTTGTAAAGTAGTAGGCAAAGTCTACTTTAGAGACTGTCTATTGATCGATCTTAACGATTATAACTTATAGCTCTAGATCATCTACTGTATATATGCCTTTGGTCCTAGTAGGCACCTAGGTAGGACAAAGATAATCAACCTTCTAAATAGGAGGTATTAGTAGCTAAGGATAAGTTAGGCTACTAGGACTTATTATAAAGTATATCTCCTCTATAATAAAATAAAAACTCTAAGGTCATTGCTAGCTAGCTTCTTAAAGCCCCTACCTCTACTATTGTTGCTATAGAAAAATATCTCTATAGACTATATTACCCCGCTACCACCGTATATATAGCGAGGTCGTATCTACTGCTATATTGCTATAGTTGTCGATTAGCTTACTAAAATACGATACTTCCTTACAATAGAGACTCTAGACATTGAAGAATTAGCCAACTAATTCATTGAACGTATATACTCAATATATAGTGTACCTAATATAATTGTCTCTGACTATAGTACCTAGTTTATCTTTATATTCTAGTATACGCTATCGATATAGCTAGGCATTACGTTGAAGCCCTTGTTAGCTTTCTACCTTTAAATTAATGGTTAGACCAAGTATATCAATACTAAGCTAGAACAGTATTTACGGTTGTTCGTTGACTAGGTGTAGGATAACTAGGTAGACTAGCTACTACTTATAGAGTTCGCTAGGAATAACGTAGTATCTAAGACTATAAGCGTATTACTGTTCTTTGCTAATTATAGTTTCTATCCTAGGATAGGTGTCGAGCCTACAATGCTATACCTATTGAACTTGACTAAAGTATAACGATATAAGTTCTTCTAAGTGTCTAAGATAGCCAACCGTTTTTAAGTAGTCCTTAAGTATATTATAGTACTCTTAAAGTAAATGTAAGATCGGTATAAAGAGGGTATAAACCGCTAGCGATCCAATATACTAGTCTACTATAAAGGAGATAAGGTTATATTTAGTATAAAGAACTATAGTATAGGCCAACTAAGTACGAAGCTAGAGCCCTAATAGGAGGGCCTATTTATAGTAAGTAAAGTATCTTTATATACAGTAACGCTATAGCTCCTAGCTAATATATAGATCTTTAATACTTTCTATATCTTATATATATAGTTGTATAAGGGAGGCGATAGGATACTTAGATAAGAGAAAGTAGAATAGGATATATAAGCGAATTATAATAGGGTTATTATATATATAGACGATGGCTAAGAGGTTGTCGAGTAAAAGTTTAAATCTATCTTCGACTATAACAAGTTCGACAATGGCTAATGGTATTACCTAGTTGACTAGGAAGGCTACAACCTAACCTAGCAATCCGTTTTAGATTTATATAGCTACAACGATGCTATCTAGGATTTCTATAATATATATCTAGAGCTACTAGGCCCCCTAGCCTAGGTCTTTTAACGACAAGGACAGGTATATAGGGGAGAGGAGGTTCAACGTTAGGCTTATTATAAGGCAAGCTATATAATATAACAATTGAGGCGGAGTACCTAGTTAGTAGGGCAACGACTAGATTGAGGTAGCCTTATTACTCGCTATCGCCTTTTAATAGTTTCTTATAAACAAAGACACTTTGGCTACTAGCGACTACGTTGGGAACGATAGCTTGGCGTAGCGCTAGCCTAGAGGTAGCTCTAGCTATGGCCGTAAGCGAATGGCCACGGCTATAAGCGAGTACCTAAGGGAGCTCTAGCTATAGCTATAGGCAGATGGCTATAGCTATAAGCAAACATTTAAAGGTAGCTCTAGCTATAGCTATAAGCGACTAGCTATAGTTGTAAGCGAGCATTTAAAGGTAGCTCTAGCTATAGTTATAAGCGACTGGCTATAGCTACGAACGAGTACCTAAAGGTGGCTCTAGCTATAGCTATAAGCAACTAGCTATAGCTACGAGCCGAGGTCTTCTTTAAGATCAAGCGAAGTACAAAGTTGGAAAAACTTATAACAGCTCTCTATAAACGGTAGGACTGGACATTTGCGCTATATAGACCTCTCCTTAAAGGCTAGCGCGTATAACCTACTGATACCCTAGATATACTAGAAATGTAAGACGGAGACACCTTAGAAGTTTACTAAGAATAGGTCGGTAGGCCTACTAATACCCTAGATACACTAGAAATATAAGACGGAGATACTCTAGAAGTTTACTAGGTAGATCAGTAGCTTCTAAGCGTTGTTTAGGAGTTCTTTATAGGAATCTAGTGCCCTAGAGGAGGGGGCTTGTTTTAGAAGGGGGGGTAGTGTCATAGGATGCCCTGTAACGTAGTTAGTTGTAGGTAGATAAGATAGTGCGTATATACTAGTCCGTATCCAGACTAGTGTAGGGTTGTAGGCTAATAGGGATATCCTCCGCGCTCTATAGCCATCTTCTACTTCCCTTTCTTATACAACTATATAAGTCAATACACTACTATAAGGTTGTATTACTATCACTCCCGTAATAAGTTCCTAAATATAAGAGTATACTACTAGGTTAAGACTTAAGGGTAGAGGAAATATAGGTATAGGGTAGACTCTTAACCTCTAAGATGTTACTAGAACTATAGGCTTAGCTATAGAAAGAGCTTATAAATAGAGATAATAATAGGAATAAAGGTCTAGTCGATAACTCTAGTGCTCTTCTAAAGACTAGTAGAGTATCTAGGGATCTTAGGCTAGCTATAGCCGTCCTATAAGGCGCTGCATCTAAGAGCGAATATAGGGCTTCTCCGCTTATAGAGCCTCTAGCTTTATAAAGCGAATATAAAGAGGCATCTCTACCTATAGAGCCCCTAGCTTTACAAAGTAAGGAAAAGGATATATTCTATAATATAGTAGAATATATAGTAAAGTAGAATACTTAGCTTATAAAGTATAAAGCTTTATAAATATAATCTTTAACTAATACGCTAAAAATAAATATATTAAAACTATAATATAAGCCTAAGAAGTATCTTATATCTATAAAGAGGAGTATATAAATTTAAAAACCTTTTATAAAGGTATATAAAAATATAGCTCTAAATATAGCTTTAAAACGTATATATATTTTCTTTATTAAGTTGTTGGAAATATAGAAGAACCTAGGGCTAAGGTTCTAAACTAATTACCTAGATCCTACTCTCTAGGAAAACTATAATAGTACTAAGACGCTCTTCTATATATTTTAAAAGGGTATTAAAACGCTCTACTCTAAGTCGTTTTAAACCCTATATACAGTGTTTACTACTGCTACTAGCTAGATGTTAATAGTATACTATAATATTGAGCTTCCCTTTCTCCTAAAGAGCTAGAGAGATCTAGAGAACTATAAGTATAGAAAGGAGTTTAAGACGGCTATATATAAGGAGATCTACAATCTTATAAGTAAAGGAATATAGCGAGAGATTAAGTAAGAATATATAAAAACGAGGCTTCTACCTTTGAAATAGATATTTGACTATAAGCTCGACAAGGATAGTAACTTTAAAAAGTATAAGGTGTATATCTATATAAAGGGCAACCTTTAAAACACTACTAATATCGCGAATATATATATAGCTACCTTTGCTATATACTCTTTTTATACTATTATAACGCTTATAGTACACTTCGACCTCGAAGTAAAGTAGTTTAATATTAAATAAGCATTCTTAAATGTAAAGAGGCTAGATATAGAGTAGATAACTTATAAGCTTCTAGAAAGATTTAAGAAACTAGGGATCTATATAAAGCTCTTAAAGGCTCTCTATAAGTTGAAAGACTTGCTACTCCTATAGTATAATAAGTTTTATAGTGCTTTTAAGGAGCTTAGTATATAACCCTCTATAAAAGAACTCTACCTATTCTTTGACCCTAAGAAGAAGATTATCCTTATCTTTTATATCAACAACTTCTTAGTAGTTTACTATCGAAATAACGTTATAGCTATAGAGTATATTATAAAAGGCATTAAAGCAAAGTACAAAGTATATAAATAGAGTAATATTAAGCACTTCCTTAGGATTAGAGTTATCTATAACTATAAAGTATATAAAATCTAGCTTATATACAACTAGTATATTAAGAAGATCGTTAAAAAGTATAGTCTTACTAATATTACAAATGCTCTAGCTATTCCTTTCCTTATAAAAGAGCTTTATAAGTTTAAGGGAGAGGCGACTCCTAAATAGATTAAACTATACTAAGAGCTTATAGGCTTAATCCTCTACTCTATAGTTATAATCTAGCCCAACGTTACATTTATAGCTATAAAGCTCTCTCAGTTCCTAACTAATCTAGGACTAGAGTATATTAAAGCAATAAAACGAGTTATCTAGTACTTATACACTATACGCTTCCTTAGTATATAGTATAGGAGTAGAGTCGTTTACTAGGTGCTCTAGATTACGTCCAATGTATTACACGCTCTAGGGAGCTAGAAATAGTAATAGTGGTAGTAGCTGCTATATATAAACAAGAGGATATATATAGGAAGAAGGAAGCTTGAGCTCCTATAGGTAGGAATTTATACCTCTCCCTAGATCTAGGCGCTCTAATTAGCTAGAACTGCGCTTTAGAATTTCTTATAGCCTTACGCAACCTACTCCTATACAATCTACTGTTCACGAGGATTTCCTATATTCTGGTTTTTCGTAGTACAGTTGTTCAACTACGCGTACTCAAGCGCTCTGTTAAACAACTGGGGGGTATGTCACGTCAGGGGTAAGGGGCTCAGAGCTTGGTAGAGCGCACTGGCCATGGTTTCCCCACTCCTGGATGTATATATACCACGCTCTGTTCAGTCCTTAGCTTTCTTTTATACTGGAACAACGCACTCTCTTTGCATTCCGATGCTCTGTTACGATCCTACCGTTGAATCCACACCTCGCAGCTCGCTATAGCGTGTCACCTACAGTCTCCCGTCAGGTAGTAAGATGAGCAACGCATGCTACTATAATAGTAAAGAGCGGGGCAAAGAACAACCAGACGCCGAAAAAGGCAAAGCCCACGAGCGGGTGGAGGAATTTGATCTTGAAAAGGGCCGCGATATAGCCTGGGAGAAAGTCAGCGGTTAAGCCCAGACGGGTCAGACAGCTCCAGGACATCAACGCACCGTAAACAAGAACGCCAGCTTCCAGCACCACCGCAACGAAGGGGAAGCCGACTGCGAACATGTAGATCGGTTCGCGCACCTTCGCGGCGTCGCGCTGAAGGAACGACAGCGACTGGTTGAAAGCGTACGAGTCGCGCGCGATGACGGCCGCCCGGCACAGACACGCGAGCTCGACCATGGTAGCGATGACCGTGGTCAGATACAGCCAGGCCGGCGCGCCCCACGCCAGGAACGACCCGGCGACGGCGATGGCCCACGTGCCTCTGTTGACCGTCGTCGCCGCAAGCACCTGCGTCAGCTGCCGGGCCGCCCAGTCGTGGATCACTGGCGCATAAATTGGGCTAGTAACGACGGGCACCACGACGCCTCTCGTCCAGACAAGGCAGACCTGGAGGAAGAGCCACACCGTGCTGACCAGCTGCACGGCCCAGATGAGGTACGTCAGCTTCGTTGCCGGCTGCGCGTCCTCGAGGTCCTCGAGCTGGGAGGAGACGCCCTGGTCCATGGCCGCGCAGCCGACGACGAGGCGTGGTGTGCACTTGATGGCGGACCGGTGCGCCAGGAAGGCCGGCCATATCGTCCGTTTTGCCAGGCCTGAGGCGGAGAGACACGGTTAGCGGAACTTGGGTCGCGGGCGCGGAAGATGGAAGGCAGGATGCCACCTGTGTAGCGCCGGTCTGCCACGTATTGGTAATGCTGGTCGACTTTGAGCGTGAACCTGGCGAGCGGCCATGTTTGCAGCCAGCCAACCGCTGCCACGATGACGGTGAGGAGCCACGAGTACTGTTCGAACCACTGCACGGCTGGCGAGGTGCCAGAGAAGATATCTCCTGTTCCTTCGAGGTTTGCGGTATCTGTCGACATAGGTAATTACACGTAAGGAAGTTCGACAGAAAAGTAGGTATTGCTCGTGGTATGTCGTGTCGTTGTGGTCAAGTCGGTATAGCCGAAAAACTATAGTTGCTGTATGGAGGTTGCAAGAGGGCGCAAGTCTCGCTCTTAAAGCCTGGTCCGCGGGCGAACTCGCGGCCGTCTCACGAGGCTGTTGGGCGCATAAATTAAGGCGTGTTTTTGGAATAGTTCCGTGCAGTATGAGCTGATTCTGTAACTTTAGCTAAGGGGCGCTAGCCCTGGAGAGCTCAGCTTTGACGCGCTGCAACGCTGCTAAGATGCAGCGCATCTCAGGTCTGCCTGCAGGTGTTTGATAGTGTGATAAGTCAGGTCCACGGGTAAGTTCAAATTCCAATCCGTCCTCCTTCATGATAAGAGTAGTTACCTGGCAGTGTATGGAACTGCTGCCCGGGGCCAGCCGGGACTTGTCAGAATCACTGCGCAGGCTGACAACGACGCAAAGCATCGTGACCTTGGGGATCAAGGACGATGGGGGCAATGGTGTTCTCGATTGATTGAAGTCGAAGAAGTGGCTGGTTCGGCAAATTTTTGGCACCATCAAACTCGGGATCAAATGTTGCGCCTCCAATCCGCTGGCCGCCATCCTGGCAGGGCGGCCCGACGTCCGACAGGACTTGGCTCATCTTTTCAGCAACGAGATGTTTGAAAGTCCAACAGCCACGATTTCAGAGCTGCCGGGTTCAAGATGCTTACGTTGGTCGATTTGCAGCTCGTGGGACAGGGCAACCGTGCTGATCCAAGATCATGATGAGGATGTCTCGTTCAAACGGCCTTGGTCATCTCCTAGGACCTGTAAAAATGTCCTCGTGGCCCCAAGGCTCCGAACAATCCCGGCTCCAGATATGGCCACCTTCCCGAGCACCATCCATCCAGGGCCACCCGGCGAATCCAACGCGGGTCGGCGGCGCTTTCGGCTGAACCCACCGCTTTAGAAGACGCAATATACTCCCGTGAGCAACCCCAGGAGCCTGACACCCTTGCTCCCTCCATGGTACTTGTTGCTTCTGCCACGGCGAGTAACGACAGAAGTTGGGGACGGCGCCGCAAGCAGCCGTCTATCTCAATTGGTTGAAGACAGCAAGGATCCGTTGTGTAGTGTAGAAAAAGCCCAGCACGTGGAATGCAGGCCAGAGGCACGGCTGCCTGGAAAGCTCGGACCACAAAACAGGAAGGGGGCCATGCCTGCGGCTGTGACAGCGAGTTTGCCGACTACCAAAAGCAGCGGTTCTTACTTCTTAGTTCTTGTATTCCGTACATTAGAAGCTTTCCAGTCCATAGAACCAAGACGGACCAACCGATCCAGAACCAACTCTTCAATCCAACAAGTTTTTGAAGACCAAGCAGTTGCTTCCTCCCGTCCAATTGAAGCAGTCTCCGCCATCACTACTCAAGCCAGAGCCGTCTGACACATCCGCCGTTTTGGCAGACGATTTCCTCGTCTTCGAACGCTCCGTTCAAACATGTCTATCCCCCCGGTTGCCGGCGAGTTCGCCCGGCAGCCACTGCCGTCACCTCGCCGCCTGCGGGCGCCTAGCCGTCTCCGCGCCCGACTGGCCGGAGTCCTTGAGATGGAGCACTCAGCCTGCCAACCATCTGCCCGCATGTTGGAGCCGACGCTAGACGGCTAGCCGACCGTCCAGCCAACGGCCCTGCGGGGCTTCATGACTGGGACGGGGGAGATGGACTTCTGAAGGCTCATGATGCCCGATTCTGCTCAGGTCTCATCACGCATGCATATCGCTTGGCGAGCTACTAATAATTCCTCGTTTATTGATTCTTGACAACGAAACGCGCAGTGGCAATCCTCATACGCTTGCCCCAAAACATGATGGGCAGGGTCAGCAGCGAGAAGCCGCCCAGGATGGCGGTGAAGCCACCAAACGGAATCAAGAAGCCATCGCGCGCCACCCACTGCGCGACAAAGAAGGTCCAGGCGAAGGGGACAAGGCCCCGCAGGATGCAGATCATGACGAAGCAATCGCTGGCTAGCTGCTCGTAGGCGTCGATGAGCTGGAGGGGAAGGGGGAAAAAAAGAAGTCGTTAGCCATCACGGCACCGGATGAACGGCACGGCACGACACGGCAGCAGGCAAGGGACGGTTGGTGGTGGTGGTATGTACTCACATAGTTGAACCAGATGGAAGGCACCTGCGCCAGCGCCAGCGCGACCATGCCGTAGGCGAACTCGAGGCCGACCCACTGGAACTTGCCGGGATACTTGGCGCAGAAGCCAAACACGAGCAGGCCGCACGTGCCGATGGCGAGCGCGGGCACCATGACGGCGAGCCGGGCCTCGGGCTCGGCGTAGCCGTGGTCGGCGTCGCGCGCCAGCTTCTTGAGCCGGCGGTCGACCAGCAGGCCGGTGGTCAGCCCGCCGAGCAGGATGCCCACGAGCGCGCCGACGAAGAGCAGGCCCGCGTTCTCGCCCCAGCCGTACGGCTTGCCCGTGAGGATCTGCGGCCCGACCGTCGAGATGACCGCCACGCCCGCCACCAGCCCGCCGTACTGCAGCATGATCACCCACGTCGCCGGCAGCCGCAGCGTCAGCCACGGCTTGGCGAACTGGTACCAGATCTTGCCCCGGTACCGGCTGAACGTGAGAGACCGCCAGAAGGTGTAGGGGCGGTGTTGCGCGGCGCTGTCGCGGGCGGGAACGGCGAGGGTGCTGTTGCGCGGGGTGGCGCGGGACGCCCTGGAGGCTCTGGACGCCGTCTGCGCTTGCGGGACTCCGATCACGTAGATCGGGCCGGCCACGTTGATGTCGACCTCGTCGTCCGACGGTGCGTCGTTGTACCAGGTCATGCCGTGGTCTGGATCGAGTTCCTGGGCCAAGGGCCACATGAACTTTGAGGGCACGCTCAGCCGCATCGAGGGCAGCGTTGCCAGCGACAGCCGGGGCGGCAGCGATGTCCGGTCTCGCCCCGGTTCTTGAGAGGGCTGCAGACCGAGTATTTGGGACGCACGCGGCAGCGTTTGTTGGATCGGCAGGGTGTGCTCGCCGCGGTCGTACATGGTTTCGGGCACCAGGAAGATGATGAGCAAGGCGGCTAGGCCGGAGAGGCCGGTCGCGAACCAGAACTGCCTGAACCAGCCGAGCTTCGTGGCGATGTATCCGCCCGTGATGCCGCCGGTGACAGAGCCACAGGCAAGCGAGGCCGTGTAGAACGCCTACAGATCGCATCAAATCAACCATGTGAGCCCTGCATGGTCACAGCGTTGCAAGGGCCCAAGCCAGAGCTGGCTTGAGACTTACCATCCAGCGTCCGCGCTCATGGACAAAGAAAAGGTCGCCGACCACGGCCGGCGTGACCGTCTCGGAGGCGGAGCTGCCCAGGCCCTGGAAGATGCGGATGATGAGCATGGTTGTGAAGCCTCCGAGCTTCATTCCGCACGCGCTGGCCGCGGACAGCACGACGGTCGAGAGCACGAGGACCAGCCGGCGGCCGAAGACGTTGGCGAGCGGGACCCAGATGATGTTGCCGAGGCCGAGGACGAGCACGTTGAAGGCCACCAGCTGCATCAGCTCGCGGGGCTGCCGCCGGTCCTGGGGGAACTGGTGGTTCCACACCGGCAGCGCCGGCGCCAGCGACGACGCGATGTAGTTGGCCACGAAGGCGTACCACGCCACGGCCACCATGCACGTCACCTTGCGCCAGCGAGGCCAGTTCAGCGGGTCCGCCGGGTCGGAGGTCGGGATGGGGAACTTCACGACCCGGTCGTCCCCCTCGCGGCGGCCGCTGCGCCGATGGGCGGCGCCATGGTCTGGGTGGGCTGTGGTCAGCACAGGCAAGATCTCGGGCGAGGAAGGATGGTGAAAGCGAGAAAGACAGCGAGAGAGACCACGAGGAAGACAGCGACGAGCACGGCGAGAGAGACACCGGAGGAGACGGCAACTTACCGATGAGGATGACAGTTCCCGGCGGGGTGGCGGACTTCACCGACGCGCTGGGAAGAGTGAACGCGTATTTCCAGCCGGGCATAACGGCGCTAGAAATCGGGCAGGCAAGGCAGATCGAATCGGAGAAGTCGTCCAAGAACTAAAGCTAGAGCCTTGACTCGCTTTGACCGCGGGACGAGCGGGCGAGGGCAGGAAAGCGGGTGGTCTGTGGCTGGAAAAAATAGACCAGCTGGGCAGTCCTGGCAAGAAGAAGTGGGTTATACATGGCCAGAGAGACGCCATGGCCTGGAGGAAGAAAAAGATCACAGGTCGTTCACGATTGTCAAAAGCTGCCGCATTCATGATGTTCTCATGACGCTGCTGGACTGGTATTCAGCTGGGCTGGTTGGCATTGATGAAGCGAACACGTGCCCGACACGGCCTTGGTGATACCTCACAGGTATCAGCGAGAGGAGGACCGGGATAGAGATTCACTCTTGAGATTGCTTAGACGGGATTCATCGCCGACTTGACCATGCATCCTATGTACATTCAAAATCTAGCCTTGCTTGCAGTGAAGGGGACGAGGGGAAAGTCTGGAACTGCGTAGCATCAGTGTTGCCAGTTGGTGAAGCCTTGCATGATGTGATATTTCCGTATATATAGCTCGTTTTCATCTTTGCCTCTAGTCGAGTTCTACTTGGTGGGCTGTCCATGCACCCGACCTCCTCGGTACTACTAAGAATAACCTATATTGTTGTCCGTTTGGCCGTTGCGCTTGAAGTGCCGTTAACATCCGTTTGCCAGCAAGCTATCTGTGGCCCTTTCATGGGTCATCAAACATGTTTGTGGGTATGGGATCACTCCAAGGTTGGCTTGACCTGATAGGTGGCAGAAAGTGATACCAAAATGCTCGTCATTATTGGGACATGCAGAGCTGACGCAGAGAGCCTGCCAACTCCGAGACACGATGCGATGATACAAGATTGACCTTGGCCTGTCTATATCTAATGCTTCCCAGTGCCACCGGTCCCCAGATACCTACCCAACTCCAGAGGAGAGAACAGCCGGCACCCATTTTATCGTGACAAAAGGATAGACAAGTAGGGGTAAAAGAAAGAGATAAATAAACAGGAAAGTACCAAAAAGAAAAGGCGCGCTGTGCACAGTAATTATCCACACTCCATAGACTCACGCCGCCCCTCCGGCACCCTTCAACGCATCAGTGTTCAGCCGGCGCCAGTTGTTGAACAGGCTGACGACGAAGGCGAGGCCGACGGCGGCGATGGCCAGCGCCAGCGCCGTCTTGATGCCGGCCATGTAGGCGACCAGGATGCCGGGGACCTGCTCGGGGGGGAACACGGCGCGGAGCTGGGTCGCGCCGGTGCCGAGCAGCTTGAGCGGGCTGACCTGCGGCGCCGAGGTGGCCAGGCGGTTGAGCATGGTGTTGACGAAGGCGGACTGCGCGGCCGAGACCAGGAAGGCGCCGCCTACGGTTTGGAAGACTGGGGAGTGGGGGAGGCGGTTAGTGATTTGGTTTGAGAGGGCTTGATGGGGAGGGAAGAGAGATGAGACAAGCTTACAGAGGATGATGGCGGTCACGGAGGAGATGTCGTTGGGCTCGGCCGTGGCCTGGCCGACGACGATGGGCACCTGGAAGGCGGCGCCCCAGGCGAGGCCGCCCAGGATCTGGTAGCCAATCCACTTGCCGGTGGAGGTGCCGATGTCGAGCGTGTAGAGCAGACCGGCGGCAATGGTGGCGATGGCGGCGCCGCCGGTGGCGACGGGCGCGGCGATGCCCGTGGCCGAGATGGCGCCGCCGGCGACGACGGTCGCGACCGTGACCGACAGGATCAGCGGCAGGTTGCGCACGCCCGAGCCGGTCGGGCTGGAGTTGTCGATGCTCTGGAAGTAGATGGGCAGGTAGTAGATGATGACGAAGTAGGAGCCGGCGAAGAAGAAGGTGAACATGGACGACACCCAGACGTCGCGGCGCGCGAACAGGCGCGGCACGATCATGGACCGCTCGCCGTTGAACCACTCCCAGGCGGCGAAGGCGGCGGAGATGAGCACGAAGCCGACCAGCAGGCCGATCACGGTCGAGTCGCGCCACGCCTTGGTCTGGCCGCCGTACTGCAGCGCCAGGATGTACGAGATGACGGCGGCCATGACGAGCGCCGTGCCCACCAGGTCCATCTGCAGCAGCTTCTCCCGCAGCGGCGCCTCGACCGGCTTGGCGCCCTTGGGGGCCTTGAAGAACAAGGTGATGATGGTCGCCGAGAGGCCGCCGATGGGCAGGTTGATGTAGAAGCACCAGCGCCAGGTGACGCGGTCAGCGAAGGCACCACCGA
The DNA here is from genome assembly GCF_000226115.1 of Thermothielavioides terrestris NRRL 8126. Taxonomy (NCBI): domain Eukaryota; kingdom Fungi; phylum Ascomycota; class Sordariomycetes; order Sordariales; family Chaetomiaceae; genus Thermothielavioides; species Thermothielavioides terrestris. The sequence goes on along the minus strand of NC_016457.1, from coordinate 2,926,511 downwards.
TCAGGGGGCCGATCACGGCGGCGATGCCGTAGGCGGTGCCGATGACGCCCGTGAAGATGGGCCGCTTCTTCGGAGGGGCCGTGAACGCAATGATGGTGTAAGCGCCCGAGCCGACGCCGGCAGCGCCAATGCCAGCAAAGGCACGTCCCACAATCAGGGCCGTCGAGTTGGGCGCGACGCCGCAGATCAAACTGCCGAGCTCGAAGATGAAGATGGAGGCCAAAAAGCCGAGCTTCAGGGGGAAGTACTTGAACACCTTGCCCCATGTCGACTGGAAGCCGCCGACGGTCATGAAGAACGCCGAGCCGTACCACGCGACGTCTTCGAGGCCCTTGAACTCGTCTGTAATTTTCGGAATGGCGGTTGCGACGATTGTCTGGGGAGGAAGCCCTGCGTCAGTACGTTGTAACTTTTGGCTGCGCGGTAATCAGGGGTTCACACGGCAGAAGCCACGGGACAGCCCACGCACCATATCAAGCGAGACGAGGAAAATGCTGAGCACCAGGGCGACGACGATGAACGTGAAGGCCCACCCTGTGGGATACTCGCCGTCCTCTGGACCCGAAGCCTCCTCCTTGACGCTCCCTGCTGTTTCGACGTCCTTCTTTTCGTCCGGCGCGGGTGACGCCGGGCGGGTCGTCGTGTCGCTGAGATAGGCATCGTAGTGGACAGGGTCCGGAGGGCTCAGGGTGGTCCGGGGCGCCTCGCTCGAGCTGGGCCGAGTGCCGCCGGCGAGGGTCGCGTCGGACGCCGACCCAAGCGGCCGGGTTGTGCTGGTCGTGGCCATTGAGTTTCGGGCAGAATCAAAAGCTTATGATACTCCTGGGTACTTGACGGGCGGAATGCCGCACAATAAGAGATGTCTGCTGCAAGGCAGGTGACTTGGTATACGCACTCAAGGCCTCGGAGGCTTAGGCACAACCGCGGCGCAGGGACGTGATGATGTGATGGTGAGGTGCCCAGTTGGGCACGGGGAGTGCCACGAGCTTTTATGATTCAGATTCATTTCGTACTTTAGTGTGTTCCGGAGACCCAGCCGCAGGGAGCGCGTATCCATAATACGCAGACTGACGAGATCTCTGCGCCGGGCGAAGCGAGATGCCGGGCGCCCCGACTGGCTTATCGCCGAACCTGAGATCTGACCAAGCATGGCACTTCCGCTGCGTGGCAGACTGGCAGCCTTACCCACCCTATGTGCCGTGCACGGTACACACGGCCCATCCGGAGTTACACGCTGCAGCGTCAAGTGGTTCCATCATCAACGCTCGTCCTTGATTTTCTGCCGGCACTGCCTCTGACTGGTCTGCCCGGAGACAAACCGCGGCGGTCCTCGGACATGCAATGAATCCGGAGAGCGTGCTTTTCACCCTTGTTCCTTGACGTGGACGGTGTCAGTCATCCTGGCCCAATCAGAATCCATGGCGGGTCAGATGGGAAACAAGGTTAATAAGGTTGCCGGGTCTCTGGGATCGGAGAGAGCCGCGTGAGGCAGCAGAGGCCAAGCCCGGCCAGATTTGTGACAGATTCCCGGCGGACATAACTAAGCAACGGTGTGCAATGTCTCCGACGCGCTTGGGCGGAGACAGGCCCCAGTTTTCAACGGCCAGCAGCGTCCGTGATTCGATCGGTTCTTCTTGATGACGGAAGCATCTAGTGGCCTGTCAAGGAGAAAGAACATGTTCGGCGAGATGATTCATTCGTATGTACGCGTACGGAAAACAACGGTGAGACGCTAGCGATGAGATGAAGGGATGGATACCGTGGCTTGGGACGTTGCATTCTGGGAGATCCAGACGTGCCGGATGCATCTAGATGGCTGGGCGGAAGAGCGCCCAAAATCCGGACATAAAGCCTCCTATCACCGGCTCCGCAACCAGCACAGCCCGCTGAGCCGGGTCCGAGCTAGCTCCGTCGTCTTTCGTTCGGAGGGTACTGGCAGTCGATCTTTTTTGAGGAAAGTAAGCTGCGCAGTTCGAGCATAACGACATGACTTCCGCAAGAACCGGCTTGATGGTTGAACATGCCAACCCAGCTCCCAGAGGGAGACAATCCCTTCGAGGTGGGAAAAAATTTTCGCACAAGAAGCCACGTGGGGGCACAGCTCTTTCAATGTCCCGGACAGGGTCCGTCGATTCCGCCCTCTCTAGTGTAGTGTGGCGGTGCAGTTCGCAATACGCCTTTTGTTTGACCCTGGTGTAAAAGTGAGAATCCGTCTGCTCGTCAAATCTGGCGCTTGTGAAGAAAGGGGAAAGGTCGGAATGAGCAGATCTGGCTGGCGCGGTTTCAAGCTGACGTTATCCGGAGTGGAGGCCCCTGAGGTGGTGCTCAGTCAAGGCGTGATTGGCAACTGCAGCTCGAAATCAAACCGCTATGCCGAGACGACCGGCTGCGAACGGAACGAAGCAATGCGAACCAGCCATCAGCATGGATCGGCTGTACTCTATCTATTTTTCTGTGCCCCCTCAATCACCGGACCAGATCTAGATGTATATGGGCTGCAGAGAAGGCTCATAGGAAGACCTCGAGGTTAACCTCCAAAGTGCTCACCGGGTATCTGCCATGCCATTTTGGTCAGCAATCTCCCTCGTTGACACGGGACAGGGCGGGCAGGCCATTATACCTCAGATCAAACTTCTCCAGCACGGTCGGATGCAGGACACCGAGCTCGCCGATCCGCTGCAGCTTCCCGCCCAGCCGCACGTAGATGGCGGCTGCGCGCCCCTTGAAGAAGGTGGGCTCGTCGATCTCCTGGATGAAGTAGCCGTCCTGCGGGCTCGGGTTTTCCTTCACCTCGAAGTCAACGCTCTTCCCCGAAAGGCCCTCCTCGTGCGTGACGAAAGCAACGCGCAGCATGGTCATGACGCGGTCCAAGAGGCCGTGGACCACCTCGAAACCGCTCGTCTTGCCGTAGTAGGCCGCCGCCCAGTGGCGCTCGTTCCGCGCCCGCCGCTCGACCGACGGGTCCTTGAAGACGACGTCGGAGGATTCGAAGATCATCAGGGGGAGACGCATCGCCTTGTTCTCGCTCAGGGTCTTAAGCAAACCGGGCAGCAGCGATGTCCGCACGACCTGGTACTCGACCGACTTCGGATTGGCAAGCTTGACCGCTGTCTTGCCGTCATCCTTGCGGTTGAGCCACTCGAAGTTCTCCTCGTGCGAGCACAGGATGAGCGGCATCACCTCCGCCCAGCCGGCCATCGCGCACTCGTGCCGCACGATATCGCTGAGCTTGTTGATCATCAGCGGCTGGCCAATTGTAACGGACCGGTTCGGCGACGAGCGAGGCAGGTTGTTGAAGCCGTAGGCGATGCCAAGGTCCTCCATCTGAGAGCGGCGTTAGTCGACTCCAGTGCACAATGCAGGGGCGGCAGACAGCTTGGCAGGCAGAACTTACCACATCGCATGGGTGCAAGACATCCGCCCTGGTCGGCGGCACCGTAAGCCGGATGAGCTTCGGATCCTCTGACGGCTCGGCGGAGTACGCCATCTTGCTCAGGAGTTTACATATCGAGGCAGGCGACTCGTTGAGCCCGCACACCCCGTTCAGATAATCGACCTCGACATCCATTGTCCGGGTGGCCAAGCTGGGTGTAATGCGAGTGGTGCCGTTGTGCTCCGAAATCACCTTGACCGGTTCAATCGTGAACGGCTCTGCGCAATATTTGGAGAACATAGTGACCATGATGTTGCAGACGATGTCGAGCTTGGTCTGGTCCGTCGCTGTCATGTCGATGAAGACGTTCCTCGTGTTGAGCGTGATTTTGGACCGCTCGCTGTTGATGATGGGGGGAAGGGAGCAAACGTTCCTGTCGGCATCGAGAATCAAGGGGTACACCGGCTTGTCGCGGATAATGTGCAGATATCTGCCGATATGCCTGTCCGTCTCGTAGAAGCTCATCAGCTCCTCGCCGTTGATCTGCTTGGTCTGGTTCAGCGGCACGAAGTTGATGTCTTTGGGCGGGAGCGCCTCATAGGTGAAGGGGCCCTTGATAGTGTCGAGATCGTGCGTTCCGATCCTGCCCCGACCAATGCTTTAGTACTGCAGCGCTAACAAGTCAAACAGCCTCGACGTATCGACTCACGCAACCAGGGTGCGCTGCCTCGCCAAATTCTGATGGAGCTTGTCTTGGAGGCTAATGAAAGAGTCGTAAGAGGCCTGCGTGAACTTGATGTTGCGAAGGATTGCGGCGGCAGCATAGGGGCGAACCAGCGCCGTCTCCTTGCTGATGGTGAGGGTTTGCATCTTGTTCTCGGGAATATCGAGGAGCCTCCAGTTCGGCGTCGCCTGCTTGCCCCGGAAGATGTTCAAGTTCATGGCAATTCCTAGCCAGCTTTCTCAGCATGCCGCCGCTCCAAGCCCTAAGCCCCAGGCAAAACAGAGATATCCTACCCTCAAAGCACAACATGTCGTAGCGGTTGGCGGGTATTTCGATGGCCAGCTCCGGGGGCTGGTCCTTGGGCCGCGCAGGATCATCCTCGGTGTCCTTGTCGAGCTCGATGCCGAATTCGAAGCACAGTTGCTCGAAGCTGTCCCCGGCGAACCTGCGCGCGGTGCCCCGGGGGTCAGATCAGGCCGAGACAAGAGCAGAGACGAGTGAATTCATGCAGGGGTAGGAAGCTGTCTTACTGCTCGCCCAGCTCCTCGAAGAGGGCGTACTTGTCGACGGTGATGGTAGGCATCTTGAGGCACGGGGTGCACGAGAGGTTACAAGGAGTTGTCTAGGCGAATTGGCTTGATGCAGGCCCAGGCAAGCTCGTCCAACACTGCACACCCCACACGATGGCTTCAGTCCGATGCCTCTGCCAGCTGCCCACCAAAAGATGACTCAAAATGCGGGGCATCTTTTTCTGCCGGTTCAGAACCAGACCGCCCAACCTTGGGTGAGCGGGGCCTGAGGGAGTGGGCCTCGCGGCAGCCAGGCTCCACACTGAGAAGGTCTGTGCACGCCTGCAAATTTGCAAACGTGCACAGACCAGGCAGCTGTGTCTATAAATATCCGGCCAGCCCGCCAGATTCTTCCTCTCCTTCTTCCTCTTTTTTTCCTCATACTTACCTTGATCGGGTACACCTGGATCAAGAAGCAGGGGTACCAGGGTGATAGGCCTGCATTGCACATCGTGGAGCCGGTCACCTTGAATTGTCCTTCGGGGCCGTTCCGGTCGTAATTTTTGATGTCTTCCAACTTACCTTTCTTTTCGCTGTGATCGCTGCCGCTGTAGCGACATGGAGAAGAGAAGGCTGCCCGCAGCAGGAATGGGGGATTCGATTAAGTCGGTTATGTGAGATCTGAACGCACATCTGTGCCCTTTGGAGCGATCGGTTTGCCCTGCTCGGGCGGTCCTGGCACTCTGAGTGAGGCACAAGGGGCGGAGCGTAGAACATCGGGTCTTCCATGTCACGGAAGTCAAGAAGAGCTGTTTCTTCCAGGTAGTGAAACCGTCAACTTGTCTCTCGGATTGTGATATTCTTCAGGCCATTCGCTCATGAAAACGGAGACCTCGCAGTGCGAGGGGCGACGTGAGCAAAACACCAGGAGTTTAAAACGGCGCAGAATGTTCAAAACCAAGGAGGGCCGCGAGCTGTGGGTAGATCGTATTCCAACATATTCCAAGACTACCGATTCTATCAAATATGCCTATCAAGAACAGAGGTTTGAGTACCCAAAGCTTTCTCGCCGCAATTAGAGGCATCTTGAATGTCGCGAGTGAGGTGATGCAGGCAGATAGTTGGATGCTGATTCCACCATGAATGCCACACCACACACCAGACCGGTGACGAACAGGCAAGAGCAAGCGAGCAAGCCAAGCAAGCATCAACCCGTACAAGAGAGCAAAGTAAATAAACACTGCCAACCAAAGGTATCAAAGCACGAAATGCATCAGGTATCATCCAAAAGCAACCAGAACACACCCAACAAATGCAACACTGTCTTTCCAACAACAAGAACAACAACAACCCCATCGTCACATCACATCGCCCGCCAGAGAACCACAACAACACGAACACGAACACGACCACCGCCACTTCTACACTAGCACAACAAACCCTCCAACCACTCGCATCCATCCATCCATCATCCCTGCCCCATCTCGTTCTGCGCCATAAACGTCCGGGCCAACTCATCGCCCCCGCGCTCAGCCGCCTCCATCCAATGGATGGCGACGCACATCAGCGCGGGGTCGCTCCGGACATCCTCGACCGCGCCATCCTGCTTCCCCACGCCTCCTCCCGCCCCCGCACCAGCGCCGGCTCCGCCCGAACCAGCGCCGCCTCCCGCTCCGCCGGCGCCCGAGCCGAGCGCACCACCCGGCCCCCCGGCCTGCGAGCCCTGCATCCGGCCCTGCGCAGCAGCGCCCGCGTGCTGGTTGTGGTGGTGGCCGCCGCCGTGGTGGTGGTGATGGTGGTGGTGATACCTGCCGGACCCGGAGCCGGCCCCCAGGCCTCCCGACCTGCCGCCGCCGCCGCTGCCGCCGCCGCTGCCGCCGTACTTTTCGATGACGGCCTGCTTGAACACCTCGCGCGGCTTGGACAGCGGCAGGGTGATGCGCTGGACCAGCTCCGGCTGGGAGAGGTAGCAGAGGGCGAGCTCGCGCTGGGCAGTCGGGTCGCCTTCTTTCGCGGTGATGGTCCACATGCGGGCGGCGTCGGCGAGGGAGTACGTTGATAAGGGTAAGGGCGAGGGAGGGGAGGATGGCGGAGAAGGGGAGGCGGGAGAAGAGGGTTGGTTGTCGCTGCCGGTGGGTGCCCCGGCAGCCGAGTCTGAAACGGTGCTACTCGCCGTTGTGGCCGTTCCGGGTCGGGCCGCGGCGGCATTGCGCTCCTGGGTATACTTCTTGACGATTTCGTCGGCTACTTCGACCATTGTGCGGCACACCTCTTGTTTGAGGTTGAGGGCGGCCAGACCGGCGTCCCAGAAGGCCTTGCCTCGTTCGGTCTTGTCGAGGATCGCCGGAGGCACAAAGGCAGAGATGAACTGCAGATCGCGGAACAGGGTCTTCGGGCGGAGGGACGGATCGCGGAAGAGGGCTCGCAAGATATTCGCGACGGCATCTGTATTCGCGGGGTAGCCGGAGACGACGGAGCGGGTCTCCGTGTTCCCCCCTCCGCCGGACGCTCGACCTGTCTGGGCATGGCCGCCCGTGCCGAAGGTGGGTGCCTGCATCAGCGTCTGCGAGCGCCGTTCCTTGACGTTGTCGATCGTCTCCTCGATTGGCTGGGACCGACCTACCCCGGCTCCCGCCCCGTGCTCCTCAGCGTTAGAGGATGCCGAGCCGAGCTCGGAGCGCGCCCAGGCCAGCCGGGCTCGCCGGGATCCCGAGTTCAGGGACGCTATAATCAGATGCTCCAGCTCAAAGAGCGCATTCAGTTTGACATAGGGATTCGGATGCACGCAGAACATCTTCAGCAGCCGTTGGTAAGCTTTGGTGAACGGGAAGTCCGGCATGGATTCCTTCCTCGACTCCTGGTTCTGTCTCCGCGCCGAGATCGTATCGCTGGTCGCCGAGCTCTCATTGCCATGGACGCTGCCTCCGTGGACGCTCCCCCGGTGACTGCCGCCGGTCCCCTCAGCGCCGCCCAGGCTTTGCGTTTCCGACAGAGCCTTGTCGCTCAGTGCGTCATTCCCACCTGACCCGCGCAGGTCACCGAAGCTCCGGTTGTTCTCGAGAAATCGCTGCTTCAACCCGGATTTGGCAGACTTCCGCTTCTCTCTCACGAGCGCTTTACGCGCTCGGCGTTGAATTGCCTCTCGGCGGTCGATGCACTCCTGGCCCAGGCCCTCGAACCACGCGTCCGTTTCTGATCCGCGGGCGAAAACGAGGTTGCCAAGGTCCGAGAGGAGAAGGCTGGTCAATGTCTGCCGTAGGTCCGCGAGGAAGCGCGATTTTTCCTCGGAAAGCCGCTGCTGGTACACGGTCTCGGCTGAAGAGGTCGATGTACCCGGCCGGCCGGTGGATTGCTGAGACTGGGATGGGAGCTGCTGGTGGTTCGGCGGATAGAATGAGCTGGAGAGGTTGGTCAGACTGGTGGTTGGCGAATGCGCTCCGGATGCGGTAGTTGGAGAAGTAGCCCGGTGTTGGAAGGGTGACCAGAAGGTCGCATTCGGGTCGATCTGGTGGACTGGAGACGATGCGCCGAAATACTCTTGCCCGTCGACGATCTCCGATATGGCGGTGCTGGCTCGCGAAAAGCTGAAGCGACTCGACTCGACCGATAGTTGGCTCATATTGTGTCCGGAAAGGCCGCGCAGATCCCTATCCCTGCTGTTGATGGAAGGCGGCCGGCTAACAGACACAAACCTGCGGTCGGGGTCACTGATGACGCTGAAGGAATCATCCCAGGCGGATTGATTGTCACGATCCCGGTCTCTGGGAGGGTTCTTGCTTGTTTCGAAAGCCCGGCGGTCTCGGGCAAAGAGTTCGCTTGACCAAAGCACAGGTCCATCGATGATGCTGTCGCCGACCAGTTTGCTGACGCAGCTGTCCACCTCGCAGCAGAAGCGGTGTATGCGCTCCTCGCCTTGGCAGAAGTTCTCAATGCCGCATTGCTGCAGCCAGCGGGCCGTCTTTTCTGCCTGCTCGTCGCGGAGCTTGTTCGGGCCGCCTTGCTCTTCCGGCGCCGCCAGCAGGTCGAGGACCTGGGACTCCGTCCGAAAGATGTAGTTGGATGAAGGGCCCCTCTGCATGTGGCTCTTGATGCGCTGGAAGGAGGACCACCGCCGAGGCGCGCCCATCGTCTTGAGCGCGGCGGCAACGTTCCGCGAGTCCTCGTACGGCGCAGAATTGCGAACATCGGTGACGTACCACATCTTGTCTCGCAAGGCTCGCAGGCGGCGCATCATGCTTTCGATCAACCCTTCGGCCCGCTCTTGGCTTTGCTTAAGCCAGACAAGCCAGGCATCGTATTCTTCTATTGCTGCGGCGGAGCGGCGGATCGAGTCCCGCGGCCCGCGAGAGAAGATATTCAGCAATGCCGCAAATCCATCGCGACGCAGGCTCTCGGACGACAGGGCATTGAGCTGTTGCAGCGTCCTCCAGTACAAGTGTGCGGAGACGAAATCGGATTGGGCACGGGACTGGGAGCAGGCTGCCGTCAGCATGGTGATGAGTGGGGACTGGTTTTCGGCAGCCTGCTCCGCTTCTTTCCCTTTGGCGCTCTTGGGAGGACTTCCGGCGACGCTGCTCGCCATGCTTGCGGCTCGCTGACGGTACGGATTTCGACTCCCCATCGTCGTGATGATACGGTTCTTGGAGCGGTACTTCTTGAGCGTCGACGCTCGGTTGCTGAAGGTCTGCTGCTTGGTGCCATCGCTCTCCAGACTCTGGGGGATCTCATATTCCTGGACCAGCTTGAGAATAGAGTCACGCAGTTGATGGTAATCCTTGTCGAGCTCCGGACGACCGTCATCATCGGTCTCCTCGCCTTCGGTATCACTGGTATTGGACGAGGTGTCCCCCTCATCGATCTGGTCGTCCAGGTCGAACGTCATGTGCGTGGACAGTTTACTTCCATCTGCCGAGATAAACAACACGGCCCACCGCTCGGCGCACGGATGGCACAAGCCGTACACGACATCCTGCCCCAGGGTCTGTGTCATTTCGTGCATAGCCAGACGCAGCCGATACCCGTCTTCTTCGTAATTGTTGGGCTTGGGGGGTTCCTGAGCGGACGGGGAATAGCGACGCGGACTACCTTCCTCCAGAAGCGGCTCCCTGGATGTGGTGGCGTCGCTGAAGGACGACTCGGCACTCGTACTGAGGACCGACATAGTATCAAACGTGCTGGGCGCAGTCCTGATAGACATGGGCTGGGAGACGGCAGAAAAGCCAGAAATCGAGGGTGCGCCGGACCGTAGGCCGCTCGAATGGGCCGACTGCGGTCTCCGTTCGGGAAAGAGCGCATTGACAAGGGTGGCTAGGTCCGCCGGGCTGATCACCAAATAGGGGTGGACCTCAACCGTCTCCCTGAGGGAGGTAATGGACCGTGCGGGCAGGAGCCGAGGTTTCTTCTGGAACCTAGACGAGTCCTTGAAACGGTTGTAGATACTCTCGATATGGGACTTCACCTTGGGCGGGGTCGATACCGGAGTCTTGCTCTGCAGCAGATCAACAACGTATTTCTGGGCTTGCATGGCAACCGTCTTCAGGATTTTCTGACGGCCATATTCGGTGATGTGATGCTCGGCCATCATGCCGTAGGCCTCGGGGTGGATGACTACGCCGAGAAGCCAGACCGTAAACATGTACTTTGCGATCAACCAACGACGGGTGCTCTCCACGTATTTCCGATCCAGGCGTTTCAGGATCTCATTCCCAAGCTCAAGCAGGCCTTCAGGGATGCCCGTAGCGTCCTCGTCATCGATGACCTCAAAGAGTTCGTCGACGGCCCGGGTGTAAAACTCCTCGGCGGCGATTTGGTCCTTGGGCGTCCAGTCCGAGAGGTTGAAGCGGGTCCCATGCTGGTCCTCGGCGCGGTCAAGCAGAAAGGCGCCGTCCTCGAGGATCTTCATGAGGTACCATTCCATGTTGGACCTTCCGGCCCAGTCACGCATGGAGACCCAGACATTGAGCACCGCAGTGACAGTCTGCTCATTACCCGTCGTCGACGAGGAGATCAGGCGGGCGCAGGCGTTGGCCCACGTCACGGTCCGACGCTTGTCCTCCGCACTATCGGGCCCTGCGGAATTAGCGAAGCAGGTAAAGATCAGGGCCGAGATGGGATCGTGGCGTTGGAAAGAGAGGAGGCGCTCAATGGCGCTACGTTCCCTGCCTCCGCCGGCGGCTCCGTTGGACCCGCTGCCGAACACCGAGCCAGCCGCCGCACCAGACGGAGAAAAAGTGGAACTGCCCGAGGGAGCGCGATTAGGAGAGCGACTGTGGTATGGAAGAACGGATTCGATTGGCTCGAGCATCTGGTGGAAGCTCGTGAGCGCCGCGAGTTCCGCGTTTTTGAGTGACCCGATGCGTGTGGCCAAATAGTCCGGGTTTGTCCTAATCTGGGTCAGAAAATGCAAGAACGCCTCGCGGGCGGAAGCAGAAAGGTCGTTCAAAAAAGGGGTGCCAGCGTTTGGCGAGGCGGCCGACCCGGTGACGGATCCGGTGGGGGTGTCCAAGTTCTCGGACGAGGCCAGCCCTGGTGGCTGCAAGAGTTCCATCTCTGGCTCCAGCAATGCGTAACGGCGGGTCTCGTCGCAGCTCCTCCGAACATCGATGACAGCGTTGTACAGGGCTGCAAAGGTCTTCTTGTCGTCCCCGCGAAAGCAATCAACCAGGTTGCGGTGGGCCATTTCTCCACACCTCATCAGTCGGGCAGATAGAGCAGTGGAAATCAGACTCCTCTGGAGGCGGATTCTGGTGTTTGCGCGCTTGCGCTCCTGGTACTTGGAGAGGCGCACAAGGTGCGCCAGCTCCTCCAGGCTTGTCCCCTCATCATTTTCCGGGCCGAGGTTCGAGTTTGTGTACAGTGACACATCGGTTATCAGTGGGCGCAGGAACTTCATGTTGCCATGATTGTCGTCCGGTGGGGACGGGGGGGACCCCGTGGTCTCGAGACTGTCGGAGGAATCCTTCGGCGCCGGCGTCGGCGCTGGTGACGGCGCGCTTGCTTGGTCAATAATGGGCTTGCTGCGGCTTGCCATGGAACTCGGGGCGTGCAAGACCGAAGCACGCCTGGGCAGGTCATCGATGCGGCGCCCGGGGCCATTCACGGAATCATTGCTGGCGCGGGACGGGCTCCTCGACCGCAAGCGGCGGGAGCGCGACACTTCGACATGGTTGTCGGACGGGGACGGCGTGGGCGACCTCGAGGCTGGCGTGGTAGGAGCTGATCGCGCTGTGTCGCGGTGGGACAGGTTAGCATCGGCACAACCGACGGGTTCCTCACATTTATTCCTCCCAACAAACATACGCGGCGACGGATGAATAGCAACGGGCGACGAGAGAGACCGCTGCATGGATATCATAATGGGCCCATGAGGGGAGTCGGGCGGGCGATTACGATCGCCCATATGCCTGCCGCAGGATGAGCGTTAAGAGGAGGGCAAGAGAAAGCTCGATTCGAGAGCCGCCGGCTGGGCGCTCTCCTGCAGAGGAGAAGAAAAAGCAGAGGGGTGAAGATTTGTCGCGCGGGTTGTTCTGGACGGTCGTCGGCGGGCCGTGAGTGCGGCAAAGGAAAGCTTCGGCTCTGGCCCGGCGTGCGACCCAAGTTCCCGTTCCCAAGGTCTTGGGCTCATGTGTACCGCAGGGTCATGTTATCGTGAGGAAAAGGAAGGAACGGCGAGGGCTCTGAAGCGTCGCAAGTGTGGCCCGCGCCGCAGCGGAGACTCAAGGGATGACGTTGCAGGGCGCCGCTGGGGCGCGTTGATGTGGATGGGCGGGAGCAAAGGGAGGAGGAAGCGTAAGGGAGATGTTTCCCTGCAGCTCCAAGCAATAGGGACGGGAGGTCTGTCCTGCTCTCGCGTTGATGTACTTGTGTACTGCCTCAGCAGGAGAAGCGTGGGGTAAGGGACGGCCAGCCACTAGCCCAGGCCACGGGGTCGCTAGCCCTGATGCGGAAAGGTGCAGCGGCGCGGTGGGACAAGCCGCTGGGCTTCTCTCTTCCATGGTGTCATGCTTGCATCCCTGCCTTCAGGCACACGTCCATTTCCAACCTGGCAATGCGGCGCTGAGTTGCGAGGTGTGCGCTGGCTGGCGAGCCGCTGCACCACAATTTCCTCCTCGCACCAGTGCCGAATAGGCTTTGAAGAATGGCGCGATTTCTGCTTTCGAAGACTCGGGCGCAGGTGCTGTGAGTCCGCGGTCTCGGCATCTCCGTGTTCGCCAATCCACGCCTTTTGCTCCTGCTCAATCCCTTGTTCGATGTCATCGCACCAAGCTTTCGATGACACCAGGGCTCTCTCTTCCCCTTGGTCAACAACGAACTGCCTTGCTTAATTGCAAGCAGACTCTGCATCTTTCTTTTCCGCCCTTAAACTTGCTTTTGCTCCCCCTAGACTTCGGTCTCCCGTGCCTAGTACTCGTGCACCGTGGATGAGGCCTGCTGAAGAGCCGGTATGGGCGGAATGAGAGGGTGGCTGCCCCAAAATCATCCATGGATGCCCGCCCAGACCAGCAAACGACCTTGACCGGTGCCTGAAGTGCCAACGCACACTCATATCCCGAGACATACATTTCGCACTGCCATCAGACAATATCTGAGCCCTCGTCCTCAACGCCCTTTTTGTCTCGACTGGGCGCCTGAAGGGGTCGGCGAGCGACTTGTCTGCCAGCTTTGAGAGGTTCCGAGTCTCTCATTTTCAGACCACAGCCCCCCGCTGCGCTGGCTTTGCATGTCGCCCCACCTTCCCGTTGCCCAGCGCCCCAGTTTTGGGCGGGCAACAGCCTGAACACCGTCCAATCTGCGCGGTCCACGACGATGGAACCTCGTTGCATGCCCGACATGCCCGACCAGGCGAGCACCCAGCATGCCAACTCAGCGTCCCATCGCCAATCAAGTGCCGCCACCCTACCCGCCTCTCCCGCTTGCCTGCCGTTGCAGCAGACCCGGCTGGGGGGCCGCCGGCTTTTCGCAGGTGGCCGCTCACCCTCAGCCGCCGTCCGTTTGACGCATCTTGTCCGAGGAAAAAGGGCGGTCCGGTCGATGAGAACTTTGCGAGCGAACGCAATGTGCGACGGCCCTTGCGCGAACTGTCGGATTTCCAACGGCCGAGATCTCGCAGAACGTGATCCACCTACGTCAGGCTGCTCTGGATAAACCTGAGCTATTTACTGTGTAGCAACCCAGCTCGCGGGACTCGGCTTCGGCAGCGCAACAGCAAGTTTCTAGGTCTGGACCAGCTGCGAAGTTTTATTGGTTGCTGTGTCCCGGTGCTCTTCCGTGCTTCGGCTCGGGTTGCCACGGGCGCGCGCCTATCGTCGAGTCATCTGTGTCTTGTCCCACCATCCAAAGCTGCTTTCTCACACCACGAGGTGTTAGCGCTGTCTGCGATCTGCAGGCTCTGGAGCGGGCCCGCCATGACCATTGGTGAACTTCATCGGTGAACTCGAAAGAACACGTTTTTTTGACGGATCCTGCCTGCCCTGCACTCCAATGTGTGTGTACTGCTTGTTGTCTGTTCACCGGCTGCATTGCGCGCCAAGCCCAGCTGCCCGGCTCCGCGTCCTGCTTTTGCGTCCATCGTCCCACACACCTACTTCTCCTTCTCGCAGGCCTCTCGTGGTCGGGTAATAATGTACGGTACGGATTCCAGACTTGCGCACAGCACAACCTCCAGCGCATCGGGATGCCCTGCCCCTTCCCCCCTCCCCTTCCTCCCCAACAAAAAAATCCGCCGATCTTGCGGTGTGTACGCACAGATTCTGCGAACCCAGCCCCGTTGATGCCTTGCCCTACGAATGCCTCACACATGGCGGCACTGTCTTGGTGCTGGAATATCAAGCATGCAAGATGCATAACTATACCGGGTACTATTACGTACTGCGGTATGTTGGAAGGCAGAACAGGCAGGCCAGCTCGTGATGGGTCGCAGGTATTGGCGTCTGCAGCCATCTTATGATGGTGGCCAGGGACAAGGTCGAGTTGAGTAGCGGTTACTTCTCGCCTGCGTGGCCATTGCATTGAAGCGCCAAACATCGCCAGGGTTTGCTGGAGGGCAACGTGTGTCAAGTCATTGATGAAGTGGAAGTACCGCAACGACAACCCCTCATCCCCGCCATCGTCCCAAGACGCAACCGTTAACCGCCCAGCCCGATCCCGGAGATCGCACGTCCAATCCCAACCGCCCACCCTGCCAATCCTCCCGCTAGCCGTATGCAAGTGATGTCTGGCCGGTTTCAACTGCAAACAGAAGACGACCGTGACGAGAACGCCGGCGCGGCAGAAAGAAAGGTTGTTAGCCCGGCCGCAGGACCGGCCGCATGAGCCAGCCAGCACCACCCCGACCCCCCGGGCCGGCCGTCCCCGTTCTCCCTCGTCCTGCCCATTGACCCCGGTGATAAACCACAGAGATGGAAGAAAAAATAACAAAAAGCACATGACTTGCTCGTCCTGCACCGGATCACCCGGCGTCACTTCCCGGCTGCATGAACCTCCTCACCCCTTGCCCTTTCCCCTCCCCTCCCCTCCCCCACCTCACACCTTTCCCCGCCTAACCCCCTCCTACGCAGACCAGGGTGCTTCCTTCGACAAGCGATTAATCACTCACTCACCCCTGCCGAAGCGGACGTCAAAGTCCTTAAGCACGCTCATGATGCTGGCCGCCTCCACCTCGATTGGTGCCCGCCCGTCCCGCCCTAGGCCCCGGCCTCCCGCGGGACCGGGCTGGGGCCGCGGGACAGGCAAGGCCTTGAGCTTCGGCAGCCAGGAGCCAATGTCGTCCGCTGCTCGGTCGAAGTGCCGGTGGCTGGACAGCGTCTTGTAGGCGTCGGCGCAGGAGAGGCTGAGGCCAAGGCGGGGGGCGGCAGCGGAGCTGTTGCTGGTTGTCCCTGAGGCGCCGGTGGTTGTTGTAAGGAGCGGGACGTTAGCAGCCTTCTCGGACTGGTCCTGACCAGCCTTGCAGCAGCCGCCTGGCCCACCGTTGCCGCAACATTCGCCCCTGTTGCCCCCGGGGTTGTTTCTCGCGAGATTGGCTGCCAGAGAGCGGCAGAAGAGGCCGGACTTGGGGTCAGCAAGACATTGTGCGCATGTGCCGGGCCCGTTTGGTCCACAGCCCTCCCCGGCTCCGGCAGGCGGCCTGGTGCTGGCAGCCTGCTGCAGTGACCGGAGACCAGGAAGTTTGATAGCGCCCGTCGCTGTGACCTCCATGGGCGGCGGTACGACGTCAGTATCCGACGGGGGAGGCGTGTGCATTTGCGTCTGTTCAGCGGTCGGCTGGCTCGCCGGTGCCGGCATAGAGGTGGTCGTTATCATTGTATCCGCGCACACGCAATATGTGCCCTCCTTGCAGAACCCACAGGGATCTCTAGGCTCAATCGACGGCAGAGGCTGTAGTTGGGACTGACGTGGTGGGGAAAAGATAGACTGCGGCGGTTCTGCGGGGCCGCGGGAGGAGAACATGGCGGTAAAGTCTGTCTCCATGGCGGTTTCAGCATTGGGGCGTTGACGCTTCTCCTCCGGTGATGGTGAGGACCGCGAGCTCGGCGGCAGTGGCCGTTTCAGGTCGGTGCCAGCCACGGGTGCTTGAAGTGCCTCCTCGAGACACTCGCACCTGGTGCCCAGCGAGCACTTCCCGCACCCCATAGCCATGTCTGTATTTCGGAGAACTTCCTCTGCGCAAGCACACGAACCGTTCGCCTGGCAGCCGCCGCAACCTAGATCCGCCGTCCCCGTGCCCTCTTCTGCAGGCGAGACTATCTGCGAGATGGCGAACGGTTGGGCCAGCGGGGGCCGGGATTCGGCAGCGGGCATAGAGTGTGCCGCGACATCTGGGGGAGCCGGAGGCAGTTGCCGCACAGTCTCTGGCCCTCCGACCGGAATCGGCTGTGACGACGCCGGTATCAGGCCGCCGCTCCGTCCCGCTGCCTGTTGGTGAGCGTCCCAGCTTCCCGTCATGCTAGCGCGGCCTTGTCGCTCCTTATCCAGCATTGACTCCAGCCAGTGGCATCGTGACTGGAGAGTCTGCCTCTCAATCTCCAAATGGCTGATGCGCTCCTGCAACTCCTTAACGGTCCGTTCGTGGGCTGCCTTTTGCGCCTCTATCTGTTCCTCCAGCTCCCCAACTCGGGCTGCTCTGCGCTCCCGGAACGCCCTCTGCGCAGCCCGGTTCTGGGCCTTGCGCTTGGTTGGCGGGGTGTCAGTAGCAGGCTTGCGGCCTGGTTTCGGCCTCGGAGGTATGACCCATTCCTTGCTGGTCATGGTCCTCGACTGCGGCACGGGCGCTGGCGAGCTGGCGGCCGGCGACGCCATGGTGGCCATCGCTGGTGAAGGCTTGATTGGAGGGGCTTTGTTTGCTGCGCCGGGCCGGATAGCGATTGGAGCGGCCGTCGAACCTGATGACGCGGGAGTGGAGACATTCGATGGGGATGCAGCTGAAGCGGGGCTGGACATGGCACTCGGCGAGTCCGAGCTGCGACCGGTGGTGATTGACGGCGCTCTCGCCGGTGCCGGGCCAGCCTGGTCGGCCCCATGCGGGACGCCAGCAACGATGGCTGCCATGCCGAGACACGCGAGATCAGCCTCAGCCGCGGAGGAGGTCGTCGTTGACTGGCTCCAATTCGCCGCCACTCTGCAGCGTAATTCTAATGCCGCACTGTATCTGTGCTTGACGGCAGAGCTTTCCCGATTGAGGAACCGGTAGTTCTCAAAACAATGTCTTTGAATGAGAACAAGTGGTGGCCGGTTCCCAGATAACGCCAGTGGGATGAGGCTGGATGCTCGGAATGCTGCATGCGATGGCCGCAGGATGAGCAAGCAGAAAACCCCGCGCGGTTGGGCCTGGAAAGAAGGCTTGGTCCCACGAAAGAATTGGGATCAGCTCAGAAGCCAGGAGGTTTTGATGTTGTGACTGGAGCGTTGCCGTCGTGCCGATTAAGAGGGGCCCTGAAAAAACGCAGTGCCAGTGGGCGAAAACTTTGAAGGGATGAAGAATTGAAGATTGAGAAGGTGCTGCACATCCCTGGGCGTGGAACGCGTCAATGAAGAAGCACCTTCGAGTTCCGACCGAGGAACGGCGACAAGGAAAATTTCGGCAGCGAGGCCGGATGCGTGGCCCAGGAGAGTAACTAAGGCCACCCACGGCTATCCTTCGGCAGAGACGAGATGGAGATGGTGCTGATGCTCCACTGATTGATTGATAAGATTATAAGCAAGCGCCGTTCCTTGACGGGATTAGTGGGGCCAGGCGGGGGCCAATCCTGCATCCGTCGCACGGAATGGTACATCTCCGAATCATTCGAATCATTCGAGCGAGCTCGGAGCGGGCTCAAAAGGTTATGACTCCAAGGCCTGAGCCCAGATACCCGCCCCGGGGGTGAACTCCGAGGAGACGAGTAGGCAAGAGGACTCGTACTACCATTGACTGGAAGGAGAACATCAAGCTGCCGCCCCAAGGCCTCGACGCATTTGCGGGCTGCTGATCTTTGAAGCTGCGGAAGTCCACGCATCTGCTTGCGCGTCTCGGCTAACAATCATACACAGTACTGCTACAAAAGCGAGTGCTTCAATGCGCTAGCCGAAGCCAAACGGTTGAACATCACCCCCACGGAGCATCTGATGGGCAGAGAACTGGGCTACAGAAAACGTACCACGCACGGACCATCAGCGCCAAGAGCCACCTGCTGCCATTCAAGCAGCAGCACAGTAACTTGATCAGCACATCAAGAAGCGCATCAGCCTTCCTGCACCCCTTTCCAAGACAGACGGCAGACCTCTATCACAGTCGAATGGCTGCCAGTGTTCGCTCACGACCCAATTGCCTCTAGTCCGCCAAGCAACTCTACCCGGCGTCACCATGTCCCACCTCAACGTCCTCTCCCCGCGCTCCCGCCCACCCTCATCAGCCTCCAACGTGCTCTCCCACTCAGAATACAACCCCTCTTCCTCCCGCACCGACATATACGCCTCCCCCCGCGACGACGACGACGACCACGATGAGGAGGAGTCAGACGAAGACACCCCGCTCCCCTTCCCGGCCGCGCTCTCCCGCGCGGACTTCCTCGCCCCCGACTTCGACGCGGCGGCCTACCTCTCGGCGCTGCACACGGGCGGGCCGGCGGCGCGGCACCAGACGCTGGAGGACCTGCGGGCGGAGCTGCGCGACCGCAGCGCGGCCATCAGCGCGGAGCTGCTGGAGCTGGTCAACGCCAACTACGCCGCCTTCCTCGGGCTCGGCGGCGAGCTGCGCGGCGGCGAGGAGCGCGTCGAGGACGTGCGCGTCGCCCTGCTGGGCTTCCGGCGCGCCGTCGAGGAGCTGCAGGCGCGCGTCCGCGAGCGCAGGCTCGAGGTCGCCCGGGTCAACCGCGAGCTCGGGGAGGTCAAGGGCGCGGTCGAGCTGGGCAGGCGCATGTTGGAGCTGGAGGAGAGGGTGAGCGCGCTGGAGGGGAGGCTTTTGGTTGAGAGCGTCGGTAAAGGGAAGGGGAAGGGTAAGAAGGTGGGGCATGGGGGTGAGGATGGCAAGGGGCATAAGGATGAAGAGGAGGAGGAGGAGGATGATGATTACTGGGCGGAGGACCTTGACTCCGTCGGGAGTGATGAGGACGATGAGGAGACAGAGGAGGATGGTGGAGGCGTTGGGTTCGTGAGCAGCAGCCCGTCGAAGCTGGCCGCGATGGCGAGAGAGTATGTCTTGATAGAAGGGCTTGCCAACTCGATTGGTCGGGACCTGCCGTTCGTAAAACGGATGGAGGAGAGGATGGCGCGGTGCCGCAACACTATATTGCTCGACTTGAGCACGGCACTCAAAGAGGCGCGCAGGGCCGGGCCGAAGGGACAGGGGCGTGTGCTCAGATACCTGGGCATATACAGGGTCCTCGACGCGCAGGCCGACGCGGTCAGGGTGTTGAAGGAGAAATCACGTCACCAATGAAATCACAATCAGAATCCGATTCCAAGCCATCCGACACGCTTTGTTTTCATGAGATTATGGTACACAACATACATCTATGATACAGGAATGCTACATGACGGATTGCAGGTCCTCGGGCTTGATCGCCGCGTCGGTGGGTAGGAATTCGCCATTTAAGCTAAAACCTGGGCCGTTAGTCGAGCTCAGCACGACTTCGTCCAGCGCTTTCGGGTGATTCTCGTCCGAGTTGTTGATGTCCTCCTTCAAGAGAGACATGAACGTCTTGACGTTGGCAGACAACATCTGCGGCGTGAAACCCAGCTGGCCGATTGCTATCCTCACCACACCGTCGCGTTCCTTGTATTCCTCTGCACCGATGAGCTCGTTCATGGTAGTCTTGAGGTCCCTCGTGATGGTCCTGGTTTTTGGGTTGGGCATCAGCCCTTTCGGGCCGAGAATCCGGCCTAGGTTGGCCTTCTTCAGCGCATCAACGCTGTCCACGTGGCAGATCAACTTGTTGAACGGGATGTTGCCTTGCCGGATGCTCTCGAACAGGCTCTCTTCTCCCACGGCGACGGCACCAAGCTCCTTTGCCTCGGCCGCCAGCGGGCTGTCCTCGGGGCAGATGACACCAATGCGCGTGTCCTGCTTGGTGGCGAACGGCAGGCGGACGCGGTTTCGGATAACCGGACCACCCTTGTGTGCTTTCAACTTGACGGCGAGCTCGTACTTGACGACGTTGGGCGGCCGGCCGACTTCGAAAGCACGGAGATACCTGCGAAGAGAGTTAGCGTCGGAAGGAGGAGCGGGACAGCGGGACTGCTTGGGATTGAACATGCCTCATGGCGTCACAGAGCGAGTACTGTTGTGCCGCCGACAGGTCGTAGGAGCGGTAGGTCTTGTAGGTCCTCTTCTTCTTTACGGGCCGCTTGCGCATGCCGCCGCCGCCAGACGCATGCCGGACCAAAGGCGCCGCCGCCGACGGCAGGAGGAATCTGGGTACTGTCGAGGACACGGTCGGCCTGGCCGGCGCGGCAAGGCTCAGCCGTGCTAGCGAAGCAACGCACTGGTTGAGGGAAGCCATCGTGCGGAACGCCGGGGTCGAAACGCGAGGCCACGCAGTGTCGCGGACTCGGCGCCAGACCGTGCAATTGACTGGTGTTGCAGTTCCTCAGAAAAAAGTTGGGCCAGAGCGGCAGCATTTTTGGAGCCTGGAATCCCAGGCGCTGAAAGCGACAGAGCCATCGACAGGGGTTCAGGTTTCGGACCAGGGTCGGCACTCACCGCCCGGCGAAACCGGGGTTTTGCTGCCCCGCCATTGAGGGGATGTTCCTGGGCCACTAACCCCTCCAAACTTTTGCAGGCATTCAAGACCAAGTGACTCAAGCCGGCGAAATTGGACGGAGGAACCGTGAACACCGTCCGACTCTCCCGTTCCGCAGCGTACTGTCCTGCACCTCCGCCAACAGCGCACGAAATAATGAAGCTGGACGAGCTCAAGCCCCTGGAGGCCCTCCTCACGGGCGATTTTCGCCAGATCGAGCCCCACCTGCAGGCGCTCGACAAGCACCTGATCCTCCGCACTTACCTCGATGGCTACACGCTTGGCGACATCGACACGAAAATTTGGCTGGCACTTCGTGGCAACCGTGCTGCCGTTTCGTTTATCAAGCGCGGCAGCCTGGTCAACCTCGCCCGCTGGTTCAACTTCATCGAGGAGAACCACCCCGAAATCCAAGCTGAGGTGAAGGCAAAGGATGCGGCGGCCAAGGCCAAGGTTGCCGCGGCGAGCAAGGCCGGCGGGAACTATGCGCTAGCTCTGCAGAACGCCGACAAGGGAGTCGTGACGAGATTCCTACCCGAGCCCTCGTGAGCCACATCCCGGACCTCTCGCCGGACCCGGCATGTTCAACAACTGACAAAGCGGCCAGGGGATACTTGCACATCGGACACGCCAAGGCCGCACTCCTCAGCGACTACTTCGCTCACCAAGCCTACAACGGGACGCTGCGTCTGCGCCTCGATGACACCAACCCGTCCAAGGAGAAGGAGGAGTACCAGGACGCCATCATCGAGGATCTCGCGCTGATGGGCATCAAGCCCGACACGCTCTCTTACACGTCGGACTATTTCGACTACCTGTACGAAATGTGCGTCCGGCTGATCAAGGAGGGCCATGCCTATGCCGACGATACCGACCAGGACACGATGCGCGACCAGCGCTTCAAGGGCATCGCGTCCAAGCGCCGCGACAGGAGCGTCGAGGAGAACCTGCGCATCTTCGAGGAGATGAAGCAGGGTTCCGAGGAGGGCCTCCGGAACTGCATCCGCGCCAAGATCTCGGTCGATAACCCGAACAAGGCCATGAGAGACCCGGTCATCTACCGGTGCAACGTCGAGACGCCGCACCACCGGACCGGCACCAAGTGGAAGATGTACCCCATGTACGACTTCGCCTGCCCCGTCGTTGACAGCTACGAGGGCGTGACCCACGCGCTGAGGTCGACCGAGTACACCGACCGAAACCCGCAGTACCAGTGGTTCCTGGATACGCTGAAGCTGCGGCAGGTCTACATGTGGGACTTCGCCCGCATGAACTTCATCAGGACCTTCCTGTCCAAGCGCAAGCTTGCCAAGCTGGTCGAAACCGGCAGGGTCTGGGGCTGGGACGACCCGCGCATGCCCACGATCCGGGGCGTGCGCAGGAGGGGCATGACCATCCCGGCGCTGCGCGACTTCATCATCAAGCAGGGCCCCAGCCGGAACGTGGTCACCATGGACTGGACGACCTTCTGGGCGAGCAACAAGAAGGAGATCGATCCGATCGCCCCGCGTCACACGGCCGTCCTGCAGAAGGACGCGGTCAAGGTGACCGTCACCGGGAGTGGAGCGCCGGCGGAGCCTTACTCCGCGGTCAAGCCGAAGCACCCCAAGAACAGGGAGGTGGGCACCAAGCAGGTCGTCTTCGCATCCGAGCTCCTCCTGGACCAGGCCGACGCCAAGAGCTTCAAGGACGGCGAGGAGATCACCCTCATGGCCTGGGGCAACGCCTTCGTGCGCCAGATCGCCCCCGGCGACCCGATCCCGAGCCTCACCTGCGAGCTCAACCTGGCGGGCGACGTCAAGTCGACCGAGAAGAAGATCACCTGGCTCGCCGCGCAGGGACAGAAGCTGGTGCCGGCCGAGCTGTGGGACTTTGACTACCTCATCACCAAGGACGTCCTGCAGGAGGAGGACAACATGGAGGACTTTTTGACGCCCGTGACCGAGACGATGGAGGACGCGTGGTGCGACGAGGCGGCGGCGCACCTGAAGAAGGACGACATCATCCAGCTCGAGCGGCGCGGCTACTACCGCGTCGACAAGGGGCTCGGCGACTGGAAGGACGGCGAGGAGGGGCCCAAGGGCAAGCGCCTGGTGCTGTTCTGCATCCCGACGGGCAAGACGGGGCCGAAATAGAGGGAAGATGGGTATGTGGGGTGAGAACATATGACAGATAAAATAGAGCTGATATCGAATGCTACTGATGATGCGTTGCAGGAGCGGCAGTGAGTCTGTGAGTTGGCGCTGTTGCAGCGAGCTGCCGGGCCTCACTATATGATTCGACGGTAGTACTTGTGAGCATGATGCCACACCGCTCGGGCCCTCAGCTCTTGAGCCCGCTGGCGTCCAACAACATTTCTCCCGGAAGAGGACCGGAACATGAAAACGGTCGTCTGAATGCCCCTGACGGAGAAGTGGGGCGGGTTTTCCGCATCAGGCTGCGCCGCTGGCTTCTCTGCAGTTGCTCTTTACCGAGGAAGTCAACCTCGCAGCAACCGTCTCCTCCTGCCATGGCTTCCCTGCCATCCCGCGCTCTGACATGTCACAGCCGCGCAGTTTGCTCTACCGTCGTTTTGCCGCATGTAGCTTACTCGACGCTGTCCCAGCCACGTTTTCTCTACCGTCCTCTTGAGGACGTCGAGAGGCTCGAGTATTATCAACCGGGGGGATACCACCCGGTAGACATCGGCGATCGCTTCCATGGACGGTACCGAATCGTCCACAAGCTCGGTCACGGGACGTTCTCCACGATATGGCTGGCCCGCGACGAGCGACTGTCAAAGTACGTCGCCATCAAGGTGTGCACCGCCGACGCGAGCCGGCGTGAAATCGGCATTCTCTCTCACTTGAACGATCCCGCGCATGGGAAAGCTGGGCGGCGTGAAGAGGCATTGACTCCTACCATTCTCGACCGGTTCGACGTCCAAGGTCCCAACGGCACGCATCTCTGTTGTGCGACTGCCCCGGCGAGATGCAGTCTTGCTGATGCAAAGGAGGCTTCGATCTGCCGCCTCTTCCAATTGGATGTTGCTAGGTCGCTGGCGGCTCAGCTCGCCCTCGCTGTCGCTCATATTCATGAGCGAGGGGTGGTCCATGGAGGTGAGTTTGCAACCTTGCATCTTTCGTTCTCTCCTCCCCCTTTTCTTTTTCTTTGTTTTTTCTTCTTTTTCTTTTTTCCTTTTTTTTTTTGTGTTTCTTCTTTTCTCTTTTCCTTTTTTTTTTTTTTTTTTGAGGGCCGGGTATTGCATTTCGACCTATTAGACGTTGCAAGAGGCCGTTCCCGTCTATAAACTTGCCTACATTCATGCCCGCTATATCAGACCCTGACTCATGCAAACAACAGACCTTCACCTCGGTAACATCTTGCTTCAGCTCCCCGCCGGTCTCGACAGCCTCTCGGCAGAGCAATTGTACGAGAAATATGGAGCGCCTGAACCGGAACCCGTGGTCCGACGAGACGGAAACCCGCTCCCGCCCGGCGTCCCTTCACATGGCGTCCCGCCCGTGTGGCTCGGCGACCGATGCGAAAGGATCCGCCTCTGCGATGCGAAACTGGTTCTCGCAGACTTCGGCGTCGCCTTTCGTCCGTCGAGCGAGCAAAGATACAAGTCTCACACGCCGCTTGAGCTCCGGCCGCCGGAAGCCCGGTTCGAGCCTTCCACGCCCCTCTCGTTCCCCTCGGACATCTGGAGCCTGGGATGCACCATCTGGTCTCTGCTCGCACACAGGTCGCTCTTTGACGTCCTGCTCGCGACGGAAGACGACGTCACGGCCCAGCAGATCGACGTGCTTGGGCCCTTACCCGACGAGTGGTGGGACAAATGGGAAGCGCGGTCCAAGTACTTTGCGGAAAATGCGACGCCGGTCGAGGGCCGATGTGTCTGGTCGTGGGAACGCCGGTTTGAGCAGTGGATACAGGAGCCGCGACGCGACAAGGGCATGGCAACGCTGGATGAGAAGGAGAGGGAGGCGTTTGCTGCCATGGTGCGGTGGATGCTGCAGTTCAGGCCGGGGGATCGGCCGAGCGCCAAGGAGGTGCTGCAAACGGAGTGGATGCGGACGTGGGCGCTGCCGGAGGTCGTCGTTAAAGAGGTCCCGCCAAGACTAATTTCGGAGACTGCCGCATACAAGTAATTACAAATCGGCAGGCCGCGACGACTTCGAGCAACATCAACAACGAACAATCGCAAAGACTCGTTGCAACAACTTTACAAAAACTCAACCAAATCAAAAAAAAAAGAAAACGAGGATAACCCGTACCCTAGCTATAACCTGCATCCTAACCTTAACCTAAGCCCTAACTAGCGGGGGGTTGGCGCCGCCCCCCGCACCCCTGGCGAACTAACCCTTGGCGATAGAGCAAACGCCTTGGCGATGGTGGCTATGTAATAACGTTGTAAAAACATAGCCGACAATTGGCCGAAATTAGTCTTGGCGGGACCTCTTTAACGTCCACCCTGCCGGAGTGTGAAGAGATTTGGAGCTGACCATCCTTGCCTGATAGAGCGGGAGGAAGATGCGCAGCCTATCATTACGGGATACAAGAGACCGTCGAATTAAACTAACGGTAGTTTTCAGAGCCTGCCGAGATGCGTTTGGTCCGGGCCGTCAGTAACGACGATCGGCTCGGCTTGGCGCGGGTCTCGCCGTCAACACCGTTCCAGTGACGTAACGAAGGCGTCAGGGCGCAAGACGGCTCGTCGAATCTTCTGTCTGTACACCGCTTGTGCGACAGCTTCATCTGGCATCGTTGCGGTTAGAGCCTGTAATAAACCTTTGATTGGCCTTGTTTCCATTCCGGTTTGGCGTTCCACCCTCGCTTTCCATCCTTTCCAGACTTTCAACGGACAGCTCTGGGCTCAGAGGGTGAAGCCAGGGATAATCACATCGAGAACCTGCCCGCGGCTGCTTTAGGCGTCAGAATGGCCACCTACGGCGGCGGCGCCGCCAACTACTACAACCAACAACAGCCCCCTCCGCCACAGCAAGGCGGCCCCTTCTACTACTACAACAACAATGGGCCGGCAAACGACGGCCAGCACGCGCCTCCCGCCTATCCTCCTCCTCCTCCGCAAGCAGAACCCAAGGGACCGCCGCCGAGTTACGATGAAGTGTTCGCCATCCAGAAGCCGAAGTGGAACGATGTGTGGGCCGGCCTCCTCTTCCTGGCCACCTGCGCCGGCTTCGTCGTAGTGTCGGCCATCTCCATCCAGGGCTACGGTTCGTCCCTCGCACGAGATACTTACACGCTAAGCATGCACGTTCAAGGTGCTGATTTCTCTCAGCCGCGACGCGGCGCGAGAACTCGGGGGCGCTCAACGGCCAGCTCAACACCTTCGGCCTGACCACGCACACCATCTACCTCTTCCTCTGGGTCCTCCTGACCGCCATCGTGCTCAGCTACGCCTACATGTGGCTCGCCCGCACGTTCACCAAGCAGTTCGTGTGGGTGACGGGCATCCTCAACGTCGTCCTCGGCTTCGTGACGGCCATCTACATGCTCACGCGGCGCTACTACTCGGGCGGCGTCGTGTTCCTGGTCTTCTCCGTCTTCATGGCCGTCTGCTTCCTCAGCTGGCGCCGCCGCATCCCCTTCAGCGTGCTGATGCTGCAGACCGCCATGGACGTCGCCAACCGCTTCGGCCACGTCTACCTCGTCAGCGCCGTCGGCGGCCTGCTGGCCACCGCCTTCGCCGGATGGTTCTCGGTCACGCTGGTCAGCGTCTACGTCAAGTACGAGCCGGGCGCGAACAACCCGGCCTGCCGCCAGGGGGCCGGCGGGTGCAGCACGGCCAAGGTGGCCGGCCTGATCGCGTTCATCACCTTCGCGGCGTACTGGATCTCCGAGTGGCTCAAGAACACCATCCACACGACCATCTCCGGCGTGTACGGGTCGTGGTACTTCAACTCGCGCAACTACCCGACCAGGGTCACCCGCGGCGCGCTCAGGCGGTCGCTGACCTACAGCTTCGGCAGCATCAGCCTGGGCAGCCTGGTGGTCGCCATCATCAACTTCCTGCGGCAGCTGGCGTCGGTGGCGCAGCAGCAGGCCGCGTCCGAGGGCGACATTTTGGGCACCATCCTCTACTGCATCGTCGGGTGCCTGATCTGGATCCTCGACTGGGCCGTTCAGTTCCTCAACCGCTACGCATTCTCGCACATCGCCTTGTACGGAAAGGCGTACATCCCGGCAGCCAAGGACACATGGAGGTGAGCTTTCTACCTACCTACCCAACCACCACTTCCCAATTTTACAGGTGTTAACCCCCCGTATCCCACCTGCCCAGGATGATCAAAGACCGCGGCATCGACGCGCTCATCAACGAATGCCTGATCGGACCCGTGCTCGGGATGGGCGCCACCTTCGTGGGCTACGCGTGCGCGCTGCTGGCATACCTGTACATGGTGTTCACGCGCCCGGCGTACAACGCCGCCGGCGGCTACACGCCCGTCGTGGTGGCCTTCGCGTTCCTCATCGGCCTGCAGATCTGCAACGTCTTCACGACCCCGATCAGCAGCGGCATCGACGCCATCTTCGTCGCCGCCGCCTGGGACCCGGAGGTCATGATCCGCGACCACCCGGATCTGTACCACCGCATGGTGCAGGTCTATCCGCATGTCCAGCAGGCCATCCACGCGTGAGGGGGAAGGTTGATCAATGTGAGTGGGGAGGCGGAAGCGGAGGATGGGACTGGGAGGTTGTGATGCAAGGTCCAATTAACAAGGGAAAGCAGCGAAGAGTGCATCAATAAATTGAAACTCCAATAGATCCGGCAGTGCTGGTGTTATCATAAACAAATGAAGAAAAGGCAAGAGCTCCAAAACTGCCCAAACCTGTCTTCGCCATCAGAAGTGAACCGAGAACCGGCGACGTTCAGCCGACTTGGTCGGCTTCACCAGAGGATCGGCCACCACCACAGGCTCGGGGAAGGGGTCTGCGCCAGCGTCCATGGGGAACAACACAACAGGACGCGGACCAATCTCGGGCGGCCGTCTAGGCGGATGCTGCCGCGCCGCCATCCTCACCCGCCGCCCGATCCTCTTCGTCGGGACCAGACTCCACGGAAACCCCTTCTTCTGAGGCGCCGCCTGTTGCTGCTCCTTGCCCTCCTCCGGCTCCTTTGCGCCGCCGCCATCGGCGGCATCATCATTCGCATCTTCGCGCGAGACGACGACCATGTCCGAGCCGGCCGAGCCGCCCAGATCCTGTCCCGCTTCCGCACCACCTGCCGCCGGGCCAACCCCCACAGCAACAACCTCCGGCCCAACCGCCTTGCCATCACCACCACCACCCCGGCTATCCTCACAGCGCCGCGGCAGCCCCACACCGCGCAACCGCTCCCTCACAAGCGGGAGCACGTCTCCTCCGCCAGGAAGCGGGTGGCGCGCGCAGTAGCTGGCCATCTTGAGCGCCATGAGCTCCCACAGCGGCTTGCGCGGCGCGAAGTCGCGCTCCAGCAGCACGAGCGCGGCGGCGGTCCACAGCGTCCTGTGCGCCAGGGCGCCCGGCTGGTGGTGGTGGTCGCGCCGCAGCGCGCTGAGGGCGCCGCAGACGGCGCTGCCCAGGCAGGACTCGGCTGTGCGCCAGGAGGGGAAGTTGATGGAGCCGTCGTACTGCTGGTGTTGGAGGACCGTGGTGATGAAGTCTGTTTCGGTTTGTGGGGGGTGGTGGTTGTTGTTGTTAGGTTGTTCGGGTGTTGGCTGGCTTTTGGAGGGAACGGGCGGCGGCGATGGCCGTGAGGGGAGTTCGGCTGGGAGAGGTGCGTCGCTTCGCGTGGCGGAGTTCCCGCCGTCGCCGTCGGCCTCTTTCTCGGCTCGGATGAGGCGTTCAGTCTCGTCGGCGCGGCGGGGTTCGCTTCTGAAGGGGCTGGGCCTCAGCAGCCGTAAGATTGGGTCCAAGCCGCCGCCTAGCTCGCCGTAAAACGGGTCTTCGCGCTTCTGTCTGAGTGCATCGTCGGCAAGGTCTTCGGCTTCGGCCAGGTTCCGCGTCGGCTCCGGGTCAGGGACGATGTAGGATCTTGTCGTACGCAGTCCCTCTTCACTCGACCTGCTACGCAGTCGCTGTCTCAGTTTGTCCGTACCGGGCTCAGGGGACATGCTTGTGGCATTTTCCCTCGGTAATACAACAGTTGTCGCGCCGTGGCACTCGGGACGGTCTTGCCGCGACCGTTCCGCCCACTTCAACGATGGTGACCGATCAGATGCGGAGGCACTGAAGCCAGAGGCGGGGGCAGCCGGCGGCGCACATCTCTGGTGAGAGACGTTAACAGACTGCAGCGACGAATGCGCAGGCGGAGGGGAGGGCAGAGCATGCAGCCAGCGAGAGGCAAACGAGTGGTTGGGAGGAGGGGTTGCGGGTGCGGCTGGGTGGTAAAGCCTCCCGATCAAGCCGGCCGCTGACCCGTCGGCTGCGGTTCCCCGTGGTTGTAGGAGATCATCCCCGGGCGCGTTCTTGACTTCGATTATACCGTCCGTGGGCTGGTCCTCCTCAGTCGTCGTGCGCTGCTCCTCCACAAGAAGGAAGCTTGTCCACTTGGAGAGGAGGCCCCATTTCGATGCGATCTTCTCTGCTTCCTTGCGAACCGCGTTGGTCTCTTCCCAGGATCCCGGATACGGTCGGTTGGGACCGAGATGTATGTGGCTGCGGCCACGCTCGAGGTCGTCCAGCATGGATCGAGCAGCCAGCTTGTGGATGGTTTCGCCGGGCTTTTCGACGACAGTGACGGGAACAACGAAGGACTTCGTATCGCCATCAGCTGGGACATCAATTCTGACCTGCTTGACCCTCTCGGATGGCCAGATATTGTTGTCCAAGAGGAAGTAGATACGGCTTCGCTCGAATGGACTCACGGCGGAGACGTCGGCAGGAGACCTCTGCGCCTCCGGCAGGCTGGAGTCTGCAGAATCGGTTAGCACGTGGTCGTCAGAACAGGTAACGATGCAAGATTACTTTTCGTATTGCCATCCTTGTCGTGGACCTTGAATTCCATGTGCAGCGGCCCTAGATGCGCACTCATCAGGGCGGCCTTGGCCATGCTCACCACGCGGTCTTCCCAGCCGCCCTGGCTCGCTTCCTGGACGACCTCGGCATACCCTCCCCCGGCTTTGGCGATGCCGTCGACCAGGGCGTGCGAGACTGCTTTCCCGATGCCGAGGGCAAAGAACCGGACGCGCCCTTCGGTGTTCGCCCGCGTCTTGTTGATGTACTCGAGGGTCTGGTCCAGACGCCAGGTCTGGCCGTCCGTGAGGACGATGACGTCGGTCATCAGCGCCTTGTCCCTTGCAGACACAATGGCTTGGATGGCGGGCAGCAGTTCGGTGCCGCCCATGTTCGCGGCAAAAGTGGTTTCCACCCAACTCAGGGCCGATCCGAGCGTCGCTTCGCCATAGTCGACCGAGCACGGCTGCCAGGAGGTGTAATTGCTGCCAAAGCACCAGATGTTGAACTTCCGCCCCTCGGGAATCCCCTTCAGGAAGAACTGCATCGCGGACTTGAGGCCCGGGATCTTCTTTTTCATGGAGCCGGAGAGATCAGCAAGGAAGAGGATCTCGGAACGCAGCCTCTCCGGGGGGCGCTTGTTCAGAAAGCCCGGCGGCAGAGTCAGCATCAAAGCCTTGTGGTTCGGCAGGGTCGGGTGTTCTTCGAGCCAGGCCTGCGGCGTCTCGGCATCGCCGTTGGGCGCGGTCACGATGTCGAGCACGAAGTCTCTGTCGAGGAACATACGACCCGACTCCAGCTTCAGCAACGCGGTTTCAACCTGGCTGCGGTCGTCTTCGCCGGCGAGATCGGCGAAGCTCTCGGCAACGCGAGCGCCGCGGCGGCGCTCGACTAAGACGGCGTGAGAAGGGCTGGTGATGGAGGCGATCCTCTCCGACTCGACGATCTCGGCCTCTAGGGTCAGCCCCTGCGGGACGCCGCTAGTCGCCGCATCATTGTAGTCTTCAGGCGCCTCGCCGTAGCGGGGGGCAATGGAGGTGGGGATCGTCAGGGTGGCGACGTTCTTGCGGTCGACAAATCGGTGCTTGAGCAGAGTAATGTAGTTGAGATTGACCTGGACCCTCGTCTTCTCGGGGATGTTGCCGAGAGTGGTAGTAAAGACCTCGGGCGTGTCCTGCTCGAGCAAGCCGGCGGCCGTGGCCTGCTGGCGGATGTGGTGCTCGAATGCATCGCGGGCTTCCTGCCGCGGCTTGACGGTTCCCTTGATGATCTTGTTCGTGCCGATCCTGCAGCTGAAGCCGGTAATGGTGCAGCCAGCAGGCAGCGGGAACGTGAATGCGGCCTCCTTGATCGGGGCGATTGAGTCGTTGTGGAAGTGCTGCGTGACGGCCACGCGGGCCGTGTCTTGCACGATGGAGGCGTCGACCGCGACGGCAAGCGGCGGGAGCACATTGCGGCCATGCTCCTGTCGTGCAAACGTTGGGAGCGCCGCCTGGAGATGCTTAGGTTGAGCAGCAGGCGTGCTGTGATGGGCCGCTACAGTGTGCAGATTCAGATGCGTCGGCGTGGTCGGGTGGCCAGGGGTGAAAGGGAGCGCCTCCTGATGGTGTTGCAATTCGGGCGGCAGCGGCTCGCTGGGATCCCATACGACGCCTGCTGAGAAGATATGGCTCCAGTGTGGCGGCATCTTCACCGTTCGTTGAATTGTCGAGTCCCGCGGTGTGAGCTGTAAATCAACCCGGGGCAGGGACAGTCACCCTGGGGCAGCTTGCAGCGGCGTGGCTCTCATATCTTTTATCCCGTCGAACACAGCAGATTACCCTCCCACACTCGCAACAGGTATTAGTAACTCAGCTGACCGAGCATTGGTAAGTGTAACTAGCGAACGCGCCAAGCTCCCCAAGGCAGTTAGTAGGACGGGCCAGCTGAACTTCGGTGAACCGACAAGCTGCAGCGGCTATCGCTGAGAGCCAATGACCTCGACCGGCCGAAGCCGAGAGGCCTCGACTGCATGGCTGTGCACGAGCTGCGCCCCAGGCAACCATCATCGACATGTCTCAGGGCCGTCTCTCGTGACTGCGGGCGAAGATTGCCTACAACGACTCATAATCTGCATATAGTGCACCGTGGGAGGACTTGGCGATTCTTCCGCTCTTCCGTTGTTATGTGCCCGTTACTCAGGGCACTCCAGCAGTTCAGCAAGCGGCCATTGTCTCGCCAACTTCATCGCCAGCATGGCGTCCCCCGTGTCCTTTGGCGACGTGGTTGCCATGTCCAAGATCGCCTGGCGGGTCGCCCACGCCTTTACCAAGGGCCGCCACTCGGCTCCGCGCGAGTTCCGCGAGGTCGAGAACCAGCTGTACTCACTCAGCGCCGCCCTGGCCGCCTTCAAAGACGTGTGCGGCGGCGATGTTACCGTCGATCCAGCGGACCTTCCTGCCCGCTTCCGGAACGGTGAACGGGACGGGTTGCGGACCGTGACGGGCATCCTCGACAACTGCCGCGAGACCCTCAAGCACCTGGAGGGTATTGTGGATCGGTACAGCATTGTCGCCGCCGGCCCGAAGGACAAGGACCCGGAAGAATCACGGCTTCGCCGATGGAGCGCCGAGCTGCTCAAGAATTACAGGAAGATCGAGTGGACGACCCAGGCTGGCGACTTGGCTGCGCTGCGAAGCCAGTTGATGGTCCACACAAATAGCTTAGATCTGGTCTTGGGCATCATCGTGAGGTGCGACCATGGGAAACTTCATGGTGTTGTGAGCATTGGAAGGTTGAGCCGTACACTGACCGCCATCGTTGCTTGACTAGCTCGCGGACATCGCGGATCGAGGACAGCCTGAGAGAAAGCTCTAGCATGATGAAGGAGATATACTCCTGGTGGGCGCAAAATCTAAAGAACACAACGACTAGCCCGCCCAGACTTCCACCAGAGCGAAAACCGACTGAGATGGAACAGACTGAGATGGGGCTGCAAGGGGCCGTTCAGCCCATTTCCTTCGAGATACATGTCATGGAGAATGGGGCCCCTCAGCTCCTGTGCGCCGAAGCTCGCCTGCACGATGGCTGGGCAGAGCCGGGCTCATCCCAACTGTTTCTGTGCGGGTGTAAGCGGACGGCCGCGAATCCGGAGAACGGGTCAGCCCACCCCAGGGTCGAGAACATCGCACGTAAGTTAATATTGTCTACACCTTTTCTTGAAAGGGACAGGATAAACATTGAGGTGCAGAAGGGTGCTTACACTACTTTTGCCAGTGTCGCAACTTAGCTTCCCCTTCCGTCAGACAGGAGACGCAGCAGTTTGGACGTTATTCAAAGCGCTTGATAGGTCAACAAATGAGATGGTGACCGTACTCATCAGGAATGTCGCGCCAGCCGGTGAGTCCTTCTTACGAACGAGCGTCCCCTCGCTGCATCGCTCACTCCTGCTCGATACTAGACATGTGTGAGCTCGAGGAATCCTTCATCCGACGCCTAGCCCACATGCAAGCGAGTGCCATGCTACAACAGGGCATAAGCAACATGCTGGTGCACGTCTCGCCGGACGGGAAACATGTCCGGGCCTTGAACATTCAGGGGTACGTGGTCGTGTTGTAACAAGCAAGTTTGCCGGCTGACAGTGTACCTATATTTAATGGCTCCCTAGCGACGTAAAAAATCTTCACAAATCCATCGACGCCGTTGCATTCCGCATGGGACACAGGCAGCTGTCCAAGCCCAATGTGGAAGGACTTAGTCTCCTCAACTACCAAGAGCTGGGAAATGCCCTCGAGCGGTACAATGATCCTAGCCTGGCTCACGCTGAGCTGTGGATCTACTACGCAAAGGAGAACGCAGATGAGCCCGCCGACGTCACTAAGAGCGTTGTCCACTGTACGTGCTTACCGTTCCCAACCCATTCCCCAGCAGTGGCTCAGTCAGCTGCGCCCCTCGGTATTAACCTTTCTTTGCTCGGTTGCCAGTACACCATTCCACAAGCATCAAGACGGAGGAGAATGAGGCCCGCGTGGTGATCCAAACGGTAGAGTTCCAGAGTTACATCCAAGACCAGCAGGTTCATCGCTTGGAGAAAGTGGACGTGGTGTTCCACATGACCACATTGGAAGGCAAGCACTTAGACTCCCGACCCGCGCCCGGCGATGGAAGAACAAACAGCCTAATTCCAGAGCAGCTGCCAAGACGCTTCACCAACGGCTCGAAGACATGCGGATGGAGCTCTTCATCACCAGTCTGCAATCTCCGCGGCCAGACGAAACAGTTGCGTTGCATTTGTGAGTCCCCCCCCCTTCCTTCCTCCGTTCGTGTCGAGACTCAGGGGGTCACCACACCTACTGACAGCGTCCTCGATCGCAGACAAGCGACCGAGGTGGAATGCGAAGTCGCCGCCATCTCCGACGCGGAGCTGCTGATAACCCGCAGCCGAGACGACGGCCGACACCGCCTCATCGTCACCAGCCGGAACCGGTGCACCGTCCTGACCCAAGTCCGTACGTACAGCCCTAAGGGCCATGCCTCCCCCTTCGCCGTTCCTTTACTCTCAGCTGCTAACGCCCATGTTCCTCGAACTATCCAAGTGCCCGACACCTTCTTCGCCCCGCCGCCATCGCAAGTCCCGACCTTCGCCTCGCCCACGTGGCTTATCCAGCTCGACGCGAGCGGCCGACGCAGGGTGTACCACTACCCCAACGGGTTCCGGTTCCTGCGCTTTCGCAACACCAGTGGTGGGCAGCTCCCCCTATCCTTCCTTCTCCAAATCCTCCCCTCTCCCGTCGAAGCTCGCTGGCTTGCTAGCTAACTCACCGGGCCCTGCTGCTCAAACCCGCCAGCCGAGAGGATGTTTGAGCTGGGTCGGAATGCGTTGTTGCAGGGTGCGCTGCCGGTTCGAGAGCTGGCTGTTAGGGAAAAGACTGAGGATCAGTTGTAGTTGTGGTCGATGCAGTCACATGGTTCTCGATTCAGAGTCCGATAAATTACAGACGGGGGGTGCCGTCAGTTCTGTGCTGCTGGCGAGTTTCCTGGGGGCGGAATTAGGACTGATGGCAGCCAGCCAGCTGGCTAGCAATTGATATAGGAGTTCGGCATGTGCACAATCCAACAACCTCCCGCGGTGGCCTAACGGTTTACCGCGGGAGGCCAGCTGTCCGTTCTCAACAAGCCCGGCTTGCTTGCAAGCTGAGAGGCCGCGAGTTCGAGTCAAAGCAGAGTGTTTCGGCTGATGAAGCAAAAACCCCTCCGCGGGTTTTTCGTAACCGGCTCCATCCTCACGGTGCAAGTCGGCGAGCTCTACATCCAAACGACCTGCTCCTCGTGGTGGCCCGACGGTCTACTGCGGCAGGTCGCCAGCTGTCCAAATGAAAGCACGGCTTCGGCTGATGAAGTCAAAATCCTTCTGGGTTTTTCGTAACCGACTCCATCCTCACGGTGCAAGTCGGGTAGCTTTTTGATTTTTTTTTCTTGCACTTTCCCTTTTTTCTGTTCTTTACCGCATAGTACCTCCTAGATGTAAACACAGCTACGCTTACCCTCTGTTCCTCCCTGCGCCATGGATTCAGATTCGGAGCCCTACCTAGTAAAGATCTTCACCTAGATCTATTTTTGTACGATTGACCTACTGCAGCTCATTCGTACCTGATTAGCTATATCGAACCATTCTTGCGGGCCATAATCAAGTCTTTAACCGGCGAGATTGCCGGTCCATCCGCATGCTTTTCCTTCCTGCATGTCGATCTTGACTGAAAATGAATGAAAGGCAGTGAGCCACCCGGACGTCGGTGCCAGAAACCGGGATTATAACTAAAGGTGATCGCAGAAGATGCGTCTGGCGAAATCAGCCCCTCACGTCCATCGCAGGGGTCCTCTCATTGCCGGCGATGCTACCCTGGCACCGCGCTGCTGTTTGGATCAGGGCTAAATCAAGTGCCTAAATGCGAACAGCCGTCTGCCGAGGCTTGGCCTTTTTTTGGAATAGAACGTTAAGCATCAACGCCCTGTCTGCATCTACAGCGCCGATTCGCGCGGCTGGGGACGGGGGCGGATGGATAGCAAGGACGGTGACCGCGTGGCAAGCCAATACAGTGCTCTTCCGCCAGGGGGTTGTTGCGGGGAACAGGCGCAAGAAAAAAAAAAAAAAAAACACGGAATTCATATAATTGAGTCTCCTATATTGACATCGAGTCTCAAAGAGGCTGCTTGCAGAAGCGAAGTATCCTATCCTAGCCAGTCCACCCTCCAACCCCTTATTCCCCCGCCTTTGCAATTTTTTTTACCATGATGGCCTCAAATTGCGAAGCTCTGAGATCCACACGCCCGAGGAAAAGCCCAGGAGACGTGGACAGCCCGAGACGACTCCGCTTAGCCGCTGATGGTGTAGCTCGAGCTGCCGCTGGCGCCGCCCCAGCCCTCGGTGGCGAGGACCTGGTAGTCGAGCTGGCCGAGGTTGAGGCCGTGCTGCTTCCAGGCGTTGATGTGGTTGGCCATGGTGACGGTGCCGCTGGTGGGGGCCGAGCCGCTGACGCGGTTGGAGATGTACTGCCAGAAGGTCGAGGTGCCCTCGATCGAGGGCTGGTTGACCTGCTGGTGCTTCCAGATCTCGTACGTCGCCCCGTCGCTCTCGTACGTGCCCAGCTTCTGGCCCTGCGCCGAGCCCTGCCCGTTCGACGTGTACTGCTGCACGTAGTACTCCACCAGCGGGTTGCGCGACCAGCCGTAGACCGAGAGCAGGACCGTGCCGGCCTGGGCCTGCGTGTTGCCCTGGTATTTGATGGTCCTGAAAAAGGGGGGTAGCCCGTCAGTATGCGGTTCGTTTTGGGTGAAACGAGGAAGAAATGACAGGGCGCTCAGTCTTACCGGGAAGCACTGCCAGTCCTCCAACCCTTGCCGACGACGAAGTCGCCAGCGCCCGAGAAGGTGACCGAGTAGCCGTTGCTCGTAGCCGAGTACTGGACGCTGCCGCCGCCGCCCTTCCAGTTCTGGTTGTAGTCCTGGCGGCGGGTGAGGTTGCGAGCCTCGATGTTGAACTCGAAGTCGGGCAGGTCAGCGCCAGCAGGCTCGGCGGCCGGGGCGGCAACGGCGCCGAGGACCGACGAGGCAAGAAGAGCCAGGTAGGTGAAGGAAACCATGTTGGCGATGTTGGCTGTCTAGGAAGGACTCTAGAAGAGCTGAGCTGAGCTGACTGAGTCGTGGCCTGGTGGGCTGCTCTGGATCTTCTTCAGCTGAAGGGGAGGAGCGCGAAAGCGTTCCTCTTATACACGATGGCGAAACCGCGAAAGCTGTGGCGCCCATGTTCATGATCGCCATGACGCACGATCTTCGGAGCTGAAGCTTCCACACATTTCCAGATTCGTGCTTCCGC
Source organism: Thermothielavioides terrestris NRRL 8126 (assembly GCF_000226115.1). Taxonomy (NCBI): domain Eukaryota; kingdom Fungi; phylum Ascomycota; class Sordariomycetes; order Sordariales; family Chaetomiaceae; genus Thermothielavioides; species Thermothielavioides terrestris. Next base: position 2,889,403 of record NC_016457.1, on the reverse strand, counting down.
GGCGCACGGATTGCTGGGTGCTGGTGACGCTGAACCCAGGGTCACGGTTGCTGTGTTACTCGTAGATGGCGGAGGGCTGGCGGCTGTTTCAAGGCGCATTTACCCGGCGGCCGGCACTCTATTCGGTAATATGGCGTGGCGGCTCCACCTCGGCCGCCCCCCGGCTGCCCCGCGGCTGCCAGGGAGGCGGATCGGTGCAGTGGCTGGACCGGGGAAGATCGCAATACCACATGGGGTTAATACTATGCAGCGAAGCTTGTGACCCGGTACAGCGCTGCGGATTGACGCTGTGCCTTGATTCATCGGCATTTACCCAGATATATTGCTCGGCGTCCGGGGTACATACTGCGGTACGCTTGGTGCATGCCCTTCATTTTCCTGCCCGACACAACCTTCGGGTAGAGAAGAGGTGACTTCTGAATAGAGAAGCCGAGGATCGTGCCGACGAGAGCAGCACGCAACCCACATACAAGATCACAATGAGGCGCTCTTTAGCGCGATGTCGAGACCCTAGTATGGCAAACTGCCATTAAGCGCTGCCGGTTGGGGCTGAAACGGGTGTGTCCTTTGCTTGGCAACGCCCCCGGCCCTTGTGTATTCCGTACACAGTAGTTATAACTAACGAATGCCGGTGCCGCTCTCCTGCGCAGTTTGGTACCTGGGGGTGGCTGCGGTTAATAGTGTGGGGAACGGCACGGCTTTCATCTGGCGGCGGCTTGGCCGCTGCTACCATGGTCAACATAGTGTACGAAGTACACTGCCGCAGGGTAAAGGTCTGGCTGGTCCTTTAATATTCTGGGTGGTGGGGTCGCTGATCTACCCGGCACTCAGCCAATTACACCCGCGTTGGGTCAAGGCGCAGATGGATGTTTTCCGCCCATCGTCGGGAGTGGCATCGGGAGGACTTGCTTGCGCCAGCGAGAGCCGAAAAAGCCTGCGAATAGACACTAGTGTATATGGAAACCCCGGCTCCGGGGCTGGAAGCTAGCCGTTGTAAGTGGCGTTGCTGGATCTCGTGGGCCGGGATCTCAGATCATTTAGAATCCGCCATTCGGTTGTATTCCTGCATTGAAGAGCTGAAGCCGCTCACTACGGGGTACACCTGCTGCGCATCTTCGAGCTTGCAGCCAGAATGATGAACACAGGTACACGGTATGCGTAGTAGCTGGCAGGGGCCGGGAGCCTGGAGGTAGCAGTCAGACAGCAGGGACTCTGTGTACACAGAAGGAGTGAACAGAACGAGGTAACCGGCTGGAAGGTGAAGCCAGGCGTGAGATTGGTGCGGCTGATGGGTGGGGCGGAGGACCCCGGCGGGCATAACGTTAAACGTTGCTGATATGCAGAGTGGCAGTCACTGGTAGCCCGTCTTAGGCTGTATGCAGAAGCCGTGTGATATTCCGGGATGTTGAAATTGATGGCCGATGACGTAGTAAGTGGGAGGAGTGGAGGGTGAGGCTGCATGGATTACGGATGCGCTGGAATTATATGCCATGAGGGTGAGACGTTGAATCGCAAGAAAGGGAGCTAGGGAAGAATGGGGAACGCAAGCAGGAGACTGAGGAGAGGCGGGAAAGAGTACTGGATGAATAGAGGGGATATAAAGAAAAGAAGGACAAAACAAATATGAGGAGGGGGGGGGGGGGAATGGTCGAGTCAGATAGGCTCAAAAAGGGAGTAGAACAACGACAAAATTAAACGTAAGTTTCCCAACAGGGCGACCCAAGTTGTGGGATGAATCTTGACAAGCAGGAGCTCCAGGAACGAAATTGAACATCGTTAAACATTTCCATACGTGTCCATTCCATAGGAACAATCAAGCGCCATCCCCCCTTGAACCACCCTCTCTTACTCCCGCGGCGCCACATTCCCCAGCCGGATACTCTCCCCCTCGGCCGACGCCGTCCCGACGCTCCGCGCCTCCTCCCCAACCCACTTGACCGCCCTCGCCGAATCCCTCTGCCGCACCACCCTCTTCCGCCTCTCCCTCTCCCTGTACAACAGCAGGGCCAGCCCGACCACCAGCGCGAACCCGAGCACGGACCCGACCACCGCGCCCGCGATCGCCCCCTTGGACAGCGGGGCCGCCGCGCCACCCCCACTGCCGGTCGAGACGGCAGCGCTCGGCGCCACCAGCGGCGGCGTCCCGCCGTCGCCTTCCCCGTGGCCCGGCAGGTCCGTCGGGATGACGCCGGTCGCCGTCGGCGCGGGCACCTCGACCTGCTCGGTCGCGTTGAAGCAGGGCACCGAGGCCGGGTTGAAGGCGGACGCGGCGACGAAGGTGATGTCGGCGCAGGCGTAGAAGGTCTGGTTCTCCGGACGGTCGAAGTCGGCCGTGTACTTGATCTGGATGGTGGCGTTGGTGCCGACGGAAGGGGGTTGGTTGGCGCTAGGGCTGGTGATGGTGGTGATGTCCGGGACCGAGAGGCAGGTGTGGCCTGGGTAGAGCTCGGGGACGGGGGAGGTCTCTAGAGGGGTGAAGTCGGATTGAGTTTTGGGATCTGGGTGTGGAGTAGTAAAAGTTAGATTGTTGGAGAGTCAGGGATAGGAGTAAAACATATGGGAGGAATGGGCGTGGGGGTGAGATAGGTTTGTACCGTTGCTGAACGAAATGCTGATTTCAGGATTGAAGGAGTTGTCTTGGGCGACAAAGGCAATGCGACCGCCGCCTAGAAGATGGAGTCAGCAACACGCCGGTAAAACCAAAGTGGCGCGTCGTCCTTGTTGTCCCGCTCACTCAGCGGAAAGGCCGTGCGGTTCGTGACACCGGCAACGGAGCCGCACGGAGGAGTGTTGTCAGCCTGCTGGGACCAGGCGCGGTCGGGCGGCCACATAATGGCGGCAGGGCCCATGTCGTCGGATGTACCCATAGCGCCGGCTGCCAGGGCCAAAAGCAGTAGTGGCCGAACGCAAGCCATTTTCACGGCCTCGTCTTTGGGGTTGGGTTGAAGAGCGGCTTTGGTCAGACAGACAATACCATGCAGCGCAGAGGGGAGGAGCAGCGGCAAGATCACACAGAACGCCGGACAGTGCAGCGGGTAATATACCTAGAAACACACAGTTGGCACCGCTTCATTCCCATTCTCGGCTGCCCTCCTTCCCAGTGCTCCCGCTTCGTCCCACACCGCCATGCCAAAACCGGGTGCCAGTTCTGGTAGCATCAGGCCAAGAAAGTAACTCACAATTAGGTACCTTTCTATAACGATTTGTCATGTTACAAAGTCCTGGCACACTTTCGACTCGTGTCTGACTCACATGCTGAAGCCACTCTCGCTGTCCGAGTCGGGGCCGATGTGTCCCCAATGCGTCTTCGGGGCGCTACTTTGTTGGTGACAGAGTTCTCACATCTCGCCATCCGCCAAGGAATTCGATGACACCTTCCAGCTCCGACGCGGCCCTCAAGGTGCTCACGGCACCAATAGCTTGCTCGCACCGGCCGTGGGATGTTCTCGACCTTGGGCCACCACGTATCAGATGATCTGATAAATTGGCTTGGCGCATCAACCCCGCTGCTGATTAGATCAGATACCGCACTGCCATTGGCTGCGTCATTTTTCAAGCTTCCCAAAGAGGCTGCAGGACTTGATTGCCGGCCTGCCAAAATCAGGGAAAGGGTGGGGTGTGCGTTTTTACGATGACAGGTTGGGCCCCGAAGTCGCACCGCTGTGCTCGGTTGTGCGCTGTGCTCGGTGTCCAGCCCAGCATCTCTGCGCGTACTCGGCTGCTGCTCCCCATGTCGCCACGGCGCAAGCGGAGGGTTTTTTTGCTGAGAACTCCGGAGCATCGGGCTTTTCGCGGGCTTGTATTGGGGTGTTACTGGGATCTCGTTTGCATCTGCGACCCCTGACCCCTGACGGTGTTCTGTGCCAGTCACACTCGTCGATCGATGTCTGTCGGCCATGTGTACCATGTAACGATGCACTGGGCCTCGGCTGCTTGCTATATGGCGTAACTAGACCTACCAGCCCCCATAATACCATCTCAATTCCTCCCACTCTCGCCAGTCTTCAAAGTCTCTCTTTTTACAGCATACACTCTCCTTGAACGCCAGAACTCACCTTCCCATCGCTCATCGCCCTCGGCACTGCCCATCATGCGACGTCTCAGCTTCTCGGTGTTGTTCGCTGCCTTCGCAGCTCTTGTTGTTCACGCTGCGCAGCCCCAGGCCAACGCGGAGCTCGCTCAGATACTGGGTCGTCAGGCCCCAGGCACGCCGGAATACGAATGCCACAGCAATTGCGGTATGGGCCCTTCCCCCTCATCTCAACCCTCTCGGGCAACACAACTAAGTTTTCCTTCTCTGACACCTGCCTATTCATCTAGGCAACGCCATCCTCGCCGGCCGCGACTCAAACCACTGCACCAACGCAACCTGGGTCGGCTACTACGAAGCCTGTCTCCAATGCGCCCTCCAGTATGACATATGGAAATACTACGGCGACGGCGTCACCAGCGCTGCCTCGGCCTGCGGCCTGAATCCCACGCCGTCCCCATCCGGAAATGCAGGGTCCGCTGTGGTAGTATCCACCTCGGCCACTGCGTCAGTCCCGACGTCCGGCACTACTACCGCCCAGGGTGCTGCTACCACGGCGGCTTCGTCTGGCATCGCGATCACTGCACCTCCAAATGCGACGCACTCGGGGACTGCTGTGTCTCTGCCGTCTGCTACAAGTGTGCGTCGAGCTCCAGTAGCCGTGCATGTTGGGCGAGGAATGGGCTAATGATTTTCGTTCTAGTCGACGGTTACCGGGGCTGCGCCGGGCAGGGAGGTCCATCGTACCGTGGGCTGTACGCTGACCGTCTCGAGCTTGGTGGCGATCCTCGTAGGACTCCTCGGCGGTTGGTGATTAATTAATAGACGCCTTTGGGTACCATGTTTAAGAAATCCATACTCCTGCCAAAGATTCAAGTGCCCACTGCACAACACATTTCAGATACACTTCGGATAGTGAACCGCAGTATCATCTGCTCTGGAAAGGATTGATTCTCATCGCCAATTTTGCCTCGATTGCTCCTTAGGGAGGAGAAATACAAAGTATCCGTCGGGTCCAATACTTTCCTTCAAAACACGTCAAAAGAGTAAGGAGTCTGCCCAGCTGTGCGGCAGACAACTTCAGACAGCTATCAAGAGACATTAGCACATCCAAGTCGCCAACCAACGAAACCAAGAACTCCGCTGCATTGGTCTGCGAGACGCCGTTACGATCTACGGACGCGAGATGAAAAACCATTGCCCCCAAAAGATGGCATGCATATATACCAAACTATAATACACCCCCCGCGCCAACCCACCGCCACACACCCAACCCTCAAAACCCTCAAGCCTCGCCCTTAAACTCGCCCTCCGCGGCCGCCGCGCGCTCCCTCACGAGGAACGGCACAGCCGCGACAAAGAGCACCTCAAACCCGAACGCAATCCACTGCAGCACCTGCATGGTCTTCCCAGCATGGATCAGCACAGTCGCATGGCTCATCCCCGCGGTCGCATACTCAAGCGCGCCGGCGGCCTGGGTGGTGGCGAGGCCGGCGGCGAACGCGAGCGCGGCCGACCCGCACAGCAGGCCGTAGGTCGCGCGGCGGATGGTGGCGGACCGGCGCGGGTGCAGCGGCTGCCCCTCCCAGGAGGCGGCCGTGCTGCGCACGTCGCGGCGCAGGAAGAACAGCGCGGCCACCCCGAGCACGAAGAGCACTGCTGCGCCGGCCAGGACGGAGATGAAGATGCGCGATTGCAGGTCCAGGGCTGTGGAGACTAGGTCGGTGATTTCGGTCGTGTCCGGGGTGGTGTTGTCGCGGGTGGTGGGGGTGTCGCGGGTGGTGGTGGTGGTGTTGTTAGAGGGAGAGGTCCCGTTGAGGAAGAGGTTGGCCACGAGCGTGTCGACGGACTGGCCCGAGGCCGACTGGCACCGTGTGCCGGATTCGCTGATGCCGCAGATTCCTGGAGGGAAAGCATGCGTTAGTTCGTGGCACCGGGTCAGGGCAGACGACATGGGGGAGGAAAAGGGGAAAGCTTACCGAAGTAGCCGACGCGGACCTGGGGCGTGGCGGTCCCGGTGGCGTTGTTGTTCGGCCGCAGCGAGACAATGTAGATGTTGGGAATCGCAGGCGACGTCGAGACGCATCCCGTCAGGGACAGTGCTGCCGAGCGTGTTAGTTCCGACTCCGGTGCCGGTTGGGAGTTTGGAATCAGGGGTGTGTGTCTTACTCTCGAAGACGATGATCGGGACGATCAGCAGATAAGGAAGGAAATGAAACATGCCGGAAGCTGCCAAAGCGTTAGCTGATGGTCTCAAAGAGGCTGTGTTCCCTCGGGCTCCAACTTACGCGTGAGCATGGTCTTAGCCAACTTGAAGATAGCCATTTTGACTGTGGTTTTCAAAATTCAAACCAAAAATTAGGAAACGAGTTGGTGTTCTTAAGTTGTTGACCGGCAACAAAGATACAATGGATATAAAGCAACCCCGGAACGCCTTGAATGGGACAATGGAAGAGAAAGCAGAGGAACCTTGACCCGAAAGAGAAACAATGCAGCCCGCCGAGCTCAACAGACAACAATGGAGAAAGCGAAAAAAAGGAACAATGCATTCGGGATGCAGCGATTAAGTATCGCGCAACATCGGAACCACCCGTGGCTCTCGCTCAGGAAACTCTTGCCCTTTGCGATTTCACACCGTTTTGTTTGTAGCAGCATGGTTGCGCTTCTCCCCTGGCGAGGCGGACTGATTCGCTGAGAGGCGCCGAAACCAGTTCTGCGCTGTCCGGCGCCGTTTGAGCAGCCGCCAGCCGGCGGGGCCAGTCACCCGTTGCGCCGGCGCGGCGGTGGGGCGGCCGATTCGATGCGACAAGCGACAATCGCAAGATCCAGAGCCGCTACTCCACAGGGCGCTTAAGAAGACGGGATCTTGCCAGGTTGCCAGGGGCTAGTGGAGTGTGCGCAGTATTTTTGGCGGCACATGCCTTGGCGCCGCTGGTCGTCTTTGTTCACTTGCCCAATTGAGGATCTAAAACAGCGATGCAGCCAATCAGAGACCCCAGATTGCTGAGCTCCAGGGGAGAACGGTCGCTGGCTGGGCAGGTCTGCGAAATGCTCATCGAGAACCGAGAAAAGGATGGGATGAGCAATGTTCTCAAATGGAAGAGTGAACGTGCCTTGTTCGGGCGATACCCTGTCTCCCGTGTCCAAGTTGCTGGCATCAATGCACCCGAACGCTTCGCGCAGCGCCAGTTCCACAGCAGAGCGGACACTCTTTGTGAACCTCGGTCAGTTACCCGACAGGGGTGTTGTTGAGCAAGGAACGGGATAGGTGTGGACAAAGCATCGAGCTTATCGCGCTTCAGCCAGAGCCAACGCATCTCCGACAATAATGGAGATGCCGTTTTTCCACGGTATTAAGCTCACTCTGTGCACACGGCGCCAGTGCTTCATTCACTCGACAAGCCGTAGATGCACGCAGCTATGCTGCGCCAGCGTCCTTGACCACGCTGACCAAATACGCCCACTGCGGCACCTCGGACGCCTTCCGAGTCAATGTCAGCCGGGCCTTTGTCAGCCTGGCGTTGCGTGTGGCTTTGTTGCCCAGAACCACGGCCACAACATACCAGCACTGTTCTGGCGGGTGGGACACGGAATCCGCACTGTATGGGCACTGAGACACGCTGCTTCTCGCCGTGGGGCCAGCAGCAAGTGAGCTTCGCTCCGCACAAACTCAAGCCAGAAGTGCAGGTGTGCCAGAAGTGCACGTCTTGCGTCAGCTCAAGCACGGTGGGTGCGGGATCGATCTTGGGGCCCAGACCTGCAACTTGCAGCAATAATACGGCGGATTGCTCATTCGTACTCGTACCGTTTGGATTGGTCCTCTCCGGACCCGTCGGGAATACGGACCGGAGCGTCTCCACGAGCTCTTGGACATCCTCCACCCCTCAAATGCTGTAGGCATGCGCGAGATCGACGTGCTAATAAATCCACCGGCGCAACGTCGCGAGCTTGCGACACTGGCTGCGCCATTTCCTCGCACGGGCATCGTACGCGCTCAGCCTCGTCCCCCACCTGGGGACCCGTGTGCTGCGCAGGCGTGGCCGTCTGGGGCTCCTCATCTACCACGGGAACGGCGACTTGCTGGCGGGCGGTGGGGGGCCAGCGCATCCAGCAGACAGAGGAAGAGCTCGAGCGCGGTTGGGTTTCTCGGGCTTCGGCACGACAGGATCTCGGCGACGGGTTTCTTCTTGGCGACGACGACCAGGTCTTGGAGGTCGGTTCACGTGTCCGGTCCAGGAGCGCGTCGTGCCAGTCGCGCCAGTCGCCCGGTTTGGAGAGGATAACCATAACCCAGGCCTTTTTGCTGGCGGTCTCGTGGCAGTGTGTTGTCTTCGCGCGGCTGCCGGCTGCAACCGCAGAAATTGACCCCCGGCATCATTGGGTGAAGAGGCGAGATCTGCAGCTTAAGCGCGCCCAAGCGCGGTAGAAGCTGGGGAGGGGCCTGGCGCCAAATCAGCAGTGGGGAAGCTCGCCCCGCTGCTTGTCAACATCTCTCAGCCTCAATTCTACCCTCTCTCATTTCCACTCCCCGCTTTGAACCCCAGTCTCCCGAGGGGCAAGGAGACGTTGATCAGCAATGATTGCTAGTCATTTGCATGTCTTGTGTTCAAAGATAACATGTAGAGCTGGCGGCGATCATTTTGCCTGCTGGGGGGTGTTGCACCATCCCAGCTCCTGGTCCCCGGCTTTCACCGAAACGACGAGCGCGCACCCCAAGGCGGAAACTGTCATTTTGCAACCCAGCGATGTTGGTCCGCCTGTTTGGTTCGCATCGAAAATGCGAACAATTGCGAACCACCGTGCAAGATACCTACCGGGGGTGCCGACGCAAAGGTTCGCCTTGGAAAGGTTCTTTTGCACAAACAAGGTTGACACAGGGCGCGCCTACCGAGCCTTTTGGGGTAACCTGTGCGGGAGGCCTCCCTTGCCGGTTGCTGTAGCCGGATACAACCGGTTGTGGAACAGCCCGGGGGCGGGGAAGCACCCAGAACTTGTGAGCAGAGGTTTTGAGAGGAGCGAGTAAACGCCGAACGGTGCGACAACAAGAAATCGAGAGCGAGGGAGGCTCTGCGTCAAAGACATGAAGCTTGGACAGGGACACGCAAGCCAAACGGTTCGTAGGAGTAATTAGAGAGGGATCATCGCGCCTCAGTGCTTCCATAGCATTCTCATTACAAGGCAATCCATGTGGTTCCAACGACAAGCAAGGCCACCACCGAATACTAGACCCTACGGTGACTGTCTGCCCCCGTAAGTGTGAAGCGAAGCGCGCAGTAATTTACAGAGAAATTGGCACTGTACAAACCGCGCTAAGTCACATGATTTGGGCCTCTCGACCAATCGAAACACTAAAAACTCTGGAGGATTTGCCCAGTAAATGAAGCGAAGCTTAGCTTCGCTCCTACAGTGCATACACTATGTGTATGTAACCACTGTTACGGAGCTTCATCTTTAAGCTTCGCTTCAATGAAGTCCGCCAAAAAGCATACTTCGTGTGACGCGTAGCCCAGCACGCAAGAGGAACCACTTTCTCAGCACACAATCAGAGCACCATGCCAAATAGCCCTTTCCAAAGACATCATTTCAACGCCAGCACCCCTGCATTGATCACGCAGGTACTTCCGCGAGCAACACCCCCAGTCGCGGCGACTGCTCCATCGCCCGCCAGGCCGCTTTCCTCCTGCCCCTCAAGCCCTCGACGCTCCGATGCCGACCGTGCTTCTTGCGCACGTGCTGCCACAGGTTATCCTGCCGATTGAACGTCGTCCTGCACCTCGGGCACGGGAAGCGGCCAGCCTCGCCGACGGCGTCCTGCCCCGTGTTCCGACGGTGCTTGTCGGTGAGTTCGTGCCGCGCCAGCTTCTTGCGCTGATCCGGTCCCTTGTCCGGGAAGTAGCCGCAGTGCGTGCAGCCCACACGCTCCTGCTGGTGTTGCTGCGGCTGCTTCTGCTGCTGCTGGTGGTGGTGGGTCTTCGGATTCTTTCGCTTGATCGGGGTGCGGCTTTGGCTGTTGGCGGGTTTGTTGTGTTGCTGGCTTGGGAGATCGAAAAAGGCAGGAGCCGGAGGCGGCTGCGCTGTCTCCAGCGGCGCCACACCTGAGGAGTCGTCGGACATCAAGACATCGAGCGCGGTGCTCGCTGTCGAGTCCCACGAGTTCCGTCTCTGGTGAGATGCGAGTGGCTCCGACGGGAACGCTGAAGTTCGTGGCTGGAAGGGTGACCCCATGGGAAGCCAGGTCGCCGCCGGCTCAAGCCCATTCACCACATTCGCCACTTGTGGCGCATGCCATGGGTTAGATTCCAGAGCAAAACCTTCCCCGGCACCAGTCGCCAGGGGTTCCGTGCACTGAACTCCCTCATACGCCTGCTCCAGCGCGGGAATCGGAGGGTGCATGTGTGTCATGGTGGTCTGAGGCGCCGGCTCCTCGGGTGACTGCGAAGCGTCCAGCTCCGAGATTGGCAAACTACCAGGAAGTTCTGCAGCGGTGGTTGCCGAATCCCAAGAGGGCTGGTGCGCAGCGGCTGGCTCTCTCAGCCAGGGTGCAACGTCATTGGCATCCTGGCCATACTCCACTGGCGAGGACGTCGTATATCCTGCGAAGAGAGGGCCCCCGTGCCCGACAGATGTTGTAGCCGTGGATGAAGAGGTGGAAGCGCTCGAGATTGATGACTGGGGAGAGACGAAGGAATGACTAGCCGGCGTCGATGCGCTGTACTGGCTCATGGTTGAGACGCTGCAGAACGGCGTGTGTCCGAGGCTTGGGAACCGCGGTGCAGTATGGGACTCGGCATTTGGCGATTGGCCAGCGAGTTCGTAGGCTCCGGCAACTTGATCTGTAGGATAGCCGGGCATCGTGTTGGGGTGAACAGTCAACCGGCCGGCGAGCTCATGCCCACGGTTGCATCCGAACCGCTCGAACGCCCCAGAGTGGTGAAATGAACTTGCGGTCTGCGGGATCTGGCCCGCTTGAAGCCGAGGACTGCACGCGGACAACCTCCCGGCTGCCAGCTCAGCGATGGTAGGAGAGCCGGGTGGCAGCTTGGCGGGGCCGACTGGGACCGGCAGCTCTGTGACTGACGGCGAAGGAGCCTCGCTGGCCCAGTCGGGATCCTCTGCTTGTCGTTCCTTTTCAGGAACGTGTTGAGACTTCTTGCGGGGCTTGATTGACACGCGCTGCTTGATGTTGCCGAAGAAGGATTTGGTCCGCCCCCACGCGGTCTGCCCACAACGGCATTGGAACCTCTTGCAGTAATCGTTCAAATCAGCCACCTGGGCAGACAAAGTGGCGAAGCGCTCCTCGCAAAGGAGCCTGGCGTGGATACAGAAGCTCGGATCATGAACTCTATGCATCCGTTAGCAGGGAGATTGTGTGGGTCGAGGGTCGCGCAGACATACTCGTAGTACCCCAGCGCCTGATCTGGAGTGGAATACACTGCCGGCAAGCTCGAGGGAGGGTACGGCACGGCCGTCGTTGGCGAGAGATCCTCCCAGTCAGCCGGCACGTGGAGGCCATCAGGGACGCCTGCCACTGCCACGGGGCCAGAATGGAAGTTGGGGAGAGATGCCATGTCGAAAGTCGCTGATGTTGTCCGGAGCGCAGTGTTACTGGATCGCAACTTGTCGAGGGAGGCACAGTTGGGTGGCGGAGCATTCTCTTAAGAGACTTTGTGTCCGTCATAAGAAGGGACGGGTGTGGTTCGCCATCTTGATGGTTGCGTCCAAACCAACACAAGAGAGCCCTCACGGGTCGGCTTCTAGGTCCTCAAGATTGAAGGTCCGATATGCAAATTCCAATTTCCATAATCGGGCAGAGGGCGTGGGGCCTCCGCGTACCATCTTCGCTCTGAGCCAGGCTCGGTCCCGGAAACATAGCGTGAAAACACCGGGCACTTGGCCGGTGCGGCAGAGAGACAGCATCCTCCTTTCCATTAAGCGGCGACACGATTAAGGCGTCGGTGTTGACGGTGCGTGGGGAGCGAAGGTCTGGCGGCCATAAATGGCTTCAAAAAGTGCGGGAACGGCGACCCCCTGTCAGTGCCGCCTTCACCGAGCAGGGCCTAACGCGATTGGTGCCGTCCACTCATCGGCGAAGGTGGGAAGCGTGGGTGAACACCGGGGAAGGTCCATTGTCGGCGAATGACGTGGCCGCCAAGAGGATAGCACCTCTCTTGGGCTTGGTGAAGCAGCGAGATGTCCGGTCCTGCAAAGCAGGCAACGCATCAGCGACGCCTCTGCAATAGTAGGTGAGGCAGGAAGGGAAGAGTCGCAGAGGTCTCGCGATGAAGGTACCTTTGCGGCCTGGGTGGGGAGGGGGAGGGGGAAGGGGGGCAAAACAGCCAGTCGATGCTTTTTGCAAAGGAAACCGGTCAGTTCCAGAGCCGGGCGGCCTCTTGAAGTGAGCTGAGAGATCGTTCGAGCAAACAAACCTCACCAAGACCGACATTTGGAAAGCAATAAGCACAGATAGGAGTTGTTCCAGATCTTTTATACGCAATGCGAAGATTGCACCGCCTCCCAAGCCCCTCAATTCCTGTTCAACGGGCCCATGCTACAGGCCATGATAGGTAAGGCTCATTGCGGCAGTGCTCGACCACTTGTCCGTTCACACAGCGAGGTCTGGAGCAACAATGCCAGGGATGATTCAGCTCGGTGGTTCAGCTCTGGTGGGGAAATTGGCACGAAGACCCAATCAGCTTCCTCACCTCGCCAGCCTTGCAGCCATTGATGATGGTGTGCCTGCGCCGCTTTGGGAAGGAGGAGGCCACGGGAGCCTGGCACGAGCCGACCGGCCTTTCTCCAGTTTTCAGTTCAATTTCATCCTTCAGAGGTAGAATCAAGACGTCTGGCGGGTGACCGAATGTCAGAAGCTTCAATACCTGGTAGTAATCCTCGCGAGGGTGGGAGATGGAGCGAGTCGAGCAAGGGAGCGCCAATCAACGTGAACACCAGTTGCCCGGGAGTTTATTACTCCCCGTGTTGCTCTGCCTCTGCAAAGTGCAGAGTGTTGGACAGAAAGGAGTCTTGGGTGAGTGGCGTCGGCCCTGCTGGTCCTGCGATCTGCAGGACCTACGCAACTAATGCAGGCCGCACCAGCTCTCTCGCCCAGCTAACGAGGGGCTCACTTCTCTCGAGACCAGCAGGCGACCAATCATCCATGGATAGGTGGATTGTGTCAGCGATGAGAGACGGGATGGAAGGGTCGAAGCTCTTCGAAAACGACAAAGCTCCCGAGTCTCTTGGGTCGAACTCAACCCAAGGTCTCATTCCACAAAAGCGTGATCTTTTTCGAAAAGAACTTGTCCATTTCTTGGTTGCCTTGTTGGCGTTTAGCTGACCTTGTTAGCATGATCGCTCAGTGCCTCTTTGGTGGCGTTGGTGTCAGTTCCCGCACTAGTCAGAGGTTAAGCACGAAGCAAGGCTCCCAACAATTCAAATCCAGCCAAATCAAATCAAATCAAATCAACGCAAATCAACGCAAATAGGCCCTATTCGCAATCAAATACGGCCCAGTATTTGATTTGTTTGATTTGGCATATTTGCCAAGACCAGCCCAGCTAGCCAGCCAGCCAGCCAGCCAGCCATCTAGCCATCTAGCCACCATAGCCACCGCTAACCGCCCTGTTTTTTCCCACTCTCTGGGCTTGGTATGCAAATGGAGCCAGTTATAGAGTCGTATTGCATTACAAGGTCTTTAACCGAGCCAACCGACTGCCCTAGCAAGTGCTATAGCTACAGCGATGCCTGAGACCTCTGTAGGCCTACTTATAGATGCGCTACGTAGCCGCCTAAGCGTTGCTAAGCAGTTGGAAGCCTTGGCTAGCACCAACCTTGAAGAACTGCCTCGTAGCTCCATCGCCGAATAGCCCAAGGTCGTCCTACATAGTAAGCAGTATATCCTAGAAGACTAGCTAGCTAAGAAGAGGCCCCGAAAGTCGTAGATCGCGAGCTATAGCAATTTCCTTATTAAAGCAATAGATAGTAAGCTAGGAGAGCTATCCAAGTGTTGCAAATACTACGACAAGACCTTCAAGGCTACTACAACGAGCAGTGCTATAGCCTATCTCTCCAACGAATATAATTGCTATAATAATATAAAGGACTAGCTAGTAAAGAGATCTAAGACGTTAGTCTTAGCGTTATAGTAAGCTATAGCTAATACTATAGTCGTCAAGCTAATAGCTAATTCGATTAGGGCATTGCTTATTACCTAGATCGTTCAAAACGACCTCCCCTTTATAGCGATTAAAGATATATATTTCCATTAGCTCCTTCGACTATTTAATTAGGAGCTTCTTAAGTTCGTTCCAACGAGCAATAATATAATATAGAATTAGGTGGTTTAGCGGTATCAATAAGAGAAGGAAGCTATTAAGAAGATATTAATATCTATAAGGTCTATAATACTAAGAGAAGGAAGCTAATAGACACTTATATCTATAAGGTTTATAAAGCATCTCTCCTTTAATACCTAGACTTTACTAAATTCTTATATACTCCTTATAATTATAGTCCACTTTGTTAATAGCTAGTTTAACCTATAGACAAAGCTATTATATATAGTTTAGCTCTATAGCTTGTACTCTAGCGATATATAAGCTATAGAGATTACAAAGGTCCTTAACGACTTCGATCTAGCCTAGGATATTAGCTTCTTCTAGTACGACAATATCTCTTTAAACGACATATATATTATAGCGATCCTCAACTATATCTAGCCTAAGTTCCTACTTATAAGAAAGTATCAACGACTTTGCTATCTTAGCTATATTGTTAACATCGTTATAAAGGCCTTTGTCGAAACCTATACTAAGGAATAGGAAGAAGAGAGTACTAGGCTAGTTAGGAAGCTTTACTATATTGTCCACTATATCTGCTATAGCCTACAACGTTGTAATACCTTTATTAAGTTAGCCTAGTTCAAATAGGCTAATAAGGATGCGATAGACGACTTTGATATACTTTTGACTAAGCTAGAGGATATCGTTAGACTATAGTTGGTAGTAGACAACGATATAAGGTAGAACTCGGTCTTCCTAATAATCGAATATACTATTAGACTATAGGACTCTATAGACCTCTACTGTCTATAATCTATAGCTAAGAAGGATAGGCTTCCAAAGGATAGTATTTTAACTGATTAAGATTAGATAGTATTAGCTAATATCAAGGATATATTGAAGCTATTTATAGATATTACCTAGTCGTTTAAAGGCAATAGACCTACTATATCTACTATTGTTAGTACGATATACTTTCTACTTAATAATCTAAAGAAGAGGCTTAGCCTAGCCTAGACAGCGACTATATTAGAGATACTATTGCTACCAACGCTATTATATTGGCTACAACGCTAATCTAGGAGGCTTCTATTGTAGTTCGAAGAATATAAGCTTAATCTTCTACTATCCTAGCTACCTAGTATACCCTTTTTACAAACAACGACGGTTATAAGCGACGAGCTAGCTCTAGAGGTATAGTTTATCTAAAACGGCGTATAAGTAGCGATTACGAAGCTTTAAGAATATATTAGCCTATTCGATGATTCGCCCGTTTACTAGATTACGATAATCCTATATCCTAGGTATAAGATGAGATAGATATAAAAGAACCTTCTAGAGGATAAGCGTAAGAGCTATTTTGCTATATTTAAACGGTGTTTTTAAGAGTAATATAGTTATATAGAGCTACTAGTCGAACTAGAGCCTTCTATTGAGCGTTTAGAACATTAAGAGAGCTAAGGAAGTGACACTTCCTAGTGTCTATCGACTATTATAAAGATATAAGCGATCACTAGAACGAGGTCGATAGCTACCTTTCTAAGCTACCTAAATAGGTAGAACGGCCATTCGATTGGTAGACAGTATATACTAGGCGGTTCCTATAGCTTTCTAGGATAGTATTCGACTACCTCTCGATCCTAGCTATATCTTCTAAGTATAAGCGACTATTTAGTTGCGCTAAACACTATATAAGCTACTAACGACATTTGCTTTATACCGATTTAATTAATATACTGTAATGCTTAAAGAATTAGGTATAGGATAGGGAGTTCTAAAGTGTAGAGGTCTAGACAGGGCGATAGCGATCTAGGCTATGGCGGGAGGTCTGGGTAGGCGTAGGAGGTCTAGGTAGGGCGATAGCGATCTAGGCTATAGCGGGAGGTCTGGGTAGGCGTAGGAGGTCTAGGCAGGGCGATGGCGATCTGGGCTACGGCGGGAGGTCTAGGTAGGCGTGGGAGGTCTGGGCAGGGCGATAGCGATCTAGGCTACGGCGGGAGGTCTAGGCAGGGCGATGGCGATCTAGGCTGTAGCGGGAGGTCTAGGCAGGCGCGGGAGGTCTAGGTAGGGCGATGGCGATCTAGGCTATATATAGGAGGTCTAGGCAGGCGTAGGAGGTCTAGGCAGGGCGATAGCGATCCGGGCTATGTATAGGAGGTCTGTATAGAGTGTAGGCGATCTGGGATTATATAAGCAATTGCTTAGTCAGAAAAAAATAAAACTGGCTATTCTCGATTTTACGAGTGCTACATAGAGAGCTAGAGAGCCAGAGAGCTAGGCAGGGCGTATAGAAAAGGGAGGCATAATATAGAAAAGGAAGGTGGGGCATAGAAAAAGTGGGGGGTGGCCGTCAGGGTTAGGGATATATATGGCATTTGACGAGATTTGACGACGATTTGATCAAATACAAACAACTCAAATATGATCGCGATCCACGTAAATCAAACCAAATAGAGCCTTATATTTGATTTGTTTAAGTTGTTGGGAGCCTTGGCACGAAGATCATCCAGGCTGGAGTTCAAGAGCTCAGCAGTAAGAAAACAGCGGCTGTCAGTTTTTCGGGACCGTGAACTGGAAACAAAGCTCTTTCTTGATGGCGGTTGCTCCTGAAGCAACCCATGACCATTTCGCTGAAGGCCCGCGGCCCGGCGCCTGTCGCTGCTGACCCTGGACGCTAGCCAAGTAGGAGGTAACTAGACTACTGCGAAGTCGAGCCAGCAGATGGTCGCAATGCACACCCCGCGGGGTCCCGCACTGGGTGACACCCCCGGGTCTCAGCGAGGCAGGCTAGTACCGCAGCAAGCTAGCCTGCACCAGGCAACACGGGCAGCCGTCTTTGTGCCTTTGTGCGGCACACAGAATGCGCAGTCGCTGGTTGAATTACGGGAGCGCTCAGCATACGGATGCTTTGGCGCAGCACTTCATTCGTCGGCCGCTGCCGCTGTGGGACAAACGCTCGAGGCCTCTCTTCCGGGAACTGCCCAAGCATCCGGATTCTCCTACCATACACTTCACTACTTCCAATGGGCAGCGACATGGGCCATGTAGTGTAACTGGTGCTGCAAATCATCAAGCTAGGTAATTGACGGCAATTGACCCCATCTCCCAGGCAGCAAGCTCCCCAAATCAGACCAGCAGGAATCCACCCCGCTTCCTCGGGTTGGTCCTGGCCAATGAAGCGCGGTGCGGCCCAAGAACCACGCGCTTCCGTTCTCTGAGCGCATCCAGCCTTGTGTCGCACAGCCACTGGGGCCCTTCCCCCCTCCCCCGCCGCCCTCTTCCGCATCCCGCTCGCCAGTTAAAACGGCCGTCAGTCCGCCTCCACCTCCGCCGCCATCCATTCCCATGCCAATCCACTTTGAACCTCTGCTGTCAGACTGACCGATCATCGCTCCCTGGTCTCTCATCGGCCCCGTGTCCATCATGGTCCCCACGCAGGACACGTCGTCCAGGGGACGAAGCCCCGCGCGAGGGAACAACACCGTGGATGACGACGACTGGTCCGGGTACAGCGATAGCGAGAGCATTGCTAGCTTCTCCACTGTGTCGTACGACTTCCCGACAATGGACAGGCAGGAATGTGCACCCGGGTTGTAGGTTGCGCCCCAGCCACAGCTGTGCGGTCGTCAGCATCGGTGTTACTGACGTCCAAGCTAGCCGCCTCAAAGAAAATGAACAGGACAGGCCCGTCTATGAAGCCTGGAACATTGATTACTACCCGGAGGAGCGCGAAGTTGTTGAGAGCGTCAAGGTGCTCGGCGTCAAAGTCGAGAACTACCAGCACATCGCCAGCAGCACCCATGTGACGCCGCAACCATCCACCCAGTCGGAACTGGCCGCCATGCACCTGCGCGGCCTCGAGGACTTCCGGGCCAAACACAAGCGCTGCTGGGCGACGCGGCCTTTCCGCCGCAAGGGCAAGACGTACGAACAGGATCTCGAAGAGAGGTGCAGAAGATTGCCCAGCGAGGTGCAGGACGCCATCACGCAACTGCTCCTGGACAGAGGTAACGCCTCCTCAACCCGTTACCGGACCCGGACCTGGACCGTCGTCGTGGTGCGCGAGCAGCTGCGTCGTCGGTTTGCTCAGCCCGACTTCACCGAGGTGAAGCAGCACAAGTTCCGGTTTTGGAAGAAGCGCGGCACGGAGGAGCCTCTGCGATACACCGTGGTCATCCGAGGAGTCGAGACCAAGGCCTGTGTTGGCGAGGAGTGCATCAACTCCTTCGCGCCTCGCTCCAATCCGTGGATGCAGGCCGACAACGCCGAGATCCGCCGCAGGTTGCGCGAGGAACGGGACCGGCGGGACTCCCCGGCCGGCAAGAGACGCGTCTTCTCGCCACCGTATTACCGGACCCGAGACCGCGCACGCTCGCTGTCTCCCCCTGCGTACCGGAGCCGGCGGGGCCGGTATGCGTCGCCGGCTCCGTCGTCCCTAGACTACCGGTACGAATCTCCGCCTCCGTACCGCCGCTGCACCCGCAGCGAATCCCCGCTGCCCAGCCCCTCGCCGAGCGCGCGCATCCGCGTGATGCCGCGCTACGACCCGCGTCCCTTCGACGAGGCGCCGTTCCCTCCCACGCCCCCGGAGTCCTACACCCCGCCGCCTCTCGTCTCCGGCTACTACCGACCATCAGCCACCGCGCCTGCGCCACCTTTCCCGCCAGCACCAGCCCCTTATTACACCACCGCCACCACCACCAACCCACCATATCTCCCCCGCCCCGCCTACGCCCCAATGCCCCTCCTCCCTCCCCGCCCCCTGCCCGCGCGCGGACCCTTCCCCTCCTACGGCCCCCCGCCGCCCTTCAACCCCTACCACCACCCCATCCACCCGACGGGCCCTCCCGCTCCCGCCGGCGGGCCGCTCTACCCGCTGCACCACCCCGCCGCCGCCGCGCCCACGCCCGCGCACTGCCCCGCCTGCCGCGCGACCCGGCCCTGCCCGCACTTCTCCGGCGTCCTGCCGTGCTTCCGCCCCGTCACCGCGCGCGGCGACCACCCGCCCTGCCTGCGCTGCCCGCCCTTTGCCGCCGACGCCGTCGCCGCGCCGTTCGCCCCGGCGGCTGCGACCTCCGCGGCCACCAGCCCGGCGGGTGCTGCCGGGCCTGGGCCTGCGGCTGGGTCTGGGTCTGAGGCTGGGTCTGAGACTGAAGTTAAAGCTAAAGGGGCAGGTTCGCCGCCGGCACCGGCGCCGCGTCCGCTGAGGACGCTGGTCGGCAGGCGGAGCAGCAGTGCCAGCAGCAGCGCGGGCAGCAGCAGCGCGGGCAGCAGCAGCAGCCGTGTGGTGCCGCCGCCGGCGCCGAACCCGTTCTCGCCGCTCTCGACGCCCGAGCTGTCGACACTTGGCGGCGGGTCGGTGTCCGGGGCGAGCGTGGCTGCGCCGGGGACGCCCCGCGGGGACGCGGGAGAGGAGGGCGCTGGCGCGGCCAGACGGGTGTCGGTTGTGTCGTTTTGCTGAGGAGGTTTCGGCTGTTGGTGAGGAGGGCGAGGCCCGGGAGGAGGGGGATGGAACGAGGAAGGGGGAGGCTTAGGGTGCGGATGTGAATGGGGTTTTTGGATTGTGGTGTGATCAGGGTTTGGGATGTGGTGGGTTCAGGCTAGATCATGACGACATGACGTGACACGACTATTACGTTTTGGTGCTCGGTTTCTTCATCTTTGTAGTTTCCTGGTGTATTTCCAGTTTCCAGCGATTTGGTAGCCAGGTTGAATTTAAGTTGCTGTTTCTGAGGATGTAGTTGCCCGGAGAGTGATCTGAATGGGGAGAAACATGCCGAGACTCTGGAGCTGTTATGGTGTCCCCCGTTTGTGAAATTCGTCGTCATCTGAGTGGTGGGAATGAGCGAGCTTGCACGTCAAATCAAAATTTAAAACTGCTTGTTTTTGTACGACAAAGCTGTCGTGTCCGTTCAATGCGCCTGACAAACCTATGAGAGGCGAAGGACCGTAGCATCTTCATCTTGAATGCTGGCGGGCCTCAGGAACAGGAAGAAAGCTAATTACAATCAGCTATCTAGACTCTTGTATTTCTCTCCATGTGGTCAGACTCACATGCTGTCCACAATTCTTACATCCCATTTATCACCATGCATGCCATTGAAACGCCCATTATTTACTAGCTAGGTAATTGATTACATAGGCTGAAAGAAAAGAACGAAGAAGGAAATAAGACAAAAGAGGAAATAAGACAAAAAAGGAAACAAGACAAGAAAGGAACTAACACAAAAAAGGAAATAAACAAAAAGAAAATAAGAAATGAAGGTAAGAATACAAAAAGGAAATAAGAAAAGAAGGAAAGGGGGAATGAAAAAAAGAAGAAAGAAGAAAATAAAAGAAAGAAAGAAGGAAAGAACTGCGGACTTCAATTCCCCGACCCCTTTAAAAACACATGCCAGATTTTTTAGAAACACATGCCAGCCAGGTGCGGTCCGTGCGCTCGCACCAAAATTTTGCAGCGAGCGCCAACACAGTCCCTAGCATGCATGTCGCCACGAGAAGGCCGGGGGTACGTACCAATGTCGCCATCCAACGAAGCCATCACCAACCTCGCCGCCCTCGAAGGCTGCAGGGCCGCATCGCCCACCGCATCTCCCAGAGCCTTGCGCAGCGCCCTGCCCACCGCATCGCCAGCCGAGTCGCCAGCCGCATCGCCCAGATCCTCGCCTGCCGCCTCGCCTGCCACATCGCCAGCCGGGATTTCTGTGGCGACATGCCGGATAGGGAGCGTGGCGATGCGCGCTGCAAAATTTTGGTGGGAGCGCACGGACCGCCCCTGGCTGGCATGTGTTTCTAAAAAATCTGGCATGTGTTTTTAAAGGGGTTGCAATTCCCCGGAAGCTCCCACCACTCACGACCAGCCGGCGCCCCACTGTTCCTCACCGCGTGGTAATACCGCGGCGGCGGGCGCAGGGCGACGTCCGGAAACGGGTGCAACTCCCTCCCGCCCAGCTCGCGGCGCACGCCCTGGCCGCCGCCGAGCTTCCACGTTTTCGGCTCCGGGGAGAGGGGGCTGGGCGGCTTGGCGGGAATGGCCGCGACCGCCTTTCGCGGGATAGGCGGCGGCGGAGTTACTGCGGGGACGTCACCCATCGCCGGGACGAGCGGGTCGTTGGGGCTGCCTGGCCTGAGCGGTTGCGGGTGTTGTGGTTGTCTGCTGCGCATGCGCCTGCGCCGGAGGCACATCCAGCCCGCGATTCCTGCTGCCGCGAGGGCTAGGAGAGCGGTGATACCCACGCCGAGGCCCAGGGCGAGATTGTTGGTGCTGCTGTTGGTGGAGGACGGTGTGGCGGCGGCGATGACGGAGCCGGCGGAGTTGACCCAGATGGTGGACGTGGCGTCGACGGTGGCTACTATGATGGGAGTAAGAACGGGCGAAAATAGGTACTCGATGTAAAGCGGACGTCCTGGCTTTTCTGGCAGGAGGTGAAGTGAAGCACTTGCGGGGGGACAGTACCTGCAGGAGCATCACAACTACCACCGTAAGGGGAAGCAGGCACTTACCCCACGGCTGCGAGGAAGAGTCGGCAAGGGAGCCGGAGGTTGTCGTCTGCGTGACTACCGAGAGCCGGGTCGTGGTGGAAGCCGGGCCGGACCATGGGTGGTGTCCTGGGCCAGACCCTGGGTGGCAGTGGCGGGGTTGTACCAGTTGGTTGCTCCCGGCTGTGTGAAGCCGTTCGCCATGCAGTACGATGCGTATATGGACTCCATCGCCGAGAGATCCAAGGAGAAGTCGCCTCCTCGGCATGCCGTCGAAGCGCATGCTTCCAGGAACGATGAGGCCTTGGATGCGGATGCCGCCGCCGTGGCGCAGTAACAATCATTGTAGAATGGCTCGTCGCACTTGAGCTCACTCCCGACGTTCGAGTATTCCATGGGCCACCGGCCAAGGCAGTTCTGAACGCAGGTATGCGGCCAGTCTTCTCCGAACTCGCTGACGGTCTCGAGCGCGAGTAGTGCTTGGACGTGGAGCAGGAGGCAGAGCAGCCGAAAGAGGAGTCTGGCCTTGAAGCCCATCTTGCGGCGAGGGTACAGAGCTGGCTGACGGTTGCTAATTAGGTATTAAGAAGGGAACTTCAGTGCGATATCAAACTGAACCCAACACACGACTCGAGTGCCCAAGTCTCCTCTTTATCCTCTTTACCAACTTGGCAAGACTGGCAATCGCGGGGCTTAGGGGGCTGCAGAGGTCAATTACATGGTACGGCGGCAAGTGTTTATTTCTGGGAGCGGCTGATGTCTGCATACAGCAGAAACGCTAGTCGCAGCCTCTCCAGCTCTTCATTGGATCCCACGCTCCTCTTCAAACTAATCTATCGAGATTCAAGATGAAGGATGACAGCCACCCTGACCTGGGCGGCTCCCTGCGCCTTGCGGGCGGTAATCGCACAGCACCGGCGAGGAGGCAATCTGCACATGCAGACCTCTGGACGGCCACCTCTGTGCGTTCACCAGGCTTGGTTCTGTATAGCCGAGTGTCCGACGTAGACGCGCAGAGCCTAGCGGTGTGTGGCGACGAAGTATGCACTGTCAACTATTTGAAAGCAGATGGCCTGCATGAGTGACTTGTGTCCCGCAAGAGCAAGTGCTGATATCCAAGGTAGGGGACTCTGGGTAATAGAGCAGCATCCACCACGCAGACTAAGACCCGCCCCCAGCTAACAGAGCTGCTGCGATTCAGATTTCAGTCCATGCTAATCCGGTCGGTAGTCGGGCGGTGATCGGTATGTTCTGTTGGAGACGTGCTACTGGTCAAACGGCCTGCTTAAGCAAACAGTGCTTCCTAAGTCTTGAGTCTCGCATAACGGAGCCTTACGAACAGCGTCTTGGCGCTTAAATCATTCTCAATCAAGAGACCGCTGGTTGGCCTGGAGCGGCTGTTGAGTGGGCGGGAAGCGCCGGGTGAAGCCAAGGAGGGGCCCACTCCTCAGCTTCAATGCCCCACTTGGCCAAGCGGCTCCACTCTCAGCCTCTTCCACTCAATCGCAACCTTTCATTGGCGAAAATCTTTGAGGCCGAACCATTCCGAGGAATTGATCCAAAGTCAACCACAACACCAGAACATCATCATCACCGCCACCATCACCGCTCCCTCGACCAGCCATCGCTCCGCACCCTCTCAACCCACGACATCATCAAGATGCATCTGATGTACCTTCCCGGGCCCAACGGCTCCGGCCGGCGATACACGCTCAAGAAGGTCATGGACGGGCAGGTGACCAAGTCGGCGCACCCGGCGCGCTTCTCGCCCGACGACAAGTGGTCGCGGCACCGCCTGGCCGTGCGCAAGCGGTTCGCCGTGCTGATGGAGCAGAAGAGTATGTTATTTTTTTTCTTTCCTTCTTACATTCTTCCGCTTTTTTTTCCTCCCCTTCGTTTGCCCTGAGTGGAGGTCGTCAGAAGGACGCCCAGTGCTGACGCAGATGGGCAGAATGAAATGGTTTTGCTGCGTTGGCGGGGGGCACGGCGCGGCGAGCGCAGCCTTTTCCAGACGGCGCGACGCAACCGCACTAATCTACAAAATCGGAGGATGAAAGTCAGCGGTCCGCGTCCCGAGGCGTGTTCGCGGTTCCGGTCAATGCTCGATGCCGTTGAACGACGCTCAGCACTTCGGTCAAGCGAGGGAGACTTTTTCAGGGGAGCATGGGAGACCGAAGAGCGGATGCTCTGTGATAGTGGTGATGACTGTGCAACAAAGCTGGGCGTTGGATTGGGCCAGGTCTTATACATGGTGGCGGCGTTATTTGGTCGCTACATGCTTGCGTCGGCAAGCGGGAACTGCAAAGAACTCATTTGGCACAGGGTCTATTGTCCGCCTCGAGCTATGTTCGCCCTGAGGTCGCCCTGAGGTCTAAAACAACGGTGGATACACATCACCTCCTCTTTTTGGCGTTGACGTTGCGGCCCGCGCCGACCTTGATCCTGCCGCTCCCCGAAGTCCTGGCCCCGGTCAGGATGCCCGGCAGGTAGTCCTGGTCCATGAGGTCGCGGTACTTTGTCCGGCGCTGTTCGTCCATCTTCTTGATATACTCCTTCTGGTCCTCTGCCAGGATCAGTTCTCTCCCCCACCCGTTCTTGCCGCCCCCTTTGACGTGGTTCCCCTTCCCGCTCGCCGAGCCGTGCGTCGGCTTCGGGATGCTGTACACGTTGCCCCGGTTGTTGAACTGGAAGTTCTTCTTCAGGTGGAGCGTGAAGTTCCCGGCGGCGTCCGTGCTGCACGAGACCCGTGTCAAGGTCGCCTGGCCACAAGACGGGCAGAACTGCTTCGACATGTCCTTGCACACCTTGAAGCAGCCATGACACCTCAGGACCCACGTTTTGAGATAAGTAATGCGCGAGAAACCGGAATCCAAAAGGCTTGGACCAGTCAGCGTGTCTTCACATGCCGCTCCGGCGTAGAAGTTACTTACTTGAGGTTTATCCTTAGGGCCACATTCCGCATAGCCATATCTGCAGTTATGAGGGCGGCTTGGAGCACACGCTCGACCGGCTGCGGTGTTGTTAGGGCGTTTTCCCGCGCCTGGTACTTTTTGATGTTGCTCGGCGCTGTTCCGGTGGCATATTAGCGGCTGTGCCTAGCGTTTGCCAAAGGAAACACAACGGACTTATCCATTCGCCCTCGCCATCGTCCTCTTCTTCTGTTGCCTCTTCCTCATCCTCTGCCACCACATCAGTCCTTTGTGGCGCAGGTTCGTTCACGCCAAGTTTTTGTAGCTTGTGTTCCACCTCCTCGCTTGTTGCGTCTGCTGCGGGGTCACTGGTTTCCCCTGTGCCGTCGAGCGAGCCACTCCCCTGACCTCTGGCCACATCTGTAGTGGTAATAACCGCGGCCTCGGAAGTGGTGTTTCCTTCTGTCGCGCCCTGACCCGGCTCCTCCACATTGGCTTCTTCCTTGCCCGGCGGCTTCCCGTTAACGCCCTTCTGGTTCGGCTCTCGTCTTAAGCGCCACTAAAGTTCTCTCGAGTCAGACACGACCAGCCCGACAAATCAAGACGAGTTGACATACGTCGCCTCCATTCCTCTCCACTTCCAGGTCGTAGGTGAGGGCGAGGAGGTGGAGATCGGGCTTCGACAGGCCCTGGAGGTCGCCGGTCCTCCGCGCGAAGTCGGTGACGAACTGCACAGACTCGGGGCGGGGGTTGCGGAGCTTTAAGAACGGCGACAAAGTCGTCTCGAACCGAGACCTTGTCGCCTCATCGCGGACTGGGGTGCATGTCAGCAGACCAGCGTCAGCAGGGCAATTCAAGGGCCCTGCGCACTCTCTGAGACCACTGCGGGGATAGTGAAGAGCTCCTCAGCCTGGGCAAGCAATGTAGAAACGGTGGGGTCATTTTTTATTATGGCGTTTGCATCGATAACCAGTGAATGCACAAGCTTGGGTGGCGTCGTGGCCGTCTTGGTCGTCGTGGTCGTCGTCGCCTGGGCTGGCGATGATGATGGCGGAACATGCACAGTCTCGCTCTGCAGCTCGGCTTGAGGTTGTGCTTGCGCTTGCGCTTCCGCTTGCGCTGCGTGTTCGGTAGCTGGTTGCTCCATGGCCCGAGAATACACGTGTATCCGGTTGCAGGGGGATCAAGAAGGAGCGTATTGGGCCCACGTCCGTTGGTTTCCAAGATGTGCCCGGCTTCGCCGTCCAACGACGCACCGAGTTGAAGCGGCCCAAATTACAAAATTCAGGCGGGGTTGGCGGGCAGAATTCTGGGCTTCCCGAGCGGTGAGAAAACCCTGGACGAGGTTCAGTGGGGTAGTTAACGAAACGCCCCACTTGCCGTACGGAGGCATTTACACAATACGCGCTTTAATGTAACTCCCGTAACTCTACCTCACTCACTCTGCAACAACAGCCATCTATGGCTTTGACACAGAGCCGCTGGGTGAACTAGAGCTATTAAAACCATGACAGGTCTGAGCTCTTGCCGGAATGCACGCGAACCGCGGCGGCACAAGCCGCCCCTACCCGAGTTGCCCTTGTTCTAAGTCCTCTTCTCACACCCGCACTGGCTTCATTACATAATCATCCCCTCTACCAGCTGCAACTGTCGATCTTTGCTCAGAGTGAACCCGGAGCTCGGTCGGCTCAAGCTCTGCTGAATTGCAGGTTCGGTTGCAATGTTCCCCCGGAGATGGTAAGCCCACGTCGACGACGTGTGCCAAGACCAGCTCGACTGCGTATACGAGCCACATCATGCGCGCCGGATCTTGGCAACCAGAGAATTCACTTGTTGACCGACCTGGGCGCTTCAGGCTGCTGGCCTGACTGCTGGTTCGAGCCCACGGTCAGGCGGCATAGCGAGAGCCCCGTCATTCGTCGGTGGTGACCTTACCAGGTCATCCTACCGGCACTTCTACACTGACGAGCCGAACGCACAAATCCCCGTCGCAACATGGCATCCAGCGTCCCTCAGAGAGGCGCATCTCTCCTTACCAACCCGGTTGTTCCGCAATCCCTCTGCGTCTTCTACCTAGCCCCAATGGGCCGTAGCTTGCGGCATCCCTCAGTGACCGTCCGAAGCAGACAAGATTCGCGGACGTCGCCGTCCCAAGGTGCCGGCATCCGGGGAAGATTCAACCCACCGCGGAACCCCCCCTGGAAGCGATGTAACTCTCGGACGAGCTGGCAAACAAGGAACCCGGGGCTGGCCGCCGAACCCCGCACGTTCTACACTCAGAAGTAAGCACGTATATTCTACACGACGCCACAGGTGCTGTGTAGATCATTGCTATATTGTTGCGTTTTGTGGGGAAAGGCGATGCTGCGCGCCTGACTTCGTATTTGCCCGATTGCCTTACTCGATGGAAACTGTTGGCGACAAACAAGGCCGGTTGGGTCTACCGTGGGCTTGCGCACGAACACGAACGGCTGGGGCGACCACGTCAGGCGCTCAGATGGCGGCCATTCCGCATCGAGGGCCCTGAGCAGTTAGATCTGTCCCGTCTATAAATGGCCGGTTCCCTTCCCAGATTGTAGTCGATACCTCCCTCCAGTTGCCGTCCGCTCTCGCAACCCAAAGATATCACATCCCAAAAGACATAATAATCAATAACCTCTCTAGCCAAACACATAGAAATCCGTCAGCCACCATGCTCACCCACCTCCGCCTCTTCGCCCTCGCCACGGCAGCGCTGGCCCCGCTGGCCTCCGCCGTCGGCAACGCGCGGGTGGTCAACAACTGCGACGCGGCCGTCTACCTCTGGTCCGTGGGCGCGGCGGTGTCCGGGCCGTACGAGCTGGCCGCGGGCGGCGGCTCCTACGCGGAGCCGTTCACCAAGGACCCGACGACGGGCGGGCGCGCGCTCAAGGTGACGCACTCGAACGACGGCCTGTACACGGGCGAGCCGCAGACCATCTTCGCCTACAACCTCGACGGCGCCAGCGTGTGGTACGACCTGAGCGACGTCTTCGGCGACGGCTTTGCCGGCCACAAGCTCGTCGAGGCCAGCGCCGAGCCCTCCTGCCCGTCCATCATCTGGCCCACCGGCGTGCCGCCCGCTGGTAGCCAGGTCAAGGTGTGCACGGCCGACAAGGATGTTGTATTGACCCTGTGCGCGTCGTAATTAAACTTTGGGTGGTTGTAAACCGGCGTTGGTGGGTAGGGAAGAGAAGGAGGGAAGAACTGCGCGGGGGTTATGAAGTTGGGCGTTTGGAGACGGGCAGTGTAAGGAGCTGTTGGACTGCATTGGAGGAGTCGGCTGGTGTACATACGTGAGATGATTGGCTCTGGGCAATGCACTTCTGTCCACACAATTCTTCAGGTTGGGCTGATCCAGTTCGCTAGTTGTTGCGGAATGGTCAAATCATGGCTACGTGTGTACCTGGCGGTGTCCTGCTCATGGGTGGTCATGATCGTAACTTCCGGCGCGCCCCATATGGATTGCTTACATGAAGCCACGTAACGGCTGGGATCAATCCCAGCCGTCGAGCTTCACCTTTGTCTTGATCCCCAGTGAAGGACCCAGGACATCAGGGGCTTGGGCGCGATCGATAAACTCCCCGTTTCCTGTGTTGCCTGTCTGCTCCCCAGGAGCCTAGAAATCGCTGCCCTCTGTTCATACTTTCATTGGTCTTTCATTGGTCCGTCAAAATGTCGTACCTCTCTGTAAAGTGAAAATTGCTTAAGGAGAAAACTAGGATGCGCAAGTTTGACTGAACCTCTTCCTTCATGATCACCTACTTTAGATGACCTCCTCCATGATCTCCTCCGTTGTCTCTTTGATCATCTCGTCCTCTATTCCATCCTCAAGAGCATCCTCCTTGCTCCCCTATTTCACATCCTCCTCGCTCTCTTCAGCATGATCATTCGTCCTCCTGGGTTTCTTCCTAGTTGCCTCCGTTCTCTTTAAATTCCTCCTTCTTGGTCTCCTCTTTGTCTTCCCCTTTGGGCTTCTCGGTTGTGTCCTGCTTGGTGTCCCTCTCCATGGTCTCCTCCAAACCCAGTGGCTTGTCCTCGAGGCGCTTGACCTTGGGAGCCGGGCGCCACAAGGAATTGCGCTTGTTGACCCGCCGCAACTTGATGGCAGCCCTATGCAGGTTGTTAGTCTAAGGTTTGATTTCTCTTTAGTTGTCTCTCCTGGCGTTTGTAGACTCGAAAATTCCTCATTGTGCTTCTTTCCCCTGACAACATGAACATAAAACTCTCCCAAAGTGAAATGCGTACCAGTCGGCGCGGTTATCGCCACCCCACTTCTTTTCACGCATTTCGCGAGCCAAGTCACTGGACCTGGCGGCGAACAGTTGGATCTCTTCAATCGTGAACCAGGCGAGGAAGGAGAAGCCGGGGCTGTCGGGGGTGTTGGTATAGACTGCAATGGGCTCTTTCTTGGCAGGGCGGTATTTGATGCTGGGAATGTCGACTGTGCCGGGTTCGGATGGCTTGCGGTCGCCGGGCATAGTCATGTAGGAGTTGCCGTACTGGTTGTGAATTTCCACGCCAGAGCCGTCCTCGAGGCCGGTGTAAACGCCAAAATTGGTGAGCTCCATCAGTTCCCCGGCTCTCGCCACATTGACCTGCCTGTACAGCTGGTCCTTCATCTCGGCGTACCCGGGGAGAAGGTGCAGACGCGACTCCACATAGATGGTGTTGTTCGCCGTCCATTGAGGTTGGTAGGCCACGTAGAGAAGGGCAAACGCCACGCTGCCAGGTTTCTTGGCCCCTGGGATCGCAGAATGGACACATGAAAGATTTATACATACCAGCCTGTCTGAGGGCGCCCCTCCATGTTTATTGAGCCTTGGGCCGAAGACGTCATCGCAGCAACCGAAGGACTTGAAGGGCAAGGGCTGGCAGGGGCCGCATTCCCGCGGTTGAAGTGGCCGTCACGATTGTGGGAGCCACGCCGGCCGTTGAAACCGCCATGATGGTTGGAACCGCCGCTGTTGAAACCACCAGGGTGGTTGAAGCCACCCATGCCGCTGAAACCACCGAGGTGGCTGAAGCCACCTGTGCCGATGAGACCACTAAGGTGGTTGTACCCACCTATGCCATCGACGCCGCCGAGATGGTTGAAGCCACTAAGGTGGTTGTAAACACCCATGCCATCGAACCAAGATGGCTGAAGCCACCGTTGCCGTTGAAACCACCATGATGGTTGAAAGCAAAGCCACCGCGAAAGCCGCCTTGGATGGCGCCACGGCGGCGGCCGCGGCCACGGTCGCTGGCAGGAGGACGGCGATACATGGTGACAATAGATCGGTGGCTGCTAATAGAGTGCCTTCGTCTTCGGGATGCTAATGCAGCTAGTGCCGTCAAGCAAAGCCCAGAGAGCCGATTTTCTCGAGGAAAACTTACGTGACTGATCGATCGGTGTTTGTTTGAAGAATACAACCTTCGAGTCTTGGTTGGAAGGCAAAAGAAGAAGCACCACGATGCGGGTTTTTAGAGTTCAGCGGGCCCTGTGGTGACTTGGACGGGCGACGTGGTTGGCCGCGAAATCTGAGCCAGTGCCCAAGCACACAATCATGGGATCGCAGACCTGTGAAGGACTCTGAGAGAGAGCGAGTGGCAAGCTCAGACCAGCCAGCCGCATCTAGTCATCCCTATGCCGAAGGCGCGGCCCATACCGGAACCCTCGCAGGCCCTTCCCGTTGAAGTTCAGAGAGATACGGTGTAGCACTAGCCCAGAGGCTACGGTTTTTGAATGCCGGGAACATGACGACCGACAACAAAGCACGGACTCACCAAATTTGAATCAGGGGTACATGCTGAAAGGGGCATAGCGAAAGACCTCTCTCACAAGCCTTGTGTTTTCCGATGGCCAAAAAGGACTCTAACAGAGACTAGTCTTCACTTTCGTCGAATCTTCATACAGGATCGTGCTCTTCAGGCAAGGAAATTGTATCTTGGAGATTTGTACAACTGTGGGCGAGTTATCAAACCCCTAGACTCCATGCTTGACCTAATGACGGAGCTTCTTAAGGGGGCATTGTGAGACACCAAACCATAGGTAACCGAAAGAAGTACTTCTGTCATTTCAAGGGGTTGTTACTTTTATCATCGCTCTCTGTCTTTCTCTTACACTGGCACAAAGAAAGAACAAGAAAGAAAGAAAAAGAGAAAGAAAAGGGGAAATGAAGAAGAAGAAAAAAAGGGAGAAAAACAATTGAAAGCGTCTATAATTAAAAAAAAAAATGATAGGTGGTGATGGCAACTTGCCCTTTGGCATTCAAACTGTTGGCTACTAAATCCGACCCAGGTGTGAGTTTGTACGGAGTATACACCCAGAAACCTAGGCTTACTGGGACAGTCGAGATACGAAGAGTTCTAAGATGGGGCAGAGACGATGTCTACCCTTAGGTACCTCAAGCTGAAGCAAGCCCCGGTTGACATCCACTGCCAACTACCGATACACTTGGAACCAACCAGGGCATGAGAGGACGAGAAAATTGCATGTGATGATTCCGATGGAAGGTAATGAACAAGGCCCATTGATGAACACAGACCAGTACGATACACGATTGAACCACCGTAAGCACAGCAGAGCCACTCATCCTTCCGACTCCCCACCAGCCATTCCCCTGTATGCCTTCCTTGACAAAAAGCAACTGAGCCGCCCCCTCAAGTGAATGCCATCCCCATCCATCTAGAACACCGTCCCGTCGCTCTCGATCAGAATCGGCGGTTCCTTGGTATTTGGCCGGGAGACCTCGGCAATTTCTCTGCCTCCCTGTCGTGGTTGGTTGTCAGTCAGCATTCCGATTCATTCACGAGTACCGGGCGGATAAAGAAAAAGAAAAGAAAGAAAGAAAAAGAAAATAAAAACCCACCTTCCAACTCCCCGCCTCCAAAACCTGCGCCAGGCTCAGCTCATGCCCCGCCAGCTCGCTCCGCAGCGCCTTGTTCACCTCGACGGTGAGCATATCGAGGAAGCCGACGGTGACGCCGCGCCACTCGACGATGACGTCGTCGCCGGGCTCGAACATGGGGGCGACCTCGACGCCGCCGGAGCCGGTGCGGGCGCAGTACTCGGCGTAGTGGCGCAGGCCGCGCTCGAGGTCGGCGGGCTTGAGCGTCAGCACGCCGAGGTCGACGAACAGGCCGCCGTTGCGGTACTCGGGCAGGCCGGTGAGCAGCTCCTGCCCGGCGAACTGGACCTTGAGGATGCTCTGCATGGGCTGCATGAGCGAGTACGTCAGCCACTGGGTGAGCTTGTGGAACGGCAGGATGCTCTCCCACGGTGCCACGCCGTTGGACTGGCCCGTCGCGTTGGGGAAGGGCGAGAAGGTCGGGCTGGCGGGCGACTGGGCGGGCTGCGGCATGGAGGAGCAGGGCCAGGCGTCGCCGAGCGAGACGCCGTTGATCGCGGTCCGCGATGGCGGCCAGATGGGGGCGAGGCCGTTCATGAGCACGTTCCAGAGGACGGGCATCGGTACGATGATGACGCTGGAGGCCTGCGTTGCTGGGTGGGAGAGGATGTGGTCTTGGCTTTGTTGTCAGCGCGGAGAACGGCAAAGGCCAGATCCAGGGGGGCAAAAAAGGGGAACCCACCGAGCATGTTGCCTGGCCGACCGTCTTCGCCAAAGAACTCCCTGCTTTGCTCCAGCGCATCGGCAAGCCGAATGAGCAGTTGGGCTCGGCCCTCGAGGCCAGCCATCTCGTTCCCGGGCCGGGACTGCAGCCCCTGGGCGAGGGCTTCCACCGTCAACCTCCGCAGGCCTTCCTTGTCCACCTGGTACTTGTTGCTTTTGCTGCCCGAGAACAGGCCCTGCGATGGGCGTCAGCATGTGCAGAGAAGCGAGGACTTGGAGGAGGCTGACTTACCGCCTTGAACATGTCCAGGCTCGCGACGGCGATGCCCTCAGACCGCCTGTAGACCCGCCCGTTCTCGGCGCTCCTGTAGCTCCATTGGGTCCCAGCCCCGGCATCCAGCAGCACGCTGACCAGGAACAGATCGATCAAGCGCTTGCACTTTTCCGTGTTGTCGATTTCCTCCGGCCATGTCGCCAGAAGATGCGCGATCCTGTCCCGTCCACCGACCCCGAAATGCTGGTACCGGCCGTGTGGCGGGATGCTCGTGAACGGCGCATCGTAGTCGCGCTGCGAACATTGCCCGGTTAGCTGAGTCCGACGCGCAGCCAACACCCGACTGCGCGGCCCAACCCGAAAAAGGGGGGAGGGGAGGGAGGGGTTAGGGGGTTCAGTGCAAATGCCAACCCCGCAAGCGCAGGCCAACCAAGATGATTCATTCACGCTCCCGTTAAGAGCAGCAAAGACCTCGGCTCAACTGACCTTGATAATGTTAGCAACAAACGAAACGACGTCCGGGAACTTGCGCATGTCCACGTCGAAGTGGTGCAGCTCGTTTCTGCGCGCCTTCTCCGTCACGATCCTGCACCGTTCCCGCACGGCACCCAAGCTGCGCAGGTAGCCGGCGGGGTCGAGCTGCGGATCCGGGGGCCGAGGCATCGCGATGTTGGGAATCGGACCGGGCGAAAACGGGGTGAGCGGGGTCCCGGGCCCGCCGCCAGTGCTCGTGGTGCCGGCCGACGTGCGGTTCATGACGCGGGCGCTTGTGTTGACGGGCGCGATGATGCTCGAGGAGCCCGAGTTGAGCGACGATCCGGACTGCGAGCTCGAGAGCGGTGGTGGTGGCGGGTTGCTGGGCGCCCTGGGCGCTTTGTCCTTCTTCGAAAACAGGCCCATCTTTGATGCTGTGGCACCTGTAGGTTTGCACGCAGATACGTCGGCCACTTGCGGGCGTGCTGCACCTGCACCTGCACTCGTGACGCAGTGGGGCACACGCTGACTGTCCCCAAGCTGAGTGCGATTGGCTGGAAGCTTCGAAGCTCGCGCAGAAACAGCAAGCGAGGGGTAAAGGTAGGGAGTGCCGCAGTATGTGAACGCCGGCCAACGGTCGTCGGTGCAGGAAAGACGGGTGCCGGCGTTGTTGTTCAGGACCGTGTACGGAATAGATGCTCGCTTGCTGTGATGCAAGCAGGAGAGAGCGTCACAGGGTTTGTTAGCAAGAGAGAACGGAAAGGGCCGGCATTTGCTGTCGCCGGAGGCTGGACAACAACACCGCAACCTCAATTTTCCCGAGGGAGCACTGGGGGATCATTGGAGCTGGCTCGTGGGCCGGGCCGGTGGAGTGGAGGCCCTTCACACACAGATGGATGCCCAGTTGAAAGTTCGGGACGAGGAGGGGCAAGGTGGGGTGCTGTCAGGGAGTCCCTTGCACCGGCCATCTGGGCCTTGGTGCCATTTCTGCCTGAGCTAGGGCCAGTTGCATGGGACGGGGCCCGGGGACGGGGAAATTGGAGGGGAACTGCATCGGCCTTGATTCCCCATGAAGCGCGCGGTGAGAGCGCAAAGAAACCGCCGGTGCGCACCGAGTCAATAGTATGTAAGCTGGCGCCACGCCAGGTCGAATTGGAGGGACGCTTTGCCGAGCTCGTTCTTCAAGCCCTGCTTTGGCTCGCCTCTGGCTGGAACTGCCCACTTCCGAGCGGCTGCCTCTGCTGATAGTTAGGTGATGCGAGGGTGATTCTTGGGGTCTTGCGGCGGTTGCTCCGTGCAAGGAGAATTTGTATCGGCCGACCGACCGGGAATTGAAAGAAAGGTGGGCCGACCGCAGAGACCAGACACTTCCATGTTGACTTTGGCGATGGAATCCACGGCCAGGACGCAGCAGGGGCGAGTGCCAGTGCCATCAACTCGGGTACCACAGTACGGGGCCTGGACGATC
Organism: Thermothielavioides terrestris NRRL 8126; assembly: GCF_000226115.1. Classification (NCBI taxonomy): domain Eukaryota; kingdom Fungi; phylum Ascomycota; class Sordariomycetes; order Sordariales; family Chaetomiaceae; genus Thermothielavioides; species Thermothielavioides terrestris. Next base: position 2,854,918 of record NC_016457.1, on the reverse strand, counting down.
CCCCCCTTATTAGTGTAGTGTACGGAATACTGTGTGGTGCATGGCCTGCCGGTGTCAGACACCTTGTCTCCCATGTCCAACCCTGAGAGTGCTACGGCGCACGTCCCGGCGCCAGGGCCCCGGGGCGTCCTTCTCGAACATCGAGGAATGGGGGCAGTCGCACGGCCAGCGCTGCCACTAAGTGGTGCCTTAGTGTAAGCTGCCACAAGCAACCGGAAAATGACTTAGAGGACGTACCTAGTACGGATTCCATTCACTACACGACACTGCGCCTACGACACAGCATTACCTACACTCCAATAGTACACTACACTATAATCCGTACACAGTCTGCAGCAACCAGGATGCGGGCAGCCACTAGTGTAGTGTCAGTATTGTTGCACCCCTGCTGGCCATCGCCGGGATGCATTCCTGTTGGGCTCCGAAAATGGCGCCACTGAGCGACTGGGGGGCAACAACGTGGAGAAGGGCGCCCCCCCTTGTCCCACCGTTGTGGCGTTCCTGCAGGTACTGCAGGTACGGCGCAACCTCAACCCACCATCAGGGAGCGGCCAAGATTGATGCAATCCTTCCAGATGTCACGCTGCGTGTTGCAGTATATTATTCCGTGGAAGCGACGCCGTCCAGCCGCGTTCCCGTCCGTCGGTGACCGGGATTCGAGCGGAAGACGCTCCTGTCGGTGTGCGCTTTTTTTTTTCTACATACTGGGGTAGAGTGTAATCCGTAGGTGGTCGAGCCCCAAACCCCAAAGCTCCTGGCACTCCAGGGGGTATCCTCACTTCTTACCTAAGAGTTGGTTCTCGAAGAGGGGAATCGAGGACGTCGAGTCCTGGTCGGCACACTACGCTGCATAACGTTAGTATTATCCAGCTGGCGCAAAGAGACCCTCTATCTGTGGTGATGGGCACGCACTAAGAGGCAGTTAGGGCACGCTAGCGCTGCCAAACCAGCGCGATAAACACCCGACGGACTGGTCTGTCCTTGTGGATGGTGTTAGTGGGAATTTTCGGCTGCTCCCTGCTCATCGGTATCCAAGTCCGTCGTCCTCGAAGGGCGCTGTTTGTCGATCAAAGAGCAGACGGATCGCTTAGCGACCCAAGGTATCAATTTCGTACAGACACGAACACGCACAAAGGAGCACCGGAGCAATGGACACGCTCGGACCGTACCTAACTAACGGTTGGCCGGCGAGTTCTACACGGAACGTTAGTGTAGCCGCTCCGCGCGGAAGGATTGATTGCCTCTGAACACCAAATCGACCCGGCGGGCCCAAGGAGAACTTTGCGAAACCGGGGCCCATTTCGATTCGCTCTCTTGCTGCGTCTTTTAGCGTCCGGATCCACCTCCTGCCCCCTGATTTGGCAGTTGTCGGGCGCGACTCGGGCGAGTCCACTGATCAACCCCGACTTTTCGGCCAATCCCCCGACAGGTCGTTTGTTGAGACGATCTCTTGGGTCGTCGTTAAAGAGGTCCCGCCAAGACTAATTTCGGAGGCTACCGACGCTAAGAATTTATACACTAGGTTATTTCAACCGCCAAGGGGTGAGTAGGGCCGCGACGACGGAGAGCATCGACAAAGACAAAAAATCGCACAAGACTCGCAGCAATAACTTCACGAAATCTCAACTAAATCGCAAACAAAAAAAGAAAAAAAAAAGACCTGAATCCTAACTATAACCTATACCCTAACTATAACCTAAACCCTAACCAACCCTAACCGGGGGGGGGCTGACGCCGCCCCCCGCACCCCCGGCGCACTAACCCGTGGCGATACTTGGCCGTGTATTGGCATTGTAAAAACACGGCCCGACGTTTGGCCGAAATTACCTAGTCTTGGCGGGACCTCTTTAACGTCCAGCGATCTGTTGTCCGTGCCGGCCTACCGGTAGTTGATAGTGTATCCCTTCCAGCGGTGTTCACTTAAACACGTCCTTGGTTGATCTTACACTACACTACGATGCACGAAAGGCGCCAAAACCTTTAGGTTCCTATCCGCTAGTCCGCCTGACCGCCCAATGTTTATTACTCTGGTGGTGATCGGCCAGGATCACCGTCATGCATCGGCTGGCCGCCACCTCGCAAGATCATCTGCACTATCCCCTACGTGGCGTTCCTCGGAAACAATGAAGACGGGGAACCGATCAGAGAAAAGTTCTTGTGGGCTGCGTAAACTCCTTGCTTTCTCGCCAGGCCACCGCTGCTGGTTACGGAGCAGCAGCTCATGAGTGTTTCAGTTGTGTCCATAAGGTAGCTACCTCAGGTAGGCAACCAATTTATGCAACCGGAGCAAGTGCCGCAATTCCTCAGACCGTGCCAAGTTCTAGTCAAAAGCAATGTTCAAATCAAGACTCGACCAGATTTAATCACAGCCCAGATTCAATCACATGCCAGCAACTCTGAATCACCCCGCTCTTTTGCCGTTCCACCCCTCCGCCTCGAATCAAGCAAGAATCCGAACTTGGCAATTCCCGCTTCACAGCTCAGCAGGTTTCTCAGTGCGGCCAAAGAGCTTAGGGGCCTTCTGACTCTAATCATTCAATAATGCCCTTCTCCGCCTAAACGGGCGGCTACCTCAATGCCAAGGAGAACGGGAGAGGAAAACGGGAGAGGAGAACGGGAGAGGGTGAAGATGAAAAAGTGAAGGTACCAAGAAGCGGGGGAGAATGGTGATAAAAAGAGGAACTCGATACGGGTCATAATAGTTGAGTGTTCAAGCGAAAGGACAGAACAGAAGAGGGGAGCGTAAACTTAGATGCAAAACCTCAGCCAAGAACTTCCGTTAGACGACTGAAAGTGAAGTAGCAAAGGAGTAAATCCAGCAAGTGCCATTTGAATTAAATCCATGGCATAGCAAACCAATCCTGACTCCCTCTCCCACCACGGTCTAATGTGCAGATGATACTGAGATGCCACAAGGTGAAAAAAAAGCCAGAGGTACTCCGACCGCCGCCCCCCCCACCATTTCCCAAGCCCCCAATCCTCGCGTCCAGCCCACAACCAGGCAGCAATAGCCCTCCCAGCACCAGCAGCAACAATGATACGTACAGAGTAGTGTACAAAACTAAATGCCAGACCTCGTTGTCAAACCATCCACATCCCGTCCCATGAGTGACCCCACCGCGGGGGTCCCCTGGATTTGCAACACCGAACGCAACAACTGCCAACAACTCCGAAACCGATCTGTGGAAAGCAATTAACGCCCTGTTCCCGCCTCCCCGCCTTCCTGTCTCCCTAGTGGTAACGCCTCCGCAAAGGCCGAAGCGCCTGTCCATCGCAGTTCTCATGTGCGCTTTGCTCTGCTGCTGCCGGCAGGATCGCGATGACGGGTCCAGTCCCAGCAAGCCGTACAACACCGCCGGGGAAAGCAGGACGTGAAGTATGCATGCATCAGAACCAATCAAACTAGGATTCCTTCCTTGCATCCATCCACGACGCCGCCTCGCCGCGGTCCTCGTCTAGGATCTCGGCCGCATTCGACGGGTGAGGCGGGTTCTGGAGCTGATGCTGGTGCTCGCCCTCGACAGCAACGGCGGACTTCTTGCCGTCGCCGCCACCGGCCTCGTCCTCGTCCTGGTTGACCAGCTCCACGAACATGCTGTCGTCGCCGTCATTACCGACGCCGATGCCGATCGGATCGTTATCCCTCGCGCTGGCGCGGCTGCTGCTGCCGCCGCGGTGATCGCCGCCCCAGACCGCCGGCCCGAATATCTCCTCAGCGCGCCGCCGACCGGTGTCGGTGCGCGACAGGATCTCCAGCACCCGAGCCTTGCCGGACTCAGTCGACAGGTGCGCGTTCAGCTCCTCGTCGTCAAACGTGCCCCTCAGCAGGCGCTCCTCCAGGTCGTGCGTCGAGTCGCTGGCGACGAGCTGCGGGCCGGGGCCGGTGCCGTCGCGCAGAAACAGGGATGGGTGGCCACCCGTGGGGTCAAGGTCCATGGTGCTGCCGCCGCGGAGGATGGAACTGGACCCTGGTCGGCCCTGCTGAGAATGCGCGGACGACGGGTCGGTTCCGCTGGATGGGCGAGCGTGCGCGTTGCTCGGGAGGCCCGGCGTGGTGGGCTGGGTAGACGAGTTGCGCGAGAAGAACGAATGCGGCGCCGGTCCGTACCCAGGGCTGGGCACCATCACGATCGAACCCGGGCCGGACGCGGCAGCCGCGGCGGCGGCCTCGGCGTTCATCGCTTTGCGCTTCAGGCTGTTTGCCTTGCCCTTGACGCTCTCAGGCAGGTCGTCCGGATCGTCCACGCCATACTGGGCCAGCATCTTCTGCAACTTGGTGGGTCGCGGCTTGCGTGTGCTCTTGGACACCTCGAGAACCGGTGGGGGTTCGGGGGCGACCGGGGCCCACTTGTGCAGTTCCTGCCGGAAGAAGTTGGTCTCGTACGCAAGGAGGATCTCGGCGCCCTCGATTTTGCGGAGGTAGAACCGCTGCGTCTCCGCCTCTGAAGCGGTTGAGAGGATCGGGTTGCAGTACGACGCGATGTGGTTGCGGAACTCGGTCGCGTTGTCGATGATCTTCTTCAGCACTTCCTCCTCCTCCGGTTGGAATGGCAGGTTGGGGATCTCCTCCTGCCAGGCGATAAGATCCTCCAACTTCGGCCGAGCGGCGTCGCGAGGGATCTTGACCCGCCAGTCGCAAATCGGGCACGTGTACTTATCGTCCTCCTTGACTTTGCCGCGGGCAATCTTGAGGCATTTGCCGTGGTACCACTCGTGACACAGTTCGCACTCGATCATCATCCCGGCCTCCGTGCGCCGGCAGATACAGAAGACCTCCCGGAACTTGGGGTCCTCCCAGCGGTTGGCCTTGTCTTTCTCGGGGCTCGGCTCCCTAGACGCAGGCTCCGCTGGCAACCGGGGCTTGTCATGCACGATGTCGAAGCAGTCCAAGTTGCGGTCGAGCACATAATCCATGTGGCTCTTGAGGATATGAAGCGGCGCGTTCGTCTTGCCGAAAAGCTTTTTGCCCTTGCGCATCCAGTCTTCGTGTCGCTTCTGCTCCTTCTCCAGTTCGTGGGTCCCGGTGGGCTTGGCCTGAAGCTCCTCTATCTTCTTCATGACCTCGGCAACCTCGGAGTACTTGGGTCTCTTCCTGTAGTCGGGATTCTGGGAGCGCTCGTTCAGATCGACGATCTGCCGGTGTGCTTCGCGCTGCTTGTGCAGGATCTGGTCCACCGCGGCCATCGTCTCCGGGGAGACCGGCCAGTTGTTGCTTTGCGCCTGATCGGCCAGCGTCTGAAGCTGCGGGTAGTGGATCGAGTCGGCGTTGATCAGTTCCTGCACCTTCTTGTCCCACATGTGGCCGGCCGACAATTGATCAATGTAATACACAAGATGGTCGTTATACGGCGGTACGTTGAGCCGCCGGCCCTCCTCAATGAGGTCCCTGACACTCTGCAACGTCATCGCCGTGTTCCGGCTGCTGCTCGCTTTCTCGTTCCACTGAAGCTGCTCCAGGAGGCGTGACAGCTCCTCGAGCTCTGGGATGTCCACGTTGAAGCTCTGGCCCTCCTCCAGCAGCTTCTCGACGGGGCCGATGGCATGTGACTGGCGCTTGTTCAGAAGCTGCCTGGCATCCTCCTGAAACGCTTTGATGGCATCGGCGCGTTCTTGTAGCTGAAGGATTTCGGGGCAGTCGAACCCGATCTGTTTGGCTTCGTCAAGGAGCCGGTAGATATTCGCCACATTGCGCGTCTCGCGCTCCTTCTGCTCGTGTTGCGCATTTCCCACGGACTTGCGCGATCCCATCTGCCACACCTTCTCGTTCTTGCGGCGATTCTGCTGCTTCCGGACCGTATAGTTGGTCGCTTCCTCGACCCAGTGATTGCAGCGCTCGACAAAAGCCTTCAGCACCGGCAACGACGGCAGTTCGTAGGGTATCTTTTCGCCTTCGCTGAGGAGATTCCGTAGCGCCTTCAGCGACGGGATCGCGTCCTCATCGAGCAGTTTCTCGTACTTCTCTTCCCAAGCCTCAGGAACATGGGCTTTGTCGGCGACCTTTTTGGTCATGGAGGCGATGACTTCATCCGACTTGCGGTAGTACAGCGCGTGTTCTTTTCCGAGATACCTGTCCGACTCTGGGAGGTCGCAGCAAGGGTGGCTCCCGGCGTGCAGCAGGCAGAGGACCTTGCCGGTCTTAAGGCAGATAAATCTCGACAGGTAAGTGAACGCTTTACAGTAAAAGCAGCCGTACTCCTCCTCGGGGACATCGGCGTCGTCGACTTTGAACACAATCGGGCACTCGTCGCCGGCCTCTCCGTGAAGCACACAGCGATGGTGCTGAGCCGGATGTTTGGCATCGAGGAGGCGCTTGACGATGAAGTCGTGCTTGCCAATGAACTCCTCCCTCTGCGCGAGTTCCCGCTTATGGATCGTCTCCAATGCGGGAGCCAGCCATTTGGCTGTTTGGATGGTCAGCCCGCCGCTGGTCACGCCTTCTGCCGCGGTCCACAGCAACTCATCGTGCGAGAAACAAGGTTGCCGCCGGAAAAGTTGGAGTCTCTCCACCCCCGCAAGGCCGTACGGCTCCCAGTCAGCGGGGGCAAAGTTGACCGCTTCGTTGAAGTTGAATCCGTGGTTGAAGCCGGCATGGTATGCTTGCGGGAAGGTGATCACGAACTGTCCGGCACGCTGATCAAGCGCGTAGACGCGTACGCCCGCCTTCTTCAACTGCTCGGGGGTGAGCAGCGTGACGAGCTGAAACAGAAGATCCGGCTGCGTCTCGAACAGCTCGGGAACAGCCTCGCGCATCGCCGCCTCAAACTTCAGCGCGTCGTCACCGGGAATTCCATACCAGGTCTTGGTGGCGCCGAAGTGCTGGTAATTGGCCGAATATGCGTAGTGGTCCTCGTTGTGCCAGCAGAACGTCGAGAAAGTCATGCCGACGTAGACCCACGGGACGGTCATGCCCGAGATATCCGACTTGATGTGCCTGAACAAGCTCTCGGGGTGCAGCGGGAGCAGGTTGAGATTCCAGGGGTCGGTCGAGTACGGGTTGTCAGGATGCTTCTCGATGGTGGGGAAACCGGAGCCGTGGGTGGTGCAATGGATGTCGGCGCCGTACTCCACCTCCACTGTCTCTTCCAAGTCGGCAACTAGACGCCAGAACTCGTGTTCAACATCGTCTTCCGTGACCGGCCGATGGCAATTGAGGACAGGATCAAACGGCATCTTGTTGGCAAAGTAGCCCTGCTTGAAGTTGTTGGCCTTCTCCTGGAACTGCCTCAATGAATACAGGCCGCCTTCCTCGAAACCAAACTGGCCGTCGCCGACCAGACAACGAGGACAGTTCCACTCGGTTTCGGGTTTGACCTTGAGCGGCGGATCAAGGCATGTGCCGTGATACCTATGGTCGCAGGACTCGCAGACAAGAATGAAGCTCCCATCCTCGTTGCCTCTGCCGCACTGCTCGCATCTCTGCTGTGGTGTCAGCATCGGCAGTTGGGCACAGGTAATGCAAGGTAAATAAAACAGGGGTTGCCGTACCTCGCCAGGCGCTGCAGCTTCGTCTCGGGGCATCCTTTGGGGGGCGGAGCGGAATAAAGACATGTGGGAGCCGGCCACAGTGGGTACCGTCTCTGCGAGTGACGCTTGCATCAGCATTGGACTCGGAACAACAACCGTCAATAGGGACGGTTGGGAAGAAAAGGTTGGCTGTTGGCGACAGAAACCCAGATCTCGGAGCACATAATGGCGTACCTTTCTTGAGTCGCTTGCTTCTGCGACTCCCAGCTTCCCCATCCTCTTTGTCGCCTGGGTCCTTCTTGGAAGAATCCAGACTCTCGCAACTCGCATGCCGCTTCTGGCCGGAAGGGCCCTGGGCCGGTTGACGGCACTCGGGCGTGTTCTTGGCGGACGTGGCCGGCGTGCCGTTGTGCTTGTTAGGAGTGGCAAGGCCTTTCCCTTCCGAAGGCGTAGCCGCTGGGCGGTTGGCGCTCGTGAAGCCGGAGTTGACGGCCGTGAAGCCACCCGAATTGATAGCAGTGAACCCAGACGCCGTTTGGGGCGTGCCGGAAGCGGGCGTATCCGACATCGAAGCGTCTCGTTCGGAGTCCTTGGCGCGACCATCCATCGACTCCTGCAGCGCGTCTGTCGCGTGCCTTGCCGGGGAATCGGCGCTTGCGGGGGTGGGCACGTTAGACCGCTTCATCGGGCTCGGAGCCGGGCTGGGTGTCAAGGGACCGCCGTACTCGAGTTCAAGCTGCTGATGAACCCCGGGTTTCGCAATGCGAAGATACTCCTCGTACGGGCACAGCCACTTGGAATATGAGTTCTTCAACGAGGTGGACAAAGACGACATTATTTTGCCGCTGTAGCCGAGATCACGGCCAATCTCGGCCCATTTTTTCAACTTGCAGACTTTTTCGAAGCCACCCCGAGCCTCGACGGCCTTCTTCAGCCGGTAAAGATCGAGCGGCTTCTTATCGACGTAGGGCCATCGCGTAAGGTTTGTCCCTTGCTGTTTGTGGAACTTTGCGAGCGCATCGAGGTAGGATAGGTTCGCGCGTGTGCCTAAACAATCGCTCTCAGCAGCACGTCCGGGAGGAGAAAGTGGTCCGGGCCGGGAAGGGAAACCCTTACTGCCTTCGACTGAGTTCAGCTCTTGTTTGCGCGTTCGGAAATGAAACCTCTGCGGGGACCGCTGTGATTAGCATTGCATCATGCGAGTGTACGGCAGCAGCCGAAACCGCCGACTGTCCGGTCCAGTCGCTCACCTCTGTATCGATGGCAAAGTCGGGATTCCATGACTCCGGGGGAATGATCTTGCACATGCCGTACTGCCGCGCCTCGGGAGAAATCTTCCTGATATACTCGAACGGCTCTTTCCATTCCTCCTCGGTGGGGCGATACGTGGGCGCTTCCTGAAGACCATGAGGCCGGTTTTTCTTGGTGACCGGCTCGGGACACGCAGTGGGCTGGCCGCGTCGCTCGACCGACGAGAGATCAAGCGGAGGGCTTGTCAGGGAGCTGAGGGGGCTCGGCGGCTTCGCTGACTGGCCGCCGTTTGAGTTGGATAGTGCCGTTTTCTGCTTGCTATTGCCGCCGCCGCCGCCGGCCATGGTCAGCGGGGTTGTCGCCGAGGTACCTCTCATGTTTGCATTGACAATTGAGCCCCCAGCGCTAGGGGCCGAGACCATGCTCGTAAACGATCGCGCCGTCGGAATTTAATGGCAGCGGGTGGTTGCCTCGGGGTACGCGGTCTCGAGGGTGCAGGTGAGGGTGAACAGCGGCGGTAGGGGTCAGACGAGTAGCGGGCGCATCATAGAGGGAGAGCCTGCGGACAGAATGCGAGCAGCATTAGATCATGCGGTCCACAAGCCGGAGCCGGGGACCCAGTATCCGGCATGTCAATGTGCCAGCAAACCAGCAAAAAAGAGGTTTTTGGGTACCTATTGAGGATCACCACGGACCAAGGTCATGAATTCGCTTTGCGTCCCCAGCAGGCACAGACGAGTACGTGCGAGCCAAGGCCGGCACACTCTGAGAGACCGCAAGGGACAAGAGCACGCCAAGCCAAGCGGTAATCGAGGTTCACTGGTTTGCTGGTGTTGAGGAGACAACCAGCCTGTGGGTTACCGAAAATGTTAAACCGTCGGTGGGCTGAAGAGAGATCGGAGATGTTGCGAATCGCTGAGTGTCAAGTGAAGGATCGGGAAATGTGGAGGACGGGGATGCTGCGTGGGTGGTGGTGGGCAATGGGACAAGGGACCGACCGGAGACCGGGAGAGGGAAAGCGGCATTGCGGCAGTGGTCGGGACGACTTTGGGGCAAGGCGCAAAACCCACGACATGCACCTTCAACATTCCGGGCATGGGTGGGTCAAGCGGGGCCCCCTGTTTGCGACGGGGGTCTGAGCTGACAGCCTCCCATCGCGTGACATGGAACTTCCGAATGTAAAAGTCGGGTGTTCCTCTGGCGGCACATCCAACAAGAGAACAACGTACCAATGCGACAATTTCCCGATTTTCGTCTTTGCTTTTGCCGTGCCTTTCTTCTGTGTTTTTCTTTTCTTTTTACTACCATCGAGAAGCATACCCTTTCACCAAGCTCAGAGATACCTAGAGTGCAAGGGAGAGTGATGGACTGTACATAAGCGACTTGCAGTCCCCACGGACAGCGCTTCCTGCACGACACGAAGTGGAATCACATTGCGGGGACGAACCATGTTGGATACAGCGCGATGGCGTCGGCCCCAAAATGGGGGCGCAAGCGAGGTGACCCGCTCAACGTATATAGGTGCCTATCAACGTATCCTCGTCAACGAAAACGGTAATGCACGGCTTCGGAGAGGAACAATGGTCTTGTCAGCCGACGCAACATTGAACGGCAGTCCACGTGCAGGGTCGATGGTGGTCAGCCCGTGAATGTTGCCAGCGCCGAGAATGCGCCGGGCTGCGACCCATGTGAGGGAAGACAGGGAGATAAATACGATGCTGAGTCGCGAAAGACGACCTGAGGGTTCATTGATTGGAGCAATGTATTTCGCAACCCAGGCTACGTCCCTACGGACTGGGCATTCAAGTCCCACGAAGACCAAACTCAGAGGGGATGTAGCCATGTTATAGCGGAGTGTCGCAGCCCATGCCCAAGAAACGATGCAGTTGAGATCTGATATCGACAGGGGCTGCGATCGGCTACCCAGCCAATCATGGAGGTCTTGCCGTTGGAGCGGTGCCGAGCGGGCGGAGTCTGCTGGCACTTGTGCGACCCGGATCGGCAAATCTCGATCCGAGACACCCACGGATCCACGGCGTTAGCTCCGGCCCTGGGCCCGCAGACAGCAAGCCCCCGAACTTTTACCTGCCAGCAGCCGCCAGCATGTCGGAACCGTGATAAGCGAGATGCAGTTGTAATTCCAGGGTATCATGACTTGCAAGTCCTTTACAGTCGACCCCTTGTTTGTTCGTTAGCGTGGTACTTATGGTGGATCACGACAAGGCTCTAAATTACAAGTACCTACCTAGCCGTCTTAGTACGAAATAGACCAACCGCAACAGGAAGTCAGAGGGCACTATCGCCTCTGTATACAATACAGCTTCCTTCGGTGTCTGACCAGTTAGTCAAGTAGGAGGCGTTCAATACACTGCTTCATCTATATCAAACGTGCTTCAGTCGAACTTGGATTCTGGAGAGTGATGAGGAAGAGGTGGGCAAAAAGGCCGAGTTTGGTTGGCTGTAGGCCCCTGTTAAAAAGTGGGGGCAAGAACCAAACTAACAAATAAACCAGGATTGAACTGTAAACTCCACGCCAAACCCGGACCGAAAACCCAAATCACCGCAGTCGCCTCCCGGAGGCAGTTGGCCTCCTAATCAGGCGTTTGCCGTCTTCTTGGTGGCACGCCGACGCTTCCGCTTGAGCAGCTTCTCCACCTCCTTCTGCCCCCTGGTCCTCAGCGTCAGCTCCTTCATCATGTTGCCCCATTCCATTTCTCCGCCGCACTTCGGGCACTGGCCCTGAACAGGCAGGATACTGTCGGCCTCGGCGCCCTTGAGGAAATGCCGGCTCCAACATGACAGGTGCCCGACCCCATCACACCCCTGGTTGGTGCAGAGCGCCTGCAGACCGTCCCCCGATGCCATCTCCTCGCGGCAAACGACACAAGCTCCCTGCCGCTCAAACTCGAATATCTCTTGTCCTTTCGCCACGTAGTCCTTGATAGGCTCGTAGTCCAGCGGGAGGGCATGGATTCCCCAGCATGGAGCGCCCTCTCCCCGTTCGCGACCCTCCTCCCCGCCAACAACAGCACCGGCCAGACCCTCACTCCCGCCCTCGAAATCCGTCACCACCGCCAGGCTCGGCCTCAGCCGCTCGCTGGCGGCCGCGCACCACTTCTCCCACGCGGCAAACACGTCGCGGCGGAAGAAATGCACGCGCAGCGGCCAGCGCGCAAAGCTGGGCACGCGCAGCAGCAGGTGCAGGTTGGCGACGACGGAGGCGAGGCTGCGCGGCGGGCGCTGCGGCCGCCCGTTGGCCTTGGTCTGTGTCGCGACGGTCAGGCGCGAGGCCGACGGGATGTGCACCGAGAGGTGCGGGTTGGTGAGGGCCCACCTGTCGGTTGTCAGTAATCGCAGAAAAGATATGACGAGTCACTAAGGGGAGGGGGGAACAACGCAACTCAAATTTCAGCGCCGCCACCATGCTGGGGAAGCCCGAGACCAGGGCGACCATCTCCCAGGGACGGAGACTGCTGCGCGAGGTCCGGGCTGCGCCGCCGGGCACGAGGCCGTTGTGTTGCTTCAGCCGGCGCGGCGGGTTTGGAGTCGATCCAATGTAAAGAGACGCATGGCGGACGGTGGAACGCAGGACATAGACGGTGTAGAGGGCTGGGATCGGTTTGCATTGGACTGTCATGATTTCTGCCTCAGTGTTGAGTTGTTGTGCTGAGCCGTCACGTTTGCGTTTGCGATGCTGGACGCGGGACTGCGCGTTGCGGTAATCCTGCGCAATCCATTCGAGAGCTTTTGTACCATGGGATGTGAAACTTGAAAATTCACATTGCCAGCGGCCACGTTGTGGATTCCTAGTTGCTGGCTCAAGGGGCCAACGACCGCGTTTGTTTACCTGCCCGTGTGTACGGGGGTATTCAGTTGTTGGAGTGTACCACGGTAAACGCATCCAGCAGATAAGCCGCAATGCCCCGCATTTCTGCCACAAGTACAGATACAAGTGGGTCCAAGGCGGACGCTGCTGCATGTGGGCGGCCACTCAGATCGAGGTCCATGCAAGCCGCCTCTTCCGTCCAAGGAGAACCGTCCACTGCCAATGACAATCTCTTGCTGGGTATCGGCCATCTACATGTATTGCACTCCGTACACCACTTTGCTCGCTGTAAAAGTACACGGCCACTCCTCTGACCCTCGCAGCCACACCTCGACTTCCTCACAGCAGGCCCTGCTTCTGCAGATCCAGATAAACCTTCTCGGGCATGACGTTGCCCTCGGCGTCCTCCATCTGCACCACCGAACCCTCGTCGATCTGGTTTTTGCTCTGGTCCCGCTGGATCTTCTCCCACAGCCTGACAGCCTCCTCGATCGACGTGATGTCTCGGAACAAATACGTGCTGGTGATGCCCAACCGCTTGAGGTTGGTGATGTGGTTCGTCTCGTTGAAGTGCTTGTCGAAGGCTCGCCGACCGCGGTAGACGAAGTTGCCGCAAATCTCGCAGGGGAACTCCTGGCCCAGTCCGTGCAGCCTGTAGAGCCAGAAAGGGATGGGCTTGCCATCCCAGGCGAGGGGCAACTTGAGTGGGTTGTAGATCTTGTCGCCCTCGTCCTCGTCCTTCTCGTCTCCGCCTTTGTTTTGCGAGCTGGAGGTGAGGTTGTAAAAATTCTCCAATTCCTGCTGCCGTTCCCGCTCCGTCATGCCCTGCCGCCGCTCCACGTTCACTCGCGTGTCGTCCTTCTCGATGTTCATAGCGCCCGTCAGTTTCTTGATTCGAAATTCTCGCTCGGCGACTGCTCGCTCTTTCAGGCGATGTGCCGATGTGAGGCGCGTGCCATTCGCGTTGCCATCAGGCGTGTCCTCTCGCCGTGCGAGCAACTCCGCAGCCTTGACGTGTTTCCGCCCATTCAGATGTCCCTTGTAGACGTTCTCGTTCTTGAACTCTTTCTCGCAGGCCTCGCACCAGACCGCCTCGGCGGTGCTCAATGTCCGCCCCGCCCCGTTTGATTTTGCCGCCTTCTCTTTCTGCCACCCGGGCACCTCGTCCTTCTCCCACGCGGTCTCGAATTCTTCCTGCCAGCCCTTGAGCACCTCATCGATGTTCTCCAGAGGTCGAGTCCGCCGCATGAACGATTCCAGATATTCCATCAGCTCGCCGAGGTACTTGAAGTACTGGTCCGTGAGCTTGTCTGCCCGCTTAATCCCGCCGTAGCCCGGCTGGAAGTTGTCGAAAACCTCAAGATACTGCAAGTACCCATGTCTCTTCGCATTCGGGAGGTTGAGGTACGACTCATGGCAGCTGTGCAGGTCAAAGAACCGGCCGTATGCCTCCTCACCCGAGAACATGCTGTCGACGATGTAGGGTTGGTCATCGTCGCCCTTTCGCGGCCGGTACCATTGCTCCGAGTTTTCCGCCTGTTCGTTCGGGTAGCGCGCATGGTGTTCCTTGATCCCGGCAACTTGGCGATAAAACTCGTCGAAGGGGTCCCCGGTGCTGATTTGGAGAACCTCTTTCGACCGCAGCCCGGACTTGTCTTCGTAGAGCGAGAGCAGCTCGGCTGATTGGCGCTGGATCTGGTCGAGGAGCTGCGCAACTTCGTGGTCTCGATTCAGGCGATCGCGGATCTGTTTAGAGGTTAAGTACCAATGCCATGAGGAGATGGGACACATGGTCACCAAACACTTACGTGCTTGGGTTCCTCGCCCATGCGATCAGCGATCCCCTGTTCGAGGCGCTCCAAATCTTCATGGAGATACCGCTGATCTTCAAGTAACATTTTCGTATGTTCTTTACGAAAATTGTGAAATATTCCGGGAACTCGTTGGCTCGGTAGGAAGATCGTGAGACAGATTTGCTGATAGTCGAGTTCGAGCTTGTTCTTGGTTTTCCCATGTGCCTTTCAGCCGCGACGCCACCCAGACCGTGCAGAATTCGGCCGATGTTCATCCACTGTGGGGCCGCCCAAAACTTATGCTCCACCCGCCAAAGCTTATTCGCCTCCAAACCATCACCTCCAAGGCGCAAATCTCCAAACCTCATCGCAGCCTCCAAAGCGAACAGCGAGTTCATTCAACCGAGCCACGACACACAAGTGTGATACAGGCGCCAACTACCACAATGGCTGACGGAGTCGGTATTGACCGCAAGGCCGATGAGAAGATCCAGTTCTCGACCTCGAAAGAGGTCACGGTACATCCGACCTTCGAGTCGATGTCCCTAAAGGGTACGTCGCATGCGAGGAAGGACGGAGACGTTCAATGCAAGGCCGGTCGCGCTGACAGTTTTTCCCCGCAGAGAGCCTTCTTCGCGGTATCTACGCTTATGGATACGAATCGCCGTCGGCCGTCCAGTCGCGGGCGATTGTCCAGATCTGCAAGGGCCGCGACACCATCGCGCAGGCGCAATCCGGCACGGGTAAAACCGCGACGTTCGCCATTAGCATGCTTCAGGTCATCGATACCGCCGTGCGCGAGACCCAGGCTCTGGTCCTCTCGCCGACTCGCGAACTCGCGACGCAGATCCAGAGCGTGGTGATGGCCTTGGGCGACTACATGAACGTGCAGTGCCATGCCTGCATCGGCGGCACGAACGTGGGCGAAGATATTCGCAAGCTCGACTACGGCCAGCACATTGTCTCTGGTACTCCCGGCCGTGTAGCCGACATGATCCGCCGCCGCCACTTGCGGACACGCCACATCAAGATGCTCGTGCTCGACGAAGCCGACGAGCTGCTGAACCAAGGCTTCCGGGAACAGATCTACGACGTGTACCGCTATCTGCCGCCTGCCACCCAGGTCGTTGTGGTCTCAGCCACGCTTCCCTACGACGTTCTCGACATGACCACAAAATTCATGACCGACCCCGTCCGCATCCTCGTCAAGCGTGACGAGCTGACGCTCGAGGGCATCAAGCAGTACTTCATCGCGGTGGAGAAGGAGGACTGGAAGTTCGATACGCTGTGCGACCTCTACGACACTCTGACCATCACCCAGGCGGTCATCTTCTGCAACACGCGACGCAAGGTCGACTGGCTCACCGACAAAATGAGAGAAGCGAACTTCACGGTCAGCAGCATGCACGGCGACATGCCTCAGAAGGAGCGCGACAGCATCATGCAGGATTTCAGGCAGGGCAACAGCAGGGTGCTGATATCTACCGATGTCTGGGCCCGTGGCATCGATGTCCAACAAGTCAGCTTGGTCATCAACTACGACCTGCCGAGTAACCGTGAGAACTACATCCACCGCATCGGCCGCTCGGGCAGATTCGGCCGCAAGGGTGTCGCTATCAACTTCGTTACAAGCGAGGATGTCCGCATTCTCCGCGATATTGAGCGTACGTTTTTTTATTTTCTTTTTCCTACGTTCCCCAGTAGCCCTTTTCTAACAGCCGCTAGTGTACTACTCGACGCAGATCGACGAGATGCCCATGAACGTTGCCGACCTTATCTCATAAGGGACTGCATGACGTTGCTCAATTGAGGAACTTCCTTAGAGTAGAGGGGACTTGATGCCCTTTGGGGCTCGCGGCACTGCTTGGTTCCGCCGAGGTCGATGTGGGAGGAAAGGGGCCTCATTTTCAGAGGTAGTGTGGTATTCGGCCTTTTCCACGAACTTGACCGGGCAACTAACAGCGACTCGACAGGTCATGCCAAGATTGTCACACAAAACGACACGAATTATTTCCATGTACGGCTCCAGAGGAGCAATCTATCTATATACTGGGACGCCAAACAGAATCTGCTTGCTTGTGGTGGCTGTTCCGCGAGATTTCAGCGCAAGCGTATACTTTTGTGACTGGGCTACCGAAATGCGAACACCTGGCGCGCTATATATTGATTTTGGTCGCATGCTGAATGCAGGTGCGGGTGGTATTCATCGTCGAGGTGTCACATTACGAACGGACCGTCGACCATCTAGGCCGCTTTCGCGTTGGACGACTTAGACCCAAAATGATTTGCGGTTGAGTGATACTCGGATCAAGGCTGGGATGCTGGCAACGCGTTGCATGAGCTGCTGAAGTCTATAACACTCAACCCTCCAGCGGTATGATAGTGTGGAAGTGGAAGCCTTAGTCTGGGCAAGTCGGCATCCTTCTACTCTCCTCTTATCCCATTACTAAGGCTGAGCATTATCACCATCATCTATCCATATCGCCGGGTTCGGCTTTGGGCTCTGCGCACAGTCGAGTCACTCTTTCTCTTCTCCTGTTTGGTACATCGCTAAAGCTCTCCCTCTGAGCGCCTCACTGCCGCCGTGGATATCTTAGACTTTGGGGACGAAGCGAAGCTGGCGCCAGGCTCCTATCCGCGCAGGACGACGCCAATCCGAGGCTGGCCGCGCCTCCGGCATTCAGAAACGCGTCGATCCGTCTCGATCATGACGAAGGCCAAGCGCCTGTACGGACTCCTTGGGCTCTCAACGGAGCACGTCGCTTTGGGCCAGAAGTGAGCCCTGTGTTCCTGAGTATCCCTGGCTGCTAAGCTTGCGCGAGGATATTTCGGCTGCCAACGTTCTATAACCACTAGGCAAGTGTAACAGGCTTCCGGGGGGTGTTATTGAAGCGAGGCTTCAGTGACAGGGCTCCTGGGACAATTGAACGCTAACGCGCCGAAGTGTTCCTAGCACTGCATATTACATAAGGAGGAAGCGAGGAAGGATCAACTTTCGAAACATGCTACTTTTTCGGTCCTTTGTCCGTTCGCTGCTGGGGCCCTTTCACAAATAGGAGCTTGTTTCTTATGGGAGAGTTTAGTTAACCTTATTCAGCTCTACTCCTGTAACTCGGTACGACTGTAGTACCTTGGACACTGCCCTCAATCATGCGTCATATAGCGTGTCTCGGTCTTCGGGTGGTATTCAGTCCCCTGGCTTCTTCTCTGTTGATGGCTCATTCCAGGTTTCGAGTATCTAGTCCTTGGAATCAAGGAAGACTATAGCCTATTTTGAATTACCTTCGGTCATGAATGCGATCTGTAAGCTAGACAGGAGCAAGAGTTGAAGGGACTAGGCAGTTCACTGATGGCAAAAGAATCGAAACTCAAACCTCATAATGCATACTGCAAATAGATAATTATGACGCCAAACACACTACTCCTTCCAGGCAGGCTATGGTAGATCTACGTTGGCTCGATCCCGACGCTGGAGCATATCGGACGAGATGATGTCGTGCTACTGTAAGCGACATGATGCTCCGTTACAGCGCCGCAGCCAGAGCCGGTCATTGAGGGGGTCATGCATTCCTTTCATGAACGAATGTCAGGTGTTGAGACAAGCGAAATCGAAACACTCGGGTACACTGTGCTTTTTGCCAAGCATTCGCTCACCTTCCGCCTTCCGGAAAACACAAGACGGAATGGAGCTGACGTGATTTCGAAGATACGACAGTGTTCGCATCACAACCGAGGTTCTGCAAGCCACTTATTCACGCGACGCAACTCGCAGAAGGTGCCTAGACTGGGTAACGCACTTCCATATCATGCACTCTGTTCACTTTGTAGGCAGCTGGGTCAGCAATCGGGGAGCGCCGAGCGAACGCTGGGTAAGATTGGGGAGGTGAGCGGCGTTTGCGCAATCAGAGCCAGCTGCCTAACTCGGCAACTGCGGAGGGGCCAATGGGGCATGGGCCATTCGCCGAGCAGCTCCCCCTGCGCTCAAGGCTGAGCCGTCCCGGCGCCCAGCGACCAAATCTCCCGGCCAATGCCCGTCCGCGTGATGTCGCCTTGGGATTGGCCAATCCGGCTGGCAAAGGACGGAAACAGCACCAACGAGCCCCGGCATTGGCACGGCCGATCGGGGCCCGAAGAGGAAGTTGACAAACGGGAGAGCGAATTGTCAAATTCCATGGTTGCATCCCTGTCTTTTGGGACAGTGAGCTCATGCGAGCATCGCTGTGATGCAGTACGTGAAATTAATCGGAATATAAAAAAAAGGGGAGCTGCCCCGGGCCGCTTGGGTTGTGACTTCGACTTCACTCTACGAGTGGAATCGTCACTGCCCGACCAGCTCCTGCATTTCGAGGCTACGGGCTGCCCCAGATGCTCCAGCAGCTCTTCGTCACGGCGGCCCTCGCGGCCCTGGGGCAGTGCGGATTGACCGTGCTCGAGTCGCTCCCTGCGCAGCCACGCGGGTGGACACGCGTGGGAGATGCCTCACCCGACCACACCCTGAAGCTGCGCATCGCGCTGCACCAGCCCAACGAGGCCCTGTTCGAGCGCACTCTGTACGAGATCTCCGACCCGTTCCACGCCAAGTATGGCCAGCATCTCTCGCGCGACGAGCTCTCGGCACTGATGGCCCCCCGCGCCGAGTCCACCTCAGCCGTGGTCTCGTGGCTGCGCGACGCCGGCATTGCCAGCTCCAACATCGAGGAGGATGGCGAGTGGATCCACGTTAAGATGACGGTCCGCGAGGCCTCGGCGCTGCTGGACGCCGACTTTGGCCTCTGGGCCCACGACGGCACCAACGTCAAGCGCGTGCGCGCCCTCAAGTACTCGGTTCCCGACGAGGTGGTCGAGCACGTCAAGATGGTGGCCCCCATCGTCCGCTTCGGCCAGATGCGGCCGCAGAGGAGCCAGATCTTCGAGGTGGTGGACAGCAAGACGCCCGAGCCGAAGGCCGCCGCGATCCCGCCGCAGACTCTCAACGCCACCGCTTGCAACGCGACCATCACGCCCGAGTGTCTCCGTGCCCTGTACAATGTCGGCTCGTACCAGGCGGATCCCAGCGAGCACAGCCTGTTCGGCGTGAGCGGCTACCTGGAGGAGTGGGCCAAGTACGACCAGCTCGAGCTGTTCACCCATACGTACGCCCCGTACGCTGCCGAGAGCAACTTCACTGCCGTCCTCGTCAACGGCGGCGTGAATAACCAGGGCCCTTCGACGCAGGACGACATCGAAGCGAACCTGGACATCCAGTACGCCGTGGCCATGTCGTACAAGACGCCCATCAACTACTACAGCACCGGCGGGCGCGGACCAGTGGTGCCGGACCTTACGTGAGTGAACTTCCCTAACACTGGGAGATTAGGGGCCTGCTCTAACATGCCGCGAACAGTGAGCCGGATCCCAACGACGTATGATGGGACCCCAACGCGCATGTCCCGACTCGCTTCCTTGAAGATAGGGTATACTGACGACGGAGAATCGCAGTCCTCCAACGAGCCGTACCTCGACTTCTTCGGTTACCTGCTGAAATTGCCGGACTCGGAACTGCCGCAGACGCTGTCGACGTCGTACGGCGAGGACGAGCAGTCGGTCCCTCGTGCCTTCGCCGAGAAGGTCTGCCAGATGATCGGCCAGCTCGGCGCCCGCGGCGTGTCCGTCATCTTCTCGTCGGGAGAGTAAGTCACACACAAAACTCCCGCGGCTCGGGCAGGTGTGATATTTTATGCGACACCGAACTGACCCTCCGTCTAGCTCGGGTGTCGGCTCCGGCTGCCAGACCAACGACGGCAAAAACACGACCCGCTTCCTACCCATCTTCCCTGCGTGAGTCCTCTTTCTTTCTGTCAAAATTGCCGCTGGCTTTCGTGTCACCGAATTGGGGGGAGGGAAAACAGAGAGGGAGAGACGCTAACCAGCCTCTCCAGCGCTTGCCCATACGTGACCTCCGTCGGCGCTACCCGCTACGTGAACCCCGAGTACGCAGTCAGCTTCTCCTCGGGCGGCTTCTCCGACATCTTCCCGCGGCCGCTGTACCAGGAGCTCGCCGTAACAAGCTACTTGACGCAGCACCTGGGCAAGCGGTGGGCGGGGCTGTACAACCCGGGCGGGCGCGGCTTCCCGGACGTGGCGGCGCAGGGGGTGCGGTACCACGTGTTCTCGGGCGGCCGGGACGTGCTGGTGTCGGGCACGAGCGCGTCGGCGCCGCTGTTCGCCTCGCTCGTCAGCCTGCTCAACAACGCGCGCCTCGCCCGCGGCCTGCCCCCGCTCGGCTTCCTCAACCCGTGGCTGTACGCGGTCGGCTGGGCCGGCCTGACCGACATCCAGCACGGCGGCTCGACCGGCTGCACCGCCAACGACAGCTCCTCGGGCGTGCCTACCCCGTACGTGCCGTACGCCAGCTGGAACGCCACGCCCGGGTGGGATCCCGTCACGGGGCTCGGCACGCCCAACCTCGAGAAGCTGCTCGATCTGAGCACCCCCGGCTGGAGGCTGCCGCGGATTGGCGATTGGAAATAAATACATGGCGAGGGGACAAATAGATATGTAGATGTAAACACCTATGCCTTATCATAGAGGATGTAATGTCTGAACTTGGATATGCTTTCCTCACACGGCACGTGGCGTGATCAAAGCACTCGTTGGTGTAGGGGTTGGGCAGCTATACGGTTCAGCGTTGTGTGGGAACTAGGTAAGGCTGTGTGGTGATAAATGCGCGGAATCCAAGAGCAACAGAGGGTATAGTACGGTTGGAGTTTTAAATCATTTGCGTTGAACTCCATTGTTGAGTGGTTTTCGTAGTGGAGCGGGAGCTTGTGGAATAGACCTATGGGAAACGGAGACCGGAGGGGACAAGGGCGAGATAACTCACAACCCAGGCTGCTGGATCTCCCCCTGGAAACTTCCTCATAGTTAGGTAGTCGTGTGGCCTTGAACTCGGGAATTCTGTGGTAACCCAGCGTCGTAAGGATATAAAGAACATTCTTCGTTGGCGCGGCTGCGTGCGGGATTAGCATTTTTTGACACACTTGTCTCAGATCACTCACCGATGAAAACAGAAACATGACAGCCCTGCGGGCATGTTCCCAGCCCTACCAGTTCTACCTCTGCTTACTCCGTACAGTAGTAGCCGGCAACGACCTCGTGGAGAAAGCAGACTCATCTCCTCAGTCCTCACCGGTGGAGATGTTCTGGAAAAACATTCAGCAGAGACGGCATCTTCCGCCGCTCGCATCCCTTCACCCGCCATGCGGCACCACATCGTGCGACGCTGACTTCGAGGCCGGTGGGCGGGGTTCGATGTTCCACCAACGATTGCCCGAGAATTGCCAGATTAGGAAGGTGGGATAACACGCGGCGTTGGAAAGCTAACCAGCCCCTGCAAAATTGCATCACCCCACTGATCCCTGGTTGGAGGATTTCCAACAAGCTGCACTTGCTCGCAAACGGGCACCGAATCATGCTTTCGCGTCGCTTGGCGGCCAGCCAACGTGGGAGGCGGGACTGCGAGACAGGCTTGTTTCTCGGGATGGAATCTGGGCCCTTGTTCTCTTCCCCGCGTCACGGCCGACCCTGATTGATGGCGGGCATGGGGGAGGTGGATGCTGGCCATGGTCAGATTCCTCCCCAAACGTTACTGTGTGCATGCGTTGTACAGTTGTCAGTGCCGTTCTTGATCCTTCCCCCTCACCGTCTCGTCTTGCTTGCGGGTTTGCCCTGATTCAGCCTCTGTGAATACCCACCGGCATTTGCCAACTGGACGCCCCAACCGGGCACTTTTTTTTGGTTGTGAATACCTGAGGGTATCCGTACCTGGTTCGTTGGATACCGGCGTGCTATTTCGCCGAGTTGAGGCGCTGATCGGCAGCGATACACAAGCTTCGGCGACCCACACCCCGCCTCTTGCGCCCCGGCAGTCGAAATGGTGGGGCTCGGCAGGCCAGAAGGAGCGCGCGCGGCCAGTGATGTTCGGAAACATGGGTGTTCCCCGGACCTCCTCCGGCTCCCTCATCATCCACATCTGCGCATTCAATCCCAGTTACGGCCCCCGCTATCATACGAGATTCTACACTACCTGCACGATGTACACGTGCACTTGCCCACAGTACGGAGTCCACGATGGATGCAGTTCCGCTGGCTAAGAACTCTGGCCCCGGTCCTGCCATGGGTGGTAGTGTAGCACTGGAGACGACCACCCACCCTGCAGCCTGCGGGGACGCCGTTACACTGCGCGAGACGGAGTATGACAAGCTGGCGCCTATAAGGTGCCGGGCCGGCCGTCCCCAACGCTCAATGCTGTCCGGTCCCGCCATCCCGATTCCTACCTCCGACTGAAGTCCGTACATACCTACCTTATATAGGTACATACCTGTGCTCGGTATATATCCTTCATACCAGCCGCTTCGTCGGTATCTGTCTTTCTCCTCAACCCTCGGGGCTGTCGCACATCCCCTTCCCTCCTTTTTCCCTCCCCTCTCCCCGACAGCTGTCACCTAGCCTCAGGGTGACCCCTCCCCACGGCCGGCAGAAATGGAATCAACGCATGAGCCGGCCGACCCTGTCGCCAAGGGCGTGCTCGCGACGGCACGGCAGTCGTGGAACGACCTGTTCACCTTCCGGCAGCGCGTGGTGGTGACCAACGCGCTGGGCGAGACCAGCACCGAGTGGGCGCGGCCGGTGCCGCTGCGCAACCCCATCAGCCTGCTGGCGCAGCTGTCGGTCCGCGGCTGGCTCTTCTTCTTCGTCGGCTTCGCCGCCTGGACCGCCGACGCCTACGACTTCCACGCGCTGTCCATCCAGCAGGTCAAGCTGTCCGAGTACTACAACAGGTCCATCACCGACGTGTCGACCGCCATCACGCTGACCTTGCTGCTGCGCTCCGTCGGCGCCGCCATCTTCGGCCTGGCCGGCGACCGCTGGGGCCGCAAGTGGCCCATGGTGTTCAACATGATTGTGCTCGGCGCTCTGCAGATTGCCACCATCTACAGCCGGACGTTCTCGGACTTTTTGGCCGTGCGGTCGCTGTTCGGCTTGTTCATGGGCGGAGTGTGCGTTCTGGTCCCCCCTTCTCTTCGAGCCGTCTTCACAGCAACAAGCTAACAAGCCCTCGATTGTGTGTGTGCGTGCAGATTCGGCAACGCCATCGCCATGGCGCTCGAGCACTGCCCTCCCGACGCGAGGGGTCTGATGTCGGGCGTCCTGCAGCAGGGCTATGCCTTCGGCTACGTGTGCGCCGCGTGCGCGAACCTGGGCGTCGGCGGCGGCGAGGACAGCTGGAAGACCGTCTTTTGGATCGGCGCCGGCCTGTCCTTCGGTGTCGGCGTCATCCGCTGCTTTTTCCCCGAGTCGGAGCAGTTCATCCAGGCCCGCAAGGCCGGCAAGACCCACGTCACCCCTAAGGCCTTCTGGCGCGAGACCAAATTGATGCTCGCCCAGGACTGGAAGATGTGTGTCTACTGCGTCATTCTCATGACCTGGTTCAACTGTGAGTTTTGTTTTCCGACGAGTCTGTTTCGCCTTCCCGTTCTCTGTTCTAACATGGCTCGCCCCTCCAGTCTACAGCCACACCTCGCAGGACAGCTACACGACCTTCATGCTCACGCAGAAGGAGCTCGACAACGCGGCCGCCAGCCGCGCCAGCATCCTGATGAAGGTCGGCGCCTGCGTCGGCGGCACCATCCTGGGCTATGTGTCGCAGTGGTTCGGGCGACGCCGCACCATCATCGTGGCCGCCATCCTCAGCGGCCTGCTGATTCCGGCCTGGATCCTGCCCGAGGGCGAGCGCGGCCTGTCCGCCTCGGGCTTCTTCCTCCAGTTCTTCGTCCAGGGCGCCTGGGGCGTCATCCCCATCCACCTCAACGAGCTGTCCCCGCCGGCGTTCCGCTCCTTGTTCCCGGGCGTGACCTACCAGCTGGGCAACATGATCTCGTCGCCCTCGGCCCAGATCGTCAACGCCATCGCCGGCAGCCACTTCGTCACGAGCAAGTCCGGCAAGCAGGTCGACGCTTACGGCCCCACCATGGGCATCGCCACCGCCATCATCGCCGTCGGTATCGCCGTCACCACCGCGCTGGGGCCCGAGAAGTGCGGCCGCGAGTTCGAGAAGTCGCTGCCGGCGGGCATGAACGTTGTGCAGGAGAACGGCAAGGTCGTGGACCTCGAGCGCGCGGACAGCAGGGAGGCCGGGCCCAAGGGCGGGACGGCGGGCGAGGTTGAGGACGCGGGTGCCCTGCCGTCGGAGAAGAAGTGAGGGGCGGAAGGAGGTTTTTCGTTATCGATGGCGGGTTCGAGCGCGGTGTTGCTTGCATGGGACAGGAGTAGATGAGGATTCAAGTGGATAATGTTCACTGCTGTCTTGCCTCCCGCACCGAAGACAACTCGGTAATCACCGGACGATTCCCACGGTACTCTTGGGACTCATTGACCATGGCAGTTTTGCCCCGGAAGACTCGCGACTGGGGAAGCATTAGAAAACGATGGTGTGAAGTAAGCCCGTACTACAGGGGCCAGGTGCAGGTCATTGCTATGTAATACCCCTGAGAGCGGAAACACCGTGACGGCGGGTATCAATCGACATTCTGTGGCAGCAGCGTCCACATGCACGGACGAGCCCGGGGTGTGTAACTCTCCTTCCGCATATCTAGTTCTGGAAATGCAGAAGGAGAAAGAGAAAAGGGGGGGGGGGGGGGAGGGTCGGATGATCTGAAACAATGACTACACAAAAGAAAAGAACAAATAGAAGAAGAAAAAAAGAAAGAAAAGAAAGTAGAAACAGAGAAATACAGTATGTGCACTTGTGGTATGGTGAGAATGACAGGAACAGGAGAGCACCATGGCGACATTGGCCGGACTCCCCGTGAACAAATGATGTCTTCAAGGCCCATCTTGCCTTGACATACTACGCCACCACCTGCTGCTGCTGCACAGTGGGTGTGGCGGCTTGGGGCGTCCGAGTCACACAATTCAGCCAGTTCTGCCCACCGTCTTCAGGGCGCTGTTGACGGCTCGGCGGGCTTCGCCGCACGCGTCGAGTCGACAACGGCTTGGGCGAGCGCAGCAGGCTGGCACAATCTCATCCCACGCAACGAGGGCAGGAGGGCAACTGATAGCCGGGCAGGTATGATTGTGCTGTGCGCACTCGGCGCACCGAGAACCGGATGGATCCTCCCGCCGGGTCAGTGGCCGCGCAGCGAACAGCGAACACTGGACGATAACCAGACGCAGATACTCACCGAGCGGCGGGTTCCGCGACGGGTTACCGCGGCGGGTCACGAGAGCTGATTCCGTGCAGCAGAAAAAGTTCGTCATCCTGATCACATATCTCTTGCACTTGATGATTGCGGGTTCAGAGGTGCGACTGTCGACTGTCGTATGCTCAGAATGAACGGGACCGGGTTGCAAGACGGGGAGAGTACTGTTCTTGCTTTGTAGTAAATCTGTGGCGCGTCAATGCCTGCTTGGGACTTGGACACGTTCGCATTGTGCGGTGTCTTGCATTGCTCGGCGTGGAGGCAGCGGATTGTCTAGCATAGTACCTAGGTAGATGATGGATGAAACTGTTGGTGATCTATACACATGCTTGGTGTCACGGATGCCGACCAAACCTGGCGACAGCGTGTTCATTGGCGGAGCAAGAGGAACAGAGACTGTCTATATTTTCTTGAAGGAATATAGCAAGAGACTCGAAGCAACGCTTTTGTTTTCCCAACCGGCCCTATACCATTTCCAGCTTTATTTTTTCTGGTTGTCCCTGGTCTGTCGTGAAGGAGATGAATCCCGACACTCCCCCCTCTTTGGCAACGACTCGACGATGTTGAAGTCCCGAGCGGCTGGTGTGGACAAAGAAGAACGAAATGCAATACTGCTTGGTAGGCATTAGCTCCAGTTCTAGTTAAGCGTAACTGGGGGTGTAAGGAGAGTGGCTAACTGAGGTCAATGCGGATGAGAAGAGGTACTACCTGCCTTTTCCGAATTCCCCCTTTGACGTTTCCATTCCAATCATCAATGCTAGCTACGGCCGGAGTTGACTTGGCCGGCATCGTGAGCTCGTGTGCTGCCAGGATTCGTCAAACAAGCAGTCGCGGCAACTTGGAGGGACCTCAGTCCGCTCGTTGGCTGGGATCAGTGCCGCCCATGTCCATCCAAGACTTATACTCCGCGGGATGGAAGTGTCCGCTGGGATGAGGTCCGTAGACTTGGCCTTGAAGGGACGCGTAGGCATGAGTCGGCTCTGAGTGCGAGGAAGGATAGCTGCCAGCAATGGGAGGATGGCCGTGCTGCATGTTCACGGAGAAACCATGCTGGGCTGAGCTGTCGACGGATAGAAAGGTGGCCATGTTTGGCTGGGGCAGCGGATGCTGAACCGGCGCTGGGCTCTCAATGACACTTGACGAAATGCTTGGGTGAGCAGTCCGGACTCAGTCTTCTGTTCCGAGCGTGTGATGAAGAGGAACTCGCTACATACCGTGGGTGTAGGTGACGTGAGAAATGGCTGGTGGTAGAGGGATACGGGTTGGCAGAGGAAGCAGGAGGAGGATCGCATTGGTTCGTGGCACTTTTAGCTGGACTTTGCGCCAGAGGCATCAGACGTTGACGCTGGACCTGCTGCTTTCCATCCTGGCCCCCGCGGCTCTGATTTCCTTGCGTTTTGCGGCGGCTAGTCTTGGTTGACCGACCGCGGGCAGGGGCCGATGCCCTCGGAGAATCCGTCGCCTGTTGAAGAACAGTGTCCTGGAACTCCTTGAGGCAGTTGGCGAAGCTTGAAAGATCGCTTGCGTGTGCCGCATCCCACAGCCGTGATGCAAGGGCGTCAGGGTCGCTCCATTCGTCGCTCCGGATTATGTCGGCCATCTGTTTCTGGGCCTTCTCACGTTCGTGAGGTCTGAGCCATGCATTCTCGGCGACCTTTGTTGACTCGACAAGATCCATGGGAATGCACCTCTCGTAGTCTGTCCAGCCAGCATGGGTCAGCAGAACATTCTCCTGAGTAACAAATACTGCGTAGTCACAACACGTAAGGAATATTGGAGGCAAAGCCTACACGGTGATGGGACATGAGTATCGTCTGGGAACAAAACCCTCCACAAGTCTCCATAAGTGCAGACCTTGGTACAATTTTTCCGGTCGATCAATTGGTGATAAATGTCGGCGGTAATCCCGTTCTCGACGTCATCGGACTGGCTTGCTTGACGGCACAGAGGACTAAGCAAGCAAGGTTCAAGTCAATAGTCGAGAAACAAGGCGTCTTCGTTATAAGACTGTTGAGGGCTTGCAGGTTTGGGGTACACGTACGACTTGTGGGCCTCAGCTTTCATGTGACAGGCGAAGATATGCCTTCTAGAAGCAAGAGGTCAG
This sequence comes from Thermothielavioides terrestris NRRL 8126, assembly GCF_000226115.1. Lineage (NCBI taxonomy): Eukaryota > Fungi > Ascomycota > Sordariomycetes > Sordariales > Chaetomiaceae > Thermothielavioides > Thermothielavioides terrestris. The sequence goes on along the minus strand of NC_016457.1, from coordinate 2,827,240 downwards.
CACAAGGGAAAGGCCGTCGTCAAGGCTCGAGCGATTCGGGATACAGACTTGAGCCTGCTGATATCAGCGAAAGGCTTGGTGCATTTCGGGTGGTCGCGTATGTTGAAGCGCGCCGGATTCCTCTTCCGATAGGGGCAACCTAGGGGCCGACTTAGAGATGGCTGGGCCTTGCCGCGGACGCCGCCGTCCGTCTCATGGTATTCTTCAACACTGTCGTCGTCTTCGCCGTCCGTATCGTCCTCGCTGTCGGGCTCAGATGGCTGATCATGGCGGTCCGGCGATGGCTGTCTCGGGTAACCACCGTTGTCCGGCGCGGTGTTGCCGGAATCCTGGGGAGGGTCGGATGGGTGTGTGGAAGGAGTGTGAAAGTGTGCGGCAGGCGCCACGGGCACCAATGGGGCCCTCCGTGGCATGGAGCCAGGGAGGGTGGCGGTCAAAGGAGAGGTGGGCTCCATGCCTTCCGCGGAGGCTAGGTAGGTACTGAGGCGCGGGCGACAAACACGACAGACACCGGCCGTGCGCGACCTACACGCCGACACGGCGCCGGGACACAAAGAGAGGCGACTCTGCCGTTTCTTAGATTTCCACAACCCGGTGGCATCTCGTGGCTTAAATAAGTACAGGAAGATAGCAAAGGAAAAGCACAGTCATGCTCGCTTTGCTTTGCTGCCGGCCAGTTCTTGCCCCCCAAGGCTGGACGGACACCAACCGGCCCCCATCGGCCAAGGCATCACTTGCTTGCTGTTGCCTCTTCAGCAGTTGCCCGGAGACCACTGGGCAAAAGAAAATGAGGCAACCGGGCTAGGAGTGCCAGCACGGCACTCCACGGAGGGAGATGGCTGCAAGCCAGCCTTGGTTTGCAAAGTGTGATTGGTTCGATCCGAGCTCGATTATATTCAGCGCGACCTCAACGTCTTGTAGCAACCCCCGATATGGACCAAATTTCCCGGGCCCACCGCGCGGCCGCCGGTGATGCCAGACCTTGCGAGAGCTGTCCTTTCACCGACATTCCGGGCCGCATTTCGGGGGTGAGAAAAAAAAAGTTGCGCAGCCTTAGATCTAACATCGGGATGGAATCGGGACGACGTGCTCGATGCCCAACGGGACGACAGGACACGCCACGCGCCACGCGATCCTGCACATCGAGGCCGGTGAGCGTGCCCTCCGGCTTCGCGTTCCTCGAAGTCGCAGGACAGGTGTATTGTACACAACACACCCAACACAAGCGCCGAGCCTTGCAGCAGCCTGAGAGAGGTCGATGGCCTAAGATGGAAGTGGCCGCTGTGCTCGGCCCATGTGTCTCGCAGTCCAGGAAGGGTTAGGTCAAGTCAAAGTGGTGGTGGAGGGTGAGAGTAAAAAAAAAAAAGATTGTCAGCAACAACAGTAAGGCCCAGGGTCACTGTTGTCACTGTGTCACGGTGATTGCTCAATTTCTCGTGGCCGACCCGATGGCCCGGGCCGCAATGTGCCAGCACACGGTTTCCACGCGAGTTGGTGGGCTGGTCTGCTGCCTGCTGTCACCCACACCTGCAGGTCTCCTGTCGTATGCATGTGCGGGCAGTTTTGAGAAAAAGTTGAAACTCAAACTCCTCCCTGGTGGCTGGCTATGCGTCTGAATTTGATTGTCTGGACCACCCGTCCGAGGGCGAAGAAACGTGTCGGTACTTCCCAGAGCGAGCAGTTTGCCTTATCAAGAGAACAATACGAGCCAGGTTAGTTAACAAATCGTCAATCGGTTGAGCCGGGTTTTGACCACGGGTTATCGAGGCTTCCGAGAACTACTGTGGTAGACTACCTGACGTCGAACTAGGGAGTTAGGCTCCTGCCAGCCAGCGTGCGCTGTGCTTCAAGTTGTGCATGCTTGAGCATTGTTGTGCGAGCTAACAAGCAGCCCCACCTCCGGCACTTAGCTAGCGCATTTCTGGCCCGGGCACGACAGCCCCACCAGATTCCCAACTGCAAGACGAGCACCTTGCAGCAACCGACCAGACGAACCGACCAGACGCGCGACCTCTAACCTCGACCCTGACCTCGACCTCATCTCGACGGCCAATCACCAACCAGGGCAACCCGCGCCCACGCCCCCAGCACGCATCAGCCTCGCGCCGCGTCGAGTTTGGGATGGCAGGCAACGAGGGGCCAAAGCTGCTCTGGAATCCGGACAACGTCCGAGATGTCGCCGACTCGCAAGGCATAACGCTTTCGGAGGAGCCGCTGCGAGTGCTCGCCCAGGATGTCGAGTACCGCATTGGCCAACTCATCGTCGAGGCCCTGCGCTTCATGCGCGCCGCCAACCGCACCACCCTAACCGTCCAGGACGTCTCGCTGGCGCTCAGGGTGCTCAAGGTCGAGCCCCTGTACGGGTACGAGTCGACCCGGCCGTTGCGGTACGGCGAGGCCAGCCTCGGCCCCGGCCAGCCGCTCTTCTACATCGACGACGAGGAGATCGACTTCGAAAAGGTCATCAACGCGCCGCTACCCAAAGTACCGCGCGACATGAGCTTCACAGGTGGGTGGCCGAGTGGAGCAGCATCCCTTGTACGCCGACTTGCTAACCCATCTCCCCTCGGCAGCGCATTGGCTTGCCGTCGAGGGCGTCCAGCCCTCCATTCCGCAAAACCCCACGACCGCCGAGACCTCATCAAAAGACCTCTTGCCGAAGGGCCCCGGCGCGAATCCCGCCCTCGCAGCGCTCGCAGGCAACGACAACGTCTCGTTCCGGCCGTCGGTCAAACACGTGATCAGCAAAGAATTGATTCTCTACTTCGATAAGATCCAAGCCGCAATACTCGACGACGACCCGGATGAAGAGAAAACAAGGCTCCGCGAGGCCGCGTTGGAGTCGGTCCGGTCCGACCCAGGGCTGCACCAGCTGCTCCCCTACTTCGTCAACTTCATCACGAATCAAGTCACCCACCACCTGGACGACCTGTTCGTGCTCCGGCAGATGATGGAGCTCGCCGAAGCCGTGATCCAGAACCCGAGCCTCTTCCTCGACCCGTACGCGAGCGCCCTCTCCGCGCCGGTGCTGACCTGCCTCATGGCGCGCAAGCTCGGCGGGGCCGCGCCCGACGAGGGCGGCGACGCGTTGCGGGAGCAGTACCGGCTGCGCGAGCTGGCCGCGAGCCTGCTCGAGATGATCGCGCGCAAGTACGGCGCGAGCAACGCGCTGCTGCGGCCCAAGCTGACGCGCACCTGCCTGAAGCACTTCCTCGACCCGACGCGTCCGCCGGCTGTGCTATTCGGCGCCATCCGCGGCGTCGCCGCGTCCGGCGGGCCCGAGGCCGTGCGCATCCTCGTGCTGCCCAACCTCAAGAGCTTCGACGCGGCCGTGCTGCAGCCGCTGCAGGAGAAGGCCGAGGGGCCGCATGCGCTGGAGCTGGAGATGCTCCTGGGCGGCATCATGAAGGCGGTCGAGAGCATCGTCCTGGGGGGAGGCATCGCTGCGGCGAACGGGGTCAACGGGGCCGACCTGTCGAGGGAGGCAGAGCAGGTCACCGAGTTCTTGGGCCCCATTATTGGGCAGAGGGTCGCGCGGTTGGGCAACCACGCATTGAACAGGGCCATCCTAGAAGTACGGCATCTGGACTAGTGCTTCTTCTTTAAGTTGTCTTTCCGGAACTTGGGTGCTGCGGAGGGCAGGTACGGCGTTGCGGAGTAGCGGGCTGCCTGGTTAGGTCAGCGAAAATGCATTTGCTACGGTCTCTTTTGATATCGGACTCGGCGATGGGACACGGCGGATTTGGGGGAACTGGATGGATAGTGCTCATTCAATACAGAATATAATACCCACAGGCACACTCGACCATCCACTCAAGATTTCCCATAACACAAAGAAACTGATCCTATTGGAAGTGTGACATCCATACACGGCATTCCTCCTTGTCTAGTATTTACGGCCCAGGCCAACAACCCCGACAATCTGCTGCCGAGCCCAACCGCTGGGATCTTCTTCGCGTTTGGGTCAACCACCTTCTCCCTTCATCCTCTCTCCTCCTCAGGCCCTTGCACTTGACCGCCCCATTTCACGACCGCACTCGTTGTTTCTCTTTTCCCCTTCTCTCTCAAAGGAAGAAAGCCAGATACAGCCCCCCGACGACGGAGACACCCCAGATGTACCACCCGGTCTTGACAATGGTCTGGCGCTTGAAGCCGTAGCCGAGGTCGAAGGCGAGGTGGCGGACGCCGTTGACGGCGTGGTAGGCGAAGGGCCAGGCGGCGAGGAACTTGAGGGCGCCCTTGGCGGCGAGCGGCAGCGCGCCGAACGCGGCCGCCAGCGACGCGCTCTCCAGGTGCCACCCGGCCAGCGGCGCCACCAGGTACGCCGTCGCGAACACGTACAGCCCCCCGCTCAGCGCCGACCCCGTGATGCGCTGCCACGCCGACCCGCCGAACCACGTCTGCTGCTTGTCGTAGATGGCCAGGTGCGGCGACACCGGCCGGTTGAGACGCTGCTTCGCCAGCAGGGCCTGCGCGTCTGCCGCCGTGATCTTTTGCGTCGCGACTGGTCTGTTGTGTTTTTGGCGAAGGCCGTTAGTGTCCGATTGCTTTGGTTGGTTGGGGGGTTGGCCGGGGAAGATAGAGTGGGATGGATGTACGGACCTGGTCTGGGTGGTGGAAAGCGGCTGGGCGAGACCGAGCTTGGCCACGTTGGCGGTGAAGAAGGAGTTGGGCTTGCCAGCCACTGCGGTTTGCGAGGCCGTTTGGTTAGCAGGCGTTCATTTCCCATCTTGCAGTGCTTGGTTTGTTGAATGCATCGGCTGAGCGGGAATTGGCTCCTATCCGATGTGCGATTACGTACCTCGGCGAAGCGCCGTCGTTCCTGCTCGCTGGGCAATCATGGCGGATGTGGGCTGGCGGCAGAGGGCGAATCTGGAACCAGGCGAGTTGCGTTGTCGAATGCGAGATTTGAGGTTGATGATGCCGACCCGCGAAGTTGCAGGTTCGGGATCGCAGCGCTGGGCTCGGCACCTCGGCTGCACGCAACCAATGGGAGCTCTGGCAATTCGAAGGCTTGGTCTGGTTGGCTGCGGCGCCGCTGCGGCTCCTTGAGGCGAAGGGGAACCAGGCACGTGACCAAGCGCCCCACTTTGCACGGCCGCTTTTCAACGTCCAGCGGCCCACAAAATTTTTGTTGCTCTTTTCCCTTCTCTCTTCAGATAGTCCATGGTTGTCCAGTCATAGCATTGTTGCTCTCCATCAGCGATGCATACGTGGCGTGGGTGCTTTGGTGCCCATGGACGCCCAGAGAAGAAAGCGATCCGTCGTTAATCACTGTCGTCAGTTCTTCGGTCTGGCGATTGTTTCATTTTTGAGATCTACAATTTCTGTTTCACGCCTTCTCCCAATTGTTATGGAGTACTGAGCAGTGCTGCACGTGCGAATCCTTTGTCTAACTGAAACTCTCTGTTTGGGTTCACAGTCGCCTTCATTGTGCGTTGTGATTGCTGATGCGAACACAGCTGCCATTCCACAGCCTGCAGTGATCCGGCGTCGCGTCTCTTGCCTGACCATCACTGCATGCAAGCCTAACGCTAGAGTCAGCGTACGCAGAGGCACAGCACGACATGCCACACCCACCGGAAACCAGATTTGAGACCGCACAACTTTCAACGGATATGGCAGCCGGATGCTATTCCAGGCGATAGCAGCCCAGATTTGAATGAATTGTGGCCGTGCTGGGAGTGGTCTGGCAAGTCTAGCCATAGCAGGCCCAGTATTCCATTCTCTGTGCATTGTGGTCGCCGTACGCTCTGTGTGGACCGCGAGAACGGCGATTCAAAGCATGTTTGATCGTCTGCATTGTGTCTGCTGTTGTTCTTGGGCCACGCTTTTCGTCTTGTTCTTTGTTCTCGCGCCGGTAATGAGCTGCTCAAGCAAGAGTCGGTGCCTTGTTTAGATGATTCATTTCCGAGGGACTCATTGGAAGCGCCAATTCACCACCGAAACGGTCAAAACTCTGGAAATGGGAATGCTGGAAGACGTTCGTTGGCTGATTCCGGGGCCGCCAACCTTCCGTCCAACCATCGAGCAAGCAGACACGAAAGAACACATGATGCTCGCACAAGCTTTCCTGAGGAAGCCTCCTTCAGGTGCCTTTGCCATTTGGGCTGGCAGTCATCTTTTTGTCTAATGGGAAGCAATTTTGAACCTGTCTCACTTGTACCACTGCGCCCCATTTCTGTGCTACATCCCAACGCAGAGGGGTTTATATGCAACGGATAGTCTGGAGCACGGGATGTGATGAGATGCGGCGACAGAACTCTGTAGCATCTACCCCTGGACGTGCCAGCTGTCCCATGGCAAGTCACTTTCGCAATTCAGATCATCTTCACCAGCTGGTTTTGTTTTGTTTTGTTTGAAACCTCTGCGTTCCTGTTGCCCATGCTGGGTTTCCCCCTGAACTACCCCGAGACTCAACCAAGGGGTAGGGGATATCTCCCAGTCTGTGCTACCGTGCTCGGCGGCAGCAAAGGAGCCGCCCCGGGTAGCGGATGCCTCCCGGTCTGTGCAGCTATGACCGGCGCCAGCCAAGGCAGGGTGCCGAGCCCTGGTGAGAGGACTGGTGCCCTGGACTTTGGAACCCTGTGACTGCGAATTTGGTCCTAGGCATGTTTGCCTTAGGACGGGAGTGTTTCTGATGGACTGACAGCCGACCGACAAAATACTGATTTCTACAACTCCATCTCCTGGCTCCAGCTAGGGCCGACGTCGCATATATACCCATCCCGCTTTCTGTTTGTCGCTTCCGCAAGTCTACTTGATTGTCGCATCAAAGTCCCCAAGCCCAGAACTACCTCTCTGATCAGTCGAGCGCATACCCAACCCTCATGTCGACGCCGATGGAGGAGCTCCTGGCCCAGCTCATGGCCAAGCCGGTCGCCAAACCGACCATGGAGACGCTCCCGGCCGACCTCATCATCGAGATAGCGGGCTGCGTTGACGACATCAAAGATCTGATCAGCCTCCGTGGAACACAGCGGCGCATATATCACGTCACCGCTGGCCTGTTTACCCAGAGAATCCAGAGCATGCCCTGGCTCGTTGCGTTTCACAGCCTCGGCGCTCTGGGAGCCCTCGCTAACAGGACCGAAATCGCTAACAAGCTACGCGTCCTCCGTCTTGGGTCTCACTACATCGAACCGGCCCAGCGCAGGTCTTTTGACGAGCGACTCGAGAATGCTTCGGAGGACCAAAAGCAAACCATCTTGGTCCAGCTCGACAATTGGCGTAGGCATTTTTCGCGGCAGGTGAGGTACTGCGTCGACAAGGAAGACTGCAGGGCCTTGACGGGGATTCTCGACCGTCTGACCAAACTCGAACATGTCGAGGTCACCGACGCTGTGTCTACAGATGCCGAGGTGGCCAAGAGGTTCAGTATCTACGAGAAGCGGGACGGCAAGTGCTTCGGCATGGAGAAGTTTGCGAGAGCGACGGGGAGCCATTACGCCAGCCGGGCCAGCCCCATTGAACCCCTCGGAAACCTGTTCGGCAAGAACACCGGGCTCGGCCACAACTTCGGTGTCCTCCTCGAGGCCCTCGGCGCCGCGCAGCGGCCCATCCGTTCCCTGCGCGCCTGGCACTGGTATGTACATACCCGTTTTTCACCCACCAGATTGCATGCCATGCCCGTCTCGGATGAGAAAATCAGCACTCCAAGCTTACCTCGCCGCTCCCCAACAGGCCCAACGACATGGAGCGCGACTTCGTCTCCATCCACTACCTGCCCCCGATCGACGCCACCACCACGCTCGGCGACCAGCTCGCGACCAGCTTCGCCGACCTGACCAGCGTCTCGCTGATGCTGCGCTGTGTGCCGCCGGAGCGCGCCGAGGTGGTCCGCTGCATCAACTGGATGTTCCTGCCGGCGCTGGCGCAGCTGGCGCCGCGGCTGCAGCGGCTGACGCTCGCGTTCGACGACACCGGCAGAGAGGGGCGCCAGTGGCACGACGCGCTCGTCGGCACGCTGCGCCGCTTCGCCAGCCACGCCGACTTGCCCGCGCTGCGCTTCCTCGACCTGCGCGACGCGCCCGTCCGCCGCTGCGACCTGCTGGCGCTGTGGGCCCGCACCCGCCGCACCCTGCGAGAGATCCGCCTCAGCGGCATCTCGCTCACGGCTGATGAGATGGATGATGACGCTGGTGGCCACGGAGGTTGTGGTGGCAGGTGGCGCCGCCTGTTCGCGGACGTGGCGAAATTGTACGGTCTCCGGGGCCACGGCGGCGGGGTGGGCGACGAGGGGGAGGTCCGCCGCGTGCGGGTGCAGCTTGCCGGGCTGATGGAGCTTGAGGCCGAGGTGAGCTTGTTGCCGCTGGACGTGGCGTACCGGCCTGGGGGGCTCGTGGTGTTCAACAACAACTGGTTCGACACGTGCAACCGCTGCCTGTACCAGCGCTATGCTGTGCCCCATGGCTGGCGTGACTGCCCCCATACGTGCTTCACCACGGCTCTGGTGGCCGGCGAGGAGGAGGCTCAGCGCAACTTGGGCCTCGAGACATTGCTGCGTGCGAGGACGGTGTCGATGAGGGAGTTGGCCGAGCTTCGGGAGAAACTGATGGCCGCCGAAGAGGAGATGATGAGGGAGTTGGACGAGCTTCGGGAGGAACTGAGCCGCTGATGACAAGATGGAAGCTGACTAAGGGACTCTGCAGGACGATCTCTTTCCCTCTGTCTGTATCTCCGGACCATGTTACCGGCGTGTGCACGGCCTGGGTCGGCCAGCAGGCAGCATCGAGCAGAGACCAGAGGAAGTCATTCGCTGATATAGTCACTCGCTGATAATGCACATTACGAGCCAAGCAAAACTCTCACGTACACCAGGTGAAATAGTATGTTCCGATAACTTGATTATTGCCTGGGTCCGTTGAGACTTGTAAATCCAACACCCTTTCTTCCGTTCCACACCACGCCACCCGAACCTCACCTCACTCCGCGAACGCATCCCCAGATCCTTCAACACATACACGTGCCCATACAGATCTGTAACCTTCAAGACAGCCTCAGCCCACTCACCCACCTCGCCGCCCATTTCCGCTCCCCTTCCCCACTACCCCCGCCCCCCGCCTCCAGCTCCCTGTACAGCACCTCCAGCGCACGCCTCTAGCCCGCGCCGCTCGTATCCCGCAATCCACAGTATTTCTTTCATTGCCTCGCCGCCTCTCCCTCCGCCATTTTTCATCACTATCACCACCATCCAGGTTGTGCTACCGGGGGCGTGGCAATTGCACACTCACTCAGCAAGTTTGAGCACGATGAGTGCACCCTTGCCCTTGTGGCGCACCTTCAAGGCAGCATTGTTGTACGTGCGGCACAGCGAGGCAAGGTGGCGGCGCCGGAGGGTGTTCTCGGCCCGTGTGTGTGATGTGAGCGAACAGGAAGATCTGCCGCTCGAAGGCTAGTGGGTTTGTAGGCTGGCGGGCTGGAGAGCACTGCGGTGTGGTACGGGGTGCGGCGTACGCACCGCCCAAGGACGGCTTTGACAGCGACCCAGAATTATATAGACGCCGCTTATCTCTTTCCTTAACCCCTTCTCTGCTTCACTCGGGTGGGAGTTCAACATGGAGAACTATCGTGCCGAACAAGAACGAGTGGCTGACTGGGCACCTGGGCTCGAACCATCTGGAGAGAGCGCTCTCGCGGTCAGGGCCAGGGGCATGAAAGAGATACCTATACTTGACCTTAGCCGTCCGGAGAATTGCTGCTTCCTCCGAGCTGGGCATATATCATCGACGGCAACGGAACGATAGCGGAGGCTAGACAGTAGACGTCGCTCAGCAGCAACGAGCTGTACGTCACCTTCCGATCCACAAGTGACGGCCATTGGTCCACTCCTCCTTATTGGCCGAGAGGAAAGACTTGCCCAACGAGATGCTTGCCATGATCTCACCACACTGAGCTGGTCAAGGCCAGCAGTGGTGAGGCTGCGGTGGGCGAAGAGGAGCTCAGAGGCGCGGCCAGGAGCATCATCCCGTAGGATTCGCTCAGGTTCTTTGCGTGACAGGGTTCCTTCGTGAGCTGGTGGCGGTCCTGACCGGGGAAGGGGCAAGACTGCCCGCTCAGCGAGGTGAGGGAATAAGTACTTACCCACATCTCACTGATGTTCCCTTCAAAGACCCTGCGCGTCAGAAACTGGGCGGCTCTGGCAATCTGCGTGGTGCGCGTCGTCGTCGTCACTGAGGTTATGAAGTGCTTCAAGTCTTTGACCGTGTCATCCGCATCGGAGAGAACCCCTGGAGTTGAGGGTCATGTCCATCAATTTCAGGGACTCATACGCGAAGGGGTAGGTGATCCTGCCCGGCCCAACATACCAAAGCCGAGCATATTGCGCTGCGCCAGCATAGTCTCCCTCAGTGTTGGCGCGAAGCTTGTCTCTCAACGAGGCCCGGCACTACTCCAACCGTTGCTAGAGCGGTGGCAGCCAGGTAACTTCGAATGTTGCCGTCGGCCAAGCGTACGGCATGCTTCCCTGTTAAGATGCTTTGGCGTCTTGTGTATGCAGGAATCGCCGCAGGTAGGCCTCCGCCTCGTCGTCCCGAATGGAACAGTTCATCAGGTACGCAGCCTTGGAATGAACCGGATGTCGGTGGGCATCCCTGAAAACACGGCCCGGCGAGAAGGCTCACTCACGCGGGATGCCCCATGACAGACTCGTCCGCCTGCCACCACGGCCGGAGACGGTTAATGTCGACGTGGCCGGCGAAGGCCTCCAGGGAGTGGCATAGCGTGCGCGGCATCGCGTATAGTGTCTCGGACGGCATCCTGGCTAGCTTGGCGTCTTGGACAGCCTCCAGGGCATCATCTCGAAGCCCACTTGATCCGTAGATTCGACGTCCCAGCGGTGCATCATCTTTTGCAGCGCCGCTTCGCTTTGGCGCGGTGGCTCTGATACCCAAGGTCGTCATCGAGATGGACATGGCGCTGCTGACGCCCATCGACTGCAGGGGCCCGGATCCCGGAGGATGAATCCCAAGACATGGACTCCCGCCAATCAACCGCAGTGGGCGGCTGCAGTCAACTGCGCATACACTTGCATGCACGGCAGGAGAACCCGGCTGGGCGTGCAAACAAGCCACAGCGTACCACACTGCCGTGCATGGGGGTTGGTCTGGTTGAGCAGACGGAACTCCTCAGAATCCATTAACAATCCGCCAATTGAACTTGAAATGAGATAATCTTGTTGGCTCACTGCGTTATCTAGATTGGGCGGAATGCGCTGCGCTGCTTGATCAGCCGGACGTTGGGGGCCATCAACCACGTCAGTGGGAGCAGGGGGAGGTCAGCAGAGACTGGACGGCCGAGCAACAGAGCAATTCCCCCTCAGCCGGCACTGCTACGGATCCTTATTAACTAGTACCCGTTACATGTATGAAGCACGAACGGCACTTGCCCGTTTCCTTCCCACTGACCCCTAATCAACTGCCTAGGCCCTCAGGACGCGGCGCCGGCAACGGACCAACCTACGGTGTACAGCACTGCCATCACTGCCTTCACTCTATACCTCTATCCCCCGCTATGAACGGCGTCGATAGCGGTGTCAAGGCTCTCGATGGCGGGCCCACGACCGTCACGGCAGCGCTGGAACCGGCACCTGCGGGCGACGACAAGAACAACAAGTCGCCACGGAAGGCCGCCGTCGCGGTCGACATCAGCGAAGACATCGATCCGGCCAACGAGGTGAAGGGCACGAAACTGGTGCTGATCCACGTCGCCATCTGCCTCTGCACTTTCCTCATTGGCCTCGACTTCAACCTCATCGCGACGGCGGTGCCCGCCATCACAGCCCAGTTCAACTCGACGCGAGACATCGGCTGGTACGGCGCCGCCTTCATGGTCGCCATGGCCGCGAGCCAGCCCCTGGCCGGCAAGGTCTAGGTCTACACGCTGTTCCCCAAGAAGCTCGTCTACATGCTGTACCTGTTCGTCTTTGAGCTTGGCAGCCTCGTGTGTGCCACGTCCCCCTCGTCCGCCGCCCTCATCGCCGGCCGCACCGTCGCTGGGCTGGGTGCCTCGGGCTTGTTGGCCGGCGGCTTCACCATCCTCACCACCATCATCCCGCTGCACAAGCGCGCCGTCTGGACCGGCACCATGGGCGCCATTTTCTCCATCGCGAGCATCGTCGGGCCTGTCATAGCCGGCGGGCTGACCCAGAACGTCACCTGGCGGTGGTGCTTCTACATCAATGTCAGTCTGCTCCAACTAATGATTCACCATCGTGTTTGAGTAACTTAGACGGGCTCGTAATCTAATCCTCGGTTGCCTAGTTGCCCATCGGCGGCGCCGCTGCGGCCTTGTTCTTCCTGCTCGTTCATCTGAAGCCCGCCGAAACCGAAAACCAACCCATCACGGCCAAGCTTCGAAGCGTGGACGTCCTCGGCTTGGCCTTGTTCGCCGGCTCCACCACCATGCTCCTGCTCGCACTTCAGTGGGGCGGCGTCTCCTACGCCTGGTCATCCTCAGTGGTCATCGGCCTGCTCGTCGGCTTCGGCGTGGTCTTGCTCCTCTTCCTCATCTGGATCGTCCGGCGGGGGGAGGCCGCGCTGATCCCGCCGCGGCTCTTCACCGTCAACCGCAACCCGGCGCTGCTCTGCGCGGCCGCCTTCTTCGTCAACGGGCCCTTCCAGACCGTCATCTACTGGCTGCCCGTCTGGTTCCAGGGCGTGCTGGGCGCGTCGCCCACCCGCAGCGGCGTCAACTTCTTCCCGACCGTCATCTTCGACGTGCTGGCCGCCTTTGTCGGCTCCGCCATCGTCTCGCAGCTCGGCTGGTGGAATCCGTTCATGCTGCTCGCCGAGGCCTGCGTCTGCCTGTGCGGCGGTCTGCTGACTACCATCTACCCGGACATCTCGGGCGCGCACTGGGTTGGCTACCAGATCCTGGGCGGCGTGGGATACTCGCTAGGGACCAACCTCTCGCACCTCGCCATGCAGTCCTCGCTGCCGCAGGATCTTGTTCCGCTCGGGGCATCGACGCTGCTGACTGTCATCTCGACCAGCTGCTCCATTTTCATGGCCATCGGTCAGGCAGTGTTTCAGCGCCAACTCCAGGCCAACCTCGCGGGAGTGGTCTCTGAGCAAGTGGTCGACAACATCATCAACTCGGGCGTGACGAGTCTAGGCTCGCTCGTGCCGGCAGCGGAGCTGCCGGCCGTCATTCGGCAGTACAGCCTGTCTGTCACGCAGGTCTTCGTAAGTCGGGATTCTGTGGCTCGTTTCCTGAACTCCGGCTCGCGCGCCAAGAGAAAACAAGAACAAAAGACTAATGAATGGGCAAAATAGTACATCCCTGCCGTAACGCCAGTAATTTCTTTTCTGCTGCTCCTCGGATGCAAATGGATCTCCACCAAGAGCAAGAAGAGCCCGGCAGCGGCGGCCACCACAACCGACACTAAAGCCGACTCGGACGACGCTGAGAAGGGCGTGGGTACGCCAGATATAGAATCCGAGGCGAACTAGGGGCGTGATTTTCTCTCTCGGCCCTTGGAACACAGACGGCTACCCATACTACGTATTTGCGCTTGTCGGCGCCGGCGTTCTCATACTGGGATCGGGGTATTGGTTGCTGTAGACCACAGCGGGTCGTGGGGAATGGATACGCTCTGCTCCTAGAGACAGCCTTGGTGGAAGAAGGTGACCATACCCCCAGGAGAACGCTACACAGTAAGGCTGGAGCGGATAATGGGCTGGATGGGCCGTTGCTCAGGGCCGGGCAGACTCACCAGTACGGCACAACAGCAGCAGTCCTTGTTCCCAAATGATTAACTGACAAGGAGGAAGACTCTCCTGTGCACTTGAGACTTGTTTCACGATGTATTTCACTTTCTAATTCTCCAAAACAGTGATAGAAGCTGTTCAACGTTCTTCAGGGTGTTGCAAGAGAAGCCAGAACCAGGTATTAATGTCAACTTCACATGACTCAACGCCCCCTTCCCGGTTTGACACTGCGCATGTCCAACACCATGGCCAACTCACAGCTGAAACCCTATTGTTGTGCGTAGTGAAATAAGCTCTTGTCTATTGTCTCCATTTCTATTCTTCATGAGTCTTTAAATATTCACTGACGCGTCGCTCAAGTTCACATCCTCAACACAACATCATCCCCCTGACGACAATCGGCACCACAGAGCCAACTTCTTTGCGAAGAAGAACCGCCTCAAAACCGACGTCAACACTTCCGGCCCCCTTTCCCCTTTTTCGTCAAAAACAACAACAAAAAAAAATCATAAGCCGCCAAAATGGGCCAAGACACCTCCAAGTCGGCCGCCAAAACGGGCGACAAGTTGAAGGACGACCAGGCCGGCGCTGGCGCTGGCGGAACGCCGGAGACGGGTGAGGACCATTGCCGGTGCCCCCAAAGCAACTGGTATGCCATTTTTTTTTCCCACAGTTTAGTCTACGTCTTTATGCTTGCCGGCAAAGCGCTGGTTGCCTTCGCGTCGAGCCAGGGGGGTGCGCGCCGTCCTTTAGCGTGCAGGGAAAACAGTCCTTGGGATTAGGCCGAGAGAGACCAGGCCTTCCTGATTGAGGCAGAGGCGATGGCCCGGGTTGGTCACCGTGATGCTCTTCGCCGAGTGGCGTAATGCCGAGCTCGCTCACCGCTCCCCTGAGCGCTGGCCCTCGTGGCGAGGGCCGCCGTGACGGGGAGCGGGAAGGCAGCCGCTTGGCTGGCAGGTCAAGAAGCAAGAAGAAAAATCCAGATTCTAGCTTTGGCCAGGCCCTTCCATGCTCGGGGTCCTCGAGGGTGGGCCGGAACTAGGAGGGTCTGGGAGAAGGCAACGGCGACATATCTGAGCCTGGCGGAATGTGCCCTCTTCACAGAGCCCGAAATCAAACATCAATGAGCCCTCGGAGTTGCAAAAGCTCCCCCAGCTGCCCGCTGGCCTGCTGCCCGCCGCTGCCCTTTACAACTTACTTACATCTCTCTGACTCTGCCGGGCATTCTGCTCTTTGTTTCCGCCGAACTACCACCTGCACCCCATCGCACGCCATAAAACATTTACCGTTCGCAACAACATCCAGCTCACAAACTGACGTGTTTACCTTAATTTTACAGCACCTGCCCTGCTCCCCGCACCGACACGGCCACAAAGGAGGACGGACGCCCCGAGAGGGAGGCGGGAAGAGAGGGAGCGTCTGATGGGAAGAAGCCCAAGACGGCGGAGGAGACGCTCGATTTTTTGCGGCGGTTTTGGGACAATTCTTGACTGGACGTGAGGCTTTTTTTTTTTTTTTGGGGGGGGGGGGGGGGGGGGTGGCGGGACAGGTTTGAAATTCTTTGGTTTGCTTCAAGTTTTCAAGTTTCATAGCCGGCATTGAGAGTGTTGAAAACCACTTCCGCCGTGGTGAGTGTGCCTGCGAAAAGCCAGTGTAGCGAGTTGGCTGCGGAGGATGAGCCAAGCAACCGCGATCTGGTCACGTTTCTCTCCGACACCTCTCTAACATTGGGAGGTATGCGAGACATTTTGAACGCGCGTCGGGGATGGGCGTTTGGTTATTTTGAATTTGCATTCATCTTTCATTAACGACATGCCAACGTCGCTGTGGCTATAATGAATGACTGTTGTGCCAGGTGCCTGAAAAGGTGCCTTCCTCTTTGCGAGAATGTTATGGTTCGCGGAATGTAAGCTGATTGACTCAAGAGAATTGAAGTCCACATATTAGCCATTGTAGACCAAGTTGCCCACTAACTTGGGGCCATGAG
The DNA here is from genome assembly GCF_000226115.1 of Thermothielavioides terrestris NRRL 8126. NCBI lineage: Eukaryota > Fungi > Ascomycota > Sordariomycetes > Sordariales > Chaetomiaceae > Thermothielavioides > Thermothielavioides terrestris. The sequence goes on along the minus strand of NC_016457.1, from coordinate 2,811,544 downwards.
ACGTGATGGGTCGCCAAAATCTGTGCTTCAGATCTTCCTTTGTTCCCATGTAGTTATTTGTGAGGAGAGAGTATGGGTGCTTGCCAGTCCCAAAGCAGTGGAGTTGTGCTTGGTCGCTCGCACAAGTTGATGGCCGGAGGAGCACCAGAGCGAAAGCACACCCGAGATAGTCGCTAGGTTGGCTGCTATAAGTGAGCAGTATCCGTTTACCTATTCTGGCCAAATTCGGCTAACTGAAGAACACGGTCAGATACACCCCAGAGTCAGGTACCTTAGTTAGCTCATCTCCGCTGGGCTGATTTAAGGCCAGCGCTGGGCTGGTTCGGGCAGCAAGCAACCGCCCCACCACCCACCAACCACACCTCAGTCAATTCCAGCCAATCTGCCGCTGTTCTTCAGAGCGGTGTAACGGTGGCGCTAGCTGGTCGGTGAGTCGGGATATAATAATAACCTTATGCCGGGCAACGGACGCCGGGCAGGCAGAAAGGCAGCCGGAACTACCTAGGTAGCACAGCCCAACATGGCATGACATGAAGTTGAGAAAAAGGTGTGCGGGGGAGGAAAAAGAGGATGAAAACATACAGCACAGGGGATTCCCCAGTCGTCACCGACCTGAGTACTAATCCTGCGATCAGCAGCTTATCTAGGGGAGAGCGGACGGGATCCCGAGCTTTCTGCTGTCTATGGCCGTATGTGGCAGCCTTACTCGTTGACCTGGATTAAGTTGGCTCGATGAACGGGGCGTACATTCATAACGGTGGCGCTTCGAGCGACTCTCTCCCCCCCCCCCCCCCCCCCGGCCACCCGACGTCCCATTCAACACGAACAACCTGGGAGGTAGTTATCCGTCGCACCATCATAACCGCCCTGACCGCAGCATCCTGCATTGTCTGTGACGCTTTTTCTTCACCAAGCCATGGCAGCCACAATGGAGACCGGGCTGCCCTGCCCCGACTGGCTCATCTCGAACACTTCCAACGTACAGTAAGGCTCCAATGCCCTGTGCTAATTATCGCCACCTAGTAATCAAGTCTGATGAATATGGCTAACCGCGACTGGCCATCTTCATTAGCGTGGCACGCGACCGTGTTTGGTTTTCCACCTACACGCCGTTCGCTACCTATATAGGCGAAGCTTACGGGGCGTCTCGGCTTGACGTGGTCGGGATTGGCGATGTCGAAATCCCGGTCAAGCTGTATCCGAAACGCTCCGGTCCCCGTTCCCACGGCATTCTCCGGCTCCGCAACGTCCTGCACGCCCCTACCGCCTTTTGCAACATCGTCGGTAGTACGAGCACTGGCGACTACGCCGGCATGCAGTTAGGCGGCATGGGAAAAAATTTCAGGGACGGGCAGCTTATGGATGCTGAGGGGCGGCGGATCGCCTACATCCACGCACCGGGGCCGGTCTGGGTGCTTAAACTCAGCGGGCCGCCTGTCGGCCCAGTGGTCGGCGAGTCGGTTTTCAAGCAAGACGAGGGATACATGATCAACGCGATCTGGCCCGATTCGGAGCGCTCTAGATGGGCCGCAGCCAGCGGAACGCAGCCGACTACTGGAAGCAACCAACAGGGAGCAAGTGGCGGTAACGGCAACCGGGAGGCCCAATCCTCTCGCCCGCCGCCCTACACAAGAGACGAAAGAGATTGGTTGAAGAAGAATTGGGGCGGCGAAATCAGGTTCCTCCGCTGCTGGGGCTTCAACATCCATGACGAAAAAGACCGAGACGAGGGCAGGCAGATGGTGCGGGCCATAATACGAAATGAGCGGGACGACAAGGAGGAAGACGAAGCCGACGCGGACGACGGGCTAGTCGATGATATCGAGCGATCCTTCCAAGGCCACTTTGCGGATTGCAACTTCACCGAGGAGGAATTGGACTTCATTGAGCGCGGATGGGGCAACTCGGAAATGTTTATGCTCACCTACGGTCTCAAGTTATACAACGACAACGATTGTGAAGAAGCGAAGGCGATCGTCAGAGCCCTGATGTCGGACCCCGAGCCAATGGGCGAGGAAGATGACGAATGAGCCATCTCAAGAACAAGACCCGGGTTCACGGCTAAAGCAAAACATTGTACCTCCGAGGGTATCTAAAACTTTCGATGCAGGTGAAACGAACGAGATACTCATGAACCGATCCTTGCTGTCCACAGCCCAGCCCTGCAAGATGACAGCAAAATTTCAATCCCTTTTGATTCGCCTTTTCAACCGTCCAAATCCCCGTCGTAGAGTCGTCTAATAGCATGGATGAGAAGGACCGGGAACGCGGGCCCAAACGCTGCACTGCGTGGATCATGTCTCCCTCCCCCGCCCCTTCTCCCGCCCATTCACCACTTGTCTTCCACCAGGTCTCCCAAACCCCACAGGTGAATCTGGGTATAATGCGATGTCCAAGCCTTGTTGTTCCGAGAACACCGATAAACCGCCACCCAACCCGGAGCAGCGGTGTTTCAGGGTTGTACATCGTCGGACCACACCCGGCCGCAGGCAAGTCCGGGGAGGACGAGGACTCATGCTGCCTGGGCAGATGCTTAGGGCCGCAATTTGACTTTAGGCCGTCGCAGACGAGAGTTGGTGAGACCCATGGCCTGAACCCGCGGGAGCATCCGACCTGAGCCAGTAATTATCTGGCTTACGATCCCAAAATACCACGGCTGCGTGCCCACGCCCAACCCCTTCCCGTCCGCCCCCCAGCCTCACAGATCGATCGGCATCCGCGTCTTGGCGATGGTGGTCCACGAGCGCCGCCTGCTCTTGACCAGCGGCAGGGTGCGCTGGATGATGCGGATGACAGAGCGCGAGAGGCTGCGTTTCAGGGCCATCGTCCTGGCCGTCGTCGCGGTCTTGCGGAGTGTTGCTGGGGACACGGACATGTGTGTGTGTGAAGCTGCAGAGACGGGGGAGAGCAGCAGGCCGTCGTCCTGAGGGAGGATCGCAAACTTGAAAAATCGCCCAGCGATCGGCACGTTCCGCGACCGGGAGAGAAGGGTGCAGAGAGAAAGAAAAACAAGGAAAAGAAAACAAAAAAGTTAAAGCAACGCGGAAAACGGCAGTCCCTGCCTGCTGACACCACGACGCCCCTGAACTGAACTGAATCGAGCAAACGAAACGGGATGAAAATGCTGGTATCCTCTCCTCAAAAGATCGACGGCCACCGGCCCCGGCCACGCGGAAAGGCAGCGGGATTTATAAACTCGGCCATGCTCAAGGGATTCTGCAAGACCTTTGGAGGCCTGTTGGGTCTTGGATGAAGGATGAATGAAGCCTTGGCTCGCAGCGTGCCCGACCCTCGGACTAGGCCGACTGGTAGGCAAATACCTAAAATAGGGCTCTGTGGAGGCGGCGCTCGCTGTTTCGCTGAGGGTTGGGAGCGCTGTGCCGTTGAGGCTGCGTCGTTGCGAAGATGTGCTGTGCCGCACCCGCATCCTCAATTCCCGAGACATTCCGTGCAGGTTGGAGTTTGTCGGAGCGATGAAACGGGTGGATGGTGAGACGGTGTGGCATGGAACTCTTGGCTTTCATTTGGGCTGCGTTAAAAGAATTACCTTGCTTCACTTCTAACACGGTAGCAGACAGTCTGTTTTGGTTCTTGAATTTTCGCAGTCAGGGGGGTGTTCCTTGTCTTCTAGCATGTGAAAGCTGCAGCTTCCTTCTGGCGTAGGCATAACCACCTCGATTTGCCTTTTCGATGACTAGCAAGCAGATCCGATGTAACTCCAACCACCTAAGTCTGCTGTGGGAAGAGATAAACATAGGAGAGTTCTGGGTGCGTGTGGAGGACAGCGCTGAACGGTTGTGTCGCTGGCCTCTCGCACAACCCATTCAGACCAACCAACCAAAGCCAGAATCTATCTGTACGGAGTACATGGCAGACTTAGGGTGAATACTTAGTAATTTTGTTTTTGTTTATTTTCTATGGACCGTGGACGGCCACGCCCATGTCGGCCGCCCAGGCCGGGTATCATTCCGATGCACCGTCTGTATTTCACAATTCATCATTAGAATTAAAACCTGACATGTACGAGTCGCCCGGCCCGCCGGTCCCCGAGTATCCCCTCATCGTCCGGCAGTCGAGATAGTTGTTCTCGATGAACGGCGTCGCCACCTGCACGCCATAGACGTCTGCCCACTCCTTCACGCCGCCCTGGAACGGGAAGGCGCGCGCCCTGACCCTGCCGCGCACCGGCACTGGCGCGTGGGCGCCGACTGACATGCTCGTGTTGAACAGCCGGATCATGTTGTCGCACGATGTTGCGTTTGCAAAGGTCGGCTGGTTCGTAATGTTCCTGAACAGCTCCAGTGAGTACGGGCTGAGGGTGGGATGCTGGAGGCGCGTCATCTCCAGCTCCACGAACTCGGCGGATGTAAGGCTGGAGCCCTTGAAGTACGTTGCCCCGTTGGCTAATTGCCGGTACGCATTACATGCCGGCTCGTACTCGGCCGGCGAGACGAGGGTACCGTACGCTCGTGATCCGTCCAGCGCGATATCGTTGGTCGCGCTGATGAGCTGCGCTGGAGCCCAGCGGAACGAGGAGTAGCCGTCGCCGGTGAGGTCCAAGAACGGAAACTCGAATCCAACACGCTACGCCCGGTCAGCAAAACTAGGGGTGCAGACCGGGTCCGACAGAGACACGGACCGAGAAGTCATCCATGGTGATGCCGTAGGCCCGAAACTGGACGTCATGGTCATGGGCTGCCTGCACCATAACGGGATACATCCCTTCGGGGAAGTTGGGAATCAGGGTACGGTAAGCTCGCTCGAGGATGCCGTACTGGGGTGGGATCAGCCGGCGAGCGGTGGCTAGCGGGATCGGAATGATGGCCAGCGTCGCATTGAGAACACCGGTGGCGTTGTTCGGAAACAGCTCGGCCAGTGGGTTGGGATGGTCGTGAGTTGCACAGGCACCCTGCGTCGCGGCCGACTCGCTGTTGTTCAGGAGAAAGGAGAACAACACAACGAGGACGACGGCCGAGATGTGGAGGAGCGAGAGTCTCAGAGCCATTGTCGACCACCGCTTCGGACTCGAGAAAAGCCGGCGGGGTCCCAACTCTCGAAGGTGCGAGGCAATATGGGGAGGAAAGCGCGGCATGCTGAGCGGCATGTCGGGCGGCGAGGGGAGTTCAGGGGATGACAGCGGACTCGAGTGAATCCGCCAGCCACCCACACCAAGCTCAATTGGTCAGAAAGAAACGGTGAAATGGGGCAAACATAACGGAAGAAAAAGAGATAGAGTGGAAGGAAGGAACCGAGACAAAGGAAAAGCGAGTGCGGCCCGAGCTGAAGTGACAGCCCTTTTAGACCGGAGCTACCTTTCGGCAGGTAGGGAAAGGGGGAGGCGAAGGAGCAACCGGACGTGACGGAGAGCGTCCGGGATGTGTAACATCGTCGGCATTCAGACGAGCGGGGCGGATCGAGGTCTGCAAAACGGCACTGAGGCTTGCCGGCGCAGCCAGCGACCCGTCGCTTGTTTCGGATGCGAGACCGGTTCGCAAAGTTTTCTGCTTTCTGACGCTGCTGGCCCAAGCTCTTCGGGGGCGATGGTTGCGGCAACGGACTCTTGGCAGAGCCCTTCCTGGCGACGGCCCGCCGTCGGAACAGGCCCTTCCATACGACCTTGCCGCGCTCCCGGGTCCCGCTGCACTGTCTGGCAGGTGATCCGCGAGACCGGGTCGGCAGGCAACCCACTCTTGCCTCCTGTGATAGAGGCGCGGAAGCCAACTTGCCGGCAGGTCTGGCAAGCTGATCATCTGGCGCGCGTGCGGCTCCTGCCCAATTGCGAGGAAGAGATAGAAGCCTCGGCCACCCAGCCGGGCCTGTTTCATCCGGATGCAGAGGTTTCCGGGACGCCAGGCTTGTTGCCAGCCAATCGGCGGCCCACCCGCTCCGGATGGCATGCACCGGAGAAAGACAGCATCCACGAACCTGCACTTCACAACGGCATTCCATCCGTTTGTGTTTGGTTTTCGGTCATTTCGTTTCCGGCCTGCGGTTTTCCACCCTCTATTGACCTTGGGAAGCCAAAGGGTTGTTTCCGTTGCAGCACCGTGGAAAAAAAATAGCGGTGGATTTTGGAGGAAGCGTCCTGCCAGAATTCCAGGTTCCAGGCCCGTTCTGGCACGCGACCCCTCCCCCTGAGGCAGGCGGTGTAACAGGGCACATTGGTTGCCAAACTGCCAACAGGCTCAAGCCAGCGAACGTTACTTCCCTTTCCGCGAACCCCCAACAACAACCACATCTATTCACAACCTATCCACGGCGACTGCGCCCTCACCTGGATTTTTGTGCATACTACATTCCAGTTCCACATCGAAAACTAGGAGGAACTTGCGTTACTGCCCCGCGGTACCGTCGATCTGTTCCAGAAGGTGTGAGGGACATGTTTCAGAATCGCCACTGAACGACAAGCCTCCCAGGCCCTGATCTTGGCGACCGCGACTCCTGGACTTGACTCGCATTTTCTGGTACGGTATAGTTACCAACCCTAACCCTGAGTCTCCAGGCTCCGGCAGAGCGAATAGGGGGTTGTCGGAGAGACGAGCTTGTCTTTTTTCTTATAGTTATCTCTACACCCAGGGCCCACTCTCTTGCAGCCTAGTGCTTCTGCGGCTTCTCCTCCAACCTGCCGCCCTTGACGCTCGCCATGCCGCGCCACTGCAGCTTCGCCGGGACCTTCTTCTGGATGACGGGCAGCCAGACGGTGTCGTACAGGCTCGGCCCGCCGTCCGCCGCCTTGCTGCCCGGCTCCAGGCTCCCCCACTGCTTCGAGTCGGTGCAGCACGGGCTGTTCGAGCCCCAGAACGGGCCCGCCGCCCACGCCGTCCACCCGATGTACTCGTCGTTCTGCGCCATGTAGTCCAGGATGCCGTTCAGCATGGTCGTGCACGACGTCGTGTTGGACCCGCCGAACTCGGTGATGAACGCCTTCAGCTTGTGCTCCCGCAGCCACGCCGTCACGTTCGCCAGGTTCGTCGCCGGGTCCTGCTGGCACGCCGCGTGCGAGCCGCTGAAGTCCACGTCCAGGTACTCGTGGATGTCGATGGCCAGGTTCCCCGCCGGGTCGACCAGCTTCTGGAGCCAGTTGCTGCTGGCCTCGGCGCCGCCCTGCGTCCACGAGTGCCCGCCCGTCCACGAGTTGCCCGGCGCGATGATCAGGTTCTTGGCCCCCGCCTTGCGGATCCCGTCGATCGCCGCCTGCAGGTTCGCCACCAGCAGCGCGCTCGGCATGTCGTGCGGCTCGTTCATCAGCCCGAAGATGACCTTCTCGTTGTCGGCGAACCGCCGCGCCAGCTCGCCCCAGAATTCGCCGAACTGGGCCGTCGTCGCCGCCGTCGGGTCCGACGAGTTGCCGATCACGCTCCCACTCATGGGCTGCGATGAGGGGTCATTGTAGCGCATGTAGTTGTGCGGGTCGAGGATAGCGTCTGAGGACGGCGGTTAGCTGACCGCGCAACCGGAAGACGAGCGGATGGAACTGAGTGAGGCACGCACAAGCACCCTTGGTCTTGGTGATGTAGTTGATGGCCTGCTTGTAGTAGTCGAAATGGGTTTCGTTGAACTTGGCGCCGAGGCCGTACGACGGGGGGCACATGCGCTCGAGCAGGAAAGCCACGCGGTGGAGGTTGACCTTGTTCTGATCCGTCATGGTGTCGACGCCGGCCGTGCTGATGAATTGGTAGTCGACCCCGAACCGTCCGGGCAGCCCGGTTCCCTTGGTAGAAGTGGCGCTCCATACACCGAACTCACCGCCTGACTGGGCGACTCCGGCGTAGTAGATGGTTGCCGATGCTACCGGGAGCAGCGCGGCGGCACACACGGCCGCATTCGATGCTGGCAACTTCATTTTGACCGAGACGAATCAAAGGGGGTACGCTCTACTGCTTGGAGCGACGCAGCGAGACACCACCACCCGAAGGTCGTTTACAGGGAGCATTAGTTTAGCTTTATAACCTTACTCGAGATGTTCGCTGTGTTATGAGGTAGCATCCTCTCCCGCTGCAACGGCGCGGTTGCGGATTCTCGGCGCGACGGAACCTGTTACCCGCGCAACGCCCAGTGGTAAAAAGACACAACTCCCTCGTTTGACTGGTTATTGAGTCGTTGTCCCTTGTAGCGGAAATTGAGGACCACGCGTGGCGCTCGGACGTGTTAACAATTCACAGAGGTAAATTCTGGATTTCGAGTTAGAGCGGACATGGAAGAGGAATCATGCGCTCGGTGAAATTGGGACCGGGGCGGCGCGAGAACGGAGGGACGACCTCCGCTGACCCGGTCTTTTTGTTTGCCAGCGCCTTTTCCGTCCCGCTGGGTCCATAAGCTGGCCAATGCTTGGTATGGTGTGGGTGGAAAATTCCGGTTCACTTGCCGAAACTACTTAGTTTACGCACTCTTGCTCCTCTGCGCAGTACAGTAAGATGTTCTGCGGATGAGAGACCTTGATGTCCTCCAGGGGCTGACGAGCTCAGGGGCTTTATACAACCCTAACCCTATTCATATTGTCTTCTCAACTCAAATACGGATATTTACCTAGGTCCGCAAAGACACAAACCTTGGACTGTGGAAGTAGCTGATGCAGCACAATTAGGCGAGAATGGAATTGTTATGGGATGCATTGGTTTGGCAGTGCATCGCAATCATCATGTTGCGGACCTGTCCCGCTAGTGCATTATGATGGCATCTCGGGAAAGACAATCTCTAGCTGATAGCGCCACCGTTCTGGTCAAAGTGAAAGTTGTGGCTATTAATTCTGCCTACTGATATAGGTGCCGAGAACTTGGCAAGTTTTCAGGCCGGCTCAAGGGAGCTAAAACTGCATCAGCTACACATTCTAGAAGCTCTCGAAACAGTCCACGCTCAACTCTTATCATTCCGTTAACAAAAGCAGCAACGTTGGTCATTGCGCTAGACAATTCAAGAGCTTTCGACAAAGTAAACCGGCGCGTATGCAGTGGACTAGGCAAAGCCTGAAGCTCGCCGCTAGTAAATACAGCATCGAATCGGTTGCTATAGGCCTTTGGGACTTTCTGTCTGAATGGGAGAACCCCGGGGGTTTCTGGGGTCCTACTGCGATGGTATGCGGGGAGGGAGCAGGAGGCGGAGGGATATTGGGTTGGCTGATGGATTCGGAAAGATAGCGAATGTGCGGCTTGGCTAGCAGGTCTTCAGTCAATTCAAGTTGTGTTCGCAGGATTACTCATTGGAATTTTTCCTGGATTAATGGTAATTAGATGTTTTTCACTCGGCCTGCATAGGGTCGGTTGTCCTGTGCAATACTTTTCCTGTGCAATAATTAGACTGAGGGACGGGCATGGCACGGTTCCAGGGCACAGGGGCGTAGGAATGATCATATATTGATGACCGGGCCGCCAAGGTCGTTTATGATCTTGAGGTCAGCGCGCATGACGGGCGGAAGGGAAGTATCTACCGACCGACGATATGGGTTGGATCTGAAGACAAAGCTTGTGCGAAATCCTGAACGGGAGTGTGATGGACTTTGTGGTCCTAGACCAATAAGTCGTTGTCGGGGCATTGGCGAGACACACTCAGGAGCCAACATGCCGGGAACGCTTGTACCTGGGGAGCTTCTGCCGGCGGTAGGCTGGTGGTCGGCCGTCAAGTCGCATCGCAATACTGTGTATTGGACCTAACGCAAAGCACTTCCTAAAGCATCACCGTTTCCAGCCTCGCTTGGATCGATGTACCTGAGTAATTACTTCATTAAATCCACCCATGAAGGGCCATGATGCTAAGGCGAAAAGGAAAAGAAATTACATGATTACAGACTGACAACCCCGCAGATCAAAGAAGGAAATATACCAGCGGTAAGGCCGCTATGAACCATGCCGCTCTGTCCACCCGGACCTGCACTGCGCCGGAAGGACAGTGATGCTCTTCCCTGCAGGTGAGGTTTGTTGTGATGCTGGAGGCAGCCGCTACGTCGAACTTGACACGGCAAGGCTGAGGGGCAGGCGGAGGCGTTGGGGGGACGACCGCGCATTGGTTTCGAGGAGGGCCGGTGCCATCCCAAGGGAGCGAAAGTTTGGGGAACTGGGGTAATATGCCCGTGACGTTGAAAGCGATGCCCGTGGTCTCGTTGCAGGTGTTTTCGATCGTGGCAGCGTCCGCGACGAGGTCAGGCTCTTTGCCGCCGTTTTTGGTCGTAAAGAAGACACTGGTAGTCTGAAACTGGCCCTTTGGCTGGTCAAGCGTGGTGTCCTCGGAGCAGTTCAGGGTCGAAAGCGACCAATCCAACCGCCAGTCGCCTTCGGTGTTGTTGAACAGGTGGGTGGACCAATACCAGTAGAAGGGGTCGTCGTAGGAGAAAACGATCTCCCCGTTGATGTACTCGCTGGTCTCGCCAATTGAATGGTTGGTGCCGAGCTGTGTGATTCGCACAAAGATGCCTGGCCACAGCGACGCAGCCACTCGAGGATTTTGAAACGCGAACACGATGGGCATGACCGGAGCAGGCGTGTATATGTCCTTGCGCGGGAAGATCAAGTCCACTTCGACTGTCGCCGGGAGCGCGACCTGCGCCCTGCACCAGAGCGGCAGGGCTAGAAGGCTCCAGCCCAGGCACAGGAGCCGGCGGCAGCGGCGTGCATGCATGTTAGGCCAGAGGGTTGGAGCCCGAAGACGAGGAATGGAAACCGGTAGGAGAAAAGAGGCTGTGGTCATTAATTACAGAAAGCGATGAGGGAACATGGGAGGCCTTCAGCTCTGCAGCGCCGAAAAAAAAATTGCTCTGTTTGGAAATGTGACCGGAGTCTGGCCAGTGGTGCGCCGTCGAGGCTACCTACTCATGCAACCCCCTAATAAGACGGCTTCGGTAAGGCGGTGGTTACTCGTGCACTACGGCCAACGAATCGCTTATCCTAGGCGGGTTGATGAACAGGGGTCCATGGCACGGCATGCCGAGCTCGCGTAATGCGTGCCTAGGGAGTTCACGGTGTACTGGACAGGTACCTTGGGTAACTTGTTGAGTGACTTTACAGGCCGCAGAGCAGTGCCTCGAACCAATTCGCTTTCGGACGGGGCGATTCAGCCTGAACACACTTTTGGGCGGCCTGGAATAAGACTAGGGTAATTCTTGTCCATCCGTTGATGCATTCGTTTAGGCGCAGGGCGTGGGAAACGGAGAGATGTCGGGTACAGCAGAGAGCTGTGAGGTCGAAGGAAGATATCACTAGATAGAACTTGTTGCAGTCAGCCACGACACCGGGCTGGGTGGGCTGGTACGGCGATGACGAGATCGTGGTCGTCGTGGTCGTCGTCGTGCTCTACGCTTCGCGAATGGTGGATGAGGTGAGGGTGGTTGGGGTGGAATGAATGACGGTAGAAACCGATGCGTGACACATTGCCCTGGACAACAGGCTCCCGAGGTCTTGTGCGAGGCCTCAGGGTTGTGTTGGAACCGCTGCACAGGATCGGCTAGGTTGAAGATCTCACGATGTAGGCGCTCAACACAAGATGCGTCCAATCGTGGTGGTGAAGATGTTGCATTGAGTAAGACTGCAGAAGAGAGGGCGCAGGTTGGGTGCCAGGCGCGGTGATGGTCCGAGAAACATCATGATCGGGAACATCGTCGACTCTGTCACTCTGTGGTTGCTGACGAGTTCGTGATGCTACCGCCTCGAAGACACGGTGGTCCGCGACGACCAACAAGCCGCTGTGGACCCTGCTCTGCCAACAAACCGCCGCGGCTGGCTGGATAAGGAGAACTTCAGTCACCCAAGCTGTTGACTCAGACGTGCACTGCTATTGGCGCCAGGCGCACATGTGGTTGATTTGGTGCGATTGATTGGCCAGAAAAACTCAATGCCAAGAACAACAGAGCCAACAGAAATGGTTGTGTTGAAGAGACATTTCTGCAAAGATCCAATAAATACTCCGTATTGGCGTATTTGCTGAGATTGAGCATGCACGAGGCCTCCAACAGGCCCTATGCAGGAAAGGACGAAGACGACTGTGGTTTGTATGTATGTATCCGTACCTTGCATACATCCCTGCATTAAGCCGGCCTGATGCCGCGGGCTGTGCCGCACCGCGGCCGCGGCCGAGCCCGCATGTAACCTTTGGGCTAGCACAGCACTTGGCCCAGCTTAGTGTAGCTTCTCTCTCGGTGGTGCTGGTCCGGGAGCCCGAGGCGGAACACTTGCAGGGACGAGGATACCCTTTCCCAGGGCCTCCCACATAATTCATGCGTGGGCACCAACAACGTTACACGGCATTCAGCTGGCCGACTCGTCCTTTGGGTCTCAGCGGTGATACGATGGGATACGCGTAGCAGGAGGCCGGCCGAGGATCCGGAAGGAGACAATTCTCCAGCGCAACTGGTGCAGTCCCCCATGGCAAATTGGGATGTTGTCTGACTGGAGCCACAGCCAACTTCCCTGGTACATATCACACAAGGGGTTTGGAGCCCGCTTCGCGGGCTCGTGGGTTTTTTGTCTGCATTTTTACATCACATGACTCGCTTTCTGTTACTACTGGCTACCTGCATTACCTGCGTACTGCCTGGCCCACAGCTTGCCTCCCAGCCTACGGCTCCCACAGTTGCCTACCTACCTACGTTGTGCCTGCGTTATACCCCCGGTGCCCACGTTGTGCCCCCGGTGCCCACAGTATGCCCTGGGTGCCTGCGTTATACCCCCGGTGCCCGCGTTGTGGCCCTGGTGCCCACGGCATGCCCCCGGTGCCTGTGTTCTAGCCCCGGTGCCCACGGTATGCCCCCGGTGCCTGTGTTGTGCCCCCGGTGCCCACAGTATACCCCGGGTGCCTGCGTTGTACCCCCGGTGCCCGCGTTGTACCCCCGGTGCCCGCGTTGTGGCCCTGGTGCCCGCGTTCTACCCCCGGTGCCTATGTTGTGGCCCTGGGGCCCACGTTCTAACCCCGGTGCCCGCGGTATGCCCCCGGTGCCCGCGTTGTGGCCGTGGTGCCCGCGTTGTGGCCCCGGTGCCCACGGTATGCCCCCGGTGCCCACGTTGTGGCCCTGGTGCCCACCGTTGTGGCCCTGGTGCCCGCGTTATGGCCGTGGTGCCCGCGTTCTACCCCCGGTGCCCGTGTTCTACCCCCGGTGCCCGCGGTATGCCCCTGGTGCCTACGTTCTACCCCCGGTGCCCACGGTATGCCCCCGGTGCCCACGGTATGCCCCCGGTGCCCGCGTTGTGCCCCCGGTGCCCACGGTATGCCCCCGGTGCCCGCGTTGTGGCCGTGGTACCCGCGTTGTGGCCCTGGTGCCCACGTTGTGCCCCTGGTGCCGCCCGCGGTATGCCCTGCGTACGGCTCCCCCAGTTGCCCACCTGGCCGCGGCTCCCCCAGATGCCTACCTGCCTACGGCTGGCCCAGTTGCCCAGGCTCCTGCGTATAGCTCCCCCGGTTCCACGGTGCAGGCGCGTAGCCCACGATGTAGGCGCGTAGAGAAAAGGAGGAAAAAGGAAAACAAAACAACGGGGAAAGGAAATAACGATTTAGCCGTAAGCCAATAGAAGGGGAAGGAAAAATCACTAACAGCTCTATACCCTGCATCTGTTATTTGTTAACGGTTAAAAAGGTAGATTAATGGTCAAAAAGGTGGATTGTAATAACAATTAGTTAAGGAAGACCCCTGTTTTGCAGCAAAAAGAAGGATCGTACTAACCGCCCAGTTGTATAGTATATATATTAGAAGCGTCGTGTTGTCCAAAGTCCCAACATGTCACGGTACCTACCTCCGTGCAGCATCGAACGGATCGAGTCAATTAACCCTTCGCTCCATATTCCTAACGCGGTAATGACAGTGGGCAGCCAAGCACACATTTGCCATGTTTGCCTAGGTACGCGCAGAGGACGCGGATCACATCTGCTGTCGACTTAGAGGCCGGGAGATTAGTGGTCGAGTCCAACAGAGCGATGCAACGAATCTGGGATACCTGAGGCCAGGGATTTTGATTTCTTGTGGTTCGTACGGAATGTTCGCCGGGCCGAGTGGCGATTTTAAGGGTCCTTCTTTTGTTGCATTGGGAGGTCATGGGCCGTCAGGTAACCTTCTTGGTAGAGCCACCAACAACTCTGACCTACAGTAGGACGGGGAGGGGGGAGGGGGGAGGGGGGGTGACATTTGACTTCGTTGGCAAGAGCACCAAAACCGTGTTCGCAGAGATGTAAGACCAGGGTAAACACCTAATACTTAAGGACTGGAGCAACCACCCCGACTTTCTCTCCGGCTCTGAGAAGCGCAGTCGTTTGGTCTTGCCCCTCACTTTTCAATGCTTCCAGAGGAATCTCTAGGCGTCCCGACGTAAATGATGTCCCTCTTGCGGCTTTGTCTAATGCTGGTTCTTTACGCCGCAGGCCTCATCACTTCTGCTGGCTTCGTGTCCGCCCAGCCTCCGTTCGGACGGTCTCCATTTGGCGCGAGCATCCCCGATGTCGACCCTTGCCCGCCAGGCTGCAGCGTTGCCGGACCTAATCCCGCCAACTGGTCTGTTTATCACAACCTCGATCAGCTTCAGGGCTGCAAGTACACCTTGTTCTACGAGTTCTCCCTCGCCGATGGAGTCATTGACGACCCCAACACTCCCCACCGCATCTATGCTTGCACCTCCCATGGCGCCGACTGGGCTAATCTACCAAACTCCACGGCGGGTACAATCCCAGCAAAGCATGTGGCGGCTACCTATGAGATTGGGTGGTCCTCCGGTGGCGATCCATTTGCTGCTGCCGAGATCCAGATCTTGTCCAAGCAGATGCGCCAATACCTAGCTAGCGGATACGGAGCCACGAAGCGCGCGGCAATCCTGTTTGCCCGACTTGGCAGGGGCGTCGTCGGTCTCTACATCGGCAAGGGCCTGCAGAACGAGGGGGTTGGCTCGGTCGCCCTCAAGACCTTGGAAGATAGCATCCCGTCCCTCAGTCAGGAGCCCGTCGTGGCGTCGAGTTTGGGGATGCAGCTCTGTAAGCCCGGTGACGATGGCGATCACATCTTTGGCTTCATCGCCACAAGCAATGCGTCGTTCGCGCCCGTCCAGGAAGCGCTCAAGTCGTGGTCCAACGCCGAGTGTCTTTCGTTTGAAAAGACGAAGAACGTCAGCGGTCTAGCCTTCCTCGTCACACCGTCCGCCGCCAACACAACAGCGGGCAACACAACCTTGTCATCAACCTTCGGCTCGCGCGGGCTGCGATCCAGGCGCCTGTCCACTCGGGGTGATTGCCGTACCATTCAAGTCGTCTCGGGCGACGGTTGTGCTTCGTTGGCTTCGAAGTGCGGCATCTCTGGCGCCGACTTCATGAAGTACAATCCCCAACCCGACCTCTGTTCAACTCTGCAGCCACTTCAGCACGTCTGCTGCTCGGACGGGACGCTGCCTGACTTCAGACCAAAGCCCAATCCGGACGGATCCTGCGCCACATATACGGTCGCGCCTGGCGACACCTGCGCAGGCATCGCCGCGGCGAACTCCCTCACAGTCGACGAACTCGACGCGTTCAACAGCCAAACCTGGGGCTGGATGGGATGTCCTACGCTTTGGAGCAACGCTATCATCTGTCTGAGCTCTGGAAGCCCGCCCATGCCAGCTCCCCTCCAGGGCACGCAATGCGGCCCCCAAGTGCCGGGTACCACAGCGCCGCCGGCCGGAACAGACCTCGGTTCCCTCAACCCTTGTCCGCTCAACGCATGCTGTGACATATGGGGTCAGGTTCGTGCACTTTCCCGATACGTCGCCTCTCTCATACTAGATTCTCACCAAAAGGGGATGTCTAGTGCGGCACCACGGCCGAGTTCTGTACCAACACTAGTACCGGCGCCCCGGGGACGGCCAAACCCGGCACGAACGGCTGCATCTCCAACTGCGGCACCGACGTGGTGCGCAGCGATCCGCCCGCTGTCTTCCGGAGCATCGCCTACTTCGAGGGGTTCGGCCTTAGCCGGCCCTGCCTCTACGAGGACGCTTCGCAGCTCGACACGTCCAAGTACACTCACCTGCACTTTGCGTTTGCTGGCCTTACGGAGGACTTCCAGGTCCGCTTCCAGGACTCCCTGACGGAATGGGAGTTTCAGAACTTCAAGAGCATCCGAGGGCCGGCGAGAATCCTGTCCATCGGCGGCTGGGATTTTTCGACAGACCCGAGCACTTACACCATCTTCCGCCAGGGGGTCACGTCCGCCAACCGGCTGACGCTGGCTAAGAACATTGCCAACTTTATCATCTCGAACGACCTTGATGGGGTCGATATCGACTGGGAATATCCTGGGGTGAGTTGACGGAAAGGGAGCGCAGCTTCTGCTGATTCGGTTCTGACCTGTCCCCGTTCTACCCGATCCAGGCCCCTGACATCCCAGACATCCCGCCGGATGATAAGGACGGCGGTCTCAACTACATGGCCTTCTTAGTCGTCCTGAAGAACTTGCTGCCCGGCAAATCGGTCTCGATTGCGGCCCCAGCCTCATACTGGTATCTCAAGGCCTTCCCCATCGCGCAGATGAGCAAATTCCTCGATTACATCGTTTTCATGACCTACGATCTTCACGGCCAGGTAGAAAACTAACCTCTCCTTTTTCTTTCTTTCTTTCTTTCTTTTTCTTTCTTTCTTTTTTCTTTTTTCTGTCGTCTCTACCCAGCGCTAACCTCTTATTCGTGGACACGCGCGCAGTGGGATGCGGGCGGCAGCTGGTCTCAGGATGGGTGTCTCCAGGGCAACTGCCTTCGCAGCCACGTCAACCTGACCGAGACCATCAATGCTCTGAGTATGGTTGGTGAACCCCCAGCACGTTTGACAAGGTTTGCCGACACTAACGGAACCACGCGCCCTCAAGATCACCAAAGCAGGCGTGCCCTCCAACAAGGTCGTTGTTGGCGTGGCGAGCTACGGACGATCGTTTGCGATGGCCGACGCGGGCTGCTACACCCAGGATTGCTTCTACCTGGGCGACAGATCGAACTCGATGGCGCTTCCCGGTCCCTGCACGGCCACGGCCGGCTATATATCGAACGCAGAGATCAAGGCTATCCTCAACAATGCGACACGCGTTAACGTGGCTTACGTCGACGAGGCCAGCAACAGCAACATTCTCGTCTACGACGACGTCCAATGGGTGGGCTGGATGAGCGACGGCGTCAAGAGCATGCGCACCTCCATGTACCGGCAGCTCAACATGGGCGGCGTGACAGACTGGGCCGCCGATCTCGACGACTTCCATGATGAGCCCCCTCCGCCTTCTTCTTCCTGGTCTGAGCTTATTCTAGAGCTCAAGGCTGGGAAGGACCCAAACTTGAGGGGGCTGACGCCGGATGGAAACTGGTTTGTCCAACCCCGAGCTCTTTTTTTGCCGACTACGGTCTCGGGTAGCTCTTAGTTGCTCCCGAGACAGTTCTCCTACTCCCGACTTGCTCCCGATGTCCCGATTAGGGCAGAACTGATTCGCATTGTTGAACAGGTCCTCGCTGACGTGCGACGACGACTCCATGGACGCAGCCGACTATACCCCCTCGCAGCGGTGGAGCATGATGGACGCCGATGACGCTTGGATGGATGTGATAAAGGTGTGGAAACAAACGTACGAGCCTGCAAAAAAGAAGACGTTCTCGGAGGCAGTCGCGCTCACCGTCGGTGTCCATGTGGACGTGGAGTGCGGGTCCTTTTCGGAAACCAACAACTGCGACCACATGGAGCTCAGTGGGTGTCTAAACAACAATCCAGCAAGCGGGGAGATCTGGAACTCTCTAGTAGGCATCCACCAGGTACGCACCCCATGTGCCACTAGTGCCAACGCAGTTATCCATCTTGCGCCGCAGCCAAGCTAAGGGGAGGGGGACAACCCATTGGCAGATGTACGCGAGCTACCACCAGGCCATCATCGAGGCTGCAGCCCTCACCATCGACCCGGCGCTCCAGGACTTCGAGAACAAATTCGCCCCGGTACCTCCGCCTGAGGATGATCGTTGGCTTGATTTCGTACTGGATCTCCTCAGCGTCGGCGTTGGAGCAGTGGCTAAGCCATTTTTTGAGGGCTGTAAGTGTTGAATAACCCCCGATTTCCCTTTGCCACATCACTTAGTCATACTTACTGGCTACGCAAGACATTGCGACCCTTCCGGCTTTCAAAGGCCAAGAGACGATCGTGAATCACACGGAACAGATTACCGAACTTCTCACACAGGGCATGACCGGCATCGCGAAGCAAGGAAGCGATGACGGTGGATTGTAAGTGAAGTTGGACACCTCGTCCCCGATCCGCCAGATGATACGGCCGCTAACCAGCGGCGGGCGCCTACACACAGTCCGAAATGGTCTCCGGAGTTGCAGGCTGAGTTTTCCGCGACCTTGGGCACTGTCCTCACCGGCTGGGCCGCGGCGGCGGAGGCAGCGGTGGGTGCCTTGTTCAACGGCACTGATGAGTCCATCAGCATGTTGACAACCTTGATTTCGGGCGGCAACTTCATCGACGGGAGCGTAGACGGCACGCCGGAGTCGATGCCTAATGGTACCTCGCACGACACCCAGTCGGCGTTGAACGCCATGGTTACGAAGGTCTTTTTCGCCTATGCGATCCCGGCCGTCTGGAACGCCTCGGGCCAGGCCGTCTTCGTCATGGACACGGGGTTCGCATGCGGCACGGTCGACCCGATGGGCGGGGACCTCAGCACCGACACGATGCACGCCACCTGGGGCTGCTGGGACAACATGCTGTACTACCTGGTCAATCCCGCCGGCGCCTCCCAAGACTGCGACGGCTCTTCCGATACGGCTGTAACGTGCCGCGACAACATGTTCTCGGCGCCGCCGGGTATCGATTCGCTGGACGGGAACACGCGCTTTGGAGGGATCACAGTGCAGGACCTTATCGCTGGGTGAGTCTCATCTTTTCCGCAAGGCAGTCATTGACCCAAACATAAACTAACCAACCGGCCCCCTATTATTAGATCTGTGCGCACGTACATCCAGAATGGCAGGCAGAACGGCGGCCCCGTTGCAGACCCCACCAACAGCGTGACGTTCAGCGACCTCTACAACTCGGACATCACGACGCCTGGCTTCATCCGGCTGCCCGTCTGCAGCGTGGACATGGCCAGGAGGGCGTGGTCCACCGCCGGCATCCACGGCAGCGAGGGGATCGCAAACGAGCCGTACTACCCGTGCGTCCCGACCTAGACCCGTTAGCCACTCACCCGCGTGTGGCCATTAGACGAGCGGCGGGCCGACACGTCTTCGGGCGCGCAGCAGCCCCGAGTATCTGATGGATGGCTGCAACAATCGTCGGGGGCACTCCTCCAAGTAGACACGTCGTTCCTGACTGTACGCCGTCTACATGGCTGGTCTTCCTGGCGACTGCCATGGTGTCTTCTTTTCACACCGCGTTAGTTGTCATGTAATGTATCATTGTTATCTTAGCTTCAACTTCTCAACCTGTACTAAGAAAGTCAGCTTTCGATACCTATACCATCAGGGACTCCTGGTGAGCTCTAAGAATGGCCACGGCCAACAGCACATCCTGGCAGGGGCATTGCTGCTAGGAAGCCGAAGAGAGGAGGGACGTGGAACTGACCGCTTTCCAGGCAGAAGCTAGACGGCACAGTTTGAGAAGCCCACCTTGAGTCGGGTGCCACATCGCATCCTCGGTCAGATGGGTAAATGGAGAAATGAGCTGTAGTCAGTGTGCTCACGTCACCTAGGGTCGGAGCTATATACGCAGCCTAAGGTCTGCGACCTCCTGCTCACCTCCTTAACCCGACGCACCACGCTCCGCGACGCCAGCCTACACTTGAACACGAGCGAGCGTGCTTACCCACCGATACACCCCTAGCATAGCGCGATAGACACTGCTTTAGCAACATGTCTATTCCTGGCTTACAACCTAGTCAGGTCGCTTCATCCATGACCCTGATGAGGCCAAGCGTTTTGACCTGATTACCGCAGGTTGCCGAGAGGCCTACATATCCCTTGCGCTACTTGCTTTGCCGCCCTGGATTGTGGTGTCAATTGCCTCGGGCTAGTATTGGCCCGAATTTTTGTGCCTTGCCGCGGCTTGAAAGTGCTGGCCGAGCAGTCTCTGCGGCCATCAGACCGGAAATCCCTGCTGCTTTTTTACCAACCGTCTGAATTTCGTCGCTTTTTAGTCAGTTGCTCGTCAGCCTATGCAACAATTCTTCTTCCGGCCTGCTGGTCATTCATCTGTGCGTCGGAGACAACCTAACGCTTTAGCTCAAGTTACGGATACTGACGTCCCAACTCTGCAATGCCAGGCCTTTGCGGAACAGGACATGTCCATGACGGGGCGGAAGAAGCTTTTAATGGCGCAAAAAAAAAAAAAAAAAAAAAAAACGTACAGCACCGGGGATTCGCTGGTCGTCACCGACCCAACTACTAATCCGGCGGTTGGTAGCTTATCTAGGGGAGAGCGGACGGGATCCCGAGTTTTCTACCACCTATGGCCGTACGTGACGGTCACTCCTGCACATTCACTAGAAATGGAGCCATTGCACAACAAGCACCTGAAAATCCCGAGATGGCATGGACTCCAGCAACACCTATATGGCCGACGGGAAGCAGGACGTGAATGAAGCAGGACGTGAAGGAACCAGTGAGGGAGGAGAAGCGCAAGGACAATCACAGCCACCCGTATCGCTTGCCTAGCGGCCGGCATCTAGCGCCGACGTCTGGGAAGACGCGAGTTGCAGCGTCTATGTGCACGGCGTAAGGGTCCACTTCCAAGCTCTTCGACGAGCAGGGACAAGCCTTCCCCGCTTGTATCTGCGGCCCCCGCTTCCACTTGTTCACACGAGGTTTCAGAGAGGTGGACTTGACTTCATATCTTATTGAGAAGGCGCACTGGAATCCGACAGCTGAATGATGCGCCATTCCACACATTGAGCATGATGTCGGTTACCGTCGGGCAGCCGATCGGGTTTCGGAGGTAAGATCAAACGCGGGAACCCTGCGTCGTTAAAATGCGGGGCACCGTCATGTTGTGCTACGCCATGCATCTCATCGAGACCACAGGCCGGCTGGGCGGATGAGTACAGTGGTACATTTTTACCTTCAACCTGCCTGTAATCAACGCCCATGCTCGAGCACCACAGTCCTCGGCCCGTGCTCTCGGGGTGGCGGAACGAGCGCAGGAACCATTCGGCATGTGGCCTTTCTATCAGTCCCCACGAGGGCAGGAGCCTGAGCACCCCCACTGACCCCACCCCCGCATTCTGAACCTCAGAATCCACGACTCCGCGCCTCTTGGCATTTGACCGGAAGCCAGAAGGAACCGCGAACCCCACGCGATGGAGCATGTCGGTCCCTTTTCGACCCCGGTTCTGTCCAACCGTTTTGCCAAAGTACACTCCCCCCCGGGTATTTTGGACCAGGTTGCTTCGCCAGAACATGGGTTGAACAACGAACCCCACACAGCACGGGAAGAGCGGGGTAGGTCTGGGGCAGATCAGATGGTCTCGCAGTCTGCTGAAGACGGGGGAGCTTAGACCACTTGCGTCTCTTCCTTGCGTGCCTCACCGATCTGTCCTGCCTTTCTTCACACCACCTGTTCCACCTGTCCAATGGTTTGACACCTGCAAGCCAGCTCGATGTCGTGCACATCGGCACGGTGACACAGCACACAGAAGATCCCAGTTTTCAACAAACATTTTGACAAACCGAATTAGCCTTTCCGTTCTAGGATTCTCGAATTGCTCTCTCTCCCGGCATCGTCGGCGATCGACGCGTCTTCGCTCTTCTATGTGAACTCATGATCGCTTCGTCTCTGGCTTGCCTCAACGGCGCCTCCGCTCGCGGGTAGGCACCTAGCCAGGATGTCTCGCTCTGTCTTCCGACCAGTGCTGGCCAGCGGCACACGCCGCGTCTCGCTTCGTGCAGCTGGTCTCTGGGGTAAGTCGGCCTACTCAATCCGCCAAGGGCCCGGCCCAGGTGATGGCAATGACGCCTTACTTGAGTCATTTACAGGCTCCGCTCCCATCTTGACCCGGCTCGCCGTTGAGTACACGCGAGCGTGGCACGGCACCCTCCGGCGTGACCAGCCGGGTTCTACCTGCCTGGCTCTCACCGTGCCCAAGGCTCGCGCTCTGCAGCTCTGCCACCATGGCTTGGCCGTGTCTGCCATCCCAACCCGGTTGCCTAAGCGCAGTGTGGCAGCCTTCGCGACGGTTTCGACGGAACCAGCGCCGGCGACCCCGCCTACCACCCCCTACGCCAGCCTGTGCGTGGGCGTGCCTCGGGAGACGTACCCGAACGAACGCCGGGTTGCCGTGACGCCGCAGAACGTTGCTCTTTTGCTCAAGAAGGGCTTCGCCAAGGTGCTCGTCGAGAGAGGTGCCGGTGCCCAAGCCGACTTTTTGGACGAGGCCTATGCCACCGCGGGGGCCACCTTGGTCGACGATGCCGCTGCTATCTGGAACCAGGCAGACATTGTGCTCAAGGTCCGAGGCCCCAGCGCCGCTGAGGCCGACAGCGCCCGAGAGGGGCAGACCATCATTAGCTTCCTCCAGCCGATGCAGAACAAGGCGCTGGTGGAGAAGCTCGCCTCTCGAAAAGCGGTTGTGTTCGCCATGGACATGATTCCTCGGATCTCACGAGCGCAGGTCTTCGATGCGCTGAGCAGCATGGCCAACATTGCCGGCTACAAGGCGGTCCTCGAGGCGTCAAACAACTTCGGCCGGTTCTTGACTGGTCAAGTCACCGCTGCTGGCAAGATCCCCCCTGGCAAGGTTTTGGTCGTTGGTGCTGGTGTTGCTGGACTGAGCGCAATCGCCACTGCCCGGAGACTCGGCGCCATCGTGCGTGGCTTCGATACCCGGTCGGCTGCCCGCGAGCAGGTCCAATCGCTTGGTGCTGAGTTCATCGAGGTCGAGCTGCAGGAAGAAGGCGCCGGCGCCGGCGGCTATGCCAAGGAGATGTCCAAAGAGTTCATCGAGGCCGAGATGAAGCTGTTCACCGAGCAGGCACGCGAGGTCGACATCATCATCACCACTGCCTTGATTCCCGGAAAGCCAGCCCCCAAGCTCATCACCAAGGCCATGATCGAGATCATGAAGCCAGGGTCCGTGATCGTTGATCTTGCCGCCGAGGCTGGTGGCAACTGCGAGAAAACGGAGCCAGGCAAGCTGATCACCTACAAGGACGTCAAGATTATCGGTGAGTTGTCTTCTGGCCCAAGTCATGATCTTGTCTGACGCCCTGCAGGCTACACCGATCTTCCCTCGAGGCTCCCTACGCAGTCGTCGACGCTGTACTCCAACAACATCACCAAGTTCCTCCTGTCCATGGCTCCAAAGGACAAGGAGTTCGGCATCGATTTGAGCGACGAGGTCGTGCGCGGCGCAATCGTCACGCAGAACGGGGAGATCCTTCCGCCCGCTCCTCGCCCGGCGCCGCCTCCTGCCCCGGCCGCGGCCCCCGCAGCCGCGAAGGAGGCTGAGGTGGTGGCCCTGACGCCCTTCCAGAAGGCCACACGGGAGGTCGCACTGGTGACTGGCGGCATGGGCTCGGCTCTCGCTTTGGGCAAGCTCACCGGACCGCTCTTCATGAGCAACGCCTTCACTTTCGCCCTGGCGTCGCTCATCGGTTACCGCGTCGTGTGGGGCGTCGTCCCTGCGCTGCATTCGCCGCTCATGAGCGTCACCAATGCCATATCCGGAATGGTTGGTGTCGGTGGTCTCTTCATCCTCGGCGGCGGCTACTTGCCGGAAACCATCCCGCAGGTGTTTGGTGCCCTGTCGGTTCTCCTTGCCTTCGTGAACGTTTCTGGCGGCTTTGTCATTACCAAGCGCATGCTCGACATGTTCAGGCGCCCGACCGACCCCCCCGAGTATCCGTGGCTCTATGCGATCCCAGGCGTTCTCTTCGGAGGCGGCTTCATTGCGGCGGCGAGTACCGGTGCCGCCGGTCTTGTTCAGGCCGGCTATCTCTTGAGCTCAGTGCTCTGCATCAGCTCGATTTCCGGGCTGGCCTCTCAGGCAACCGCGCGCATGGGCAACATGCTGGGGATACTTGGCGTGGGATCTGGCGTCCTTGCCTCGCTCCTGGCCGTCGGTTTCTCCCCTGAGGTCTTGACTCAGTTTGGCGGCCTGGCTGCTATCGGTAGCATCCTGGGCTTCTTGATCGGAAAGCGCATCACGCCCACCGATTTGCCCCAGACAGTCGCTGCGCTGCACTCGGTCGTCGGTCTTGCTGCTGTCTTGACCAGTATCGGCAGCGTCATGGCCGACTTAGCCCACGTGTCGACGCTTCATCTTGTCACAGCTTACCTCGGCGTGCTTATCGGTGGTATCACCTTCACTGGCTCCATCGTTGCTTTCCTGAAACTCGCGGGCAAAATGTCTTCCAGGCCTCTCATCCTTCCGGGACGGCATGTCATCAACTCTGGTCTCCTGGCGACAAACCTTGCCACCATGGGTGCTTTCGTGACCACGGCACCTGCCTCGCCTCTCATCGCCGCTGGCGCGCTGGCTGCCAACACTTTCATGTCCTTCCTGAAAGGCTACACCACGACAGCCGCCATTGGCGGCGCCGACATGCCGGTGGTGATTACCGTCCTGAACGCCTACAGCGGCTTTGCGCTCGTCGCGGAAGGCTTCATGCTCGACAACCCGCTCCTGACGACAGTCGGCGCGCTCATCGGCGTATCCGGCTCGATCCTCTCGTACATCATGTGCGTCGCGATGAACCGCTCGCTCGTCAACGTTCTCTTCGGCGGTATTTCGGCCCCGGCCGCGTCCAACCTCAAGATCGAGGGCAGCGTGACGCAGACCAACGTCGAAGAGACGGCCGAGGCGCTGACCAACGCCGAGTCGGTCATCATCGTCGTGGGATACGGCATGGCGGTCGCCAAGGCGCAGTACGCCATCTCGGACATCACGCGCATGCTGCGGTCCAAGGGCATCAAGGTGCGCTTCGCGATCCACCCGGTGGCCGGGCGCATGCCCGGGCAGTGCAACGTCCTGCTTGCCGAGGCCAGCGTGCCGTACGATATCGTGTTGGAGATGGACGAGATCAACGACGACTTCAGCGAGACGGACGTGACGCTCGTGATCGGCGCGAACGACACGGTCAATCCGATCGCGCTGGAGCCGGGCAGCCCGATCGCGGGCATGCCGGTCCTGCACGCCTGGAAGAGCAAGCAGGTCGTGGTGATGAAGCGGAGCTTGGCTAGCGGTTACGGTAGGTGTTTCCCTCCGGCTGAGTCGGTGTTGGGGTCAATCGAGAGAACTAACTGACCTGTGTGAATAGCCGATGTGCCCAACCCGATGTTTTACATGCCTGGTACGAGGATGCTATTCGGCGATGCTAGAGTGACGACCGAGGGTAAGCACGCCAAGGATTTTGCAAGACTTGGGAGCAGCGACTGACTGACCTCTACTTGCCACAGCCATCAAAGCGGCTATCGAAGCTCGACTCAAATAGAAGCTGGAACGGACTGTCTGCGCGTACACCGACTCGTACATATCCCGCCAACTCCTAGTTGGATCTCCTCGCTAGAGCAGGGACACGTTGCATACATCTGTTTGCGCATCTAGACGGGGAGGGTGGTAGAATATTTGACTGCCATTTCTTTGGATTTTACTTCCAACACCGTCGTCGCTGCATACCTTTGACTTGGTTACAGTTTTGCGTTCGAGTCTTTGGCTCGTCTGATCTGGTTTGCTGTGTTGTTGAGAGTCAGAAGCAGTACCTCGTACATAACATCGTCGCTTGACAATATACCGTTCACGAGGCATTTGCCGTCCCTATCTTCCAGGAGCCACAGCAGCGGCACAAGGGTCGTTGGGAAAGCCCAACACCGAAGACGGCAACAAAAGAACAGGATCACAACGAAGCAACACGTCTGACAGCAGTCTATTGACCAAGCCATGGATCATCCATCCAGCCTGTATATACAACTCCATATCGGTCCGCCACACCCTGCCACTTCACGTGCCTACCTCGGCGCAGCGAACGGCTCCCACGCCTGGATCTTGGGCTTCGTCCTATCATCCCCTTATATGTCAGCCAGCAAAACCTCCCACTGGACCGGGAATAGAGATAAACTGAACGAGCACCCCGCCCAGCCTGCTGCCCCAACCAGCAGCCGGGAGCAGAGGGAGCGTTGAGGAGAGGAGGAGAGGAAGAGTAAGGGAAGGGGGGGGGGGGAGCACGCACGTGTTGTACGGCTTGAACGCGCCGCGCGTGAGCGTGTAGTTGGGCACGTGGCCCTTGGGCGCCCACGGCCTGTCGCCCGTCGCCGCCGTGATCGGGTCCTGGTTCGGCGGCGTGTCGGTCGCGTACGAGATCCACGCGTGCCACTGCGGCTCGATGTGGGCGCTGCGAGGATGGTGCGTCAGCTGCGGATGGGGAGGACGGGGTAGGTGGGTGGTGTGGTTGGGGGGAGGGGCGAAGGGGGAGGGGGAAGGGGCAACCTACGGGTCATAGTCGTGCTTCGCGAAGTCGACCCATCTTGTGCGGACTGTTGGTCATGTGGACACGGGGTTGCGGTCGGGTTAGTCTGCTGCGCTGTGCTGCCGGGAGGATGATGACGCTGGGAGGGAGGGTCAAGACGCACGCGGCAGCTCGTCTTTGTTCTCGTAGTACTTGTTGCCGAACTTGTCGGTGCCGACCAGCACGCCGGCCTTGGTGTCGCCTGGGTCCTGTTGTCAGCGGATGCGGGAGGCTGCGATCGGCGGCGGGTGAATGGCTTCGTCGTACCGATGTACTGTCGTCGAGAAGCGGCGGGGTTAGCAGCTGTGAGTGCATGGTCCGGGGCCGGAGGGCGGCAGGCGGGAAGCTCACGTTGAGTTGATGCCAGTATTCCTGTCGTCGCATGGTCAGCGCATTGTCAGTTTCAGCGAGCTGTGAGCTAGACATACCTTCAGGCCAATCTTGCGCAGATTGCGCAGAGTCCTTGTGATGGTGGACATCTTGGCTGTTGCTGGTCAATTGACCGTGGCGGATGCGGTGGTGTTCGGTCGATTCGAGCAGCGCTCTTGCGATGGACGACTCTCTTGCGGGAGCGCCCCAAGACGGAGGAGCAGGAGTGGAGCATGGCCGGTCATTTCCGGCCCAATGGCTGAGCTTGCCTTGACTGGCACCCCCGGACGCCAAGAAGCTGCAGCCAGCTAGACGGAAGTTCGCTTTCTCGGCAGGTCCAACACCGAGCGCAGAACAAAACTCAAGACGAGCTTGCGCACCTTCGCGGCAACCGCCCTCTCAGCCCCGGTTTCCGTCGTCTGCGGCTATGCTGGCCAGGAGCGCTGCGCGATGGTCCAATAAACTCAGGGCCCCGGCTCCGCGGCCGTGCTTCCGGCTCGCGCGACCGCCATCTCGCCGCTTTTCGATGCCTGCCGCCGGATCGACCTCGGGGTCGCCGCCAATGTCGAGTGCTGGCATGCTCGCGCCCTTCGTGGGCGAGCTGGACCGCATTGCGCCCTCGTTCAATATCAATGGCGCGCAGATCCAAGTCCTGCAGTCCCCGGCCGAGTTCTATGAAACCCTCAAGCACAAGATTCGCAATGCGGAACGGCGCATTTTCTTGTCGACCCTGTACATTGGCAAATCGGAGAAGGAACTGGTCCGTTATTGTCCCTTTCGGTGTGTTTCTTCTGGCTTGCTCCGTACTGACCTGGATAGATCCTCACCCTGCAGGAGACGCTCCGCGCGAAACCTAAGCTCCGACTCAGCATCCTCACCGACGCTCTGCGAGGAACCCGCGAGGCCCCTAATCCGTCGTGCGCCTCCCTGCTAGCACCTCTCATCGCCGAGTTTGGTCCCGACCGAGTGGAGATTCGCATGTACCACACACCCAATCTGACGGGCTTGAGGAAGAGGTACATACCGAGCCGTATCAACGAGGGTTGGGGCCTGCAGCACATGAAACTATACGGTGTCGATGACGAGATTATCCTCTCGGGCGCCAACCTGTCGAGCGACTACTTCACCAACAGGCAGGACCGGTACCACCTATTCTCCTCGAAGGACGTCACCGAGTACTTTTCCAACCTCCAGGATGCCATCTCCTCGTTGAGCTTTCTGGTCAGGCCGTCAGAGTCCGCCGCCGGATTCGAATTGGTTTGGCCCGAGGACAACGCAGCTCCATCGCCCCTTGAAGACCCTAAGCAGTTCGTCAAGGAATCGACATCCCTGCTGGCTGGTCTCATATCCGCCAAGACCGCCCCGCTGACAGCCCACGACGCGATCCCAGCCGAGAAGAGGGACACCAAGGTGTATATGCTGGCGCAGTTCTCGCAGCTCCTATCCCCAGACACATCAACAGAGCTTCCTGCAGTCACGCACATCCTGAAGACCCTCTCTCTGCCCCGCTACGCCAACTCATCCTGGACCTTTACTGCCGGCTACTTCAACCCCGCGCCGTCGCTCACCCAGCTCTTGCTCTCGACGCAATCGCACAACAACACGGTCATCACCGCCTCGCCCTTCGCCAACGGCTTCTACAAGTCCCCGGGTGTCTCCGGTCTCCTCCCGGACGCCTACACGCTCCTCGCGCGCCGCTTCGTCCGCGCCGTCCACCAACACCAGCGCGAGGCGTCGACGGTGCTCCGCGAATGGCGGAGAGGCACCGTGGGGAAGCCGGGCGGCTGGACGTACCACGCCAAGGGCCTGTGGGTGACGCTCCCCGGGCACAGCGACCCGTCCATCAGCCTGATCGGGAGTTCCAACTACACTAAGCGGAGTTACTCGCTCGATCTCGAGGCCAACGCCCTGATCGTGACGGAGAACGAGGCGCTGCGGCGGCGGCTGGGCGAGGAGCAGCGCTGGCTGCTGGAGCACAGCAGTGTCGTCACGAGAGACGACTTTGCCAGGGCGGACCGGCGGGTGGGCTTCAAGGTCCGCATCGCCATGATGATTGTGCAGCTGTTGGGGGGGGCGTTGTGAGCGGTGCTTGGGGGGACATACCCTAGAGCGCGTCGACGGACTTGCCCTCCCTGTAAACTGCTGGATGGATGGGCGGGCGGGTTGTATGAATACTGTAACAGCACCTATGATAGAGCATTATACCCGGAATCGATTCACTATTACCTCGGCCCCGGATACAGTGGTGTACTTGGGGTTATTGACCCGAAGCGCTTTGTTTGACGCCCTTTTTCCCAGCGTCTATCGGGGTCTGTCATAGCCTCTGTGGGCACGATCCAGTTTTTCAACGCACTTTCACACGACAATCACAGCCTACATAGCTGTTTAGGTAGGACCACTGATCACTATAGAGCAGGGGCGGGCTCGGTGTTGGGATGAGGTGTGTATCGGGCGGCAAGATGAGGCAGGTGGCGAAGTAAGCTGCTGAGGTGGGAGCGAAGGTGTCTATTTTGGACAGCGGCAGTTGTGGCTCAAAGGACGAGCACTCTGTAATCAGTATGGAGTGTGTCGGGACTGAAAACACGAATCTGCTCGGACCAATGACGAGAATTTGAGACGAACGGATCGTGATTAAACTCTCCCAAGGGAGATTGTATTCGCCTCCGCAAAGAAACAAGCAACTCGTGTAGCAAGAAACAAAGAGCTCTGCAGCTCGGATATCATCCCAGACCTTCCCTCCCCTATCGTACAATTACGTTTGATACTGGTGCAAAAGCTTGTCGTGGCAACGGTAGATTCAGTTCACTGCGACGTCAAAACCTCGAAGATGCTGCTCATGCTGGGCATCGTCCGGATACTCCTTCCGGACGAAGTGCTTGGGGTCCGAAACGGCGAGGGCTCGAGGAGATCGAGGCCCGGCGTGCACGGCTCGGGCTCGAAATCGGAGAAGGGAGAATGGGACATGCCGAAGAACTGCGGCGTGGAGGGGGACGGCGTGGCCGGCGTGGTTGCGGAGGTCGGGTTGTCGTTGAAGAAGGCTAGCAATAGCAGGTGCAGCTCGGCCGTGGCCGTCGGCGAAAGGAACGTGGGCCGGCTGATCCTCTTGTACGAAGGCGGTCGGAAATCTGATGGTGAGCCGGCCGGGGACGACTTGGGTGACTTGGGCCGCTCGATGGGCACCGGGGGAGGGAGCGTTAAGGAGGGCCGCTCGGTGTGATCGGGTCGGTCGGAATGCAGGTGCTTCGGCGCGGGTTGAGCTGGCGGCGAGACTGACGGAGGATCTGGCGGTAGGGCTGTCTGTTGCCGCAGGGTGGGTGGTGTAAAAGAGGCTGCCTTGGTGCGGACCTTCGGTTCGGGTGCCGAGGAGATCCGCTTGCTGTGACGTCGCTCCAGTTCGACCTGCAGTGCTCTCACGGGCGACGGCGAGCGGCCAAATCTCCGCCTCGGCTTGTTCGCATGCTGCTCAAATAGTGCAATTGCCTCCGACACAGGCACATTGCTGGATGTGGTGTGGTTCAGTTCGTCCAGAAGGACGGCGATTTGGGATTCCTCGAGGTCGGCCAGCAGCTCGATGACGCGGTCGATCGACGACCGAGAGCGGTGGTGGCCCTTGGTAGGCATGGTGGTCGGCAGATCGTTCGAAAACGAATGGACGGCAGCTCACAAGCGTATACGGTGAGTTTGGCCTGGAAGGAGTGGATCAACCGCTCACAGAGAGCGCGTTGCTGAGGGAAGATGGAAGGAAAGGAAGCTTGGGCATCTGGAGAAATCGGCCTCCCAGGATCCGTCCTCCGGAAACTCAACGGCTTTCGGTTGTGGGGGGGCTCCACTTCTGGGCAGGGGCAGCTGATCCCCTAAATTGCGCTACCGTCACAGCTGCCCTTGTTAATCCTAGCTGACCTGGGCCAGACTCAAGACTCCTGCTCAATCTGATCCAACAGATTTTGACTGGTCCAAAACCCGACCGGTTGGATGGAGTGTGAAGAGGCAAGCTGGCGGTCAAACAGTCGGTTCCAGCAAACGGTTCTCCTCGACATGGTTACGGGCACGTGAATTACTCTTACCCTCGACCTTCAGCAATGTTAGTAAGTTATAGGCATCATATTCATGTGCACGACTTGTTGCGTGGGCCAGGAGCCTGCACCGTACGTCTTGCATACGTTTTGGACCATCATCCTGCTTTCATCTTTCCCTCATCATGCGTTTCCACTTTCCATCATCCATCATCCATCATCCATCAGAAGACATCTAGATACCTTGGCCAGTCCACCCACCCTTTTCACTGCCCCATCGAGGATTTCCCGGACCTGTTCCCGGACCTGCTCGATATTCTAGATTCAGCGCATCACGTACCATCTGCAACAGCGCTTTCCGTTGTCGACATCAGCTAGTTAAGTCCGTCCTCACTATGATAAATACATTCTTTTGTCTCCTTGCAAGCGCCTAATAGTGACTTAGGGTATGGGTAAACTCTCCAATATTCTGAAGAAACCATGTTCTGCCGTCCGCCAGGCATGGAAAGACTACCAACTCGGACGCACGATACGCAAGAACGAGAAGGAGGCGGAACGGCTGCAATGCAAAGGAATCGAACCCCCGCCTCAACCTGCCAAGTCTCCGCCCCAGAGAGGATGGCAATTCAAGAGGTATGTCAAACCCGAGCTTTTGTTTACCAATCACGGTTTCGGGTAGCTCTTGATTGCGCCCGAGACAGCTCCTTTGCTCCCGAGCTGCTCCCGATGTCCCAATCAGGAGAAAAAAACAAGCTCACGTTGTTGGGCAGGATGGCGGAGTTTCCCTGGCGCTTCCAGCAGATCGTTCAAGAGGAGAGCAACTGGCGAGGGACGTGGATACTAGAAGTGAAAGACATGCATGGAATGAATTGGGAGACGGTGCTGGTGCCTAAGGAGAGCGGTCGCGGTGGTAAATACCAGCGTAAGCCGACAAAGCACCTGCCGTTCACGCCCGAGATGCAGCAGGGCGACAAATTTGCTCTGAGCGAGGGAGGACAGGACGATTTGATGGTTTGGTTAGGGAAGCCGTAAACCGTTTAACTTGCGGAGCCTGGTGTAGGCCTGGGCAACCCTCGGCCCAGAGCAACACAAAGATATCAACAGCTTCAAGACTGGCCGACATTCGGCATGTGGGCGCGATCTTCCATGGAACGTGCTATTTTGTGTGGACTGGCGGCGTGGCCTAGTTTTGAGGGCGGAACATGAGGCAATCAGGCAAAGCGTGTCGTGGTCTGCCTCTCGCTTGGCTTGCAAAGTCGGCATAGCCTTTGGAATAGCGGAAATTGACTTCGCCATAGGTCAGCACGCCGCAGAAGATCGAAGGTGTCCTATAAAGAACGAAAGAAAGAAAGAAAGAAAGAAAGAAAGAAAGAAAGAAAGAAAGAAAGAAAGAAAGAAAGAAAGAAAGAAAGAAAGAAAGAAAGAAAGAAAGAAAGAAAGAAAGAAAGAAAGAAAGAAAGAAAGAAAGAAAGAAAGAAAGATAGCAATAAGAAAAAAAGAAAAAAGACAAAGAAGAAGAGGAGGAGGACTAACATATATCCTACCCTGCATTGTTCAACTGCACAGTTGGTGGTGGTGGATGCACTATGTGTTTAAGGTATTGTGATCTAGTTCCCTTCTGTCCCTGAGGTTCCTCGAAGCTAGGGAATTAAGACGTGTCCTAGCAAATATTGCGAGAACGAAATTAAACGAAGGTCTTGTGTTAACGCCTCTGTAGCCACCTACAGACCTCCATTGTGCTGTGCAATCCTTCCCATAGCCAAGCTGCCTAAACAGGACCTCCCTGCCCTCCTTTCCCCTGCTTTGCGGGAGCCGCACCACCACGCTCCGCCACGTTTGCGGCCCCACTCGGTGCCAAGGAGAACTGACAACGGTATCCCGACAGGACGGCTCGAGTAATCGAGTACAACACAGCTGTGAAACAAACGATGAATTATGCACCTTATTGTTTGGATCCTTTGTCTTGCGGCGTCCACATTTGACTGTCTGCCCATCAGACAAGCAACTTTGGCCATGGCGCCACTGGACTCGCGGGGTACGCATGCTCACGCCAGATGGAGCACGCACCCATGAATCGTGATTGTGTCCTTGGAGAGACCGGGGACAACATCTCGTGCGAGTCAGGGGCCCTCTGGTGCCCGAACCCTGTTCCCGAGAGCCCGACACGGATACGGCCCGCACGGAACAGCCGGTCTTACTAATGCCGTAAATTAGGGAGAGCATCAGCCAAACATAGGTACCTCTCGCAGCCTTGGTGTGCCGCGTCAGACTGGGAAGCGGATCCGCGCTCGCCTACGCTACATTAGCGCTGAGGTTGGGACCAGTCAACTCCTAGCTCCACCACGGTGGGTTGCGGGCTGGGTGTCAGCAATTCTACTGTGTAGCAAGATGGGGGGCACTAGATCCGGAGGACCGCGGAGGTCGAATCGCGGCGCGCTCATTCTGCGCTGGGCCGTGGGCTACCGTACCTACTGCTACGGTCCTGGACTCTCCTAGGTTCCTCCCTCCCTCACTGATTAGGATGGGGCCGCAGAGCAAAGGGCCGGCTGTGCATGTATCACCACCCGGAACCATCACAGTACCATCACAGTACAACGCAGCCAGCTGTTCTGCTGACGCTCCCCTGAGATCCTTTCCCCGCCAGCTTAGCGTCCCGAAGAAACTCGGCTTAGATGACGAGTGCTCCTCGCGGTACAAAACGTTGCGGGTGGCCTGCTGCTCCAAGCATTCCATCGCCAGCCAACTCGACGCCGATGAACATCACTGTCTAGTCCATCAATGCTGATCACAATGGAGCCCGCTCTTGAGCCTATCAGTGGCCCGGGCATCTGGCGCCCCGCCGCCATCCTCGCGCTGACTGTCGCCATCGTCCTCGTCGCGCTCCGCACGCTCCGGGCACGCGGGAGGGGCAACTTCCCGCTTCCGCCGGGACCTCCGCCGGAGCCATTGCTGGGACACTGCCGTACGGTGCCGCAAGACGCCGCGTTCAAGCGGTACGCCGAGTGGGCCAGGGAATACAGTATGGCCTTGCGTTTAAACCATGCGCTCCGTTCTTCGGTTGGCTGCCCCCACTAACATTAGGGGATGGTGCCATCGCCCGTATGCAGAGAGCGATGTCCTATACTTCCATACCTTTGGCACGAAGTGGATCGTCCTCCACAGCCTCGCCGCCGCGACCGAGCTGCTCGAAAAGCGAGGCGCCAACTATGCGGACCGGCCCCGCTTTGTCATGTTTGAGGAGTATGCATCACCGCCCTGTTTTCCAGCTCCTGGAGGCATTTACAAAGCAGAAGCTGACTGGTCACAGGATGGGCTGGTCGCCGACGCTCACCTGGCTCCGCTGGGGTCCCAAGTACCATCTCCACCGGAGGGTCCTACGCCCGCCGTTTACAAGGTCCAACGTCGGCCAGTACGCCGCCATGCAGCGGAAGGAGGCACTTGTTTGCTGCCAGGGCATGATCGACAATCCGGACCACTGGCTCACCGCCGTCAGAAGGTTCGCCGTGGCCATCGTGCTCAAGATATCCTACGGTCTTGAGGTCGATGGCCCGAGCAGCCGGTGGATCCGGTTGGCCGAGAATGCTGCCAACGCCGTTGGAAAGTCTGGCGCTCCGGCGAGCTCCATCATGGACCGATTCCCGGCGAGTAAGGATTCCTGTTGCAGCGTTAGCCTGTCAGTTCAAGAAGATTCTAATCAAACTGTTATCCACAGCTCGCTATTTCCCGGACTGGCTTCCGTTCATGGAGAGGCTGCGGTACGCCCGCACCTGGAGATCTGCCATTGAGAATATCACGAGCCTGCCCTTTAAAGCTGCATTGAGCCGCATGGTATGATCAATTCCTCCTCAGTTGGCTCCTTGCAAGTGTGCCTGAGCGTGCTGATCCTGGCCATGCAGGCCTCGGGCGCCGACAGTCAATCCTTTGTCCGCACGAGAATCGGAATTCTGCACGAGGACACTCAAAAGGGATTGCCCAGCGAATTCAGCATAGAGGACATCAAGGGAGCGGCGGCCACTATTGTCATAGCTGGCAATGACACGGTGAGCCAAACAACCACCCGATCCTCAACATCGCTGCGTTGCTTATTCCTTCTCAGACAGCCGCTACCCTCATGCTGCTCGTCCTCTATCTCATGCAGAACCGGACGTGCAGCGCAAGGCCCAGCAGGAAATCGACCGCGTCGTGGGCAAAGACAGGCTGCCTATCATGGATGATATTCCCAACCTGCCCTACACGAACCTGATCCTGCAGGAGACCTACCGCATGAACCCGCTGTCTCCCCTAGGAATCCCCCACGCCAGCCTAGCCGACGACGTATACAACGGCATGTTCATCCCCAAGGGCACAATCGTCTACCCAAACGTGTGGGCCATGCTTCACGACGAGTCCATCTACGCCGAGCCGTTCCGTTTCTGGCCCGAGCGGTACCTGCCCAGGGACCGGGGCGGGAACGGGGAACCGTTGCCGGTGGGGAACTTTGGATTCGGGAGGCGGTATGAACAGCCCGAGTTTCAGGGGTGGAATGTGATGCGCTTTCCAGTTGAGATACTGACTGACGGACTTTTCAGCATCTGCATCGGCCGGAATCTCGCCGAGAACAGTCTCCTCATCGTCCTCGCCACCATGCTTGCGACTGTCGATATCAACTGGCCGCTGGGAGCGGACGGGCAACCGGCCCCCTTCGAGCCGGAATGGTCGTTCCGGGGTCAAGCGTTCGTTCCACGCCGCGAGATTTTTATCATCGACTGTGCTGACGGTCAGAGCAGGATTGTGCTGCCTTTCAAAACGTCGATCACCAGCCGCTCTACCAAGTCGAAAGCGTTGTTGGATGCAGAGGTCGCCGCTTTGGGGGCTCGCCAGGAATGACCCTCCCAGTTTTGCTTATGTTTTCAATAGAATTACTGGGAATCATATCATTCCCAACAATCCCACAATTTCAATGTCACTCGAGGGTCTTGCCCCTTTTTAGATTCTCCCTCTCCCTTCCCCTTCCCTAATCCCCTCACTGAAACACATCCAGCGGAAACCCGTCCGCAATGGCCTGATAGCCCGCCACATTGGGATGCAAGTGATCGCCGCTATCATACTGCCTCGCCAGCTGGCTCTTGACGGACTTGTCGGCCACGATCGCGGCGAAGTCGACCGTCTCGTCGAACGTGCCGCTGGTGAGGATCCAGTCGTTGACCTTCTCGCGGGTCTGCTCGCGCGTCGGGTTCGAGTACGCCTGGCCGCTGCCGCCGAACGGCGTGATGGTGGCGCCGATCGTGCGCAGCCCGGCCGCCTTGCAGTCCCGCGCGATCTGCGCGAACGCCTGCTCCAGCCGGCTCGCCACCCCGGCCTGCGTGCCCGCGTCCGTCGCCGCCCCGCCGATGTCGTTCACCCCCTCGAACACCAGCACCCACCGCACCCCCGCCACCTGCAGCGCGTCCCGCTTGTACCGCGACAGCAGCGTCGGCCCCAGCCCCCCCGAGAGCACTGCGTTGCCGCCCGCCGCTTCGTTGACGACTGCGATTTGGGAGAGGTTGGTTCCCGACGGCGAGGAGGAGGAGGAGGCCTTTTGCAGCCGCGCCAGGAGGAGATCGGGCCAGCGGTTGTTGGCGTCGTCGGTGCTGCCGCGCCCGTCGCTGATGCTGTCGCCGAGGACCACCAGCGCGCCGGTGGTGGGCGGTGACCACGCCTCGACCGCGCTGAGGAAGTACCAGTGCTTGGTGCTGCTGCCGCCGGAGAGGGTGGCTGCGCTCGCGTGGTTGCCCGCCTGCATGTGCGAGGTCGTGCGGCTCCCCGGGTGGCCGGTGATGCTGCTGCCGGACTGCCCCGGCTGGGAGTAGAGCGTCACGGCGATGTTGGCCTGCGCGGCGACTGAGAAGTCGATCGGGTCGGTGTAGGCAACCTGTCCGCGGGGGATGGTGATGGAGGTCGAACCGTTGTTGAAGGTGAGCGGCTTGAGGGTGGAGGTGTCGATGCTGGCGGAGCCGGGCTTGTCGCCTGTGGGCAGGGCGATCGTGGCGGCCGTGATGGGCAGGTCGCTGCCGCCGAAGGTGTTGCTAATTTGGATGCGTAACCGCTCGGCGCCGACAGAGAGGTGAAGCGTCTGGCGGAGGGTGGCATCCTTGAAGACACCGCCGCCTCCGGTCTATGTTGGGTTTGTCAGTCACGGTGATCCTCAGCTTGGATACCAGGACTCGGGCACCGGCTGCTTACGAAGGGGGAGGGAGGCATGTTGCTCTGCTCAACTAGCTGCGGCATCGACGTCCACGTGGCCACCCAATGCCAGTCGTCGTCGGCTCGCGGACCCAGAGCGTTCCCCTTGTGGTCAACATCATCTCGGGTTGGTGCCGCGGCGGTCCATTGCGGGGAGAAGAGAAGCAACGAGGCGGCAATGCCTGCCCACCCAGAGGTGCCTAGCAGCATGGTGAAGATGGCGGACGACTACTTGGGTTATCACCAAGTCTTGGCAGATACAACAGGGTGATAGATGGATGTCGCTAGTACGTAGGCCAAGAGAAGCACGAGCGCGCGCCATGGCTGGCGTGCCTTTTGTACATCGTATGTACTAGGGTGGGTGGTGTTAAGATGCGGATGCTCGTTGCCCGAAGGCCACGGAAGTAATTTGCTTGGCAATGGCGAGAAGGAGGCTGATTTACCCGGTAGTCAGACTTGGATACCGCGAGAGGACACGGCCCACCGGAAGCAATTACTGTGTAACTTGCTGCCAGGGATCGGCGTATAGAACCTGGGGAAAGGGCCAGAACGGGAAATGCTACCTTGATGAAGCCAGCTACCATTGGCGCGATAATTTCTGGCGACCATGAGCTCCAGGGCTTTTGCCGGATTATCCACTGAGCAGGTTGTCGAGAATAACAGGCATGGATATTGGAAGGCCGTCATTCCAGCAGAGATCCCGGAAGGGGCGGTGCCAGAGAGTAGAAGAAGCCAAACTACCAGGAATAAATCATAACTCCAAGAAAGCCAGCCAATATCTGATCGAAGAGAAAAGTCATCTCAAGTACTTGGGACTCAGAGAAGAAGATAACTTACTCACGGAATGTGTGATGAGAAGAAGTAGATGCCTAACTAGACAGCGAGGAGTAAAGGCTTTCATGATTCTGGACCGCTTACCTGCCTGGTGACTAAAATATGTATTCGAAGAACAGATTAGGACTGTCAGGAGCAGCTCTTGGGCTTATGTTTCTCCCCCATGCAGCGGGCAAGTTTGCACTCGGCGTTGACAGCGACCTCTGGACGAGTAGGGGCGGCAGGTATTGCTCGAATTCGAGAACACTGATGCTTCACTGATTGATCCAGCCACAGAATCCATGCTGGCTGCAAGAATTGTAAAACATTACAATGGCGGCTCTCACTTTTATTCGGAAAGGTGCCTTTGTTATGAAAATAGTATAAGTGTCCTCGAACAGCCGCCATCCGCAATCCTACTGATAGCATCACAGCTCTGCTATCCTGAGTCCACACAGAATTATAGAATTGTGTAGATGTTTACACGACAGATATTAAATATGCCCTCCACGTCGTCTTCCAGTTCAGAGAGAATCTCTCTCTACACGCCCCGGCGCCGCATACCAAGGGCAACTGCAACTCACGGAGCCAGGTACACTCGGTCACACTCCCTCTCCAGCAGACGCCATGTTTACCTTTCCTTCCGCCGGCTGTGTCGAGACCGGCAAGGCCGGCTACGCCTTCATCTTCGACTCCAAGTTAGGCGAGTCCTACATCTACCTCGAAATGCTGGGGGTGGGCTCACAGAGCACCGTCCAGCTGGTGGCCAACATCTTCACGCACGAAGTGGCAGTCCGAAAAGTGAGCAAGAGAAAGCTTCCCCTCAAGGACATGTACGATCTAACCAAGCTGCGCGAAGACCGCGAGGTCCGCATCCTCGACTACCTCGAGTCGGTGCGCCTCAACCCTGTCCACCCGCAGCCGGCACTCACCCCCCGCTGGACGACCTGCATCTCGCACGACGACTTCCCCGTGATGTCCGACGGGCCCAAGCCGAAGCTGGTCTGCACCCGGGTGACCTACCTCAAGCTGTGCAACAGCGGCACCCTCGTCGACTGGTCGCGTGACTGGACCATGGGGCGCGACCTCGGCGACTTCGACGAGAACGGCTGTTTCCAGCCAGCCCCGAAGCTCCGCCGGAAGGAAGCCCCCCGGTTCCCGGTCTGCATCCTCGCGCGCTGCATCGCCCAGGTCTGCGAGACCCTGCACGTCATGTACCAGGCCGGGCCCGAGGCGGTCTACCACTGCGACCTGCACACCGGCAACGTGTTCGTGCACTTGGACCGCACCGACGGCAGCGACGACGACGCCCTTCCGGACTTCTACATCGGCGACTTCGGCTGGTCGCGCACCGCCACCGAATCGCTGGCCGACAGCGTGGCGATGTACAAGATGGAGCAAGCGCGAGCCGCTGGCACCACCGTGTGGGATGATGACGATGACGATGAAAACCTGTCCTCGCCCGCGCCGGGCGTCGAGCCGCCCGGCCGGCGCCGGCGGTGGGACGTGACGCGGTTCGCGAGCTCGTTGGGGACCCTCATCAGCCTGGCCAAGGCGGAGAAACTGGACGGGGAGTCGGCGGAGCTGGAGATGAAGCTGAAGGAGAAGGGGCTGTCGCTGGCCGGGCTTGGCCGCCAGAGCGGAAAGGCGCCGGCGGGTGAGAAGCAGCAGAAGGAGGCGCGGGCGAAAGCGGTGGCGGGACTGGAGCAACTGATCGGGATGATCCAGTGCTTGGACGAACAGGACGCGCTTATGGCGGCCAAGAATGACCGCAGCCGGCCGCCGTGGCTGATGGAGCTGGTGCGAGAGGCCAAGGAGCTGGAGCAGGTGGCGCTGGCGGCCGAGAGGGACTCGGAGTACTTCAGGGCGTTTATGGCCTTGGTCAAGCACCGGGCTGCCGAGCTCAACTCGGCAGCTGAGAAGCCGTACGTCTTCACCGGAGGAGCCGGTTTGACCCACGAGTTGGCGAAGGCAAGCGCTGAGACTTATGGGAGGGTCAATATCCCGGGCCCATGGAGCTTGATTGAGTCGGTGTGAGAGCCGGTGTAACCTATTCATGATCTCCCTGTTCTCAACTTCTCTAGCAGCGATTGGCTAGCTGCACTTGGCATACTTGTTAGCCCTGGATTGGGGCAAAATTAGGGAATTTGAGTACCTAATTAGCGGCAGGGAGTATGTCTGACCTGCAGGATTGGTCCCTCCCATCCTCCCCAACTTGACTGATCCCATGGCATGAAGTGTGATTACCTGAGTTTACGTTAGCTGAATTAACTCTTTTTGTGCAGGTAGGCCTGGTACTACCTCACTTCTTGTTATTAAACGACAAAAATAATATTAAATGTATCCGGCTGCACATTCTCCTCCCGCCAACGATCAGTTTCGTGAAAGACCGGCAGCCGCGTCGGGTCCGGGCTTGATTCAAATCGATAGGTTCCGGTCCAAGGCCTGGGGTTGCCAACAGGAATTGTTCTAATCATGGTGTTGATTCAGTCTGGCCATCATATAGAAATGCCAAGTCTGGACGATTGTACTGCAGCTTCTGACCAGCATCGGTACCACGTTCAAGCTCGGGTTGAGGTTGAACTCGACCAGCCGCAAGAAAGAGGAAGCGTTTGCTCCGGGTATCAACTTAATCCGCTGAACTCGGCCCATGTCTCAGCGGCCGAGACGACCACTCGGGGGAAGTTTGCCCTTGCCAATGACCCGCATTCGGCCCGTATGACGCGCCCAAACACTTTCTTATGCTTGGGCTTCCACAAGCGTTCCAGATCGCACCCGGGCAGCTCGGCCAGCGGTGCGCGCTCCTCGATCTCCGCCAGCGTCCTCAACGCCTCAGAGCGCCACTCTTCGCGGATCCGCCGTAGCTTCCGCGGCCGGGCCTCATCGTCGAGCGCAGCGGTCAAGTATTCGGCGTGCTGGAGGTAGTTGTCATAGCCCGCCAAGGCGAAGTAGTCACTGCAGGGGCTCGGGTGGCAGACGTAGTTCCGCAGCTCAGCCAGGCCGTGCAGAATGCGGGTCAGCGACGGGACTGCTGTCCACCCGTTCGTCGCGTGGCGAAGCTCGCCGTAGCAGGACCCGATGAAGCTGGGTCCTGCTTCCCACTTTTTCTGCCAGATGGGAGGCCAGCCCTTGCGGCATGCGGTCCAGAGCGCGGCGAGGGCCAGGCGGTGGGCTCTGCGAAGACCTCGCAGCGCTTTCTCGTCGTTCTGGAATACGTTGGCCAGTTGTGGCTCGGCCTCGATCCAGTTGACGTAACCGCGCCCAAGATCCAGGTCTAAAGACTCATCGCTGTCTTCTTCCTCAGCCCAGCCACACTCCAGCGGAAAGGTCGTAAACCCGTCATCGCCACCTGACTCCCCGGTGGCTGTCGCCGGATCGTTCAGTCCTGTGTCCGCTGCATCCAACTGGCCCGCTTGCCACTTGTCGTCCGTACGAGATCGGATGCCCGTGTCGTCATGGGCCTCGTTCTCATCAGGCTCGGCCTCCGCGCTGCGCACCATGCGCTGCTCTCGGACCCTGTTTTCCCGGTGCGCTCTGGTGGCCTCCCTCCTGTTCCGGCTGGCCTCGGTGTCGCGCATGCACCGGGGCAGCTCTCCTCCGTTGACCGGGTCCGCGGCGAAAAGTCTCCCGTCGTTGTATGTCCAGCGCCTGCCGTTGATGGTGAAAGGAGCGGACACATTGCGGACCGCAAGGGATTGGTCGCTCTTTCGTCTCGCGGCCACTTCCCTGCGTTGAGACGAGATCGTGGGCTTCATGTATGATTTTTCGCGGCGGGGTGAGGCGATCGAGGAGGCGGACGCGGAGGGGTCTGGCGCGGAGGGGGCAGACGAAGACGACGGGACCGCGGTGAAGGCGGGCGAGACGGCGTTCAGCCGTCTTTTCGGGCAGGGAGACAGCTCGGCAGAGACGCGAAGCATCGCAAGTTCTCTCCTGAGCTGCCTGTTCTCTTTCTCCAGGGCCTCGCACTTGTCCTGGAGCTTGGCGAGGTCATAAGCGGCCGAATTCAGGTACTTCGGCATTTTGGACGATGGGTTGATTGCCGTTCTGGGAGTATATACGAAAGAAATAGTGTGGCAAGATACTAGGACGCCTTGTGGAAACACCAACTTGGTTTGGCAATGTAGGCAGATGGGGCAGGCAATGAGTGCGGAAGAGAGCAGGAGATGCCAGTGAATTTATTACATGCGCATTGTTATTCACTCACGCCGCTCAAGATATGTCGAAATGCAGGCGAAGCAGCCTGGTCTCATCTGAAAATAGAAAAATAGCATGTGAAGAACAGATCTGCTGACCATCAATGGCTACTCTGCGGGAATGCAGACACCTAGCCGATGCCACAATAGCTTGTGAATAACCCGGCTGTTCTCGCATGACTTGGCAGGCGGCCAGAGAATGCTTGAACAGCTTTGCCGTTATGGAAAATGCAGCAACCATAGCGGACAGGAAGACCCGAGAGAAGAGAATGTGTCTGTGGCTAGCAATGGAATATCCAGGCACTTTTGACTACAACCTTACCTGGTATTTATGTGGTGTTGTTTAATCAAATACACGTTCGAATTGTTTGGAAGATTGGAAGCAGAGTCACCTCACGCGAAAGGATTGACAATACCGTCATAGTCAAAGCGAAGGCCTTTACTCCCAAATTTTGCCAAACTCGTCAGCGTCTGCGGGCAAACTGTGATGAGTGCTCCATTGCTCGCGGGCTTGAAGCCCCAAACAAACAGCCAAAACCTGGCAACCACTGAACTTACTCCGCACACAAGCGCAGCGGGCTCCACCGTTCGGTTCAATGGTGGCAGAGTCTCACCCTAACCCTTCACTGCATTTGCTGTCCCGCTTTCGCCGCCGACATCTCTCAAGTCTCAACTGCCCCTCCGACAGCCGAGTCAGCAGCGAAACGACAGCGTGGACAGCAGAACGCGGAACGCGACCACCTCTGCGTAAACCAAGCCGTACAAATAGACCCATGGCAGAGAACAGCAACGCGCGGAGTCGAAAGGTCGACTCGCTCATCAGCCGGGACGCCGGGCGGAAGTACTGGGAGGGCGTCACGGCCGACGTCAACGGCATGCTCGGCGGCTTTCCGCAGGTCAGCAGGGTCGACCTGCGCGGCTCGCGCAACTTCCTCGCCAAGTTTGGAATCGGGTCCAAACCAGGCCAACGCATGGTTGCCAGCGCGCTCGAGGGCGGGGCTGGGTGAGTGAGCGCTGAACACTGACCACTGGTGCGGATGGCGAATAATTCAATGGCGGGGCACACCGAGTCTAACCCAGAAAAAATCATTTCTCCTGCTCCTAGCATTGGCCGCATCACCGAGGGCCTCCTCCTCGACGGCATCGCCCGGCAGGTCGATGTCATTGAGCCCATCGCCAAGTTCACGGCCGCGCTGCAGGGCAAGCCCGGGGTGAGGACCGTCTTCACCATGGGCCTGGAGGATTGGCAGCCCTCGCCGGACGTGCAGTACGACCTGATCTGGATCCAGTGGTGCGTCGCGCACCTGACCGACGAGCAGCTGGTCCGCTTCCTAGAGCGGTGCAAGTCGGCGCTGAACCCGGACGACGGCCTGATTGTTGTCAAGGAGAACAACAGCACGAGCGGCGCGGACGAGTTCGACGACCTCGACAGCAGCGTCACCAGGTACGCGGCGCTTTATTGTGTTCCGTCTCTCTTCTGCAAGGGGAAAAACTGACGGCACCCTGCAGGGAGGACCGCACTTTCCGTCGTATCTTCGCCGAGGCAGGCTTGCGCCTCATTCAGGCCGAACTGGCAAAAGGCTTCAACACGGGCACCACGAAGCTGCTGCCCGTCAGGATGTACGCACTGAAGCCAGCACAATGAGACGACCGACCCTCTCCGTCTGAGGCAGAGCAATCGTAACATCAGCCGCCGCGCGTTTTGTTGTCCCGGCACTCCAGATTTCATTCCCATGATCATGACCCATCATCACGCAGCACGCGAACCCTCCTCTCCAGCCTTCCCTTTCCCCTTGCTCTCCCCTTCCGCGTCCTCCTCCCCCCCCTCCTCCCCCTCCTCCAAACTCACCCCGGCAACAGCCCCATCGAGCCCGTTCTCGCCCTCCAGCCCGCCGCTCCGCGCCAGGAAGTAGTCGACGACGTCGGCCTTGTCGCCGAAGCTCGCCAGGTCGAGCGGCACGTAGTTCTTGTCGTTGGCCAGCGCCACGGACGCGCCGCCGCGCTCGACCAGCAGCCGCACGACGGCCAGGTGGCCGCCCAGCGCCGCCCAGTGCAGGCCCGTGTTGCCGTACTCGTTGGCCGCGTCCACGAAGGCCTGCCGCTCGCCGTCCGGGCGCGAGGCGAAGTGCGAGAGGAGGAAGGAGACCGTTTCTGGTTGGTTGGGGTGGGAGTGGGTGGAAGAGGTTAGTTAGAGTATGATGTCGGGTTTGGTTGGGTTGGGAGGTTCGCGTGAAGTGAATGAGAAGGATTGAAAAGTTGTGGGTTGGGGTCTTGTGGAAGTGAGATAGGATCAATCCCTAATGAAAACCAACACACAATATGACTCACCAACGTGACCATTGCCCGTCGCCATGTGCAGACATGTCGACTTTCCCTCGTCCCGCGCGCTGGCGAGGATTTCCGCCGGCGACACCTTTTCCCGCTCAGCTAGTGACGAGAGCAGGCCTGTGAGCTCATCCGTGTCACCTGTGCGGGCCGCATACAGGAGGTCGTCGATCTCGTCTTCGCTTAGTTGCGGTGCCATTTTATCACTCTGGAAGCAATGTTACTTTTTCGATGTCAAAAAGTGAAATGAGCTTTGGGTATCAGTGAAACGGACCGACCCGCTAATCGACTGAGAGCATGCCTGGGCCTGATTGAGTTTGACATCACGGCCCGCCAAAATTTTTGGAGTGTTGATAGTGGCCCAAACAGTGCGGGATACGCATATATAGAATCGCCCGCACTGTAATCCCCTGAATGCGACACAGAGTGTGTCTGGAGGGACTGTGGCCTGAGTCATTAGGATTAGAACTTCTTACCTAGATATCCGGGAGATCGCATCCTGTCTTTCTAGGTGGCAAAAGGCCGAATGCGCACTACACCTGGGGCAGAATCTCATCTCGTCGGCAGAACATTAGATCCGTGTCCCAAGCAAAAGACAAAGCACTTGTTTATGTACTTGGTTTCTTTGTTCGTGACTTGAGATCCATCCAACTGGTCAATGATCCTTTGTCTCCCTTGGGAAATT
This sequence comes from Thermothielavioides terrestris NRRL 8126, assembly GCF_000226115.1. Lineage (NCBI taxonomy): Eukaryota > Fungi > Ascomycota > Sordariomycetes > Sordariales > Chaetomiaceae > Thermothielavioides > Thermothielavioides terrestris. Next base: position 2,766,548 of record NC_016457.1, on the reverse strand, counting down.
ATGTTGAATTAGAATTGCAAGCAAACTAGGTGAACTATAGCAAGAGCAACTAGGCGCCAGCAAACATGGGGACAACTAGATCTGTACTGTCAGTTTTATGTCCAGCCAGCCAGTAATATCCCCGTAATTGTCCACCATCTGCATCTCGGCTTTGATGTTGAGCATCAACATGCGCTGCAGTTCCCGCATCTGATTTGCTTCATCACCATTCATGCTTCCTGCGGCCGAAATCTCTCTCATCACTTCAACCGCCTTCTTCCTGTCACGCTGGCTAAGCGGGGAAATAGATTCAGCCGGTGTGTTTGCCTTGGTGACCCTCGCCCTCTTCGTAGGTCTCTCATTTTGTGAACCCTGGATGGAAGTTTCTTGGCCGGGCAGACTCTGGCTGCCTTCCTGGCTCTCGTTGTCGCCCGAAGTTACGTCCAACAGGATGTCGTCGCTGAGGATACCGAGCCATCGGAGCTGTGGTGTTGCGACATTCTCTTCATGCCCAAGGCGTTTGCTGCCATACCTGTAGGTCCGCATAATTGCCACCCCGTCTGGGTCGAAGTCAACCAGAACAGATATGCCCAGATCAGGCCGAATGGAATGGAGAGCGCACAGAAAACGCCGGGTGGTTAGATCTGGAAACCCCTTGGCCTATGGCTCACATGAATCAGTCAGCAATCACCAGCCAGAATCGATCATGGCTGCTTACGGTCAAGAGAATCCCGTGTCCTGCTTTCGAGGTCTTGTAGTATTGGGAAGCGGCCAATGTCCGAAATGTGGCCTGTATCAGGGTGAGTCGCCGGCCGAGAAGCTGTTTGGTTGCATTTGAGCAGCGTCATACCTCTTTCTCAATTACCAGCAGCCACCGCGCGGCGCGGAAGTTGATCTGACGGATCGAAGCGACGGATGGCAACAGCACCCCCTGAGACAATCAGTTACCGGGACACACGTCTGTGAGCAGGCCGGTTCCATACTGTGTCAGTGGAAGTATCGCAGCTGTGAATTGAGCCGTCACAGAGAATCAAATCAATCGGACCCGAAACGAGACCTTTGGCAGCAGCGACCTGCGACAATCAGCCAAGGCATGGAAGGGCTGGTTTCACGAGAAACTCACAATGTTCAGATCCTCGCGGCCGACTCCAAGTGTGAAGGCGAGGTTGTCCACCATGTTGTCAACGGCGCTCTGTGACCTGAACAACTCAGGGTTCTGGTAATAGATGTTTCTGAACAAGTCAGACAGATTGCGGGGCAATTCGAATCGCAATTGGGGACGACCATGGTCTCTGGTCTTACCTTTTCGTTATGACGTGTCCAGAGAGCAGCGCTGCATGGGAGAGTTCAATGATGCGAAATAGAGCTTCTGGATTGGATCAGCCAGATGAGCATAATTGCTACGCATCCCTTGCTGGTGACCGTACCGAACTTCCAGGTTTCCTGGATTGTACGACCAGGGAACCTCACACCATCAGTCGAGCGGCCATCTCTGTCAGCGGACACTAGGCCTGCGTCACTTGTGTTTTGAGGAGACCGAACGCTTCGGTAGGGGATAACGAGTTCGTCGCCACTGTGAACTGCATCCACGATCGCCTCAAGCAAAGCTTCAATCTGAGACAGCGCGCCCGCGCCTCGATGAGACGCTGCGGGAAATTGTACTACATCACCGGAGTTGAAGGCGGTTTCGTGCGGCTGTCTCGAATCCTGCCGAGGAGAAACGCTCGACCTCCCGGGAGGGGAAAACATACTTCTATATGCGGAAACTCTTAAACTGAGTTTGCTCAAAAGATATACCCGGTACCAGGGCGCCAAAGGGAGAAGGAGTGCTGTAACCTAGATTAAAGAGGACACCTAGGCAAACAAGAGAAAACTGGTGCTGCGCCAGGTCGAGGTCATGCCAGGGCGGAAGCAAGGCAGCAACTTGCATGGCTTCATGAAGACGCGCTCGTTCCTTCCCTCTTGGGATGCCATATGTGGGCAGTGCAACGGCCCAACGGGCGAGCTCCGTCTTGGATGGGCCCCATCGGCTGGTTTCCGAGTTAGACCAGCAGGGGAGCTGCAGGTGGAGCCTCTGGATTGGCTGCATGAGACAGGGGAACACGGGTCCTTCCGATCAATCGGTGATCCAATCGCTTGGTTCCGCAATTCCCACTGTACAATAAAGCTGGGGACCCAGCACAGCACCGAGGAGAGAAAGGGCGCGAAAGTTGCAGCGACACGCATCTTGAAATCCGACCAACGCAGCGAAGCAGCGGAGAGGGTCCAAGATGGCCCGGAGAAAAGCCAGCGCTGTGGCACAAGAAGACACCAAACCGCTCCTGGAAAAGGGCTCGACCAGGAAGCGGCTCAGCAATGCCGACGATGAGGACCACGCCACCAAGCGCGTGAGGGGCGGGATCGAGGAGAGGACTGACTACGCCCGGTGGCGCATGCGAGATGACCACGGCCGGCACACGTGGTGCTACCTCGAAGATGACGATGCGCTCAAGCAATGGCCCCAAACCTACGCGGACAAGTACTATCTGGGTCTGCCGCTGGTGCGTGTCTGCCGCTCCGTGCGAATGCACAATTGTATCCTGCCGCGGTCGTCGCTGACTCCGTTGGCCACAGGATCTCCCTGAACTCCCGAAGGCCAAGAGCCCTCTCGACGCGGTGCGCAACGGTCTCGAGTTCTTCGAAAAGCTCCAACTGCCCAGCGGCCACTGGGGTTGTGAATACGGCGGCCCCATGTTCCTGCTCCCTTGCGTCGTCCTCGCGTGGTATGCGACCAAGACCCCGATCCCCTGGTACTACGCCACCGAAATAAAGAACTACCTGTTCGCCCGCGCGCATCCCGAAGATGGCGGCTGGGGCCTGCACATCGAGGGAGAGACCTCCGTGTTTGGCACAACGCTCAACTACACCGTGTTGCGGCTGGTTGGGGTCGACGCCGACCACCCCAAGATGGTCAAAGCCCGCGCTACCCTGCACAAGATGGGCGGCGCGACCCATTCCCCCCACTGGGCAAAGTGGTGGCTCGCCGTCTTGGGCGTGGCCGACTGGGATATCGTCAATCCTGTGCCGCCTGAGCTGTGGCTTCTGCCAGACGTCGTTCCTTTTGCGCCCTGGAGGTGGTGGATCCACATTCGGCAGGTCTTCTTGCCCATGAGCTATTTGTGGTCCAGGCGATGGCGGGCCGAAGAGACCGAAACCATCCGCTCCCTCCGCAAGGAGCTGTTCGTCGAGGATTGGGACAAGATTGACTGGGCCGGGAACCGCAACACCATCAACCCTAGGGACAACTACCACCCCAAGTCCTGGCTCCTCAATTTGATCAATTGGTTTCTTGCCAATATCTGGAAGCCGTATTTCAGAGTGAAGCCCCTCTCCGACAAGGCGGAAGCCTGGGCTATGAAGCTGATTGAGATGGAGAACGAGAACACGGACTGCTTGGACCTAGCCACCGTATCCGGGCCCATGAACCTCGTCTGTCTGTACGCTCATGGTGGCCCGGACACCTATGCCGTGCGCAGGCACAAGGAGAGGGCGAACGAATTCCTCTGGGTAAATAAGGAAGGCCTCCTCGCCAACGGCACCAACGGAGTGCAGTGCTGGGACACGGCATTTGCGATCCAGACAGTCATGGACGCAGGGCTCACCGAGGATCCGCGCTGGCGACCCATGCTGCTCAAAGCGCTCGAGTTCCTCGACGACCAGCAGATCCGTGAGAATGTCAAGGACCAGGACAAGTGCTACCGACAACAACGCAAGGGAGCTTGGGCCTTCAGCAACAAAGACCAGGGTTATGCCGTGAGCGACTGCATATCCGAAGCCTTGAAATCCGTCATCATCCTGCAGAAAACGCCCGGCTTCCCCACCCTCATTGACGACCAGCGCATCTTCGACGCCATCGACACCCTCCTGACCTATCAAAACCCCAACGGCAGCTGCTCGTCCTACGAGCCACCCCGGGCCGGCCCATGGATGGAGATGCTCAACGCGGCCGAGGTATTCGGTAGAATCATGGTGGAGTACGAGTACCCGGAGTGCACGACCGCCGTGGTCACCGCCCTCTCGCTCTTCCACAAGCACTGGCCGGATTACCGGCCCAAGGAGATCGAGCGCTTCATCAACCGAGCCGTAGCCTGGATCAAGACCAACCAGCTGCCGCACGGCGGGTGGTACGGCAGCTGGGGCATCTGCTTCACCTACGCGACCATGTTCGCGCTCGAGAGCCTGGCCAGCATTGGAGAGACGTACGAGAACAGCACGCACGCCCGGCGGGGGTGCGACTTCCTCATCTCCAAGCAGCGGGAAGACGGCGGATGGTCGGAGCATTACAAGGTAAGCTCCCTTCCCTTCCTTCCGCCCAACCCCTCCCGCCTTTCCTTCCCAACCAACACTAGCGCCTAACCATCACCACCGATATCATAATACCTTCACTAACCCTCCCCTCCCTCCGCAACCCAGGCCTGCGAGACAGGCGAATACGTCGAGCACCCGACCGGGTCGCAGGTGGTCATGACCTCGTGGGCGCTGATCGGCCTGATGAAGGCCAACTACCCGGACCGGGCGCGGCTGCGGAAGGGCATCAAGCTGCTGATGGAGCGGCAGCAGCCCAACGGCGAGTGGCTGCAGGAGGCGATCGAGGGCGTCTTCAACAAGAGCTGCATGATCTCGTACCCCAACTACAAGTTCACCTTCACGATGAAGGCGCTCGGCATGTTCGCGCGCAAGTACCCCGACGACACGGTCCTCTGAGCTTGTGATTAGTGCTTTTTTTATCCTTTCCTTCTCTCAAGGACGGAAAGCGATTCAGTTCTGTGCGTGCGGAGGGAAAAAAAAAAAAAAAAAAAAAAAAAAAGGCGGTTTCTTTGTAACGCGGTAAATTCTTTAAGGGGGAAAAGCACTGGGTAATGTGTAATAACAAGACAGAGATGTCACGGCTCACGAGATGAAGCAAGGGGAAAGGATACGATGAAAGATATCGTTTCGATTCGTCCCCCGCATCCATTGTTCCCCGCTGTTGATAGTAAAAAAAAGGGGGGTGGAAGCAAACCACACAACAACGGAACGCGACTGCCATGGTAATGGCGGCAACTGTCCCTCCTAATCTAAGGACATCGATATCACATGAAAGTCGGTTACACCGCCAAGGTGTTGGAGTCCGTCAACTCTGACGAATGAGTCAATTACGCCGGAAAATGAGGGAACCACTCCTCCTATGTTGTTTAGACGGAGACAGCAGCGCTGGCTTCCTTATTCTCCTCGCTGAGACTCCTGAGTTGCTCGGCAAAGTCCCGGTTGACCCACTCCCAGTAGCTCGTCCAGGCCGGGCTCGATCCAGCGCCGGCGCCACCACCAGTGTTCAGCGCCGATTTGTTGAGCTTATCTCCCAAGAGCAGCGTGAGGCGCAGGACCGCCTTGTTGGCCTCTTCCTGCTTCTCGATTTCCTGCTTCACTGCATTGTCCTTAAGTTTGTGAGACAGTGTCTTTCTAAAGCCCTCGGCGATCGAGTCGAGCCGGCGGATCGTCTCGTCGGGAGCGAGGAGGACCAGCTTCGAGACCATGAGGTTGCAAAGCGATCGGATGTCGTTATCGTCTGAGAGACCGGCGACGATGCGATCGTACAGGTCGATGATGCTCATACGGGAGAAGGCTGACTCAATGAGAGCATACAGAGTCTCGTAGGCCGCCTAATCATAGCTCGTCAGAAGCAGCGTAAACAACAGCCAGGAACGCCGCCGAGCCTACCTTTCGCACTTCCAAGCCGTCGTCGATGATGTGCTTGAACGGACCCATCTGGACCTCGCGGATGAGCTCCGGCTTGACGACGGTCTCGTCCATAACAAACGGCATGAGCTGGTTGAGTTGGGCCAGGATCAGCTCAGGCTTGTTGTGGGCCGCCGAGGTCAAAGTGGACATAGAGTGGCGGCGGATCTCGAGCTCGGGATCGCTCAACGCAGTCTTCAACATATCGACGAGGGAATTCCTAAGCAATGCATCGAATGCCTCGTTGTCATCTGGGAGCGTGTACCGGAGGGCCTGAACGGCGATGGCCCTCAGCCCTGGCGACTGGTTTCGGAACAGAGACTGGAGATCAGTTAGCATCGTGGGCCAAAACAAGCGCGGGGGCGAAATATAAGGCGCACCTCGAGCTTGGGCATGTATGTGGTCGGATCAATGATGACCATGCGCCCAATGCATTCGGCGCACACAGCCTTGTTATCCTCGGCGCTGCTGGCAGCAAGAATCTGCTCCCAAAGACGCGTAGAGAACTGGCTGATGTCGGCAGAGGAGAGCGCAGCTTGCTGAAGAATCTCCTTGACGGATTGCAGAAGCAGGTACTGGATGCCGCCTTTCTGGGTCATCGACTGGAGGATGACAGGCAAATAAACCGAAACATTGCCCGCCCCGGCCCGGCCGAGAGCCACGGCCGCCGAGAGCGACACCTTGTCGTATTCGTTGGTGAACTGCTCCAAGAACAGCGTCGGCGCAATGGGGAATTTGTCGCCCAGCCGAAGTCCAGCTTCGCCAATGACGGCCAGCGCGAGACTGCTTCTCGCCTGGTCCCCGGAACTGGCGCCGATCTCCCGGATGAAGTCATCGAGCGTGACTCCAGCCGAGCCACCGCTTGCAACGAGAAGCGTTCCTATGACCTTGCCGACCACAGCGGGATCGCCCGCAACACCAACATTCTTGAGGAAGGCGCCCATCAAGGGCTTGCCTTGACCCGCCTGGCCCGCTTGCGTGACAAGGACGATTAGGGAATCAAGGACGGACCCAGTAACAGTTGTCTGGAGAAGCTTGCAAAGCGACTCAACAAGGTCCGGAATCACAACAACATCGGGCATCTCCTGGGTAAGCCTGGCGAGCACCAGGAGCCCCGGCCCAAGGAGTTGAACATCGTTGTTCGTGATGACAGGGATCAGGGCCGCGACGATGTTCTGTGTCGTCGTCTTATCCAGGCTTCCTTTGGTAGCGGGGGACAGGATGAGGTGTTTCAGCGCCATGATGCTCGACCCTCTCAGGGCGCGGTTCGACTTGCGCAACTGGGCTGCCAATTCGACTGCAACTTGGCGGGTCCACTGTGGCTCAAATGTGACGGTATCCGCCGACATGGCAGCCGCGGTGTCGACCGCCCGCACCGCGGCCAGCCTGGTTGTCTCATTCTTGAGCCTCTCAAGAAGACACACGAGAGACGCCGAGCGCTTGTCATCAGGGAGAAGGCCCGATCCCTCCGGGCCGGTTGTGCGAGCCAAAAGCGTACCAAGAGCACGGATGGCCTTCTGTCGAACTTCGGCATCGGCATCATTGGCGGTTGCTCGGTCAATGACAACCTCATAGAGCTTCCGGAGCTCGCCCTTAAACTTCTGAGCGGCCATACGGGACCGTGGGGGAGTGATGGCCTTGATCAACTCCTCGGCCGTCTGAATGGCTTCCGCGGAAATCTTATAGAACCGATCATGGGCCACCGCGACGATTCCAGAGACAATTTGCGTGAGATATGGGTGCAGTACGGCGGAAGAGTGGTTCTGTGAGATGTCGCTGGTCAAACGAAGGGCTGCCAGTCTCAAGGTGGTTGCCGTTGCGCTCCCACCCGCAGATGAAAGAGACGCCGAAGCAGAAGCAGCAGAAGAGGGCTTGATGGCCTCCAGGATGGGCAAGATGATCTGGTCGAAATACGACTCGAGTCCACCCCTCTGTGCGCATACAATGTCGTCCAGCAGAGTAATGCAGGCCTGTTTGGTGGGTATAAGTTTCCCTTTGAGCAGCCCTGTCAGCGGTTTGATGATCGCTGGGGTCAGTGCGGCCAGTTCGGCACGCGGGCCCGTCGCCGGCACTTTCTCTGTGGCCGGCGAGGTGAGACCGGTCCCAGAAAGAACTGACGAGAGGCCAGTTGCGCTACTCTGGCGCCGCCGCTTTCGAGTTGGGGCCTGCTGGCTCAACTGCTCCCCATCGCGAGAGAAGTCAGGCAAGACGCCCTCTCCCGTCTTCCGCACGAGCAGGGCCATTGCCGATAACACTTCGAGGCGCACGTTTTCCTCGCGCTCATTGAACCTCTTGACAAGAGCAGGAGCCACGGTGCCGTACAGAACGCCATTTTCGAGCAGATCGCCGCTGCTCCTGGTTGAGATGATGGTGTGCAGCCCTTTTGCAGCGCTGCGTCGCACCTTCCAGCTGGCATCATCGTCGTCATCGAAACCGCCAACGGCCTCGAACTCGTCATCCTCTTCGAGCTCATCGTTCTCGTCTTCTTCGTTGTCTTCCATCTCCTCGTCCTCGTCGACGGCATAGTTGGGGTCGAATTTCAGATACCGGATGCAAGCTTCGATGGCTTGGTCGGTGAACGCGCGCATCTGAGTTGGGCACGATGAGAGGAATGCCTCCAAGGCGACGAGCGCAGCCTCCCGGACTTCGTTGAACTCCAGAGTAGCTCCTTCACCCTCGCTGATATCCTCAAGCTGCGCCTGGAGCTCCTCCTCGCTCAGCACCCCGAGAACAAGAGGGGCGACATTCGCCAGATGAAGGCCGAATCGGTAAGGAATAGACCGAGCCATGGAGCCCAGCACGGTAATGTAAAGCCGGCGGGTGGCGTCTTTTAATTGGGGCTGTCTAAGCACCCCGGTGACACGCTTGATGAAGGCGTCCAGGAGTGCGTCGGAAAGGTAATGGGCGAGCATGGAGATGGCAACAACAGCCCTCTTCTTGACAACCGAATTGCCCTTGTCCTTCTCTAGAATGGTGACGACAGCATTGTGTAGAGCCTCGATCTCGAACGACTGGAGCATGGGACCAAAGCACCGAACCACATCGATTAGCACGTCGACCGAGTCGGAATTGGGGTCCTCGGGGTCCAGCAGCCCCGGGACGCCCTTGGCGGCCGAGGTTGCCCGTCCAAGGAATCGAGGGATGAGCACCCTGCTGATGCTGGCGTACGCCTCGTTGACATCTTTGGTCGGTGTGACGCCGGGCACCGGACGAGGTAGCGCATCCACGACGGCGCGGATCGCCATGGACGGGATCGAATCGTCGAGCGAATTCTTGAGCTTCAAGCTGCAGAGCTTCTCCATCATCGGCGCAATTAATTGCGGGGTAATCTTCTTCACTAGCGGTCCGAGGCTGCGGCAGAGCAGTTTTAGACCTGGCCAGTCTCTCCGCAGGGGTCAGGAAGGGTCGACTCTTACCACTTGATCGCCTGATTCTGGACCTCTCCATTCTGATCGTCCAGGGCACGCACGACATGGTCGACAGTACGCGCCGCCGTATTGTAGTCATGGAGCAAAAATTCTGGCTTCGCCACGGTAAAGACCTTAAGGAGATCGTCAAGGGCCATAAACCGGAAGTCGGGGTCCGAGTCGGTGATCTTGGTCAGCAGCTGCATGACCGTCTGGGGAGTCGGGTTCTGCGGGATTGTGGTCGCCATGGTGGCTGCCGAGAGGAGAAGCGGGAGCCTCCAGAGCGAGGATTCGTCTGCAGAAGAGAGACGTAGGCCGTAATGTCTATTTCACAGAGCGGCCCAGTCGGAGAGATGCCTGCGCGGCAGGTCAGAATCCGAACCGTCGAGATGGGATACTGCGGGGTAATAAGGGCGAGGTGGCGTAGAATTTCAGGCTAACCTGTGGCACGGCTGGGGATGGTTTGTGTGCAATAGTTGATCTTGTGAATGAAGCCCGGCCACGGTTTCCGGGAGAAAGCCGCCGTTGATGTTTGGGCGGTTCATCGGTGCACCTTCCCCACGCAGCGGATCAGGCAGCTCCAGGCAAATGTTGGTGGGGCATCCGCGGGGTTGAAGCACGAGCCCACCGACCCACAACAAACTGCTCACAACGACGGCACGGAGGAGCTCCCTGATCCATGCCACCTCCCATGAGCTGTGCTGTGCTAGGCTACCCTACCACTGCAATATACTGTGTAAGACGCCCAGCCCTGGAGGTACGTCTTTCCACAGCAGCACAAGTTGCAGGATGACGCCACCTAATTTCTGTCACTGCACCTCCTCGTAGCCTGGAATACCTTGGTGTCCTTGGCTTACAGTGTATGCAGCCAGAACCGGAGCTGTGGCAGGTGGCTCCGGAGCTTAAACAGTTCATTACGGAGTATTCCGTACAGTCTAGGGTCTGTGAAATACCTCCAGCCGGTCTGAATGGTTGAGGAGAACAGACGAAAGGAAATGGGTAGGTAGGTAACTACGTCACTGCCGAGCGAAGCCCGGAAACCAGTGGAACGCGGGCTTCTCGTATGCTTGCTTGCGGGAAGTGGTGCCTTCTCCGCATCCATGATTGGTCTGTTCCCGCATCCTCCGCATCGTGCCGGCAATAGGAGAACGAGTGTTCTCCAACCCCATTCGAACTCTCGCCAGCGATTATTAGTCGTCTGCAACCGCAAGCCATGATCGCGAGCAGAGTGTCTACGCTGCGTTTCACGCTTCAGGCAGCCTTCCGCCGGCCTGTCCCGCCGCAGCTGGCCCGCCCCGTCGGTCGGAGAGGCTACGCCTCGCTCCAGGAGCGTGTTGGGCAGTCCAGTGACAGGCCATGGTAAGCTCGTGACGACCGCGCCGGGCAGCAGCACTCGTCTCCGTCTTTGCATGTTTCTTCCACCAATTGCCAATTGCCGTGGCCGAAACTGACAGCTTCGATCCCGCCCCGAGTCAGGCAGATTGCCGCGCTGGCTGTCTCAGTAACGGGGCTCCTCCTCTTGCGCAGGACTGGCTCGCCCAAGGCACACAGCGTCAGTGGCCATGGTAGTAGCTCTGGCGAGGCCCATGTGACGCATTCGGAACCAGCTAGGAAGGAAGCCAAGGTCGAAGCAGAGGCCGAATCACCCCCGGAGCCCGAGAATGAGGCAGCTGAGCAGACGGCCGAGGCAGCCGAGTCGGAGGGTGTCACTGACGGCGATTCTGAGGGCGCGCCTACCCCATCCAGCTCTGGTTCGGAGCAAGGCGAGTCCAAGGAGATGGACACCTCTCAGGAGAGCGTAAGTTGACGAGCATCACCTGCCTGCGAGGCTGTGGTTGGCGAGACTGACCGGGACTGTAGCAAGCTCAGAAGCTCACGGACAAACAATCCTCTCAGCCGGCCGGTCCTACTCAGAAGTAGAGGGGCCAGAGAATCTGCGAGTGGGATTCGCCGTTGTACTAGCCATTGATCAAGCGCAGACGCTGTAACCTATTGTATGCCGCCAGCTGAGATCCAGAGCCAATGCAACCTTTCTTTGACTTGTCGTATTTTCGCGCTCCAATGCGTTGCTCGCGGTGCCTGCATCGTGTTATCCATTCCTCAACTTGATTCCAACTCACCAGAGGATGTGTTCGGGTCCGAGTGGATACGACCCTTGAGGACATGGGCGGCGAAGTTCACCGCGCGCCGTGCCTGTGGGTAAGTGACTCCTGAAAAATGACCCAGCACCTTATCTATACGGAGTCAATTTGGGGAACCTTGAATTTTCTTCTCATCATGTGCATACACGATGAGTCTGTATCGCAGGAGGAACTCCGGCCTGGCGGGCACTGAGCTTTCCTGAGTGAGTTACCCCGCCCCCGCGTTCCACTTGTTAGGCTGTCGTGGGTCTCAAAGTTTGCCCGTAGCTAACCTCCACACCAGAACATCATCCACGGCCGAGATCTTCCGATCGCCATTACAAGAACACCACTCTTCTGGTCAATTTTCAGTTGACCTCGTTTTCCGAGCTGCCCGAGGCCAGCGCGTTCGCCCTCTCGCAATCCGCATACCCAAACAGCCCATACAAACGGAACATCATCAACCCTCAACATGACCAACCCTGAAACGCCCCCGATCAAAGTCGGCACGCGGCGCTCCGCCCTCGCCCTGCGCCAAACCGAGCTGGTGATCGCCGCGCTCCAGAAAGCCCACCCGCACCTGACCTTCGAGGTGCGCGCGATGGCCACCATGGGGGACCGCGACAAGACGACGCCGCTGCCGGCGCTGGGCAAGGGCCTGTGGACGACCGAGCTGGAGGCCAAGCTGATGGCGCGCGAGGTCGACGTGATCGTGCACTCGCTCAAGGACATGCCGACGGCGCTGCCGGCGGGCTGCGCGCTGGGGTGCGTGCCGGCGCGCGAGGACCCGCGCGACGTGGTCGTGTTCAGCCGGCGGCACGAGCGCGACGCGCGCTACCGGCGGCTCGGCGACCTGCCCGCCGGCGCCGTCGTCGGCACGAGCAGCGTGCGGCGCGCCGCCCAGCTCCGCAGGCGGTACCCCGGCCTGGTGTTCCGCGACGTGCGGGGGAATATCGACACGCGGCTGCGGAAGTGCGACGAGGAGGGCTTCGACGCCATCATTCTCGCCGCGGCGGGGCTGTTGAGGCTAAACTATGGCGACAGGATCGCGCATTACCTGGACGCGGACACCGAAGGTGGCGGGCTGCTGCACGCGGTCGGCCAGGGCGCGCTGGGGCTGGAGGTGCGGGAGGACGACCAGAGGATGAAAGAGGTGTTGAAGGCGATTGAGGATCCGCCGACCATGATGGCGTGCCTTGCGGAGCGGAGTGTCATGCGCACGCTGGAGGGAGGGTGCAGTGTGCCGATTGGTGTCCAGACGTCGTGGGTCGAGGAAGAGGAGGGCGGCCAGAAGAAGAAGAAGCTGAGGCTACGGGCAACGGTGGTTAGCCTGGATGGCAAGGAAGCCGTTGACGGCGACAGGACGCAAGAGGTCACCAGCCTGGAAGAGGCGGAGGCCATGGGCAAGCAATTGGCACAGGAGCTGGCCGGGATGGGCGGCCAGAAAATCCTCGACGACATCAACAAGGGGCGCGTATCAGGGGCGGCGCTCAAGGTCAGCGACGCCTGAGGGGAAATAGGAAATTGGCGGATATCTCATTGGGATTAGCCCTGCAGCGCGGGCTTCCCGTTGTACAACACAATTACTTTTAGAGCTCTCCAACTGCGAGTTATCAACTAGACATTTGCTCTGGAGGGAGCTGTTGAGATCTTCCCCTGTCTAGGCAGACCATGCGCGTACGTTTCGGTTTGCATCGCCAGTTTCTGCTTGCGTCGTCTGCCTGATGAACGCCTGTCGAGACTCGAACTGCGTGAACCCAACACCCGGTTGCCCCAATGGCCCGTTATGGTACAAATCCCAGGCCCATGTGTCTATCAGGTTGAACTGTCCGAGAGAGTAAAGGAAGAAGTGACGATGAACCCGCAAACCTCCTTGTCCAACCTCCACTGACCACCCACACCCGCCGATTGGTTTAATGCGCGCCTTCCGCCGCGGTGAACTCCTCGTATTCGGCAGAGTCCATCAGCTTCTCGAGGTCCTTCAAGCCTTGCTCGGTAACCTGCACCTTGGCGATCCACCCGCCGCCGTGCGAGTCGTCCTCGGGGACCTGGTTGATGGTGCCGGGCTTCTCCTCCAGCGCGAGGTTGACTTGGGTGATCTTGCACGAGATCGGGGCGTTGATGTCGGCCGCGCTCTTGACCGACTCGACGGCGCCGATGGCGTCGCCGGCCTGCGCCTCCCTGCCCTCTTCCGGCAGCTCGACGTAGACAATGTCGCCCAGCGACTTGGCGGCATACTCGCTGATGCCCAGAACACCCGTCTTTTTATCCGCCGAGAGGTCAATCCACTCGTGCTCCTTGGTGTATTTCCTTATCGCGTCTATATCACGGTGCGGAGCCAGCGGGTTAGCAGGGCGGGATCAACAGCTTGGGTGGCCCGGCGTTTTCTCACTTGTGGCGGTCACGGAGAAGGGCCGGACACCGATTGTGCGGGAAGCGGAGACGACGGCAAAACGAGCGGAGGGCCGGGCGACCCTTAGGCACCGCGCAATTGAAGCCATTGCGAATGATGTGGGCAGGCTGCTGCGAGACTGAATAGCTGCGACTACTCCTGACGCCGGTCGGTCGGTTGGTCGGTTGGTCGGTCGGTCGCTCTGTCGGCTGGCTGCGCAAAAGATAACTTACTCCGTACACTAAATCGAATGACGCCGATTGAACCGCGAATCGGATGGGCCCGCTGAATCGGACAGCCGGCAATCGCCGGCAGGCCAGTCAGAGCGCCAGCAGGGGACCCGAGCTGCCGAGCTGACATAATGTGCGCCCCGTGCTTGGAGTCGGACCTGGACCCACGGCGTGGAATGCACTACGGGCAACCCCGCGATCACGACAACAAACGGGAGATTTGAAGGTGATGCCTTGGAAAGCCAGGCGGACAACAATAGGCTGTTCCTATCAGGCCGGGCGCTGCTGCATCCCGCCCATCTTATTATCTCTGTGTTTAGTGGCTGTCTGTTTGCACGAATGCACTGCATGGCCGGGCACTTGGAAGCCTGAGATTCCATGGTGTTCCTGGGGACCTCGCCTGGACTGAGCTACAAGTCTGCATCGTTTCTCTTGCTTTAATCGGGAACGTTGATCTTCGGCTCGCGTCGCATTCTTTGCATCAAAAGCGCGTCCGTTGGCGTGCTGCAGGTGGCCACTTTAACGTTAACTCCGTGGCTGCTCTCAATCACAGCTAGTCCCCTGCCCAGCCCTGTTGTGTCGTGGGCGCCCCGCCCAACCTGGGAAGCAACGCAGCGCAGCGGGTGGGTAGGTACCTGTGGGTTCACCCTGTCATCCACTGTGCAGCTGAGCTCTTCGACTGGGTTCCTTTCATCCACCGCCGGCCTGCATTTCCAAGTCCACGGCACTTGATCGAAGCCCACATTCCCAGTATTTTAGTTTCGAGGCAGCTGCTCTACGAGGGAAACAATCGAGGGCTCGCGCAGTCCTGCGCTGCGCCCGCCAACTGAGCAAGCAATCGGTGACTGGCGACTGGCGACGGACGGGCGAGACAGCGCATAAGAGGGACAGCAACGAGGCCCATCGACCCGACCCGGCTCCGTGTCCAATCCGATCGTTCAGTACAGTTTTCGAATCGGACAACTCCTTTCGTTTTATGAAAGCATCATCCCGATAATCAACCCCCAGGCCGCACCGTACACCGCTCATCAACCTGTTCTCTTTCCCATCCACATCAGGCGAACATCATCCGAACCCAGACCCTGTAGCGCACTCGGACTCTCCGGGGCACGGCGCGTCGACTGTTTCCTCTTTGACACCCCACCTACCGCTGCGCCTGCAATCAGCTTCCACGCTGGGTCCCTCGAGTCTTCCGCCGGGCGCTCCAGCCCAGTTTCGCAGTACCGTGGATACCATGGAACAAGATCAGAGTGCGGTCCCGGTCTCTGACCCGGCGCCGCCCTCTGCCCCGCTCCCGACCGAACCCTACGACGACACCCTCGGCAGCATCGACAGTTCCCTTCAGCAGCCGCAGCAACACCCGCAACTGCACCAGTACCATAACCCTGCGGTGCCAGAATACAACGACATCCACGACCAGAATGGCTTCCATGAGCAGCAGGACCATGTCCCATCACACCCTGTCGACCAGGGCTTAAGCAATTCGCCTCGCTCGCATTACCCGCCCGATAGCACAGATGGCGAGCCGACAGCTCGCTACGCAACCCCGCCGGTTCCCGCGCCTCCCGCATCCCGGCCGCCCTCGGGCCTTTCGGGACATGGGACTGCGTACGGAGCGGACCAGGCCTCGAGGGCAGGCAGCAACGGAGCGCCTGCCGAGCAACAAAACCCCGGGCGCAACCACGTCGTGATCAAAGTCGGCATGGTGGGGGATGCCCAGATCGGAAAGACAAGTCTGATGGTCAAATATGTCGAGGGGAGCTGGGACGAAGACTACATCCAGACTCTGGGGGTCAACTTCATGGAGAAGACCATCAGCATCCGGAACACCGAGATTACGTTCAGCATCTGGGACTTGGGTGGCCAGCGCGAGTTTGTCAACATGCTACCGTTGGTCTGCAACGATGCCGTGGCGATCCTGTTCATGTTCGACCTGACACGGAAGAGCACGTTGAACAGCATCAAGGAGTGGTATCGTCAGGGGCGCGGCTTCAACAAGACGGCCATCCCCGTCCTCGTGGGGACGAAGTACGACCACTTTGTGAACCTGTCGCGCGAGGAGCAGGAGGAGATCTCGAACCAGGTACGACTTGTCTGAACGGCGTAGAATAATCAGCTTCATGTGCACGGTTGGTTGACACGGACGATTGTGGCAGGCTCGGCGCTTCGCCAAGGCCATGCGCGCAGCACTGATCTTTAGCAGCACCAGCCACAGCATCAATGTCCAGAAGGTGCGTGGCAATCGCGACCACCATTTCCCGAACGTGACGGCTGACCGTGCGCAGATCTTCAAGATCGTGCTCGCAAAGGCGTTTGACCTGAAGTGCACGATCCCCGAAATCACCAACGTCGGCGAGCCATTGCTCATCTACCAGTCTTGCTAAACGACGCCCGAGAAGTCACCAAGATTTGACTGCCCACCCAGGAACACGTGTTGTACAACTGTACGGGTTGCCGGGGGAAAACCCATAATAGTATCCCCCAAACCACTAGTGGCCTCTATGATCCATGCCTCATCACGGAGGAACAACAGCTTTCGAGTCGGAATGGCATTCCAGGAGGCGGAGGTGGGCCAAGATACAAGGGGTCCAAGCGGCATCAGTGCCAGCAGCCCCAGGAAGGGCTCCAAAGAACGCTCGAGACTCGTCTCTCATTACCCATACTTCCTTTTTGTAACACCAGAGAGGCAACAGAAATGGACAAGACATTACTGTTGGGACGTGGAACAGATACATGCGCTGCGTGCCAGCCGGGAGCCGCAACCCACTCCTGTATCTGTAAGTTGGTTCGGATGTGGAGAGCAATAGGACTCAGTTGAATGTTGAAGCCGCGTGTCAATAACTACATTCCGCTTTGACTGCCGTCAGGGAATGGGGCGAACCAGGACCTACCGTGCATGGACGGGGCGTCGACGGAACAAACACCCCGGAGCTTTCCCAGCTTTAGATATTGATTTTTTTTTTTTTTTTTTTTTTTTTTTTTTTTTTTTTTTTTTTTTTTTTTTTTTTTTGGAACAACACCTCGTCAGTCCGTCAGTGGAGGAAGAATCGTTGAATGGATTCCGCGCTGTAATTCCAACATCCCGTTACGGAGTACAGAGCACGGAGCTACCAGCAGCAGTATCACACGTCCCTTCCCTGCCTTCCCCCCTCCTCCCTTCAAGCCCGTGTGGCTTTGATGGCGCTGACTGATCTCTGAGGGCCGCTCTGAGCGTAGAGCAACCTGGGAGGGAGGCAACACATTTCCTCCGAGGCCGCTCGAGCGTTGAGCAACTTGCTTGGGAGAGAGATTGCCTCGAATCCTGACCCTCCCCTCCCCCTTCGGATCACCGTCATGCACGCAGGTGCGCGGAAAGGAGGGACAACACAAACCACCGTATTCCCCGCGAGCGTGGGTTTTGAGTCTCGGTCACTCGTGGACACAGATACCTGCCCCCTGCCCAGCCACTTGCATCCTCACAACGTTGTACGGGGCAATCCAAATTGATGGGTGTATTTGTCTCGCACTCGAGCGATGTCTTTCCGCTACGCCAGTCCAGTCCATCATGCCAAGATCCCGACCATCTATCGACCATTACCAGTATGCCTCGAGCCCGTTGCCCATATCCCGATCCGATCCAAACCGACCCTTACGAAAAACCTTTGCCACAATCCTCAACGCCCATGCTATGCTTCACACTGAAATCCCCTAGTAAAGCATTTCATTCATCCATCTCACCCTCCTCGATGAGCCGACCCAGAATCAAGCTCTGGATAACCAGCTCGTCGCTCAGCGTCCGAACCCGCTTCACCGGCGGCCCAGCAGCAGAGCTCGCAGCCGTGGACGCCCGCTTCCTCTTTCTGCCGCCGCTCGGGCCGGAAGCGAACAGGGCCTCCTCGTCCGGCTTTCCGTCCACATAGACCCAGTCAAACGGCTGTCCCAACTCCTCGGCGGCTTTCATCTCCGCTTTTGCCTCCTCAACACTGTAGACACGCGTCAGGGCCGCACCCAGCACGCGCGCAAGGAACACATAGGCCATCTTCTTCCCCTCCACCGACTTCTTCACGACGGCAAGGATCTTGCTCCCTTCCAGGAGCTTCTTCCGTTGTTTGATGACATCCACCAGCTTCGCTGTTGCCGGATCGTACGGGGTTAAGCTCCTCGACCGGATAGCATCGCCGAGGAAGGCAGACTGGCCGGCGCAGAGCAAGTACGGCGACCAGTCGACAACCTCGTTTCGGTCCAGGCACGTCGTGATCCATCGAGCGGCGATGCATGGCAAGCCGAGGGCAAGAGCCTGCATGTATTTGACCTTGCGCGAGTGGCCATCTGCAATCAGTGCAGTAAAACCCATAGAACGGCCCTCGGGAGTAAGGTGGATCTCAGCGTCGCCGCCACGACTCGAAACAGCAGGACTACTCGACGGAGTTTCCATGGGCAATACTTCAAAAAGTTCATCGAAGCCGTTCTCCAGAATCCGGCCGCCAGCCTGTCTGATCCGTTTCTGGAGCATAGCCGAGAAGTCGGTCCGGGCACTGTATTGATCGTTGCTTTCGCCGGGCTTCCTCGACTGGAAGGATATCGCAAAGGCCATGTTCTCGAATAGCTTCAGGTCCCGCTGAGTTGGCGGGGGCCTCATAGCCGCACGGCCGGATCGGGATGCCGGTCTCGACACGGAAAGGCGAGAGACGCGCAGGCTCTGCTCGAAAGTAGGCGTTGCCGACACGGATCGCGACAGCTCGTCGGTCGAGTTAGAACCCCGCCTAGCCACCTTGTTAAACTGTCTGAGGCTCTCGGTCGATCCTGTTTTCAGCTTTGGCAGTCTTCTACGCGTATCCCGCCGCCTAGTTTGAGCAACAGCCGGCGAGGAACTGGCGACGACGGTGGAGCCAGTTGGCGAGCCTGTGTTTACTGTGCTCGTGATACTGTGAGAATCGCTGGGCGGCAGCTGGGGGGTCGATGGCAGGTCACTCAGACTGGAGGTTGAACTCGGCACCGGCGCGTACCCTTTGACAGACCTCGCTTTTCTGGATCTCGTACTGAAGGCCGGTGGAGAGGAACGGAAATTCGAAGCTGATTTGGCTTCTGACGGGGGGACCTCAAGAGACGGTGCCACCTGCGGCAGAGGCTCAGGCCTTCTGCCAGTAGGGCTTGTCTCCGGGATGGCGTCCGCATGGGACGTGCCTTCAATCACGGACGCCTGAGCAGGTAGGTTGGCCGACATCGTTGACGATCGCGGGAGCTCAGGCGCCGTAGGTGGCGTGGGGTCCATTGCAGGCTCCGGCTTCTCCACGTCTGACTGGGTTGACTCCTCATCCACTTCAGAGCGACGTTGCGCAGGCTGCTGAGGGGCCTCTTGGGACTCCTTCACGGCATCCGCGCATTCCGAGTCGTTCTCTGTCAGAGTCTTTCCGTAACACTGAGCGATATATTCCTCGGCTTGACTCGTCCGCCTGCGCTGGCTAGTTGAGGGCACCTCAACGATTTCCGACTTCATGGGACGGGGAAAGCTGATGGTGGTCAGCTGCTTCAAAGCAGCTTCCTTCTTCAGCTGGGCTTTCCTGCGCCTCACTATGGTGTCATAGCTATCATCGTCTTCGCCGGAGCTAACGGGATCGGAGCGCCCCCAAGAGGTTGATCGCCTTTCCTGAGATTTGCGCATCGGCTCGTAGGTGCTCATCGGCTCTGGGCCCGATCTCTTTCTGGCTGGCCCATCGTGAGAAGAGTCTGGCACGACAGGGTTCTCGGCCGATGCGGCGTGAACGGGGCTAGCTGCCCTAGCATCGATCGTCGAGGAGGTGGTCCCGGGCAAAATCCCCGGGCTTGACGTAATGTCGACAGGGGGTGAAGAACGGAGGCCACGAGCCTTAAGAGGGGACGAGACGACTGGGTTGGGAGAAATCGTCTGTCCAGGGAAGTCGGCCGGCGACGGGCGCGACGATGTTGGGCTGGCGGCTTTGGCTGGTGATGAGAATTGTGTACCTCGGAACAGCTGGGACGTCGGGAGCAGTTGGGAGCGGCTGTGCCGGAACGGGTTTCGGGATTGAGCGGGAGTCTCTGGCAAGTGCTGGGTCGGAGACTGAGCAGTCTTTTGAGAGGCTACGTGATGGAACCGCGCGAGGCTTCCAAAATCCACGAATCCCGAGTCGTCTTGGGCCGGGGAAACGGTCTTGTTGGTCCCAGCGGCACCGTCATCATCGAACCGAACAGCAGCCGTGTCATCATCGTCTACAGGAATCTCGACATTCGGAGAGCTGCCCCGAACAGGCTGGGGCGAACTCTGAGCCAGAGCATTTGGCGATGAGTGGTAGTACTGATCGTAACTGCGGCCAGCGTTGGGCTGGGTGGAAGATTGTGTCGAATCCATTTTCTGCTTTCGCGGCACGCCGCCGGCCTCCTCTGCCGAATGGTGGTGGGTCAGCGGAAGACTGTCTGGCAGTGACAAAGCACCGCCCAGCGTGCCATGTTGCTCAAGAGCATCCCAGATCGGCGCAACACCTGCTGGCCGCCCGCCGCTCAAAGCGCCAGGGTCCTGAGTCTCTGGAATTGAAGAAGCTTGGCTTTGCTCGGTGTCATCCACGCCACGCGTACCCCGCGTCTTCTGAAGCTGGTCAGTGCAATCCATGGCCGAGGCAGGGGTCGTGTTTGCAGGTCATAACGCGACTGCGATTGGCTTCAGCTGGGGCCGTGCGAGCAGACTCACCTGCTCGGTCGGTCTGCTGCCGCATGCCGAGTCTGCGTGCGACCGTCAGCGCGAAAACAGTCTACGGTGAATTTGGGCGAGGTGCTTCGAAGGCGAATTGGACTCACTCAGCCCATCGCCCCTCTCGCTCGCCGGGCTACTTTGCCTGGGTGAAGGCAGCGGCACTGCTTCTTCGACATGGGGAGAGCTGCTCCTCTGCACAGTGCCTCGAGTGATTAGCCTCGACTGCCCGGACATTAAATTGGACGAGGGGCTGTTGATGCTGGACTCACCAGACCGACACCGAAGCTCATCATCAGGTGATGCGCGATGACAAGGGTATCTTGCGACTCGTTGGTCCCGTCCAGGGCCTTTTTCTCCGCTTGGCGGAGAGCTCTTGAAGAGTGCCCGGGCATCTTCAATGCGCACTTGTCGCAAGCTGACGCGCAGGACGCCAGCAGGCAAACGGGAGCCTGGCGATGATGCCTGGCGGCAGAAAAAGCCGCCAGCTTCCGGATTGCCAAACGTGATGCAGCAGCGGGGCGAAAACTCGACTCTCAACCAAGGCAGCAGCAGCCATTGGCTTTGGCTTCCCCACGGTTCTCGAGGCCGATTCCTGGATCCCTCGTTTGTCTCCACCTGGAAGGCGCGACGAAAACGCGTCGTCACGTGCGAGTCCAGTGAACAGGAGCAGACCGCGAGCGGCCGGTCCGGATGTACTCCGTACGAATAACTGTGCAGTAATTCGTACACTGTGTAATTTACAGGTTATGATTATTCCGTTGTCCATGTACGGAATACACAGTAAAGGAGAGGTCAGCAAAACCTGGCTCTGGGCTGAGCGGATCAGCAGGGGCAGCAAAGGCCCACCTCATCCATACACTACCTCGGTATTCCGGACCAGTAGTTGAACGAACAGGTGGGCATATGTATCGCAGTATCAACTCCTTGACACTGAATGCACAGTAGTGTAAGCTACCAAATGTCACACGTCCACGGTGCTCTGAAGCCAGACTCGGGACCAGTCAAAGAAAGCCATGGAGATAGTAAATTGTTTGGTGGTCTCCGTTTTGTATCCGGGGCGCTGGAATTAAGGAGTGACGACATGTGAGACACTGCGTGCGCTGTGGAGCTGATCACCTTTTCCAGGTTCGCGCTGTTTGGTGGCCCCTGCGGGTTTCCGTGGCACTGAGATGCAGCACGAAATGAGCGCCGGGCGACTCCCCTTGCACCCTTTTAAGAAGCTCCCGCAACCGAGCTCCTGGAATCTCCCGCAACATCCCTCAGTCTGTCGCTTGCCATCCTCTGCCTCGGTCGCTCTCTTGAACCACATTCCTTTGAAGCGCAGCAAGCCCACAGCGCCGGTGTCCTGTCGGCCGCTGTTGGACACTGTGGACGTTACGTCCGATTACGTTTTGTCGATCGCCGACTGGTTCGGTTACACACCGGACCGCAATTGATTCTCATCGCCATCCGACGCGACCAGGTCCAGGTCTTGCGGTCGGAAGGCAACGTCAACAAAACAACAGTCTCCATCAGAGCCAAGGAAACGAAACGACACGGCGAAACAGCGGTGGAGCTGGCTGCTGGGCCCTGTCAGCGCCGGACCCACGCGGGCCAGGGACCGGATCCAGCCAGCGCTCCTCCTCCCCCGGACGAGTCGGCGGTCAGGGGCAGCTTCGCCAATCAGAACCAGGGGCTGCATGAATCGGGCGAGATGAGGTTCCCACCCTCTGGATTGCATCCATTCTTTTTCCCATGACCTCTGCCGTCCTCGTACGGACCTGCTTTATATCGGCTTGCGCCAACACTCTCTTGAACAAACGCGACAGCAACCCGCTGAACCTCCATAAGGCCGCCGTCGTCGCCGGAAGACCTACCCGCTTCAACTGCAGGCGGCGCCTCTGCCGACACTCGCTCGCCACCCCAAGCCATTCCGGTCGCCGACTGAGCTCACATCCTGGCTCTCTGCGCAAGCTCTCGCACTCTTTTGACCGACTTAGACTGCCGGCGAAGCGAGCTAAGGTAGCCCGCGTCTGCCCAGGCCCGCTCCAGGAGATGGAAGAGACCGCGCCGCTCCAGCGCGGCATGGACCGAACCCTGAGCAATGGCGCTTCAACCCCCGAGGGGAGACGCTATGAGAGCCGGGGAGGCAGCCATGACGAGTCCAGGCCGCGGCGCCTCCCTGAAGAACCTGTTGCGTCGCCTGCTTCGCAAGCCGACGATCCTGTAGAGACCCGCTCGACAAGGTCGGCTTCGACGGCTTCGAGGAGCACCAACAGGCTATCCCTGACTTTGCCAATCATGCCGCCAACTGCCTATTCTGCGCGGCCAACGCCAGCGTCTTCCACTGCGCCTGCATTTCCCCCGACTCCGCTTGACACGCCTGGCCTCATGTCACCCGTGGACCCGAATGACTTCATTACCGCAATAGCAGCACAGGAACGCCGCGTCTTGGAGCTTCGTGAAGAGCTCAGCCGTGCCGAATCGGATCTTGCAAGGCTGAAGAAGCAATGGGCGACGCACGAGGCGTACAAGAAGAGAGCGGGGCGACGAAATATTGAAGCGCTTTCCGGTCTCGGACCAGCTGCCGAGCTGCAGGACGAGACAGCCATTCGGCGCAGTGTCGAGCTCGACCGGAGAAAAGCGCTCCTCGGCCAGCAGAATCAGCAGGCAACACCAGAACGGAGTCGACGGCGCGTGTTTACGGGAAGCCACACGCGCACCCTGTCTTTGCTGTCTCCAACCAAAACCAATGGCGGATTTGACGACGAGTCAGAAAGCTCCAAGTTGGACGCTGACAGTCGCTTCACGCCTGCCGCTCCTGCTCTTCCCGCCAAGCGCGCATCATGGGCCTCGCGGCCAACGCAAGCAACCGCCATGAAGCAGCTTGCGGAGGATCTCAAGACGGGGATTTGGACATTTATGGAGGACCTGCGTCAGGCGACAGTGGGCGATGAGCCAATCACCGGCCAAGGAACTTACCTGAGGGGCATGGACGGCAGCATGAGGCCAACCGTGACAGGGAGCCTAAATAGTGCTGTGAGCGCCGGCGACCAGGACACCATCCGTGCCTCGGGCAACCCCAGGCCCCGAGCGACGTCGGCTTTCGAGGATACGCCCAAGACATCGAAGCAGGAGCAAAACAGTCAAACAGGAAAAGATGAGGGGGGCCAGTTCGGCGATGTCCCACCCCCCAAGCCGCCGCGGCCGCTGCAGAGATCCAAAACCGACGCGGGCACCACGAAGCCGACCAAGCGCTTCTCCTGGACGCCCCTGGCCATGGACTCGGTGGATGACAACGACTGGTCCAACTGGGACAGCCCCAGCTCCACCTCTCCCCGGTGGAGCGGCACGACGGTCAACGGCGACATCATCCCGTCCATCCCCGAGAGCGACTCAAGCCCTTCGTAAGCCCCCCCGTTCCTCCTTTTTCCCTTGCTTCCTCTACCACCCACAGCCAGCAGCCTCCCACCTCACCACCTCCATCCCGACTACCTGCACAATCGCACTAACCCGACGCCGTTTTGAACACGAACCAGGAAAAAGAAACCCTCCGCCAACCCCCGCTCCCCCTCCCCCTCGGCACCACCACCGCCGTCCTCCTCCGCCGCCCTCTCCCTCAGCCCCCACAAGCTCGAGGACCTGCTGCCGCCGGTGCTCAACCGGCTGACGCCGAGCAACCTTAAGCGCGTGGCCGGCGACTTCATGAAGGAGTGGGAGCGCAGCCTGTCGGCTCCCGACAGCGGCAGCAGCTTGGCGGCGGCGACGGCGACGGCGAGGTCTGCGCCGGTTGCCGTGGGGAAGGAAAAGGGTGTTTAAAGGGGATTCGTCCTCTCTCTCCCCCCTCTCTCTCTCCCCGCTTTCTCAACGGTGTGGGAGGGGAGTGACTGGGGAGGAGGGAGGTATGCAAAGCGTGCCACGCACGGACATGCTTCTGTGCCTTTTGGCGTGAGACCTGTCGGCGTTGAGCTTTGCTCTGATTTCCCTCCGCCCCTCGGTAAAGCACAGTTGTTGTTGGACTGCCGATATGTGAGGATTCAATTCAACCCAATGGCTGCAGAAGAAGGTGCCTCGCGGCGACTTGGGGGGGTTGGAGGTGAGACTGCTTTTTTGGCGCTCATCCAGCCCGGTTGTGGGAAATAGACAGAGAGGGGGCGGCAAGATGTGGGTGGACATTGTGTGATGAGCTTAAGATGGGCTGTGGGAGTGTTAACGATAATGACGCAACGAATGTGATGAAATGAAACGCATCAGAACCACAACCCCGCGTTGAGCCATTGCAGGACTGTTGTGGTGAACTGGACCAATCCGTCCATCGATTGATCAGAGACAATGGAACGCAACATCACCATGACCCTCAGATCCGCGCTCAAGGAACCAAGAGACGAAAATGAGGATCCCCGAAGAAGTCTATGTGCTAGGTTCCAGGCCATCCTTCCCATATGCACAGTTACATGACAACCACCCTGGTGAGGGAAACCAATCTCTTCCTTTACTTGTCCTTGACACACACGCACACACACAAACACATGCCAACCAGGCCGGACATCTCCCGTGCAGGGTAACTCTTTTTTTTCACTCATCAATCACAGCGGCAAACTTGTCCAGCATGGCCTGCTGTATCGCCTCGTACTGTTTGGAACAACTCCCGTCAGCACACATACACCTGACCACTCAAGGAAAGCAGAAGCAGAGCTGAAAGCAAAAGAAAGGGGAGGGGAGGGGAGGGGAGGGGAGGGAAAGCAGCGAAAAAAGAGAGAGAGACCAACCTTCTTGCAGATCTTCTCCTGCCCCTCGGTGGGCACCTCGAACTTGAGCCTGCGCAGCTGAGCCTGCAGCTCCTGGGTGGCGTCGCGGACCTTGGCCCAGGTCTGGCCCTGGGCGACGGCCTTCTGGGCCTCGTCGTGGAAGCCCATCATGAGCTTCATCATCCACTCGGTCTTCCAGATGGGGCAGAACTGGTCGTAGTCCGAGTAGCCGTTCTGCTGCAGAAAGTCCTCCTTGACCAGCGTCGCCAGGTCGAGCGTGATCTTGTCCGGGTCCGACAGGGCCGACTTGCCGACCAGCTGCACGACCTGGTCGAGCTCCTCGCTGTCCGACAGCAGCTGGCGGATGCGGTCGCGCAGCCGCGGGAAGTCCGGGTACTCCTTCTCGTACCACTTGTCGAGCACCGCCGTGTACTTGCTGTAGCTGAGCGAGGTGTTGATGGAGGGGAAGTGCTTGCGCTGCGCAAGCTTCTTGTCGAGGCCCCAGAAGACCTGCACGATGCCCAGCGTGGCGGACGTGACCGGGTCGGAGAAGTCGCCGCCGGGAGGGGACACGGCGCCGACGATGCTGACGCTGCCCTCGCGCGCTGGGCTCCCGAGGGCCTGGACCTTGCCGGCGCGCTCGTAGAAGGAGGCGAGCTTGGCGCCGAGGTAGGCGGGGAAGCCTTGGTCGGCTGGCATCTCGCCGAGACGGCCCGAGAGTTCTCGCAAGGCTTCCGCCCAGCGCGACGACGAGTCGGCCATCATGGCGACGTTCATGCCCTGGTCCCGGAAGTACTCGGCCACTGTGATTCCGGTGTAAATTGAGGCCTCACGCGCGGCGACAGGCATGTTGGAGGTGTTGGCGATGAGCGTGGTGCGCTTCATGATGGGCTCCTCGCGGCCCTCGACCTTGATGGTAAGTTCGGGGAAGTCCTTCAAGACTTCGGCCATCTCATTGCCGCGCTCGCCGCCTGCCAATGGTGTTAGCCACATGGTTGCTCCTTGGAGCGTGATTAGGGGGGTTTAGCGGAAAAGGGGGTGAATAATAAAACAACCCAGATCGCTCTACCTACACCCGACGTAGACGATCACGTCACTGTTGGAGAACTTGGAGACGGACTGGCTGATGACGGTCTTGCCACAACCGAAGGCGCCAGGGATGGCAACAGTGCCGCCCTGGACGGAAGGGAACAGAGCGTCGAGCACGCGCTGGCCAACAATGAATGGCTTGTCGGCTGACTGCTTCTCGGTTGTCGGGCGCGGGACTCGCACCGGCCAGGTCTGCATCATGGGGTATTCCGTCTTCTTGCCGTCAAACTCGACCTCGAGGAGCTTCTCCTCGACGGTGTAACTGCCCTTGTCGGCGATCCTGGTGATGGTGCCACGAGCCCGCGGCGGAAACAGAATCTTGTGCACCGAGATGAGCGAGTTCTCGTAGACGGTCCCCCACACATCGCCGCCTGCGATGTGATCGCCAACCTTCATGGTCGGGGTGAAATCCCACTTCTTCTCGCGGTCGAGCGCGGGGGCGGCGATGCCTCTGGGAATGTAGATGCTCTTCGACAAGGACGAAATCTTCTCCAGCGGCCGTTGGATACCGTCGTAGATGTTGTTCAGGAGACCGGGGCCGAGCTCGACAGCGAGGGGCTTGCCAGTCCGCAGCACTGGATCGCCAACCATAACGCCGGCTGGGGAGATGTTAGCGTCACGACGAGGACGCTGGGACAGCACCGTTGGATGTCCTAACCTGTTTCTTCGTACACCTGAATGGTCGCTTGGTCGCCATTGATTCGGATGACTTCGCCGACGAGCCGGTCATGGCCGACTTTCACCTATTCCTCAGCTCAGCCACATCGCCCTTGCAGACGCGGAAATCGCGGCGGAAACCGTGGCCGTACGTACCAGCTCGTACATGGCAACTCCGATCATGCCCTCGGCGACGACGACGGGTCTGTATATCTTATATCAGCGGTCGCTGCGCGGGCTCGTGGCGGGGGAATTTGGTCGTGACGAACCCGGAGATCGAGTAGATCTTGCCTGCTGAGCCGTCAGTAACCATCAGGGCGGGGGGAGAAGTGAAGCACGCTGGAAGGGTATGCGCACCTGTATGGACGCCATCTTTGTCGCCGTCCGTCCGCGACTGCAATCAAGCAGCGTCAGCTTGTAAAGTCAAGGCCACGGGCAACTCTTGGGTAGAGGGAAGGGTGTTGGCGGCAGGCATCATCAAGTAAGGCTCGTGCTGGCGGGGCGAGGGCTGCTTACAGGGGCCATGCTGGGCGACGAGGAAAACGCAGCGGGCGCGGATGCAGGCGCAGGCGGAGGTGCAAGATTAATAACAATCGTCGGCTGGTTCTTCGGGGCAGATGCCGGCGCGGGTGCGGATGCGGATGCGGATGTGGATGTGGATTCGGAGAGGGGTGGTGTGCCGGGTGACGGTGGAAGCGGGAGGTTTGCAGCTTCGACAAGCTCCCGGTCGGAGGCCGGGGCGGTGCCTGCCGAAGAGAGTGGAGGCGGCAATGATGCAGTGGGCCGCGCTTCTGGGGCTTCAGGGGCTGCTGCGGCTGCTGGAGCTCCTGCTGCTCCTCCTTCGGGCGGCGGGTCGGGTCGGCCGGATTGGCTGCCAGCTCCAGCTCGAACCAACAGATCGACCAGCGACGGCCGCGCCTTCAATCGCGGCCGCAGTCCGACCTGCATTCAAGAATCGAGAAAGCCAGGCAGACACCCCGACGTTCGTGTAACAGACGGTTGTACTGTACTTCGTAACGAGTGCACAGATGTTGGTGCGCGAGAAGAGAACGAATTCCAAAGCAGTCGGGTCTGAAGCCGTTCGGTGTGCTTGTATCGAAGTACGGATAGTTACTCCGTGAAGGTTCCCAGTTGGGTGATGCTGGTTGGATCCCCAGTTGAATGGTGCCATCCACGGCTCAGCCGCTCAAACGCTGGAGGAAAAGGCAACGAATGCGACGCCGCAGGACACCCCTTTTCGGCACCGCTTGCTCGCTCGAAACCACGGCCCGGGATAGCAGATATTGAATAGGTATATGTGGTACTATCTGATGCAATGTGGATTTGCCGATCTCTCTTTAGTGTATGCCTCCCTTTTTTCCCTTCACTCCACACCTCTACGAGTTAAACTGCCCCGCGACGCTTCCTCGCGAGACACTGGCTTCACTGACAGTTGGAGAACCGTGGCTGCTCCCCGTCGGTTGCAATCAAGAATGTTATTTCTTAGGGGAGCTTCATAGAGTATGCACTGAATCAATGCTGCGGAGTACACACAAAGCCGCTCACAGTATGGACGCCGGAGCACTGTGCCGAAGCCAACCAGGTAACGATATGGATCAGTTCACAGAGCAGCACGGCTTCTACAGCACCAACCCAATGCATCATCCCATTACACTACGACACGACCATATATAGCTCGGGTACAGCACCAATATATCAGTACAAGCCACCCCACAAGACACAACGGCGCAGAGCCGAAAAGAACAACCACCGGACGAGACCGCCGGCCTCAACACGTCATGCCGCCCGTTTCTCCCGTCCACGAAAACGCCGCCGGCCGCCGGATAACTTGGAAGCACCATCCATCCGCCCGTCCGTCCGATGATCCGAAACTCCTTTTCTCACCCCACCAAAGCAAGAAAGAACAATGACACCGCACCTCGGAAGATTCGGTCAAGCCGTCTCAATCACCACCGCAACACCACGACAGATCCAAATGATGCGAAGGCCAAGACGGGGAAAAAAAACTGACTGAATGAATTCGCTGCAAATGCTCCATCCGGGAAGCAGACTTCGCGCCTCCCTTGCCCTCGCAACAACCCCACCCCATTAAAAGGGCGGTTTGCCCAAACCGGTGCCCCAACCTGAACCGACGCCTCAAATAATGGTTCTCAACTCCGCTCTGAAGACAGTGAGAGAGGGAGTAAAAAATGGGAGAGCCATTCTCTCCTCCATGATCAGATCTCATTGAACGGCGTCGATAATTTGATCTCCCCGAAACCGACCGCGGGGACTCTGAGATGATGGGGATGCGAGGTCTGATGACTTGATGTGATATGTACGATGCAATGGAAACATCGCAGAATTCCAGAGAGAATCCTCACCTCAAAAACAGGGCAGCAATGGTTGGTGAGGATCCCCAAGAGCAGGAAGAGGTGAGGAAGACAGGACATGCAGGAGGCATTATGAGGTGGGGAGGTAGTCTTTAGTTGAGGAAGCCCTTGCACGCTGCCGTTCCGCACAGGCAGGGGATGCGGTCCGTGCTGCCAAGCTCGCGCTCAAACTTGTAGTCGTATGTTAACTCCTCGTCTGTGGTACGATACGGCGTCAGCTGATAGCTATCCCAACCAAAAGAAGGCAGATCCAAAAAGGAAGCAACTTACTCTGCGCGATGTCCCGGAGCGCATAGATCACGATCCGCTTGCTGCCCTCCACCTTGATGATCTTGGCCGTGCAGTTGGGCATGCAACTGTGGTTGATGAAGCGCGCGATGCCGCCCTTCTTCGTCGCGTCGATGACCGTGTTGTCGTCGATGCGGAAGAGGTAGCTGCTGCCGATGCCGCTCTTCAGGTACCTGTGCTCGCGGATCTCGGCGATCTGCTGCCGGACCTCCTCGCCCACGTACTCGATGATCATGTCATCCTTGGGTATGTTCTCCATTGCATACAGGCCCCAGTTGTGGATGGCCGACCGGTCGAACTTGACGGGCTTCTTTCGCTTCTTCAGCTGGTTAAACCGCAAGACGTCCGAATCCTGGCCGAGCGTTTTCCGCTGGTCGTTGAGGTCCGCCACGAAGCGACGGTTGTTGGCCCGGTTGGCTCGGGAATTCCCCTTCGCGACGAGACTCTCCGCGGCCAGCCTGGCCGCTTCCGCTGCCGCGAGCGCCGCGTCTTTGGCGTTTTTGCCCGTCTGCGCCTGACGCTCCTCTCTGGCCTTCTGCACCATGAGGTGGTGCGGGAGATATTTCGACTTCTCCGAATTGAGGATCTTCTTCACGCCCTCAGTCCTCGCACAGCCAGTGGGATTCGGGACATAGTAGCCCTCGATGCGAACCGGTTCCTTTTTTGACCCCCGCGCCGAGTTCAGCTCACGGATTCGATCTCGCCTCCATAACCATAGCTCGGGGTCGTCCATCTTGCAGCGCCCGAACTTCTTGCAAAGCTTGTCGACGTCTGGTTGATCGTTCTCCCCCAGCATCAACTCTTGCAATGCCGCCACGTCGAAGCTGAAGTCCTCAGGCAGCTCCAAAGCTGCGACCTTCCGGGACGGGTACAGATTCTCGTCCAGGTCAGGCTTCTCCTCCTCTTCTTCGGCATCGGGCTTCCCGGGCTTCTTCGGCTCCGTCTCCGCCTCAGGTGTCGGTTTGGCCTCGTCCACTTCCTCCGATGGCAACGCCTCTCTCTCGAATATCTCTTGCTGTTGCCGTTTGAGAGCTTCCCTCTCTTCGAGCAGCTGCTTCTTCGACTTCTTCTTCGTTTTAGGCGCGGCTTTCGGCTTGGCCTGCGCCCCTTGCGGCAAGGGCGTTGGCATCCGGGAACTGTCCGTTTCATTCTCCTCCGCGGCTCCGGCGTCCGGGAGAAGAAGGTCCTCCGGAGATGGCTCAGAAGATGGGAACTCGGTTTCGATGCGGTCAATGGCCACGCCGAAAAGCTCCTCGTCCGTCTTCTTCTGCCGTTTAATGGCCGTTTCCACCTGCAGATCCAGCTTCCTCTTCTTTGGCAGTACCGAGCTGTCATTCAGAGCAAAACTGGCCTCCGTCATGGAATCCTCCTCGCCCGGGCCCCAGAATCCGTAGTCATCCTTGTCCGCGCCGAATTCCGAGCCCATACGGCTGCGAGGTCGGGACTCAAGTTCCTCTGTGTCGCGGCCGAGCGATGTCCTATTCTCGGTTTCATCCTCAGATTCACCCTCGCTGTCGCTCCTCAGGCGGTAATGGAGGGACCGAAATGCGCTGCGCCTAGCCGCAGGGCGGTTGCGCGCAAACGGATCGTTGAACCCATGCTTACGGGTGTTCAATCCGGCATTCTTGACCTTGCGGATGCGCGGCAGCGCGGAGACGTCAAGCCGGGCCGTCCGTCGCTCAATGGGATCCCCCCTCGAGTTCGGCGTGCCCACGGGCGAGCGCTCCTCGTAGTCGTCGAGAGAAATGGGAGGAAGCCTGGCACTAACAGGATCCTCGAGATTGAGTCTGCGTCGCGTGGCGTAGTGGTTGGCAGGATCCAGGAATTTGAAAAGAGCCGGTGCCGCGATCTTGGTCCGAATATGCTTGATCAACTGCTCCTTCATCTCCCGGAGGACGACTTCCGTGGCTTCGAGAACCGGGTCAAAGTTCTTAGCCCTTTGCCGCTTCTCCTCCTCCAAGTCCGCCTCCTCCTCGCGCCTTCGACGCTCTCGCTCCTCACGCTTGGCTCTCTCCTCATCGCGCTTGCTGCCGTCATGTTCATGGTCACGTTCACGGTGCGACCTGCTGTCGTCAAATCGTCTCCGCTCGGGGGTGCGACTTCGGCGCCGGGCATCTGAGCTATGCGAGGTCTTGCCAGCCGTCCCGTACAGATGGAGCTCCATGACCATGGTGTAGGTAAAGAAGGCTGTGCGGTCTGCAGACCGGTAGCAGCGATCGGCCTCGGCTCGCCCATGTCCTGAATCTCGGAAGATGATGTAGTAGCCGCTCCTGTCAGCCCGGATGTCCTCAAACATGAATGTTTTAAGGCGCCTCTTCATGTGGGTCACCGTGGTGGGCATGACGGGAACGTGTTGGTGCGCAACAAAGATGTACGGCTCGTGTTTAAGGCGTGGGGCAATGGGCTCGACCTCAATCACGGAATCCAGTCGGGGCTTTGGGACCCAAACGCCTTGGACGTTCATCAAGCCACGGTGGGCTGCGGGGGCCTTGGGTGCGGTCGGAGGGGGGCCGGGAATGAAGTCTTTGGGTCTCGGGCCAGTGGGGATCTTGGGTTCGCCTGGGCCCTGCGTCGATTCGTTCTCTTTCTCTTTCTTCAGCACCTCTTCCAGCATCCGAGAGCTCTTCTTGCCATCAGCATCGTACTCGACGCGGACGGTGCTCGCCTCAATTCTCTTCCCGTTCATTGCCCGGACGGCGCGCCTGGCGGCCTCGGCTGCGGGAACCGGAATCGGACGCGAACGGCTGGGCTTTGAATCTCTGTAGCGGAATGTGGCGAAGCCGAGGTAGCTCCCCGTCTCTGGGTGCATCTTGTTGCTACTCTCGGCGATGTCGCCGAACGAAGCGAACACGGCAGTCACCTTGGAAAAGGCAAGCAACGGGTTGAACCCCATGACCACGATCTGGGTGGGAGGTCCCGGACCGCAGGAGGTCTTGGGATCATACTTGTACGGCTTCAGGTTGTAGGGCGCATGGCGTAGCCGGGCCTTCGGGAGGTGGAAGTCGACGTTGATGTAGTTTAACCTCCCGCCCTTGGCCAGGCGAGGGTCTGAGGGGGGAGCGTCATCTCGGTTGCCCTATGCACAGCATTAGCCAGTCAATTCACGAACCAAGATGACGCTCCCCCCTTTGGTATGGAAGTATCACGTGTACACGTACCGGTCCAAACTCTTTGTATACCGGTTTTCTCTTCCTCTTCTCGGGGATCGGAACCGAAGCATCCAAATGTGGATCATATCTGCATCTGATGGACAGAATCGAGCGAGACGGGTCTCGGGCAGGCACACGTCCGGCGTTCGGGGCTTCAAGGACTGTTCCGTTGGGTACCGGGCTGCGTCCGTCTATTTCGTCGGCGCGGCGGGGAGTGAGCGACTGTGCCTTGACACCCGCAGTTGATGATAAATATGACGACGGGGATGCGTGCGTGGTAGGTGGGGTGGGTTGGCCATTTGAGCTTTTCGCGGCGGCCGAATTGCTCGGTCGCGCGGGGGCACTAAAGACTGAAGAACTTGTGCTGGCGTGCGAGCTAACCGAACCTCCAACGTTGAGGGCATCTCCGGCAAGCGAGTCGGCATCATCTGTCGGTAGGTGTGCAACATCACGGCTGGCGCCAGCGGTGCCGGCAGTGCCAGCGCCGGCATGTTGTGGTGCGGATGTCGCAGGGTTCAGCGGGGAGTTGTGGCCATTGATGTCGGCTGCCTGCACGGATGGAGACTCCTGTGCTTTCATTTTCGCCTTTTCGCGTTCCATGGCCCTGTCCCTTGCGGCGCGCGGGGCGGCGGGGAAGAACTGAGCGAAGCTCGCGCCAGCAGGGCGAGTCATCGCGAGAAGGGGTCACTGTTACCGCTGCCGCCGTCCTCCTCCAAGAGTCATCTTCGGTGTTGGCGATACCGGGACGCACCATGCATGAGCGCCGTCGAGCTTGGAATTTGCGATGTGGCGGGAGAATTAGGCGCGCAGGTCCCAACCGCCAGTCCACGCGACAAAGCCTTGCCGTGACAAAGCTTTGCCGAATGAAGGGCGTCACTGAGCTGCGCCGCTGAGCGCAAGCGGTTGAGAGGCCTCCAGCACGTCAGGGGAAAAAAAAAATCAGCAAGAAGTCCTGGGGAATTGCTGCGACCGGCACACGTGCACTCCGTGTTCGTTTGAAAAAACGTGCTGTGAGGGAAGAGCTGGGCTGCTGGACGCGAAGCGAAGCGACGTGAAGTTGAAAGTTTAGGAGACAACCAACTGGGCACAGCGTGTGAAGTCGCGAGGGAGCCATTGTCTCGCTAGACCGAAAGTGGTTGGCGGTGTCCGCGCCAGGTGGCCCGAGCGCTGAATACCTGGGCTGTGGCGCTTCGCCAAGAGTGGCTTCAATGGGGCCCAGGATTGCGAGCGGAGGTTGAACAACATTAGCGTTGTGAGGGATAGGGATGGAGATGATCACCAGACGAGCATCGGCCTCGTTTGGTCAGGAGCAAGAGGCCATGGCCAATTCTTGATGATATCGACGCTGTGTGGCCCGGACTGTGCAGAATTCATTACTACCATGAGGTCAAAAGCATCGACAATGAATTTTCCTTCATAAGACATACTTGGCCCCAGAACTGACACAAAACCACTCGGACTGACCCTCCAGACCTGGGTCTGGTCTTGGGAAGTAAACAAACAACCATGCTTGATCCGTTCTTCGCAAGGCTAACCACAGTTTGGCTTGACCGCAAAGCGGCATTTTGAAGCCGCTGGGTGCGAAGATCACGCTCTCCATAAACCAAATTGTATTCCATCACATCCTGGCATACCAATGCCGCCAATAAAGCCAGTCGGCAGAAAGCAATGCTGCCAGTGATTCCCAAACGCCGCGACAGCCAACGCCAACCTGCAACCCCCTTGGTAAACTCAGACAAGAAACCAAGAACCACTCCGGTTCACTCAAACTTCACGGTCAGGTGAAAATCCTCATCGTCGTCGTCCATTGGGGGCATGGTGCCACCTATGCCGTCTTCTTCCTCATCGGCGTCGAAGATGGAGAGGAAGTCCGGCTTCTTCCACTCAGAGGAGGACTGGGCAAACCGGGCTGGTGTGATTGTGGCTTCCGAACTCGTAGAGGCCGTGCTTGCGGATCGCATCAACGCCCGAGGCTTTGGAGCAATCTGCGGCTGGCGACTGGTCGAATCGACGTTGCTGCCGTGGACAACGGAGGACACGGACCGGCCCTTGTTGTAGCCAAGTGTGCTCCGTGAAGCGAGCAAGGCAGCTGTCCGCTCCCTGGCTGGAACGTTAGGCTGAGTTACTTGCTGCGCTGGTTTGCGCTTTGGCAAGAGGAATCCCTTGCTCGCGGGCTTGTTTGCCGCTGGTCCCGTAGTACCAACTGGTTTGGGCTGTGCTGTTCCAGATGGCTTGGACAATGTGGCTAGAGCTGATGCTGCCTTCCTCGAGGCGATCGTTGAGGGTTGCCTTGCAGTCGGATGCGAGGCTTTCTTCCCGGCTACTGCCATAGCTGTTGGCGTCGCGGTGCTCTGCTTTTTGAACGCGTCCTTGCTCTCGGGGATGTCGCCGATGCTCCAGTCGAACTCATCCATATCTTTGCGGATCTGCTCCTCCCCGCGGGCAAAGCTGCGCTTTTGTCGCTCCTCCATCTTGCGCTCCATGGCTGTTTTACCCTCTTCATCCACGCGGTTGTAGTAGTATTGGTAGTAGCCCTTGAAGAGATTCTCAGGCTTGAGCCCCTCAAAGGTCAAAACCCCATCAGGGAACACGTCGGACTCGTAGGGTATATCCTTCGGCCTGGGAGGCGCGTATTCAATCTCCTCCTCCTCGAGCGGATCCTTGTCTGTGTGCACCTCAAATTTTGTTGCCTCAATCTGTGGCGGAGCATGCTTCGGTCGGAGAGTGGTGGTCGGCTTGACGCTTGTTCTCTCAAATTCACGGATAATCGACTTGACGCCCGGGGTCTGCTGCGTTGCCCTGGCTTTGGCATTGGTTGTCTTGTTTCCGAGAGGCGCCCGGGCGGTTCGAGGTTCTGCGGCAATGGTTAACGGGGGACGTAAATTGAAACAAGCAGAAGAGCATACCTGCGGGGGTCACCATGGCTGGCTTGCCGGACTTGCCGAGCCCAGCTGTGCCCTTGCCGATGGTGAGATTGTTTTCGTTGTTTCCTTTCGTCTTTCCGCCAAAGCCATGATGCGCATTCTCGTCTTTGAGCGGGATTCTCAAGGGTGTCTTTGGATAGCGTGCACCAGGCGTCTTTGCCTGGAGCTGCTGCTTCGAGGCGCCAGCCTGGTGCGTGTAAACATTCTCCTGGTCGTGGTGGGCCGCAAGCATCGTTGCGCGCGAACGGTGACAGTGTGTCGCGGCTGCAATTTGAGGTGGCGTCGATGATAGTCAACGAATGCAAGCAAGATCACGGACTGGCTGATTTGGCTCGAGAAATGGGCAGGGACTGAGCAAAGTGGAAACCTTGAAGCTCGCGCGCAGCACGCGTGGCTCGAGTGGGCTTCTGAAATGGACAGCGGCGGTTGGCACAGCAACGGCGCAGGCTGCAATGTCCCCACCATTGGCTGGGCGGGTCGATCAGACAGCGGCAACCCCCCTGCCGCTTGAGGTGAGGGGCAGTTGCTGGTCCTCATTTCCTCCTCCAACTTGAGCTGCTTGTTCGCATCCACCGACTTCCCACTTCCTCCCAATCTCCCACAACGAGCTGTGGCATCCAACCCGCGATTACTTTCGCTTTCAAAAATCACTTTAATTTCGACTTCATAGCTTACACCGCCGACCAACTGCAATCATGGATCGCATTAAGGAGGTAAGGTCACTTCAAAACCTCCCAAAGCTGGCACCCCTGTTTCCGCGTTGGCCCCACCATTGGGTTCACTTGGGACATCCCCCCAAAGCGATGAATGCCATCGCCGCTGACGTTGGGCGTCACGGTGCCCGCGCTGCTCGCGCTACCTTGTGTCCCTATTTTAGCTTTTCTCTGGCGATGCTTCAAACTGCTGACGGCGCGATGTGCGTTCCAGAAAATGAACCAGCTCCGCCTGGAGGCCGAGGAGTCGTCTGCCAAGGTCGAGGAGCTCCAGGCCAAGGTCAAGGCGCTCGAGCAGGAGAACCTTCAGAAAGAGCAGGAGATCATCTCCCTCACGCACAAGAACAGCTTGCTCGAGGCCGAGGTAGAGAAATACGAGGCCCAAGTCAAGGAACTCAAGGCTGCTGCCAGCGAAGGACAGCAGCACGGAACCCAGAACGAAACGCTGACTCGAAGGCTCCAACTTCTCGAGGAAGAGGCCGAGGAAGCTGACCGGACGTTGCGTGAGGCCAACGAGAAGTAAGTCGGCAACGCCGGGACCCCGCACAGCCCGCGTCCTTGCTGACCGCCTCTTCTGTACAGGCTGCGGCAGACCGACGTCAAGGCCGGACACTTCGAGCGGAAAGTCCAGGCTCTCGAACAGGAGCGCGATCAGTGGGAGGCCAAGTACGAGGAGATGGCCAAGAAGTACGCGGCTGTGCAGAAGGAGCTGGAGGACTTCCAGAACGAGATCAACACCATCTGAGCGGAGCCCGCTTCGGTCGGGTGGCCGGGTTCGTTACGTCGAGCTATGTATTCCGGGTTCTGATTCCGTACCTGCGGTTTGTCGCATCGGGGGACGATGGTTGGAGATGGACCAGTCAATAGCGCTGCCTAAATACTTGCGAAGTGTTGCGGCAGCACAATCACACATCCCTTCAGCCCTCACCCGTGCGAGCGCAGTTCGTTCTCCAGGAATCTCGTGGTTTTGTCAAGGTCGACCCTGACTAGCCTATCTCTTCCTTCGCTTTGCCCTCTGCTTCCGCGCTTCCAACTCTCTTTGCAGCTTGTTTTCGTACCGGAACTTCTTCTTTTTCTTCCGACTCGAGTCTTTCGGTCGCTTCGAAACCCGTTTCTGGCCGCCCTCCTGCTCTGTATCACCCTTTTCCTCCGGTTCTGACCCCTCATCTTCTGACGGCTGGTTGAGATCCGGTTTATGCAGCCCATCTCGATCGACACTAACTGCCTCCACGGTGACGGTCGTGAACCTGTCCTCGTCGATGTATTCCTCTTCCAGCTCAATCGGCGCCTCTGGCACGTCTGTGTCAGAGAAGCCCCCCCATTCCTCTTCGGAGCTGTTCTGGTGTTGCTCTGTTCCAGCGTGCTCAGCCTCTCGGAGGATCTTGTTGACGGCCCGCACGTGGTCCTCGACGGCTTGTCTCCTCTCTTCTCTGATCTGTAACAAGCGTGTCAGCGCAGGGGATTGTGGGAGCTCCTGCAACGCAGGTCCACGAAAGGCGGCCACATGCCTGCTTCCGCATTTCGATCCTCTCCTGCCGCGCCTTCTGCTCGGCTACCTCCTGTGCATGCTTGATCCGCGCCTGTTTGCGCTTGTGGAAGCCTGTGAGAAACTCGGCGCGTGCATCCTTGTCGAAGGTAATCTCCTCGATCGCATGCACCGTCTTCCGCTTCTTGGGCGGTGGAGGGGCCGTCTTTCGTATTCTCGGTCGCGCAAACATGATGTGGCCTCGTAGCCGCCCTTGGGTTCAGATCTTGGTTGAGTCGCTGCGGCTTGAGCTGCCAGGAAATTTCCATAGCAGTTACCTAGCGATAACCCCTGCACTGCGTCAGCTTATCGGCGTTTCTGCCCCCTCTCACCGCCCTGTCTGTCGCTCAGCTGGGAGGGAGTTCAGTGGGGTGAAATTAGCCTGTCCACTGCAGTGCAGTCTTGCTCGACCAACACGAAGGTTCATGAGCGAGCTTCTCCACCTAACAACCGGCCGGTACCTGAAGATGCTTACTCTCCACCATCAACTGCCGATCTAGTGTAGTCGATCCGACACGAGCAACGCCTACAATAGCCCGTAGCTAGCTACGGCGGCAAGTCGTTACCTCGCAACGGACGCCCGGACCACAGTCAAGCGGTCGCAGGTGCCAATAACCTTGGTACACAGTAGCCATCCGGGGAGTCTCGAATGCCCTAGCGGTCTCTCTTCATCTTGCAGCAGAGAATTTGCCATCTCCTTCCAGTTTGAGTTCAGGAGGTGAAAGAGGAGCCCAGCACAATGGTTAGCAATCGACAGGCACGAGAGCAGCGCGAAACCCACCTACGGAGGTACTCTTTGATTACCTTATTCTGTGAGTTACACAATGTCAGGCGGACGGTCGCTGCGCTACCTTACAGGCAGATTTGAGGAACACCTTGACAGTGTTCCCCAGAGGTTCCTAAAACGTCATTGGGTAGTAGTGCTAAGAGACCAATAGTCATTGGCAAAGGTCATCAACAGAGGTGGGCTTTGCGATTTCTCTGCAGGGAGTTAGTTGCTGACCTGTGGCGCGTCACACTTATCCTTGCGACCTGCGATTGGCCGTTGGCGGTACTGCGGACAGGCAGCGCACGCATCCAGGATCCTTAGTACCTTAGACTTACAAGGAAAGGAAGTACCTATTCTCGTTGACGGCACAGCCCTCTGGCCAAACCCAGGGCTGTCAACGGTCTCCAAGTACAGTAAGAGGTAAACCAAACCCGCGATAGCGCATCATGGACACCGAGTCACCAGCTCATGAGAGCTTCCGCCAAGCCGGATTGAGCGTCCTCCTCCCTTCAGACAAAGAGTACGCCCTCCGCCAAGAGAGCTACTTCTCCCGAAGCGCCGCCCAGGTCGCGCCCGCTTGCATCGTCCGGCCCCGATCGGCCTCTGAGGTCTCGGCCGCGATTCGCATCCTCACAAAGGGACGGCATCTCTTTGCGATACGGAGCGGCGGCCACGGCACTAACGTGGGGGCCAGCAACATCGCGGGTGGGGTGACACTCGATCTCGGGCTTCTGGACTGGACGAGGGTGGAAGACGATGGGCAGCACGAGCCGGTTGTGGATATCGGGCCCGGCGCGCGCTGGGCGGATGTGTACGCCTCCCTGCAGGAGCGCGGCCTGGTCGTAGCGGGCGGGCGCGAAGGGAGTGTCGGGGTGGGAGGTCTAATTCTCGGAGGCGGCAACACGTACTTCACCGCCAGCCACGGGTTCGCGTGCGACAACGTCCTGGCGTTCGAGGTGGTCCTTGCTGACGGGCGCATCGTCAATGCGACGGCCGAGTGCCACGCCGATCTGTTCTGGGCCCTCAAGGGCGGGTCCAACAACTTCGGAGTCGTGACCAATTTTCGGATGAGGGCGCTGCGTGGCGGCGCGGTTTGGGGTGGTCTGACGCTGTATCCGTGGCAGGTTCTGCCGCAGGCTATCGAGGCACTGACAGATTTTACGAGCCTTGTCCACGCAGATGTGGATAGTAATCTGATGTGCTTTTTTGCGTACAGAGGTAATTGCCTACTAGTATTCGAGGTCTGAAACTTGAAGCGAGCGGGACGTGTACGGACTAATCCTTTTGGCTCCCATTCTAGTGAGACACGCTCCGAGTCTGCCCCGTTCCTTTCAAGAAATTGACAGTTATAGCCCGAGCTCAAACAAGTCACCATCGTTTCCGTCTTTGCCCAAGTCGGGGGAGTGGAGAGGGCACCGGCATACGAGAAATGGCTGGCGCTACCGTCCATCCATACGGACTGCAAGATGACCTCCCTCTCAAACATTGTCGCGGAGAATATCATGCCAAGCAGATATTAGTGAGTAATTGCCAACAACTTCTCATTTCCCCCCGCAGCGCTGCTGAAGCGTTAATCACTTTGCTACAGTCAAATATGGTTCACGGCCACCATCAAAAACGACGCCCGCATCGTCTCCAAAGCTGCCTCACTGCACGAGGAACTCGTCAACGCGCTGAAAAGCTCAGTAGCCCCAGACGGCGACTTCTGGGCTCTGTGTCTACTCCAACCGCTCCCCAAGATAATGGCACAGCGCGGCGGCAACAACAACAACGCACTGGGTCTTTCGCGGCAGCAACATGACGGCCTCCTCCTCCAGACGACGGTCATGGTGCGCACCCCTGAGCAGGAAAGAATGGCTTACCCGAAATGCAAAGCGTTCATAGTCGCCGTGCGAGACTTTGCGAGGTCGACCGAGATGGAGGAGGACGGGAACATGGACTGGGAATACCTCAATTACGCCGACGCGAGCCAGGATCCCCTGGCGAGTTATGGTGCTGAGAATGTGAAGAGGCTGAAGGAAGTGTCGCTGCGATATGATCCGGAGCAGGCCTTTCAGAGACTCTGCCCGGGCGGGTTCAAGCTCGCCCACGTGTCGACTTGAGCACCTGGTGACGGAGCTCTCGGCTTGGAGCGGAACCTCCATGAGAAGGAGTTTTCGTCCACCATCATTGCACCCTGGCAACTGGAATTTGAATTTGGGTCTCGGCTGAAAAATCGCGTGATAGCTTGCTGGCTATGCAATCCTTTTGATTCACAGTGTTGACGTCTCAGATTTCCATGATTTTTTTCCCCCCTGAAGAGATGGAAGTCAGAGCCTTGCGCTGAGCGTTCTCCATATGACCGATTGTTCTACTGTGACTTCAGTGTCTAAAAATCACCCTCAGCCCCTTGCTGCCCTTGGCGGGAAACGGAATGATATAGTCATGATTCGGGTCGATATCTCTCGCCCGCTCCGTGTCATACAGCTCGACCGTCGGCCCATCTTGTCCGCGGTACAAGTCGTACATGCGGAAAAGTGTCGCCAGGACAAGAGCCATCTCCTTGCGGGCAAGATTCATGCTGCGACATTGGAAGCGGTCAGCAACATCCAGGTACGATTATTCTTCGTACGCGCTAGCCGAACTCACCCTACGCAGTTCCTGGACCCTCGAGCAAACCCCAGGAATGCCCTCCCAATTCTCGGGTTATCGATCCATCTTTCAGGCCGAAACACATGGGGATCCTGGAACACATCGGCATTCATATGCGTTGTAAGCGGTGACATGCTGAAAATGGTTCCTGGCGGGAGGGTGTATTTCCCTTTGTATGTGATGGCTAGGTCGGGCGAGATGCGCGCCTGGCGGGCCATGACGCCCGGGTGCAGCCGGACTGTCTCCTGAATCACTGCATTGAGATAAGGGAGGCTCTCCACCTGGACGAAGGAGGGCATCGTGCCCCTGTCAGGGATGGCCTCGGCCAATTCGCGCTGGAGCTTCTCGAGCACGGGAGGGTTGGCGAGAAGCTCGTACATGGCCGCGGTGAGTGTGTATGCTTTTTCGCTTTCTGGTCAGTCAGAGCGCCCATGTCACCGAGTTAATTCAAGACTACCTAGGTACCTAGGTAAGGGGAGCTTGCCTGTGGTGCCCTCGCCCGCAAAAACTATGAGCTGCGCCTCGGCTAAGAGGCGCTTGTCGGTCACATCCTCTTCAGGCAATCCGCCGCTCAGAATGCCCTGGAAAATCGTATCCTTGGCTTTGGACATGTCTGCTGAGCCCCTGATTTCACGGATCCGGTCCATCCACCACTACCAGAATCCGAGGGGTCCTGTCAGCGCTACCACCGTGTGTGAGTTCCATTATGGCGATGACTTACGGCCTGCTTGGCGACCAGCTCCTGTAGCGAAGGAAAAAGCATCGGAACCAGCCAGAACGGTAAAGCCTGTACCAGATCCGCCAGCCAGTGAAAGTGGCCAAAGAGGTGCTCCAGGCGGAAAAAGACGTCGCTCGCCTCGAAATATGGAACGCCAAAGTCGGCACGGTCCAACAAACCAAGCGAGCGCCCAAAGGCGTAGGTCGTGATGACATCGTTGGTGCACGCCCTGAAGACTGGATGCATCTCCAGCGCCTTGTTAGGCTCGCCGCTGCGGATCCGCCGGAGCAGTGTGCGCAGCCGCTCCTGTAAGATGGGTTCCATCCTGCGTATGCTGTTGTTGGAGA
The DNA here is from genome assembly GCF_000226115.1 of Thermothielavioides terrestris NRRL 8126. Classification (NCBI taxonomy): domain Eukaryota; kingdom Fungi; phylum Ascomycota; class Sordariomycetes; order Sordariales; family Chaetomiaceae; genus Thermothielavioides; species Thermothielavioides terrestris. Next base: position 2,724,072 of record NC_016457.1, on the reverse strand, counting down.
AGAAGGCGTTTACGGCGTTGCGGCGGCGACGATGCACGTCGTGATCGACTGTTGTGACCATGGAATCGGGCGCTAGGTGTAAGTGGCACAGATTGTGAGTTGCGAGGTTGGACTGAAGCGATTCCCGAATTGTTCTATCTTACTTCCTGTGCGTTTCCCAATCTGAATTGGCTTGTTCGTTCTTCTGCCAGAGAGAGGGAACAGAGTGTCGATGAACTCTGGATCGTTGAAGTGCACCTCGTTGGGATTCACACGCACGATAGGCCCTTGAAAACCCGACGTTTCGTGAATTGTCAGGTCAAGTTTTGCGAAAAGGCCGTCGCCTGGAGGAGACCGTACGTACCATATTTCCGGTGCATATCGTCAATCACCCGAAAGTACTGGCCGCCCAGAAGCACATCGTAGTAGAACTCGGGCCAGTAGGACAACGCTGGACACCGCAATCAATAGGCGGTTTGGCATGAGCTACCGGTATTCTCGGAATCGATTGCTTCAACTCACCCATCAACCGCGGCCCGGGGATACTAGACAGGGCATGGAACGATACTGACAGAGCCGGCGTCAACGTTCTGCACTTTCCACCAGACGGGCAAACAGCGGTGGTCAATTACGTCGGTAGATGCCAAGACCAACAACGTAAACAAGGACGACAGCCGTGGCTGTGAGCAGAAGCTCTCTTGGGCCCCATCCCCCTTGGGGAAGTTTGGCCAGCCAGTCCAGCAGGGCTGGCATCTTTCGTGGCGACACGGTTGGTGCACTTTGCCCAGCGACAGCGATCAAAGCCTCCCGAGGTCGTTAGTTGAACCCGGAGAACGACGGGCACTGGGAGCCTGGGTAGCGAAAGCGAAACACCCGACCACCTCAGGTGGTATATATGGAATTGCCTATGACCACGCACATACTACCTTAGGTACTAAGGTACCTAGGTACCTCTACTGTGGTATGTACAGTACAAAGTACCCGAGGGCCAAAGGAAAAGTGGGTATTTTCGCAGCCCTCTCTTCTTCCAGAAGAGAGGGGCATAAAATTGCCGGACACCCCAAAAAAACCGGACACCTCCGCACCCATTTTTGTATATGATCGCGTCCTGGCACAAGGTATCGCAATTCGTAACCGCATCAATTCGACCACCCTGCAAATGCACAGGATGGCTTAAAAAGCTTAAAAACGCAATAAAATTCGATCTAGATCAAATTGAAATATACTTATATAATATATGGCCAGCTTATATGCCCTAACTACGTACCTCGACTACTCCCCTAACTACGCGCCTCTAACTGCTATCTACTTACTGCAAGGCGGCTAAACCTATAGATACTAGCTCGTTATTGCCATCTAGGCGTATCTATATACGTGGCGAACTATCACGATCCTCCCTAGCCGCGGATTCTTAGTGTTGAGCTTCCTACGCCATGTACCTCCTCGCCTTACGTACCCGCCACTTCGCGATAAGCCTGTTGATCCTATTATAGACTGGTTAGCGAACGCCTTTGCCGTTGTAAATGCTTCTATATAGTAGAGGCGAATCAGTATCATCGTCGGCATTATCGTTGGCATCATTGTCGTCAAATTGCATCTAGGAGAGGCCGTCATCTTCGTTGGTAAGTAGCTCCTATTCATCGCCTACCTAGATACTACGTTGCATTGGCTTTGGCTCTAGCACTAGGAAATCGTATAGCGGTCGCTCTAGCCTATAGGTATCTAGTTCTTCGCCTATTGTATCGATAAAGAAGAAGGGCTTAGATAGAGGATCCTCGCTATACTACGTATTAAAGATTGAACGGTCGTTAGGATTAAGAGGTATAATGTCGTTAGTCTAGCTAGTCTTTTTAAGGAATTCTTCGAAGGTTACTATCTATAGACGGCCATTGCCTATAACCTTGTTGCTTAGTATCTTTTTCTACTCTATCTACTCCTTCTTAAGCTCCTTTTCCTTAGTATATACAATGTTCTTTACTGCTTTATAAGATTCCTTAGTAATAGCCTCTATATACCTCCGATTGTAAGTAGCCTATATATAGTAGATATCTTCAACGGATATACTAGTAATAACAATGCTAGATAGCTAGACTAAATGCCCCCTAGCTCGCTTTACAATATACAATGCTAGCCATTGTTTATTGTCGACTACGAATATAGCAAGGTACTCCTATATAAGCTGACCTTCTTATATTGTAGTAGCGATATCTACGATATAACAATGTATTAGGGAGCTAAATATATCGTTGTACTTAGTTTAGAAGCGTTCAACGCCTTTAGTAGCCAACTCTTAGCGATCCTACTTCGAAAGCAACGAAGGATATACTACGCTATTAGCCTAGAGGTCGACATCTTTAAGCTTAGCGATATAGATAGTATAGTTCGATAGCTATATCCCTGACCTTATAAAGCTAGAGATAATCCTATTCTTTATAAAGCCTTTATCAACGATTTACTAGTTATATATTAGAACTAGTAATAGGTTTAGCTCTAGGCAAGGCAACGAACCTAGAGGTTCTCAACGAACTATATACGTATAAAGGTTAGCTCGCCCTAGCGAACTACCTAGCGAAGGTATATTTGATATACCTTCTTAATATATTGGAATATACCTATATCTATTAGCTACGTCTTATACAATGAATATAGTAGTAAGAACTCGATAATAATATCGTATACAAGGTAATATTTATAGATATCCAACGTATAATACCCTAAGAAGCTATCTATCACCAATAGGCGGTAGATACGATCCTTAGAACGTATATTATTCTACTTAGATTCTATAACATTATTAAGGCTCTAGAAGCTATATACGCTATAGCTAAACCACTCTTCGAATATAAGCTTATACGCCTAAACGATAGAATAGTATTAGAAGGAGTATCTATTAAAGTGCTAGATCTAGTTGGCTATAATATCGTAGTTACTAAACGCTATTTCTAAGGCGTTGAACTATATCTCGCTATCGAGGCTATCAACGTTCTAGTTCTCGTTTAGCTACTACTTAAAGATGCTATATATAAGTATAGCGTTGCCAATGGCATTGATACAACTAATCAAGGTTATCGACTCCCTATTATAGAGGTCAAGGAGCTCTAGCTAAGAAAATAGTATAGTAAGTAGATAGTAGACCTTTAATATTAAGGAATAACCCTTAACCTTCCTATTCTTCTTCGTCTTAATAGCTAGGATCTAGAACTTCCTGCTCAATATCGCTAAGTAGTAGCCTATCTCGTCGACATTCCAACAACTAGCTACTATAATCTTAAATCTTTTAATAGCATCTTCGTAGTAGTCAAAGAACTTATTTAGCTTATCGATCTATTATTAAATAGATAGTCGTATAGCCTCCACTAGCTTCCTACTCGTTATAAAGTATATAGGATGATCAAACCGCCAATGTACCTACTAGGCGTAGCTAACAAGGCCTATAGGAGGAACATAGTATACCTATAGGCGATTCGTAGCGCCCTCGATAAGATCCTATGTAAGTAAGGATCCTAAGGTAGATAGCCACTCCGTATATATATCGAGGGCACTATCTTCTATATCTGTAAACGTATATAGCTACCTAGCGATACAATAGGTATTCAGTGCCGGCGAGCCAGTATCACGAAGAGCCTTAAGATATATAGCAATTTGCGATTTGCTATAGCCGAACCGCTTAGCCGTAATACGAAGAGAAGGCATTATATAGCTATTGGCCTTGCCTCGAAGGTAGTTGATATAGTAGTACACAAGGGCGTTGTTAAGCTAGCGAGCAGCGTGTACACTACGTAGCTCGGGCAGGAGGTTCGAAGATCTAGGTATATCAAAACACTATAAAAAACATTACTATTTGTAAGTTGGCTAGCGGCAATAGCTTCAAATTGATACGGTTGACGTGGTTGTGATCCCCCGTGCTAGGACGCGTTCGTATATAAAATTAGATGGGGAGGTGTCCAGTTTTTTTAGGGTGTCCGGCAATTTTGTGCCCCTCTCTTCTGGAAGAAGAGAGGGCTGCGAAAATACCCACTTTTCCTTTGGCCCTCGGGTACAGGTATGGAATTGCTTATGACCCTTTTCCGTGATTGGCCAGTTTGTCCCGGATGGCGCTGGAGGCTCACCACCATACCAATGATGACTGCTTGTGCACTTGATGACAGTAATCACGCCAACGGGTAGCTGCTGGTAGGGAGTAATCGGCAAGTTAGGACATGGCTGACCGAGTATTACTCGGCCCCCGCCAAGGTACCTATCCATGGATGGGTGTGATGAAATGCAGGTACCGGAGCGGGCCGCCGTCCAAGCCTTGCATAGAAGGTGAGGATACCCTACCTACCTACCTAACTAGGTCGTCACATTTATTAGGACACTTATTAGCACGAAACGCAGCAATTACGCTGTCCATCTTGCCTACCTTGCCCTACCTGGTGAGGCTCGCCTATCCATGGTTGTCTTTCGCTTGGCTCGACGTCGGTCATGGAACAGAAACGGATCGTGGTAACGGCACTCGCACTTCTCATTGGTGCGTTCAGCAGCCGCGCTGGTGCATCATCGTCGAAGTGCCGGTACCTGCCTGGGGACGCGAAATGGCCAAGTGCAGCTGCGTGGGCCCAACTCAACCACACCGTTGGAGGGTCACTGATCGCAGGTCGGCCTCTGGGTCGGCCTTGCTTTGAGCCGGGCTTTGATGCCACGGAATGCGCTGCCATCAAGGCCGAATGGACATCCCTGGACACCTTGTAAGTGGCATGGGCACGAGAAGTGAGTGAGCACATGCGGCCCGAGCATGACCGACTGACTACCTACCGTACCTGGTACCTTACCCTCCAGTCTTGCGGATCCGGTCAATGTCATGTCACCGTACTGGATGAACAACTCATGCAACCCCTTCTATGGGCCCAGCGGGGCATGTACTCTCGGAAATCTCGCCGTTTACGCCATCGATGTCCGCAATGCTCAGGATGCTGTTGCTGGCGTGCGTTTTGCCCAGGCCAACAACATCCGACTCACCATCAAGAATACGGGCCACGACTTCTTGGGACGCTCGAGCGGTGCGGGATCCCTGGCATTGTGGACACACAACATCAAGGACATCGCCTTCTTCAACTACCGCGGCCGCGACTATGCCGGACCCGCAGCGCGGCTTGGCGCGGGCGTCCAGTACTCCGACCTCTATCCTGTCGCCAGCGCACACGGCCTTCGGGTCTTGGGCGGATCCTGCCCGACCGTGGGCGTCGTCGGAGGCTTCAGCCAAGGCGGCGGCCACGGTCCGCTCTCGGCCAAGTACGGTCTGGGTGCCGACCAGGTCCTGGAATGGGAAGTCGTGACCGCTGACGGCAGGCACATCACTGCATCGCCTTCGCAGAACGCCGATCTGTACTGGGCCTTGCGCGGCGGCGGAGCCGGCAACTACGCCGTCGTGCTCTCGGTTACTGTCAAGGCGTATCCAGATGGCCCGGCAGCCGGCGCAGGCTTCACGTTCGCCAACGAAGACGAGAACACCTACTGGGCGGCCGTATCGGCGTTCCTGAAACACCTCCTCGTTCTGGACACTCTCGACGGCTACATGTCCGGCTTCACTCTCACAGCGCAACAGTTCGCGCTCGACTTCGCCCTGCTGCCCGACGCCGAAGCGGCAGACGATGTCACCGGCCCGCTCGAGCCGCTGTTCGCCGAGCTCGACGCGCTCAACGTGACCCTCGTGAGCAACCGAGCCAGTCTCCACCCTAACTTTGCCGACTGGTTCGACACGTGGGCAAAGCCCATCTACTACGGCACCAACGACTCCGTCGGGGGCCGTCTGATCCCGCGGGCCGCAGTCCGGGACAATCTCCCGGCCCTGGTGGCCGCCTTTCGCGACATCGCGGAGAACAGCAGCGCCGTGGGCGGGTCGGCGCTGAACGGCGTCGCCGTCAACGTGACGGAGGCGCGCGTGGGCTCAGCAGCCGCGTCCGGCGCCAGCGCGGTGCTGCCTGCCTGGCGCGAGGCGCTCTTTACGCTCAACTTTGGCATCCCGCTTGCCGAGGACGCGAGCTGGGAGACCATCCGCTTCGGGCAGCGATGGATCAACGAGAAGCAGGACAGACTGCGGGCGGTAACCCCTGGCGGGGGCACGTACATGAGCGAGGCGACGTGGGACAATCCGCACTGGAAGGAGGACTACTTTGGCGTGAATTACGAGGCGCTACGCGCTGTCAAGGCCAAGTACGACCCCGAGAATCTCTTCTGGGCAAATGCCGCGGTCGGGAGCGATGCCTCGTGGGAGCCTGCGGCAGATGGAAGACTCTGCAGTATCTCGGGTAGTACTAGTCACTAAGTACCGTCACCATGAATGAGCACAAAATTCCTTGTGGGTTTTTGGCAGGCAGAATTAAACGACTCGTGGAAGGCACGTGTGTCTGCGTCGAGGCGGCAGGACGGGTGTGGTCGGAGAATACCTTTATCGCGTTAACAGGCTACTAGTAGTTGAAGCGAAGCTTCAATGATGAAGTTTTCGTGGTGTACCGTGCACATAGCGGAAACTGTTTGGAAGCGAGGCAGGAGCTTTCGGTTCATTTACTCTGCTTTTAGCCTTTTCAACGGAGTTTACCGTGCAGCGACTAGATGCCGCAGCTATGCCCTTGGCGGTGGAGTTGACCCCAAGCTTTCCTTTTCGGCGCTCGGTCGGATTGCCCCGGCGTGGCCGGTCGGAAGGCGGCTGGCTGGCTCGGGCGGTCGTCGGCTACGGTGGGCTTGCAGGTGGCGACGGCATCATAACGGCCTCGGTCTTGCCAAGATTTGCTTCACCACTTACTGGGGCGTGGCACAGTCAAGGCCTCAAGGGCCATGTAGTAGTACGAGCATCTTTTCAAGGATACCTCTACCTAAATGCCTCCACGTCCTCCTTGCTTGACCTGGGACTCATTTCTGGGAGCGGCGTTTGACCTTCTCCAGGCCTTTCCCCACGTTGCAGCTCCAGTCCAAGTACCACTGCGGGAACAGTTGGCTTCCGACGCGCACAAGCCCAGCATACACGCCCCGCCAGATTTGGCCCTTGGCCCCCCCGAGAATGTCCTTAACAATCTGCTCGGCAAATGCATCGGGCTTCATCGACGCGCGCTGATGGGCCATGCGCTCCTGGTATGCCGTATCCTGTACGTCGTAGTAATACGACGTCTCGGGCAGCTTCATCCGGCCACCGGGCCGGGAGAACATGGGCGTGTCGACAGACCCGCACATAGCCGTCACGACGCGCACACCCAGCGGCTCGAGCTCAAGCCGCATGATCTCAGACATGCGCCACAGAGCTGCCTTGGAGCTGGAGTAGACGGCTGCGGTGTTGATTAGCCAGCTATCTTTGAATCTGGAGCTCGTCAGCCGACACACTCACCCGACCATACTATGGGTATGACACAGGCAATGGAGGTATGGTTGGAAATGACGCCTTGCGCCTCGATCACCAGTGGGGCAAACGCTTGAACCATGGCGAGCGGGCCCCAGACGTTGACGTCGTACAGCTTCTTGGACTCGGCGATGTCGACGTCTAGCACGGGGCACACGAACTCGGCCGCGGCGTTGTTGATCAGCACGTCGAGCCGGCCGCCGGTGCGCTGTGCGACAGTGTCCTTGCATCGCAAGATGCTGTCCTGATCGGTAACGTCCAGCTGGAGAACCTCCACGTTGCTGAGCTCCGCGAGGCCCTCCACTTTGGAGGTGTCGCGCGCCGTCGCGAACACGTAGAAGTCCCGCTTGAGGAAGGCATTCGCCAAGTGCCAGCCAATGCCGCCGGCGCTGCAGCCCGTGATTAGGACTGTCTTCTTCTGTACGACTGGCATGTTGGGGTTGGTAAAGAGCGTCGAAGAACGATTATGTCTTGGATTCAGAGTGTGACTTGGTCGGAGCGTGAAGGAGCGGGACGTTGACAGGACTTGGGCGCATGCCACCACCACCTTTTTGCAACGGTTGGTTCTTGTATGGCCCTTGCGGCCGCTTAGGTCAGGTACATATCATCCAACCAGTGTGAGTTGGTGAGCAGCCTTGATGTTACACAGCAGAGACGACAGTATGAAAACGCAGCAGCGGCAGCACCAACCTCCCTGCTCCGAGGTAATAAATGGCGGACGGAGAGTGCAGCCTACCTACCTATCATCGGCCTGGAAAGTAAGCAACGGGAGCTGTTATGAATGCAACCCGAACCAACCGGGCGTCATTCCGTTCGGTTTCCTAACCAAACATTCATTTTCAAGCTGGAGCCCCACCACAAAACACTGCACAAATATGCACTGGCGAGGCGCAACGCCTTCCGAGACATGGAAGTTCCAGGGGTTCCTTTCACCTCCGTACCGGCTGCCGTAAGGACCGGAAGCCCTGGGCCGACTGTCTCCCCCCCGTGCTCGGCGGTCCCGGGTCGGAAAGATGCAACATCTCCATGCAGCGGTGGTGTTTTGTCTCCTCATCGCGACTTCTGCGCTCGGCACCTCGTATTGACACCAAATTCTAGCAACACCTGCACGCCCGTCTCAAAACCCACCTCGATGGCGCTGTGCAGCGGCGTCCTTCCCTCGGCGTCGTACACATCCAGGTTGGCGCCCGCCGCGACGGCGTGCTCGAGGAGCTGCCGGAGCAGCGCCTCCCGCCGCATCAGGACCGCCCAGTGAAGCGCTGTGCGTTTCTGCTTGTCGGCAGCGTCCACTGCGGCCCCCGCGACGAGCAGCGAGCGAGCAACGTCCTCGTAGCCGCCCTGGACGGCGTGCATCAGCGCCGTCAGCCCGTCGCTGTCCGGCTCGTCGATGCTGCAGTCTGCAGTCCGGTGCTCGAGCAGGATGCGCACGATGCGGTCGTTGCCTTTTGCTGCTGCCAGGTGGAGCGGCCCGAGCCAGCCGCGGTCTGGGTCCAGGCCTCGGCTAGGTGGCTGTGATTCCCGTGCTGTCAGTGTCGGGGCGGAGAGCGACGCAGAGCGGGAGCCTCTTGGGGTGGTCGAATCTCGCTGCTGATGGCTTAGACTGGCGGCTCCGGTTGTATCCCCACCGGTCAGTGAAACGCTTCCCATCATGTGCCCGTCGCATGGCGAAGGTAGTGGTAAGAAGCCCCCAAGATCCAAAGGATCCGAATACGTGTGGTCCTCCTGCAGGGCATCCACCTCCATGGGGCATCGAACGTCCCCGTTGTGACGTGGCTCGTCGATCCCGAAGGTCATGGAGAAAGCATCGGGAGACAGGATCGTTTCGCTGATGCTCGAAATGGACGGCGTCGCGAGTTGACCTAGTTGGGGGCTTGCGCTTCCGGCTTTCTGCCTCTCCTGTTTCCGGGCCGAAGTCTTCTGCTGGCTTCGCTTCCCTAGGCACTCCGTGAGCGAGTTTCATGTGGCCGGGTTTCACCGATCGAGAGAAGCGTACAACGAAACCTTCGTTGTGCCAAGCGATTTTGCTCTCGACGTCGAGCAATCGGGTCATCCTTGGCCGGCTCCATCTAGGATCACAAGTATTTTGGCATACCTGAGAGTCAGAAGTTCCCCTGCGTCCGAGAGAAGAATCGGCATAGTGGCGCAGAAATTACTGCCTGGCGAATACATAAGGTACCCCTTGGTCTTCAACTCAACCTTCCACCGATCCCCGCAACTTACCTACCTACCAGGTAGGTACCGGGCCTACCTACCAGGTACCCACGGCCCAACAGCCCCAGAGTCCTGCACTTGCCCCCCAACCCGCCTACGGTTCTGTGGAAACCCGGAGGGTTCCATCACATCATATGTGTTCCCGAGCCTGCAGTTGGCCCCCTTTAATATCAGCTATCATGTGAGACTGCGGCGAAGATTTGGCGCAACTCAGGTCAGCTTGCCTCGGCTTGCAGATCCGTGCCATGTCGCCGCAACCAACGTGCGTATGACGGTCGCAGTGCAGTCCGGTGCCGCGCTGTGGGTGGCGACGGGAGGCTTGGAGCCCGTCCCGTCCCGCTGCTTATTAACCGTGATGGGGGCCATTTTCGGTTGGGTAGTCGACCCCGGCTGCATTCCGCGAGGTGTCGACTGTGCAGTTACTGTGGTAGTTGCTTTCACTGACCAGTCCACATATACAAGTATCAGTCCAGATTTTTCCGGGCCCCCCTGCAGCATATTGCATCGGAAAAAGGGACGGGAGTTGCCTTGCTTCCAAGTTCCGGCCCGTCCCTCCTGCTTGACTGCTTCGGCAATCAAGACAACCTCAAGCAAGTATACCTACATAATTCCGAACGCCAAACTAACCCTTTACAGTTAGCAAGAGACCCAGAACAAGCATACCAGAGGACCGGGTGCGAACATCGGCGTGAAAAGCCATGAGATTTCATTTCAATCAATTCAATGCCTTCTCTTCATATTCTAGTAGGGCTGAGTTGCGGGGAAGCTGTGCTGAAAAAAAAAAAAAAAAAAAAAAAAAAAAAAAACTCCACTGAATTGTTAAAACAAACGGGGTACTTACTGGCCCAACCCGAAAGAGAAAAAGAAAGCCAGGCGCCCCAAGGATGCAGAGGGCAAAGACGGATCCAGAAAGACTAGGTGCCAGTGCTCTATACAAATACAATCAGACTAAGTCGTGCTCCTACGGACAACGTACCTATGTGCACAATCTACCTTCACTCCTTCACTCAAGCCGCACTCACAACCTCTGTCACACTTTTCCCAGATGGCCTTAGCGCCCTCAATGACTCGCCGTCCTCATAATAATGGCGCCAGCCCTCGTCCGTTGAAAAGTCGACCGTCATCAAGCCGGACGTCGGCATGGGGAGTTTCCACGTCTCGTGGTCGTATCCGGACCCCTCGAGGTAGCGCGCCGTTGTGAGGAGCGAATCGTGCAGCTTGTGGAGGTAGTACCTAAAGCGTCCATTTTTAGGCGATGACGGCGGTGTGACGCGTTTCTGGCTCGGATCGCCTCCGCCGGTAAGTTTTATGCGGCGCTGGACGAAGAGGGACCGGAAGGATATGGCGCAGGCAACCAGGAAGGCTAAAGGTTCACAACATCAGTCTTCGAGAAATGGATGTGGAAACAGACCTGAAGAAGGAAGGAACAAAACTCACATGTGAGGTACTCGATCGAGAACCAAAACACCCACGCAATGTTGATTTGTTCCAACGCGTACTTTGGATCCTCCGAGATGGTCCTCGAAAAAACACCCCGAACGATAGTCATGGAGATGGTCAGGCCCACCAGGCAGAAGATGGCCGATAAGACCACCTTTTGGCGGAAGGAGACGTGGGTGCTCCACAAGATCCAGACGGGGAAGATGATGACTAGGACAGGAACGAAAGAAGAGCCATCAATACCTCAGCTAGCTCGCCTCTTGCATCTTCTTGGAGGAGGAAGACTCACGCAGCAGGTCAGAGAAGACATCAAGCACGCTGGCCACGATCTCCTTGATGTAGACACTGTGCAGGGAGTCCGGAAGCATGCACGTGGCGAAGATGACGTCGATGTCCCCGAACATGCATTCATACTGGTTCAGCCCCAGGGATGCGAACCCGCACGCCATGATGAGGGCGGCGCACACCCACCACGCGTACAGGTACAGCGGGATCTGGTGGCCCAGCCGGTAGAACAGGGCCAGGAAGGACGACTTGATCAGCCACAGACCGATGTACACCGTGATGGACATGACTCCGCACGCTCGGAGCGCCGCCTGCGTGTCTTGGACGAAGGTGGGACCCGGGACAAAGGTGCCCTCGACGGCGTGCGCCATGTTGTACAAGTCCGGCAGGTACAGCTGCCAGACAATCGTGCTGGAAATGAAGACGGCCAGGGCGCCAGCCACAAGCCAGTCCTCGAGCAGGAGGGTGCCGAAGCAGACATGGCGGATGTAGGCACGGAGAGTGAAGCAGACAACGCACACGCCGGTACTGACCCAGAGGAGGATCTGTCGAGAAGAGTCAGTCAGTCAGCGGGAATGTAGATGGTCTTCTTGGAAAGCCCACACCAATGGCAGGGAACCTCACGAGAAAACCGTCGCAGGACACAATATCGGCCAGCGCCATGCCGACGAGGGAAAGCTGCTTCTGCGACGGGTCAGAAGGTATTGTGTGGATGGTTCAGCGCTGGACAATGTCTTTGCTGGGGTGTCAAGATGAGGACCAATCTGCGAACTTGTGAAACTACGGCATCCTTGACACCAAAGGATGAGAGAGACAGAGGCTTCCAACTTTCTTTAACTCAGCCTCTCCAATCACCTAGGCAACTAAACCGCAGAGCAAGCGGCTGGAGACGGGAAGGGAGGTGGCACAGCAACACAGCCCGCGTGCGGGGTGCATCAGTTTGTTCGTGACGCAGTGAAACACGCCGAACCAACGCGACCGCATGTTAAGTAGGTAGCGAGTGCCTTGGGTTGACATTGCGCGATGGAGGGCTTTCACAAGCCGATCTGGATGCGCCGCCGTCCATGAGCAGGTTGAGGCATGCGGCGGGAGAGAAAAACCAACAACTAGACTTGGAGGGGGGCGGCTCGGTAAGAATTCTGGGTACCTAGGTAGGTGTATGTGCCTCATCCAGGCAGAGGCTGACTGGGTAAGCCGTAAGCATTACGCTGACGGATCTGGTTTCCTTAGGCCAAGCGTAATCGGCACGCTTCTCGAATGTTACCCTAAGTCATCATACATATTACATGATTATGTACGTAGGTCTTACCTAGTTATCGGGAGAAAAAAATGAGCTCCATGCCACAGCAGAGCGTCAGGCGGAGTCAATGGGTGGGATGTCGTAGGACTCAGGGATTGATACCTGCCGAAGACGCGAACGGTCCTTCTGTCCTTCTGCTGAGTCGAGCTACCGAAGTCGGCTCCCTGGACAAACAAGAAGACGTGTGCCTGCGGCCCTGAGTAGCCAATTGCTGTAGAAGTGTGAGATGAGAGAACTCCCCAAACGAGACCGTGGCGAGTTGTCTAGGGTACAATTGGGTGGATTAGATACCTAGGTAGCACATCAATATCCTCCGCCAACCCAAATGGAGTTCCAACGGCGCCATGGCTTGTCTCGCTAGACAGTAATAGTGTCACAAACTAGGTGACTACCCGGCATCGTCCCTCAGAGCCTCTCGGAAAAAGTCGTCCATGGCTTCCAGAAGCTCCTCTGAGCCCTCTCCTGTCACGACAGACAGGTGTCCCTTCCCCCGCGCTATATGCAGCCGCTTCCTGGGCGTCGACAACTTCTCGAATGCCGCTCTCTGCTCTTCCGGGCTGGAAATATCGTCCAGCTCCGGCACAACCACCATGACGGCCATCCGTTCGTCGATCATGTCCAGCAGCTCCCTCGGCCGTGCCAGCGCCAGTTTGTAGAACGTCTGAAACGTGATGCGATCCCGGAAGCCCGGGTGGCCCCGCCCAGCCGCCGCGCGCATGAGGTTGTACGCCTCCAGGCCGCCGGGTCCCCCCGCGCCACCGAACCCCGCAAGGTTCTCCCCGTTGCTGTTGAACGGTGGTAGGGACAAGGGCTCGTTCCCGCCTAATTGCGAGACGCGATCCTGGATCAGACGGGCGAACGTCGCGCGTCGCCGGTCCGGGCGCACAAAGCTGAAGAGGGGGCACACCATGATGAGGGCCCGGGGCCGGTGATCAACGGCAGCAGCGCAGCCGCTCACCGTGCCGCCAAAGGACATGCCCCAGAGGAGGATGCGTTGAGGGTCGACACACTTAAGATTTGAGACAAAGGTCACAATGTCTGCCGCCGAGTCAGGAAGAGATCATGTACTGCACATCGGGAAAGGGGAAAGGGGCAAGAGACACACCCGAAACGTCCTCGGCCATTTGCAGAAGGTCCGGCTGGTTCCGCGGCACTCCGCCACTCGCGCCGACACTTCGAGCATCGTAGAGGAGGACATTGTAGCCGCGGCGTTGAAACCACTCGGCAACGTCCGGCAACGTCATCTCCTTGACGCAGTTGAACTGGGTATTCGATGCGATTATGTTAGCTATGCGTCAGAACAACAGGCGGGGACTCGTACACCGTGTGACATGACGATGGCCGGTGCCGGCCCAGGAACAGCAAAGAGCCATCCGCGGATGGCAATGCCGTCGATGGTTGTGCATTCCACTTCTTCATATGCGGAGGAGCCCATGGCGCGAAGAAAAGGGGTGGAGGCAAGGTGTCGAACAGCAAAATGGGGCCCACCACCCGAACAGCGGGAGCGAAGGAAGGCAGAATGAGTTTCATTTGCTAGAAACCGCTGCAAGACGCCACGCAACGGTCTAATAATAAGCGACGAGAAAGCCCCGGTGTAGCAAGATGTAACCGGTAGCTCGATGACCGGTCAGGGCCTCTCTGATTGGGCAAGGAGGGAAGGCCAAGTATGGTTGATGTTCGTGCTGACCAGACCGATGGGTCATGATTACCACGGTGCGATCCAATAAGGAGAGGAAAGGGGAAGAGGAAGGGGGGGGGGGGTGTGTGTCGTGCACTTCATGGCAGAGAGATATCCCAGCTCAAGCCCTCAAGACTGCAAACAGACACGACAAACAGCAGCTTTCCAGAGGAAAGCTTCTGCCTGCTAAGCGGATTCGCTCCCCGTTGAACATGGCCCAAGATCCCATTGCCATCATTGGCTTGGCGTGCCGCCTCCCCGGCGGGAACTCTTCCCCGGGAAGGCTCTGGGACTTCCTGGAAGAAGGCAAGGTCGCCTCCAACGAGGTGCCGGCCTCACGCTTCAACTTCTCGGGCCACTGGGACGGTTCCCTCAAGCCGGGTACGATGCGCTCCAAGGGTGGCATGTTCCTCTCGGAACAGGACGTGGACCTCGCCGACTTCGACGCGTCCTTCTTCGAGATGGCGGCCACTGAAGCCCTTGCGACGGACCCCAACCAGCGCCAACTGCTTGAGATCGTGTACGAAGGGCTGGAGAGTGCGGGGGTACCCATGGAGGCCATCAACGGCGCGCCCGTGGCGTGCTTTGTCGCCTCCTTCGCTGTCGACTACGGCGACATCCAAATGCGCGACCCGGAGGACCGGCCGGGAAACACGGACCTCGGCGTAGGTCGCGCCATCCTCGCGAATCGCATCAGCTGGTTCTTCAACCTGAAGGGCCCCAGCGTCACCATCGATACGGCCTGCTCAGGCAGCCTAGTCGCTCTCGATATGGCCTGCCGTACCCTGCGGTCGCGCGAGGCGGATGCGGCGATCGTCGCCGCCAGCAACCTGTACATGAGCCCCGAGCACGTCATCGACGACGCGCTTGTCGGGCAGGCGCACTCCCCGACGGCACTGTGCCACAGTTTCGACGCTGCAGCCGACGGTTATGTCAAGGCCGAGGCCGTGAGTTGCCTGATTGTGAAGCGACTGGAGACGGCGCTGCGAGACCGAGATCCTATCCGGGCTGTCATACGCGGCATCGCCATCAACAGGTTCGGGCTAGCAGCCTTTGACCGCAGGAACACTCACTCTCCATTCGTACTGACCCCTCTTCGCTAGCAACGGCCGGACAAACGGCATCGGAAGCCCGAGCTCCGAAGCTCAAGCAGCCGTTATCCGCAAGGCGTACGCCAACGCTGGAATCGTCGATCTCAACGATACCCAGTATCTCGAGTGCCACGGGACGGGAACCAAAGCCGGAGACGCAGCCGAGGTAGCCGGAATCAAGGCCGCCTTCGCAGCATCACGAGATCCCGCCAAGCCGCTCATCATCGGATCGGTGTGTCCTTGACTCCTTGCCTCCAGCCTCACAGATGCTTTGCTCCTGGAAGAGGAGTCAAGTATTGACAAGTACTGCTGCTAGATCAAATCCAACGTGGGCCACTCGGAACCGGCTGCGGGCTTGTCAGGCTTGATCAAGACAATCCTGTCGCTCGAGCATGGCATGATCCCCGGAACGCCCAGCTTCATCAACCCCAACCCAAACATCGACTTTGCCGGGGCCAAGGTGAGGGTCTCTCGAACCATGCTCCCTTGGCCAGCCACCGATGGCAAGCCCAGACGCGCAAGCGTCAACTCGTTCGGCTACGGCGGCGCGAACGCGCACGCCGTCCTAGAAGGGTCGGACGCCCACACCCAAGGCCAGACGCACCACGTGGTCTCGATCCGGCCCATCGACGAAATCTCGCAATGGGCCCCGGACGGGCACAGCTTCAATGTCACGGCGGACGGCGTCGGTGCCAGTACTAGGCCATACACTCTCGTCCTCTCGGCCAACGATGCCCCCTCCCTCCAGGCAAACATTGCCGCCCTCTGCAGCCACCTCGTCAACCCACGCGTCCGCGTCCACCTCCGGGACGTG
This sequence comes from Thermothielavioides terrestris NRRL 8126, assembly GCF_000226115.1. NCBI lineage: Eukaryota > Fungi > Ascomycota > Sordariomycetes > Sordariales > Chaetomiaceae > Thermothielavioides > Thermothielavioides terrestris. Next base: position 2,707,905 of record NC_016457.1, on the reverse strand, counting down.
GTCTACACGCTCTCGCAACGCCGCTCGCATCTGTGGCACCGTGCTTTTGTCAACGTCCGCAGCAGCAGCGGCAGCAACGAGCAGACCATCAAGATCCAAGCGGCCGATTTCGTCACGGCCAAAAAGGCGCCCCGGCCCCCGCGCGTGGCTTTTGTGATGACCGGGCAGGGCGCGCAGTGGTCGCAGATGGGGCGCGATCTTGTGCGCGCGTTCCCCTCCACGGTGCGGCCCATCCTCGCGGAGCTCGACGGGGCCCTGCAGGGGATCGCGGCGTGCGAGCCTCCGGGTTGGTCGCTCCTGGAGGAACTGACCGAGCCGCGGGACGCCGCACACCTCCGGCAGCCCGAGCTCTCGCAACCGCTCGCGACAGCACTGCAGATTTGCTTGCTGGCCGTGCTCGAAAAGTGGGGGGTCAGCGCGTCGAGCGTCGTGGGCCATTCGTCGGGCGAGATCGCGGCCGCGTACGCGGCGGGATATCTCGACCGCGCGGGTGCCATCAAGGCCGCCTTCTTCCGCGGTCGGGCCGTAACCCGAGCAAGTCGGAGGGAGAAGAACATGGAGAAGAGCCTCGGCATGCTGGCGGTGGGCCTGGACGCGGACGGGATCGCTCCTTATCTGGGAGCGTACGGCGGGCGCGCCTCCATCGCTTGCTACAACAGTCCCCGCAGCTTGACGATTTCGGGAAGGAAAGACGACCTCGAAGCCTTGGAAGCGGAACTCAAGGCGGCGGGCCATTTTGCCCGTCTTCTGCAGGTCGATGTGGCTTATCACTCGCGGTACATGGACGCGGTCGGCGCGGAGTACGAGTCTCTGATGGAACGCGAAGGCCTCCGTGTGCGGCATCCATCTGACGAAGGTTGCTCGGAATCTCGGGGCACATGCATGTTTTCATCGGTGACCGCATCCAAAATAACCGACCAGACACCCACCGATACGTCTTACTGGAAGGCCAACCTCTTGTCACCGGTTCGTTTTGACAAGGCCATCCAGGAGATGCTCTCACAGCCAGATCACAAATCGCCCGATATTATCATCGAGGTCGGCCCGTCGGGCGCCTTGGCCGGCCCCATATCACAGATCCTCAAGTCGGCTTCCAACGCCGGAGATGTCTCATACTACGCCGCCTGGTCCCGCGGTGCCGACGCCATCAACGCTCTTTTCAACGTGGCCGGCCGGCTCTTCATCACCGGCGCGGCCATCGACCTTGGGGCGGTCAATGGGGCTGACGACAACGACGACGGCGGCGGCGGGGATCACACTGCGCCGCGGTGCGTCGTCGACTTGCCGAGTTACCGCTGGAACCACTCAGTCAAGTACTGGTACGAGAGCGCGGCAAGCAAGGACTGGCGATTCCGACGGTATGTCACCCACGACCTGCTCGGCAGCAAGATCCTCGGCACGCCGTGGACGAGCCCGATCTGGCACAAACGCCTGGCGTTGAACGACGTGCCGTGGCTGCGGCATCACAAGATGGGCGGCGACGTGCTGATGCCCGGCGCGGCGTTCTGTGCCATGGCCGTCGAGGCCATGTATCAGAAACACTGCGCAGTCGAGCTGCACGCGTCACCCGAGGCGGTGCGCGTGAGCGATCTCGCCTACGGGCTGCGAAACATGCGTTTCCACCGCGCCCTAAGGGTGCCAGAGGGCGAACCTGTCCATATCCTTGTCGCCCTCACGAAGCTCGCTCGAAGCAGCGACGACTCAGGCTGGCACGAAGTTCGCATTTCTACATCCAAAGACGACGCCATCGTCGAGCATTGTACCGGTATGATTCGTGTCCAAGAGGCCGTCGAGGAGCGGCTGCCCGCGAACGACGAGAGGCGTGCGCCGCTGCGGTCTCCCCAGCCTTTCCGGCTCTGGCACAAGACGCAGCGTGAAGTGGGCATGGACTTTGGCCCCTCGTTTCAGAAGACCAAGTGGCTCGAGGCCACCAGTGGGCAGCGGTCATGCCGGGCCATGGTGGACTTGACGCCGCCCTCTTCGGCTTGGAATCCTCCGTCGCACTATTCTCTCCACCCCGCTGTCATGGACTCGTGCTTCCAAACTCTTATGGCCCCGAACGCGGCGAACGAGCGCAGCCTCGTCAAGGAAATCCAGATACCCGCGTTGGCCGACGAGGCCTTCATCAACCGGATCCCGCGCCAGGGGGTTCGCCAAGGCCTGGTCCTGGCGCAGTCGAGATACTCGGGACGAGGTCGGCCAGATCAGGCAAAAGGGATCATAGGAGACGTTTCGACGTATGACGCCGAGACGGGAGACCTGCTGGTGCAACTCAAGGGTCTCCACTACGTGAAGCTGGACGTCGATCCGAAGCCCGACGCGCACGTGTTCGATTCGGTGCAATGGAAGCCTGACATCACACTCCTGACCCAGGCCCAGCTCGGGGCTCTTGGGCTCCCCGTGAGCGCCGTGATCGATCTGCTCGCGCACAAACGGCCGCGCCTCAGGGTCCTTGAAGTCAACCTCAACGGCGGCACGGACGGCAATGTATCGAGTCTTTGGCTGGACGCTGGTGAGGCAGCAGCGCGGCAGGCGTGTTCCCAGTATGACTTTGCGTCTTCGGATGCCGAGGGGCTGGTCGCCGCCCAGAGGAAGTTCGGCGCGGCGAGACACAACGTGGGTTACCTTCTGGCGAGCCCCGAGAAGCCGGGGCTTGGCCTTGAGACCGCACTCTCAGCACAGTACGACCTCGCGATATTGCATTCGCCTCACAGAGTTGAGAGCGCCGGCGTTATCAGCGAAAATCTGGAGCCGCTTCTTTCCGACGGCGGCCTTGTTGTCGTCGTGGAATCCGGAAACGGTCCTGGGATCATGACCTTCATCTCCCCTTCTTCTGCAAGGTCGACAGATTCTCGTGCCGCATCCTCAGACGAGTCAAACCCCAATTTCGAGAATGGCGCATCTCAGACATCTCAGTCTGACGGAGAGCATGTCGCGAGCTCCGCCACCTCCCTGGCCAGCGCCGATGCTGAAGCCTGGAAGACCACGACGAGCCCGGCGGAGATCCGTCTTCTTGACCATGTGCTCACAAGCCAGGACGGGACAACAACGCATCATCTCTACAAGGTACGCAGGGCTTGGAGCTCGGCAAATGCAAATCCCAGGTCGGCGCAGGGGGTCGGCGAGCCCGTGAGCTCCCCGCCCCAGCACCGGACACTCGTGGTGACACACCTGTCGCCCCTTTCGGGCAGCCAAGCCGCCCAGATGGCCATCATCCTTGGCGACATCACAGAGGCTTTACAAGCCTCAACGCAGCCGACAGTGTCCCCCAATCCGCCGACGCAGTCCGGGTGGACCGTGACCCACGTCGCCGCCGACACGCTCACCACGGTCGTGGACGACACCAGCATCATCCTTGTCCCAGACGAGCTGCTGACCTCGGTACTAGCCGACCCGTCCCCAGCGCAGTGGGCAGCGCTCCAGGCTCTCTTCGCGGCGGGCCGCCCCATCCTTTGGCTCACCGCCGGGGGCGGCGGCGGGGCCGGCCAGCATCCCGAGCGGGCCATGGCGCACGGCCTGTTCCGCGTCGTGCGCCGCGAGCTGGCGAGCCAGGAGGACCGGGTGCCCCGCGTAGTGCTCGACGTGGACGCCGAGCTGGTGGGCGTTCAAGTCCAAGAAGGTCAGAACAACGCGGCCCCGCTGGCGCTGGCGCGCGGCGTGGCAGCCGTGCTGCTGGAGCTTGTGGGTAGGAGGAGTAGTAGTAGCGAGGGTGACGGCAGTGGTGGCAGAGTGGAGGACCACGCTGCCGAGGCCGAGTACCGCCTGCGGAGGGACGGCGTTCTTGAGGTGCCGCGCCTTGTCCCGGATGCGCCCGTGAACGAATTTCGCCGATTCGATCTGCTTGGGCAAGCCGGCCCGTCGACCGCGGCTGGGCTGTGGGAGACAGAGCGGATGGTGCGTCTCCGTGGCGACAGAGTGGGCTCGCTCGACCTGACCTGGTGGGAGTGCGAGGAAGAGCCTCTGCAGGAAGGCTATGTCGAGGTGGATGTCGAGGCAGTGGGCGTGAACTTCAAGGTAGGTTGCGCAGACCGGAATGCCCGTCTCCTAATGTTCCATGGTTACTGACGAGAGGGCCTTTGCTTGAAAAAGGACGTCGCGGCTGTGATGGGAATCATACCTGAAGATGAGCACATGATCGGGTGTGAATGTGCCGGCGTGGTTCGGCAGCTTGGGCCTGGCGTGACCAAGGTTAAGGTTGGGGACCGGGTTGTCGTGCTGGGTAAGGGCTTCTACGCAAATCGCATTCGGTCAATCGCCCATTGTGTCCACGTTATTCCATCTTGGATGAGCTTTGAAGAGGCCGCCACCATCCCTCTCGCGTACTCGACAGCAATCCAAGCCCTCCTTCATCTGGGGAACCTCCAAGAGGGCCAGGTGAGGAAGATTCTTCCCCGTTGTGCAACCTTCAATGTCTTCCGTTGCGTGGGCAAAGCCGCCGAAAGCTGACGTGTGATCAATAGTCCGTTCTCATCCACTCCGCTGCGGGTGGCGTCGGACTGGCCGCCCTTCAGCTCGCGCAGTACAAAAAGGCGGAAGTATTCGTCACCGTCGGTACGGACGAAAAGCGCGACTTCCTGAGTTCCGAGTTCGGGATCGCCCAAGACCACATGTTTTCTTCGCGGAACTCCAAGTTTGCAGAGGAGATCCTGGCCATGACAAACGGCCGAGGCGTGGATGTCGTTATCAACTCTTTGACTGGAGACATGCTCGACGCGTCATGGCGGATCGTCGCCGACGGTGGCACCATGATCGAGATCGGCAAACGGGACATCCTGGACCGCAATGCTCTGGCGATGGAGCCGTTCGGTCGAAACTGTTCCTTCCGAGCGCTGGACTTCTCGTCCGGCAGAACCTTGAAGGACGCGCGCCTGCTGGGGGAGCTGATGGGCGAGATATTCACGCTCATCGAGGGCGGCCATATTGGGCCGATCCGGCCCATCACCGCATTCGGATTTGACAAGGTCTCAGAGGCCCTGGCCTATATGCGGCGGGGTCAACACATCGGTAAGCTGGTCGTCGCCAAGGGCCCGTCAAAGAGCGTCCAGGTGCCCATCAGGCCTCTGCCACGAGCCCTGAAGCTCCGCCAAGATGTCTCCTATCTGATCGTCGGAGGCATCAAAGGCCTCTGCGGCAGCCTTGCTCTGCACATGGCGAGGCATGGGGCGCGTCATCTCATCGTCTGCAGCAGGAGCGGCATTGATGATGAGACATCAGCACGCATCGTTCGCGGGTGTCGTTCGTATGGATGCGAGGTGACTGGGCAGAAGGGTGACGTTTGTGACATGGCCTTTGTGCGACGCGTGTTCGAGTCGGTTCACCCTCGACGAATTGCTGGCGTTATCCAGGGGGCCATGGTTCTGAAAGACAAGCCCTTCCAGGCTATGGGGCTGGAAGACTACCGGGACGCCGTCGCTGCCAAGGTGTCGGGAACATGGAACCTACACCGTGCCTCGCTTGAAGACGCGTTATCGTCGTCATCGTCGTCGTCGTCGTCATCATCACGTTCTCTCGACTTCTTCACGCTCCTGTCGAGCGTCTCGGGCGTGGTGGGAAACAAGGGCCAGGCCAACTACGCCGCAGCAAACGCCTTTCTGGACGCCTTCGCTGCTCATCGTCGTTCCTTGGGCCTGCCCGCACATGCTCTCGACCTCGGTGCAGTGGACGACGCCGGTTACATTGCCGAGCAAGAGGCGGCGGCCCTCGCCGGCAAGGATGATGACAGCGCTGACGGCACGAGTCACAGTTCTGGGTCCCGTCTCGCAGATCGCTTCCGCCGAGATCCCCTGTGGACGCCACTAAACGAACAGGCCCTGCGGACAGCCCTGACCGTGTCGATCCTGCAGCAGCAGGCGCGACCCCTCAGTGCAAACTCCCAGCTCGTTACGGGAATCGCGCATCCCCTGACGGGCGGCGACCTGGAGAACGACCCGCGCTTTGGCTATGTGTTGAGCGGGGCCAACGGCAGGAATGATGTCGGCTCTGGACAGGAGGACGATATCGGCGGAGCGGAGGGCGTCGTGGGTGCGGCGGTCCAGGCCTTTGCGCTTCTTCGGGCGTCGGGCAACACTACCGCGAGTGCGCAGGCCCTGGAAAAGGCAGCGGTGGCGGCGCTAGCAGCGCAGACGGCACGCATCCTGCGACTGGAGACTGAAGTCGAAGTTGGCAAGCCACTGTCGTCGTATGGCTTCGACTCGCTCTCCGCGGTGGAGCTCCGTGGCTGGATCCGGGCCCGGCTCGGTGCTGAGGTCAGCACTCTGGATGTCACGGGAGCCAGGTCACTAGTTGAGCTAGGAGAAAAGGTGGTAGCCAAGATAAGCCAGAATGGTCTGCAGGCCCAGGCTGCAGCTGCAGCTGAAAGCCGTGGTTCACAGTAACGGGCAGAGTTGCGGCGCTTATGTAGGTAGGTAGTGGGTTGGGTGCTCACTTTGAAATTACGGGAGTCTTCCCTTTTCCCAGCCACCGAAGCGAGGCCTAAGAGCGGGCAGAGTAATAGCAGATCTAGCGGAGACTGGCCTCCACCTTCGAGATACCTAGGGGCTCGATGGTCTCCCTAAGGTACTTGAGAGCACTATATATCTCCTTCTTGTCGAACAGTGCTTTAAGGAACTGGCCTATAGCGTTTCCTTTAGCAAAGCGAGTACCCTTGGTCTCCCCTATAGTTGTGAGCCGACCAGTGAGGAAGCCTCCAGCTAAAGGACTAGGGCAATATCGGTGTTACAGAACTAAGGCACCCACGTGAGCGTTACTGGTGGTTGTGACTACCTATATATGCAAGTGGAGCGCAGCGTTCGACCACGGTGTGGTTGAACTGGCGGATCTTTTGGGCCACGACAGCATGAGCGAGCCAGGCCAGCAAGGCCAGCTCACCCGAGGCTCGAGGGTCGGGCACAGTTGGTTCGCGTCCCCGAACCGGGGGACGGGATCCTGGCGCCGAAAATGCACCACCATCGCGAATGCGCGGGGTGCGAGCTGAGGGACTTAATGGGGTGTGAACGAAGTAGGATGGGCGACGCCTTCCGGCCTCCGCCGCCGGCGCCGTTTGCAGTCGCTACGAAGCCGGCCCCACTCCGGGAACGCGAACAGGTTCTCGGCCGGCAAAGCTTCGGGTGAGTCGTTTGGCCCGGGCTTGCTGAGTCATCATTTTGCATCACAAGCTCCTGGAGCTGTGCATGCAAGGCATCGCCAACCAAACCGCCGCCGCAGCCGAGGACGACGACGCAACCAGCCCCCGGCATCAGCAAAACAATGAAGCCTTCCACAACAGCAACACTACTGGCCTGCACAGCAGTGCACGTGCAGGCCTTTTCGGATTCCTCACCGTTTATCCTATTTTCCACGGCCAAGTACGTTTGCGTCCCTGGCTGGACTCTAACCCCCGTCCCCAAGTCCCTGTAGGATCGCAGACCGAGCTAACCATCCATTGCGCGCCCAACCCATCACAGACTCCCACCGGCCCCGTCAGATGCCCAACTGCAGACCTCCTCGCAAGTCCTCGCCGCCGCAAAGTCCCTGCTCGCGTCATGTCCGACGACGCGGTACATCCTCGTCTCGCAGCCGAACATGCACGCAGCCGACTTCCGCGCCACCGACAGCAGCAACAGCGGCACCGGCAACAGTTGCCGCATGCCGAACCTGTGTCGCGCGGTTCGCGCGGCGGGCGAGAATGCCAGCTGGAGCGTCGCCGAGGTGATCGGCCAGGTCTCCGGCCGGCCGCTGGCCGAGTACGTCGCCCAGGCGTGCGAGGCGCGCGGGGTTGAGGCGAAGCTGGACAAGATTGAGCTGAAGCACTTGCCTGCTGCTGCTGAGGGCACGAAGAGGGAACGAGAGAGGAGGGAGGTTTTGGGCGATAATGGTATGTTTGTGGCTCTTTTCTCCGTGTGCCGCTCAGAGAACCAGGGTAAGGTGGCGTGGATCGGGATGCTGATGGCTCGTCGGAACAGATCACGAACTGGGCCAGCTTCTCGAGATCCTGGATGGCGACTACACTGTTATGGTGTACTCGGACCCGAACGAGTTCAAGGCGTACCAACCTGACTTCGTGGAGCCGGTCCATACCGACATGAAGCGCTGGTCTGAGGAGCTAGAGCTCGCCGCGAGGCAGATGTCGAATTCGACCTCGAGGTTGCCGCTGTTTGAAAAGTATCAGTTCTTCACGCCGGGTCAGTCGCCCCTAGAATGTACGCGCCAGTGCAATATGCTAATATGGACACAGGCATCTTCATGTCCTTCATCGTGCTTGGTGTCGTCCTCTCCATCCTGGGCGCCGGTCTCAAGGCGCTTGCCAGCCTGGAGGTCTCTTACGGCGCGTTCGACAAGGAGATGGGACCGGCGGCGCAGAAGAAGCAGATGTAACATAGCGTATCTGTCTCATTACGCCGTGCCTGTGGCGCGGCTTTTTTGGTGGCTTGCAGCATTCCTCGTTGTACTGGGAGTTTCGGGAGTTGGGCATACTTGTGGTGTCATGAATGTTTAGACATCTCTTGGAGATATTATCGATGACGGCTTCGGCGTGCTTAATCGTGAATGGCTTTTAATGCCAGAGACAGTGACTTCTATTCGAAATTCGTCAGGATGACAGCGCTCCCGATGATGCAGAGAGTGTGTGATTTGTCCTCAAGTATTCCGTAGTTCACAATCGTAAACGCCGTGACCAAAGCCCAGAGTATGCCCTTACCGTCTCCACCCCCAGCCTGCCCCCAAATCTCTCTTCCTTTCATACCAGGTGACTCGGCAGAAGGAAATTGGCGATGCCTTCCCGAACGGCATACTCGTGGCCGCAATTCCCACACACCAGCTTGCCCTCGTTAATCTGCGTCTCCATGAGCAGCGTGTGCAGATCCTTGAGCATCTTCTCGTCGCTCTGCAGCTCCTCCGCAGTGGGTGGTTGCTCGGGCAGTTGGGGAAAGCCCAGCTGTGCTCGGGGTTAGTGAGGTGAGCATTCATAAGGAACTGTGAGGCGAGAGATTCGATTCAACCGGAGGGGGGGGAGCCATGGCGATAAGAGCATCAGGCAGTGAAAAGGTGAAGGGAAATGGCCCACTACAGTATAGGAAATCGCAACTCCTACAAAAGACATTTAAACTAGGAAAATCACTTGCCTCCGTCGATGTTATCCGCAGCGCATTCCAATCGATGCGGGGCAGCAGGTTGACTAACAGCTGCGGGTTGAGCTCGACATCGTCGCTGACGAGCTCAGCATCCTTGGGGTGCAGCGGAAATGAATTGGCCGAAGACTTGCATGTCTTGACCGCACATGTCAGGAAATTCAATGTTAGGACCTTCATTTTGGGAGCCTCTGGCGTTGTTGTCGAGCAGACGGTGCAGGTCTGAGTGATCCAGAGTCCATGAAAAAATTAGGGATGCCTGAAACGGGGCCGCCTGATGCATCTAACGGAGGTCTCAGAGGAGCGACCCCTTCCATGGAAATCACCTCGGCGTTCACGGAAATACGGCAACCAAATCTCGATGGGAAGCTGTATTTCTACAATTCATGCCCGCGTCTTCTCGTAGCCAATGTTGTTGCGCTTCTGGTCGGCCCTCGAAAATCGGAACCACACCGCCATCACCGCCACGACGATGCCAAAGAGCGTCAACCCTGGACCAGGAAGTGGTAGTCCTCGTCGGTTTCGGTGTCCGGAGCCTCCTTGTTTGTGGCGGGCGTCTTTTCGGTTCCGTCTTCAGGCAAATCCGAGTCTGGACAGGTGCGAAGGAAAGAACCAACAATCAGCACATCATCCCACAGGCATCGGATAGTTCGGGCGCGCGAGTGGGAACTGCAGATTCATCTTTCTTTCGACAGCAGCCCTTCGAACAAGTGCGCGTGTTTTGCTGCCCCAACCTGTTTTCAGGGAAGAAGAGGGAAACGGTACACATTGAAAAAACAGCCCTTAGAGCTCCACGTGGATACCTTCAGGAGGGACCTCCAGCTCGCCGCTCTTGACGATCTTGACGGTCTTGACCGGCCTGTCGCCAGGCTGCGTTTCGACGTTCTCGATCTTCTCGACAACGTCGTAGCCCTCGAGGACCTCGCCGAAGACAACGTGGCGGCCGTCGAGCCAACTGCCATCAGCCCGTGTCAGCAAAACCGGTTCAGAGGGAACAGCCCCCTGTGGCTTGTGTATCCGGGCACTTACGAGGTGACAACCGTGGTGATGAAGAACTGGGAGCCGTTGGTGTCCTTGCCCGCGTTGGCCATGGAGAGGAGGCCTTTCTTGCTGTGCTTGAGCTTGAAGTTCTCGTCGGGGAACTTGTCGCCGTAGACTGCAGCCATGGGCGTCAGCACCTTCAACTCGGAACGGCCATGTCCCAGAAAGGCGCCGGGGGGGAATACGCACTCGACTTGCCACCGGTGCCGTCGCCCTTGGTGAAGTCGCCGCCCTGGATCATGAACTGCTTGATGACACGGTGGAAAGTGGAGCCCTCGTAGCCGAAGCCCTTCTCGCCCGTGGCCAGAGCACGGAAGTTCTCGGCCGTCTTGGGGACAGTCTTGCCGTAGAGACCCATGACGATGCGGCCAAGGGGCTCGCCGCCGTGCTCAATGTCGAAGTAGACCTTGTGGGTGATCTTGGGGCCCTTGGCGGCGGCAACCGGCTGCGCAACCATCAAGCCGACGCCGACCATCACCGAGGCGGCGAGAACGAGCCGCTTGAGGTTGAACATTTTGGCTGTATAGGGGTCTGTAGTCTGTCCGGCGGAACTGCGAGGTGGAAAGGTGATCGTTCCAAATCAATTGGACCGAGCGAAGGGGAAAGCAGTGAAAACAAGGGACGAGGTTCGTCGACTGTTCTTGAACCTTGGAAGCTACGTTTCACCTTGGACGGGAGCAGCTCCAACCCATGGCTCAGTGGCCCTTGACCATTTAGCGGGACGGAGGGTAGACGTTAAAGAGGTCCCGCCAAGACTAATTTCGGCCAATTGTCGGCTATGTTTTTACAACGTTATTACGTAGCCACTATCGCCAAGGTGTTTACTCTATCGCCAAGGGTTAGTTCGCCAGGGGTTCCGGGGCCGGCGCCAGCCCCCCGCTGGTTAGGGTTTAGGTTAAGGTTAGGATACGGGTTATAGTTAGGGTGCGGGTTATCCTCGTTTTCTTCTTTTTCAATTTGGTTGAGTTTTCGTAGAGTTGTTGCGACGAGTCTTTGCGATTGTTGTTGTTGATGTTGCTCGAAGTCGTCGTGGCCTGCTCATCCCTTGGCGATTTGTAATTACTTGTACGCGGCAAAATCCGAAATTAGTCTTGGCGGGACCTCTTTAACGACGACCGGACGGAGACAGGGGTTCGGCCTCCGTGCAAACACTGCAACGCCGGAGGTGCAGGGGGTGAGTTGCGGGGCCCGGGGGCACAGTGCCGCGACCGAACAGAGATAGTACCTAACGTTATCCAGTATTCCACAGTTCAGGAAAGGCATGCTTCGAGCGCTGCAAACACCCCGACCGTGTCTGAAGTAACATCGAGTCTCGGCCTGGGAATCGCCCACTCAGGTACCTCTGTGGCCGCCTGTCACGGAATACAGGGCATCGTCATCTTCCGCGAAGTCAAAGTTGAACCTTCAACAACCACACGCCACTGAGAGACAGCATCGCGCGACATGCGCAGAACCTGGCTGTCTGATGATCAAGCCCGCCTGAGAGCGTAACCCACCACGGAGCGGGATGATGTCCTCGACGAACGACGAGGACCCGTTCCTCCAGGTCCAGCAGTGCGTTTCGCCCTGCCGCCGCCGCTGGCCCCCCGGCCCGCCGCGTGGATGGAAAGTGAACTAACGCAACACGGCAACAGAGATGTCCTCAACCAGCTCCAGTCCGCCCGCTCCCTGTTCACGTCATACCTGCGCATCCGCTCGCTCACCACCTCCGCGACGTCTCCAGAACTGGCCTCGGCGCGCGCCGACCTCGAGTCCTCGCTCGCCTCCCTCGCCGAAGACCTCGCCGACCTCGTCGCCTCCGTCCAAGCGGTCGAGTCCAACCCGTCCCAGTATGGCCTCTCCGCCGCCGAGATCGCGCGGCGCAAGCGCCTCGTGCAGGAGGTCGGCGGCGAGGTGTCCGACATGCGCGAGGAGCTAGCCAAGGTGTCGTCCTCTTCCGCTTCCGCCGCCGCCGGGCGCGGAGGGAAAGGAGCGGTGGGCAGCGGCGGCGGTGCCAACGACCTCCCGGACCCGTCGACCTTCGCCATCCCCGACGGCAGCGGCGGCGGCGGCGGTGACGATGACGCGGTCGGCGACTACGCGGCCGAGTTCGAGCGCGAGCAGCAGGTCATGATGATGCGCGAGCAGGACGAGCACCTGGACGGGGTGTTCCAGACGGTGGGGAACCTGCGGCGGCAGGCGGACGACATGGGCCGCGAGCTGGAGGAGCAGGTCGAGATGCTCGAGGTGGTGGACGACTTGGCGGACCGCGTCGGCGGCCGCCTGCAGACGGGCATGGAGAAGCTCAGGTATGTCATGAGGCGGAACGAGGACCGGCTGAGTAGCTGCTGCATCGGGGTTCTGATCGTCGTGTTGATTGTATTGTTGATATTGCTATTGGTGTTATGAGGGTTGGGAGGCGGGCGTTGGGAGGATGCTTTTGGCGAGGACGTCGTCCCATAATACCTTTGCGTAGATAGACAGGGTGGCCTCTGCTGAATTCGGCGTTTTGGGTCTTGTATTGATGTTTCTCATATTTCTTGCTGTTGTTATATGTTGGGTATATAACTCGTATCGAATCCAGCTAGGACACATGCAGTCCCAAAAGCGTGACCTTCACATCCCCTGTCTCGCATAGCCGCCGCTTTTCAACCCGCAAGGCAACGCCGAACCAGAGCCTCTCTATCTGGAGCCAACATTATGTAGACATCTTAGGGACACCCATTCCCGTACCCTGATCAGCCCGACCAGCTTATCCAAGAACCAAGCCCGCGTCCCGCTTTAGTAGCTGAGCCAACACGTCGAGAGAATTGACAGCCGCTGTCTTCTGTGGCGCTCTGGCGGGAAACTCGACCAGGGCCATACGCAGTGCCGCCAGTGCGGCCGTACCGTAAAACTCGATAAACTTCTGCTCGTAGTTCTCCACCATGGACTTAAGCACGACGCATTGCGTGTCCGAGATTTCCGCCGACGGCGTGTTGACGATCCGAGCCATGGCCGTCCAGTAGTGCCGCGGGGGATAAGGATTCTCCTTCTTGACCGCCATGAACTTCCGCAGCGAGATCGCCGCAAAGCCGGCCCCGAGGCCCGTCATGCGGTCCATATGTTGCTGCTGCGTCACCCATCGCCCGTTTTCTTTCCACCAGCCTAGCCTCTGCCTCCCTTGCTCCGTTTTCTCGCTGCCGCGGTAGCCGAAGAGCACCGGGCAGACTATCCTGAACTTAGCGAGCAGGATGTCGATCATTGACCCGCCCCGCCAGAGGAAATCGGGCTCCGAGAGGGTGGCAGCAACGCAGACCCCGATCGGGTCTGCCGTCTCCGGCCGCGCCCCAGCCTCGTTGATAAACTGCGAGATGGCGGCCTTTGCGAAAATATTGATGAGGTAGAGAAAGACCGAGGGCAGCATGGGTTCGTTGTGTGCGGCTCCTTCGACTGGATTCTTCCTCGGCGTCAATAGAAACTCGTTGGGGTCCATCAACTGCGATTGCACCTGGTTTGAGAGTGCCTCTCGCATCAGTTTGACGATCGTTTGTTGCTGCATCGGTTACGTTAGCAAAATGTGGCTTTCACATCGGAGACCACGTTCGCATACCTGAACTCTGTTTACCCCGGCAACTCCAGAAGACACAGTGAGTTGCCCGACGGATTTCCGTAGTTCTCTCCGCATGTCGCCCATTCTCTCCTTGAGAATCGGGTTCGTTTTTGCCTGTTCCGCCATGAATTTCCGTAGATTTTTGAGATTCTTGTGGATTTCGGAATACCGATCTGGGCGCGGTTGCGCGGGCGGTGGAGCAGCCGAGCGAGACGTTTCGGCCGTGGAGGTGTCGCCATTGGGTTGCGGAACATTACTCAGAAGACCACCGACTCCCAAGGCCGAGGTCGCCGGTCTAGCAGGTTCGGCGGCCTTCTGAGGGACAGCCGCCGGGGCCTGAGCGGACGGCTTGGATACTTGAAGCCCTGGCGTAGCCACTCCCGGGGGTTTTGTTGCTGGTTGCGATGTCGCGCCATTCGTTTGCGTTGGTGCCCGGGCGTTGGCCGACTTCGGGGCTGGAGTTGTACCGTTGGGTGTTGGCGGTGCAGGCTGCTGAGGCTCTGGTAATGGAGGTGGGATCGCAACCTTGGTCGCCCTGAGGGCATTTAACCTCGTGCGTTCGGCAGCGAGTTGCTCCTCGAGTTTGATCCTCTCCTCCTCCTTGCGACGCTCGGCGAGGAGGCGCTGCGCCTCCTCCCTCTGGAGTTGCTCCCGGTACACTCTTTCAGCATCTTCCCTGATTCGGTCATGTTCCCTCTTGGCAGCTTCGAGGAGGTATTTGTGTCGCGCTTCCGAGTTCCGGTCGTCGTCAATGATCTCCTCGAGCACGGATCGCGACGGGCTCGCCCGGTGGTAGCTTGGCGGGCGATGGGGTGAGGAGCCAGCCATTATAGAGGGCGGCACAAGTTCGACTTTGCTCGGCGTCTATAATGCCATGCTCCTCGGCGATTTGCGAGGCGCGGTTGCGAGTGCGTCGCGACGGCGGTCCTTGGACTTTGTTCGCCAATGGAGGCGCAGACTAGAATCACCCTCCAGGTGTTTTGCGGCTGTCCACCCAGTTGGTTATCATGCAGTCGGGTTACGGATAAATGTTAGCGAACCGCACATGCAGGCGGCTAACGACAGATCCGCACTGTAACACAACACTTCATTCCAACCCTAACCCTGCTAAGCTCCCCCCTTACGCTTGACTGCGCTTGACCATCAGGGGGTGGCTCAAGCATCCCCAACACATGGTATTTGTCCATGTAGTTCCACAAGTGTTACCTGTGCACTAGGAGGTAGGTACCAGGTAGGTAGGTCGCGTGGAGCGAACACCGCGTTCAGGAAATCCGACAGGCGCTGCTGGCGCCAGTCAAGCAGTTATGTGCGCCTAGATCGTCCGTCACCCAGCAGGGCTAGGGAAGGGATATTCCGTACACCCAATGAAGAGCTTTCCCCAGTTGCATTTCTGTTCACTTGGCCGTGCACCGCAAAATTTGAATTCCGCGACATCCTGCACTGTCGCGCCTCACTCGGTTGGGAAGCCACTCGTGATCATTCGCTTGGCCAGGGGAAGAGTGGAAACCACCTGGTAACGCTAGCGCACCCTGAGACGGTGGGCGCCGAGGTCGCGTTGACGGAAGCGGCTCTTGGTATCCCTTGAAGCTGCCTCAGCTCAACCAATGTCTTCATCTAAGAAGTGAATTGGGCAACATGGGCCAGGATACATCGCCAATGCTGCAAGCTCGAGCAGTAGTCCCGTGTGAGCTAGATACTTGTAGTTAACTTGGAGCTTCGAGTCTCCATGTGAAGACGAGCTACTGCGTAGCTTCAGCAACTGTTGTGGGGGGTTTGCGCCCCGCTCCTCGTGGGTTCTTGCTCGGATTGAGAGCCCCACTTTCCGCTTGCTCCCTTTCCGGTAGGCTGTCGCTGACGCTACTACGGATATCGTTAGTGCGCAAAGCTGTTGCTTGGGGCACTGAGCACGGAGCAAGCAACCAGGATCGGGCAGGTCTGGAGCATTCATCGCTCCCGCTTCCACTTGCAGTGACTGCCTTCATCGTCATCGCCATCATCGGGGCTCTCTCCTCACTCGCACCCTCCTTCAACCCTTTTTGTCTCCCCAAGCTTCCGGCATCCAGCCTTCCGCCATCAAGCCCGTCCATCTCTCTTGACAAACACTCCCTCTTGTCTTTTGTTTCAATCTCTCATTAACCTCTTTGGGCTCGAATCTTTCCCGCCAGCTTGTCCGCGCGAGCAACTGCCGCCGCGAAGCAAAATCACCCGGCACAGTAGACAACAGCACCAACCACAACAACAGCAATCCACCGCCTGCCGACTGCTCCTTGGCACACGCATCCGAACACACAGCCTGTTTCGCGCGCACTCGACGTGCATTCATCCATCGGGAGATACCTGCTCTGCCAGTTTCCCTGCCGCCTGTGAACGACACCGACCGCCACTATGGAGCAGCCGCAGCAGCAACAGCAGCAGCAGCAGCAGCAGCCGCAGCCGCATATCCAGCAACCACAGCAGCCTCAGCCCGGAGGCGTCCCCGGTCCTGCTGGCCGCCGGCTGCACATCGCCCATCGCAGAAGCCCCTCGGAGCTGACCCCCTTGATGAGTATGTTTGCGAATCCCGGCAGTAAGTTGCTGTTTGCTTCTGCGCCTTGGCTTCTACTCTTCGTTGCTCTGCCCCTCTCCAAGTCGCACTTCCGCTGCGACTCGTCCAATGGACGGACATTGGGCTCATGCGCTGCCGCCCCCCTCACGCTTTCTTTGGATCGCGATGTGCCCGAGGTGGATGGAAAGCTGACGCGGGCCTTTCTTCGCAGTGGAGCAGCTGGCCATCCAGCAGCAGATCGAGCTCCTGCAGCAGCAGCAGCAGCAACTCCAGGCTACTTATCAGCAGATGGGCATGCTACCCGGTCAACCGCTCGGCGCGGGCGCCTACAACCTCCAGGCCGCCATGAGCAACATGTCGCCCCAAGCCGGCTTCCAATTCCCGACCCAGCTGCCCCAGCAGAACGTGCCCCTGGCTACGCCGACACAACCCCTGTCACATCGCCGTAATCAGTCGGCTCTCCCCAATATGGGCATGGGCCCTCCTCCCGCTCCATCGTCTGGTGCGTCCGGATCTGCCTTTGGCAGCTTCGATACCTCACAAGGACAGGGGAGGGAGAACGCCGGCGGCCGTGGAGGACGGGGCGGTGGCGGCGCTGGAGGCGGCCATCAGAGACGGCACTCCTTGGCTCTGGCCGACGCCAAGAAGGCCGCCGAGATTGCCCAGCAGAAGCGCACTACGTCCGGCTTCCAATTTCCTGCTCCTGGCGCTTCTGGCTCCGCCGAGAAGCCGGAGGACGAGGCCAAAGGCGCAGCCAGCGCTCAGCAGCCCGCAGCGGAACTCACGCCCGCAGCGGCTTTCCGCGGTGGTCGGGGTGGTCACGGTCGGAGCCAAAGCATGGCTGTTGGCGCAAACGGCCGTGGCGGCTTTGGAGGCGAGTTCCCTCGCCGCGGCGGCGGCGGAGGCCACGCTCGCACTTCCTCCCGCAACTTTGACAGCAACTGGCGCACCCAAGGCCAGGGCCAGAGCCAGGATCAGACGAGTGGTGCCGGCCAGAGTCAGGGATCCGCGTTCCAGCCCGGCCATCGCACCCGTAGCTCGCTCAGCCATCAGTCCGTCTCCGGTCTCGGCGCCTTTCAATACCCTGGTCAGCCCCAGCTGATGCAGCTCCCCGGCCAAATGATGATTCCCGGGCTCTACGCTGGGCAGCAGCTCAACCCCATGCAGCTGAACCAGCTGCAGGCTCTCCAGGTTGCGACCATGAATGGTCAGCACATGGCCGGCCTCCAAGCCAGCCAGCACGCTCCCCAGCTGACGGCCCAGCAACCCCAACAGCAGCAGCAGCAGCAGCGCAAGACTCTTTTCACACCCTACCTGCCGCAGGCGACCCTCCCTGCTCTCCTTGGCGATGGGCAGCTTGTCTCGGGCATTCTTCGCGTGAACAAGAAGAACCGGAGCGATGCCTATGTCTCGACCCAGGATGGCCTGCTTGATGCCGACATCTTCATTTGCGGCAGCAAAGACCGTAACCGTGCCCTCGAGGGAGATCTGGTCGCCGTCGAGCTCCTCGATGTTGACGAGGTCTGGGCTCAGAAGCGCGAGAAGGAGGAGAAGAAGAAGCGCAAAGACATCACTGACACGCGCTCCGGATCCACTGCTGGCACAAGCCAGGTCGGCGGTAATGGCAACGACAACGACGCTGGTGAAGGTGGCATCCGCCGACGTGGCAGTCTTAGACAACGTCCCACTCAGAAGAAGAACGATGACGTCGAAGTCGAGGGCCAGAGCCTGCTCCTTGTCGAGGAGGAAGAGATCAGCGACGAGCAGAAGCCGCTCTACGCGGGCCACATTGTTGCCGTCATTGAGCGCGTGGCCGGTCAGATGTTCTCCGGCACTCTGGGTCTGCTCCGGCCCAGCAGCCAGGCTACCAAGGAGAAACAAGAGGCCGAGCGAGCTGCGCGGGACGGGAATTTGGCCCGGCACCAGGAGCCCCGAGCCCAGGAGAAGCCCAAGATTGTGTGGTTTAAGCCGACCGATAAGCGTGTTCCCCTGATCGCTATCCCCACGGAGCAGGCTCCTCGCGACTTCGTCGAGAAGCATCAGGAATACGCGGATCAGATTTTCGTTGCTTGCATCAAGCGCTGGCCCATCACCTCGCTGCATCCGTTCGGCACCCTGGTGGAAAAGCTCGGAAAGATGGGCGATCTCAAGGTCGAGACGGATGCCCTGCTCCGAGACAACAACTTCTCGTCCGACGAGTTCTCCGATGCCGTCTTGCGCAGTGTCGGTCTCCAGGACTGGACGATTGCCAAGGAAGACGAGGCGGCCATCGCGGCTCGCCGAGACTTCCGGAACGAGAAGGTCTTTACGCTCGATCTGGACGGCTCGGCCGAGCTTGGGAACGGCGTCCATATCAAGTCGCTGCCCGACGGTAAAATCGAGGTCGGCATCCACGTGCCGGATGTTACGCACTTCGTCAGGCCGAACTCCCTTGTTGACCGTGAGGCGAAGAAGCGGGGCACGGCAGTTCATCTGGTCAACAGATTCTGTGCCATGCTACCTCCAAAGCTCTCAAGCGAGGTCTGCTCGCTCACCCCCAAGGAGGATCGCCTCACCGTCAGCGTCGTTTTCCACGTGAACCCGCACACTGGCGCTGTTACGGAAGGCGATACCTGGATTGGGAAGGGTATTGTCAAGAGCGGCGGCAAGCTCTCGCTTTCGCAGATGGATCAGGCCCTGTCCAACGCTGCTGGGTTTACACATGATGTTGTGGAGGCCAAAGACGTCCAGATTCTTAACGTAAGTCCCTTTTCCGGCGAACTTAGGGGGGATGCAGGGAGTGGCTTTGCTAACCGGTCACTTACAGGTACTGACTCAGAAGTTCCGGGAGGCACGTCTAGGTGCCGGTGGCGAGCCCATCGCTCCTCTCCGTCTGCTACAGCAGCTGGACGACGAGAACATCCCCGTCAGGCACAGCCTCTTCGACACGACCCCTGCGACGGAGATGGTCGAGGAACTCATGCACAAGGCTAATGCGTACGTTGCGCAGCGCTTAGCTCGCGCGCTCCCTGAGAAGGCCCTGTTGCGCAGGCATGCCGCACCTAATCCTCGCCGTCTGCAAACGTTTGTGGAACGCATGACGGCTCTTGGCTACGAGATCGATCCGTCCAGCAGTGGCACGCTCCAGAACAGCCTGTTCAGGGTGGAGGACTCCGACATCCGAAAGGGTATGGAGACGCTGCTCCTCAAGTCGATGCAGCGTGCCAAGTATTTCATTGCCGGCAAGACGGCCAAGCACCTCTGGGCGCACTACTCACTCAACCTGCCACTGTACACCCACTTCACCAGCCCGACCAGACGCTACGCCGATATTTTGGTGCACCGTCAACTGGAGTCCGTCCTTTCGGAAGGGAAGATTGAGTACAACGACGACGTGGAGGCGCTCGTCAAGGTGGTCGAGGCCTGCAACAACAAGAAAGATTCGGCGCAGAACGCGCAGGAACAGAGTATCCATATCGAAGCCTGCCGCGCCATGGACAAGAAGCGTCAGGAGGTGAACGGCGATCTCATCAGCGAAGGCATTGTTCTTTGCGTGTACGAGTCGGCATTCGATGTGCTGATCCCCGAGTGGGGCTTCGAGAAGCGGGTGCACTGCGACCAACTGCCCCTAAAGAAGGCCGAGTTCAGGAAGGAGAAGAGGATTCTGGAGCTGTACTGGGAGAAGGGCGTGCCCAGCTCGGCGTACGTGCCCGAAGACGAACGCCCCAAGGCTGCCATGTCGCAGCGCATTTCCAATGCTCTCGCCGCCGCTCGCCAGGCCGAGGAAGCGGAGAAGGCCAAGAAGGAACGCGAAGAGGCGGCCAGGAAGCAAACGGAGACGGGCACCATGTCGACGGATGCCGTCGACGCCCTCTTCGACGACGAAGACGAGAACACGTCGGAAAACGCGTCGGACAACGCGCTGGACAACGCGTCGGACATCACGGAGGCCATGGCCGGAGCGTCGCTGGTGGAGCGACCGACGCAGAGCGTCCCCGGCTCGCCAACTCGGTCCTCGGCGGATGCGGCCAGCAGCCTGCACCGCACCCGGTCAGATTCCAAGGTGCCCACCGCCGACGCGCCGGAGACGCGGCTGAGCAACAAGGAGAGATACCTGAAGCTTTTCAAGCTCAGGGAAGAGGGTGGTGAATACATCCAGGACGTGACGGAGATGACGCGGGTGCCTGTCATTCTCAAGACCGATCTCACCAAGAGCCCGCCGTAAGTGCCCCGCGACCCAAGTATGTGTGAAAAGGGACCAGGCTAACCAGGGTGTTTATAAAGGTGCTTGACAATCCGGTCGGTCAACCCATACGCACTGTAGAACAGTTCAGGCCTCCCACGCGGGGTGCAAACGCCTGGTGTCGACGGAGCTCCTGCTGGTTGAGCACAACCTACCATCGATCTGGGAGGTGATGAAGCAAGACAAACGGAGATGTGCAGTCGAGCGGCTGTGGGAAGGGAGACGAGGGTGGAAGATTGATACAGGGGGCTCCACATACGGACCTTCAACCAAGATGGTATAGTTTGTGTGTAATGCGATGGGCGGCGTGGTGCATTTACATAGCAGTGCTGAGTTGGAAGGATTCCGAGGTGTGCAAGCAGAGCAGTATTGCCGGGACGGTAGTAGTCCGGGCCTGCTGCTGTTGTGGCGGATGAACTAAAAAGGGGAGACAGGGGAAGATGGAGACAGAGAGAGAGTGGCAGGAGAATGACGGGGAGGACGCAGGCAGAACACGTAGGACAGCCATCTAATAGTGAACTCGCATCGTTTTGTGCATGGTGGCGCTCGCTGCGTTCACTGATGGCCCTTTTATTCCAAGCGATGGTCTTCCGAGTCAGCTAAAAGTCGGTTTCATCGCTGACATGCTAAGGCGAGAAGTGTTAAGCCAGGGGTTAGGTACTATGTAAGATCAGGAACGGAGCCGGCGCAATTCAATAATGGAGAAGGGTATCGAACGGCCGGGATGGCTTCTACCGTGTAGGCTTGGTTCCTCCGTAACGGGCCCCAGTGGACTGGGGCAAGCATGAAGTAGGCCAGGTGCTAGTTGCTTGGTACAGAGGAGAGGTTGGTTCCATGGGAAACAGTCGTTGAAGCGAAGATCCAAGGACGAGTCTTCGTTAGGTCTCTCCTTCTAATCTGAACTCGCTATTTCGAAAAAGTGATTACATGCTACAACTGTACTGTACAAGTGGGATTTAACAGCGATAGATACAGGTACACAATTACCTACCTGCCGTAGCGGGTAGGCGTCGTAGCCCTAATGCCAGCCTAATGGCAATGGCCTCCGAGTCCTTGTCTTCCATTCTTTAGTGGTTACCTGCTCTGGAGTTGACAGAAGGAGCGGCCATCGAAGTGTTGGGGAACCTGGGTGACGTAATTGACAATTCCCTCTGCCTCTAACCACGGACCAGCAACCAAGCAACGGCTCTCCAATTCTGCAATTCGTCTCACAGGATGCCGCTCCAGAACACCTAGTTGAGCCCATGCCTCACCCAGTGCTCAGCCAGACCTAGAGATCACCGACGAAGCGGATATTTTTCATGAACGCGGAGCCCCATCCAGTTCTGGAGGATAATCCCAGAAGAACATGTTGATTGACCCTCCAACACAGCACGGACACTGCATCCGGCGCAGCATCGCATCGGATCTTTTTTGCATCTATGTAGCAGGCGTGCATCCGTATGTCGCACAACAGGCAAGAGGCATGCGGCAGATCCGGAGGCAAGCTCACCCACACCGGCTGAGCTCGGCCATGTCGATCCGGTATTATGCGGTAGCCCGTGATGACGAGTCCGGGGCGGTAGCACGGTCGGTGGTGACGCTTCCTCAGCACGGCTCTCTCGAGGACGCAGTCTCTCCAGGACTTGGAGCCTCAAGGCTCGGGTTGTATTCCTCTTTTGTTGGCAATGATCAATTGACAGGAGCTAAATCCCGGGAAACACTGCCAGATTCGTCGCCCAAGACAGACCGTCATATCTCGACTGCGAGCTATCCGCTAGCTCGTGACAGCCCACGCCCCCGCTGCCCAGATGGGTTTCCCGACTCCCGAGCCACAGCTCACCCGCGGTTCGCAAGCATTGTCCGGAAGCAGATTGCTGCTGTCGCACACCGTTGTCTGCGCAACGCAGACATTGCGCGCTACTCCGGTCCCGATGCGGTCCGTGAGATTGAAACAAGCCTGAGACGAGCATCCTGAGCGCCGTTGTCGCAAAACCCCCGGCGCGGTAACCGTGCGCACCCCCTGGACAGGCTTGGCCTTTGCCGCCGTGGCCAATCCAAATCTGCGCCTCGGACCCGCACACTCGAGTCCGAGCGGAGCCCGAGGGGAAGCCCTGGCAAGCTGGAGTGCCGAGCCAGGATGCTTGATGCCTTCGTTCCAACCTTAAACCCTTTAAACGAGCATCCGCTCCGCTCTGATTGGCCGCCTTCCGCCTCAGGTCGATGGTTGCGCAACCCCGGAAGGGTCGCAGCGAAGGCCATGCATCCCAACGTCTGCAGTAGCAAGGCTGTCCAGAACGGGGGAGAAGAAACGAAACATCGACGATGTCACTCCCCGTCATCCTTCTCATCCGAAGTCCATCTTGGCTGCGCCCCCTGTCCCTTCGAGCACAGGCAGTCTGGACCCGAAACCAGAGTTTTGTCCGGGCAAATCCAGCTCGCCGGGGTTCTTAGTGCGGCCTAGTGTAGGGAACATGTATCCCCCCTTCGCAAGCAATGCTCTACTTTGTAGCCGCTGCATGTTCCTGATCCCGCGCTTTTTGGCAGGGTGCCGCGGGAGCGGACTCGACCTGAAGCGGGTCCCGGAACGGTCTGCACCCGCTTGGTGAAGGAGAGATAGCCATCTTGGCGCAGCCCATCTTTATTCGAGCTCGTTTCCCACGTTCCATTGCCGGGGTTGCCTTTTCTTTCTTCTCTCGTCTCTCCCATCTCGCCCACGTCGTGTTCGTTTCCCTCGCTTCAAAGCGCTGGTCTGCTTTCGCTCTCATTCAAGCAGCTCAGTCTGTCCTTCTTTCTGTCCAGAGTTTGCTTCCGGCACCAGCAGTCTGTTCTCGTAATATCTTTAATACACCTTGTCCCAAGCAGGCCTTTCGATTCTTCAGCCAGGCTGGCCTTTGAGCTTAGATCCAACGCTCGCTTTGCGTCGGGAGGACCAAAACGAGGGAAAACCCGCCTAAAGCTTAATCGACCGACGTCGAGAACATGCCTTCTATCAAAAAGACCATCGGCGTGGTGGTGGCCGGGTTGGCTGCCGTGTCGTCGGCGCTACCAGCGCATCCCAAGCTGAGCAAGGCTCAGTTGAAGATGTATGAGCACGCAAAACGCCAGAACGCTGCTGCCGCCGCCCTGGGTCTGACTGATGTCGATATCCTGCAATTGTAAGAGGATTACGCTCCCTTATGTTCCAGGAACGAGCCTGTGACTGACCGATCACCCTTTGGACTACAGCGCCCTCACCCTTGAATGGCTCGAAGCGACCTTCTACCAGCAAGGATTTGCCAAGTTCCCAGCAACAGACTTTCAGGCGCTAGGCCTCAGCCAGCAGGAGATCAACGACCTCCTCCAAGTCGGCGAAACAGAACAAGAGCACGTCATTCTCCTGCAGAGCGCCATCGCCCAGGCTGGTGTGCAGCCGGTCCAGCAATGCACGTACAACTTCGGCTTCACCGATGCCGCCGGCATGGTCGCGACTGCCGCGGTGCTCGAAAATGTGGGCGTGTCGGCCTACCTCGGTGCCGCCGCCCTCGTCTCGGACGGCTCCATCCTCACCACCGCCGGTTCCATCCTGACCGTCGAGGCTCGACACCAGACCTTCGTCCGCGCCGCCACCCGCGCTCTCGCCGTCCCGCAGGCCTTCGACACGCCGCTCTCGCCCAAGCAGGTCTTCTCGCTCGCCGCGCCCTTCATCCAGAGCTGCCCGCAGGGCAGCAACCTGATCCTGACGCCCTTCCCGACGCTGACGATGGCGGCCGGGCAGAGCGCGCAGGCGGTGGCCGCCGGCGCGACGGTCCAGCTGCAGAGCAGCGCCGCGTCGGCCGCGAGCCACTGCGCCTTCACGACGGGCGGAATCCCCGGCGGCACCGTCTTCACCCCGTTCGACCAGACCGCCGGCTGCCAGGTGCCCCAGGGCTTGGCCGGCATCACCTACGTCAACCTGGCCAGCGCCGGCCCGCTGACGGGCAAGCTCACCGACGACATCATCGTGGCTGGACCCATGGTGATGCAGGTCTCTTAAAGCCAGCCGGCTTTCCTGCCACGGTGGGTGTTTGGTCTGGTCTAGAAGCCCTGGGTCCTCGCTCGTCGCCTTCCCTGGGATACAGTGAGCGGTTCATGAGGTTAAAATGTTCCACGCTCGTCGGACTGGTGAGCCTCCTCAGCTCACCGTGGGGTCAGAGGATCAACGCAGGCATTGTTAGACCAGACCAGACCAGACCAGACACTCAAAAAGAGACTTGTTTCTCGTCCTATATCCATTTCTATTGTTGACTTTCGATTCTCACGTGGGCTGTGTTATTTTCCAGGCCCATGGTACTTTGCCTGTATATAAACCGGACTTGATCCAGAGGCTTTTTCCCTTTTTTGTCCTTTTTTTTTTTTTTTTTTTTTTTTTTTTTTTTTTTTTTTTTTTTTTTTTTTTTTTTTTTTTTTTTTTCTTTTTACGGATCCTGCGGCGGATCTGCTGGGAATGGGTTTCCTTCGTCAATTCTACCCGCTTTTTTACTTCTGTCGTCGATCTCTCTGTCTCTACGGAGTATTTCACTATTCACGTATACCCACAGATATCTTCGGGAAGGGAGGGAAGCAAAGGGTTAGAAGGAGTGCCGTTGATATTATCAGCGCCACGCAAGGAAAGTACCTTATGCTAGAATACTATACATACTAAAGGTATGAGTGTATTCATATGTCAAGGCGTCGGGATCATTGTTGTTGGACTTCAACATCCTGTCCCTTCACCTCTATCAATCTCATGCGCTGAACGTTCCCGTCTTCAGCTGTCCACAGTCAATAATACTAGAGCGCCGACTCTACCGTATGCACATTGTGTACCCACCGAATCCCGTCAGTGTAGTCAACTGCAGAAAACGGCCTCCAAATCGCGACCCCTGCCTTGCTCGACACTAGTGATATCTACTGTGTAGCCTGCATCCATACTTTACCGTGGGGTAGCAGTGCATACAGTTGCTTGCCTATCCCACATGACAGGACCCTAGTATGCAAAAGGGGGTGAGTTAGGGAATCGCCAACACCGACTCACGCCGTGCGTTGCTGGGAACGTTCCATCACGTTACACGTGGCAGGCAACGTACTAATACAAGTACCTATGTATTGTGTAGCGCATTTGCTGTCTACACGGTAGGCTGCCCGACTTTGCCGCGGTTGCGGAACTGAGAGAGCTACCTAAGCCTACGAGAGATTGTACTGCGTGCTTTGTACATGAATTCATCGGCCCAGGGACGGCACCGCGAGAGCTCAGCTTTAGTGCAACGGTATCTCGAGCCATGGACCATGCACTTAAACCCGCACTTCCGCGCGCGGGCTGTGGCGTTGGCGCGTCGAGAGCGTCGCATACCGCGCCGTCGGCAACGCAAGAAATCGGTAGTGGTGTAACAGTAGGATGAACCCGGTATCGCGGGAGCGGGAGAGGACGGCGCGGACCATCAAGTGCCGGCATCTCAGCCTCCTGAGCGTACAGACGATGCCCCAGGAGCGGAAACAACAGCGAGATACTTAAAAGGCCTGAAGTTCCCCTTCCTACGGTGTTCTCCTTGTTTGGGTGTTCGAGACTTCCCCACACTCAACACGTTCTCGACCGACCAAGATCGGAAACTTGAGTTAAAGGTTACATCTCTTGACCCACTAGTTAACTGCACAGCAGGAGCAACCCGTAGGACTGGGTCTCGAGTGCTCGACAAGGGTTCGTCACCTTCGCCATCAACTCTCCCATCGGGCTCCTGCGTTGGTCTTGATCACGATGTTGGCGACACTGGCGATGATGAAAACATCGTAGACTTGCCGGGGAGGGTTGGACAGGGGTTGCTCCAAAGACACGAAGGAGACAAGGAGACGGGACGAACATGTTGACAGGTCTTGCTGAAAGCAAACAAGGATGGACGGGCCAATTCGAGTTGCCTATCAGACATGACTGCGTCAATTCATTACCAGTTGGCATTACCACTCGAGATAAGCGGGGCGCGTGAGGTGAAGGTCGGAAACTCGACAGACCGGCTACCACGCTTTTTGCCCAGATGTTCATCAGGGCAGGATGATCACCGGTTGCCTGTTTCGGGGCGATCCGGAGGCGAGGTTGCCTGGAGGCCAGGCCAGCGAAGTCGGAGAGGCGCGAAAATGGATCGGGCGAGTTGTCATGGATTTAAGTAACGCCTCTCTCGGGCTAGCTCCCGCTCGTCGCGCTGTGGTCAAGGCGACCAATCGATTTCCGCGGATAAGTTAGGTACGCCAAGCGCAAACCCCACCAAGCCTGCGGCAACTCGCGACATCGCTGGCAGGAGCGGGTGCCTCTCAGCGATGGGGTTTCTCCTACTGAAATCTGAACAGGGTTGGTCGCCAATCAAAGTCCCATGGCGTCAGTATCGATAAGGGACGACCAGCTGAAGAACGAGGCTGAATGCTCCCGCGCGATGGACGGGACGTGGGTGAAAAACACGGCCGATATCGCCGCTTCCACGGCAAGAGAGGATGATGACCACCACTACCCACAGGCAATAATTGGCAAATAACGCAGCGTAACCACCGCGGTGGTGCATAGCGGCGCCAAGTCAGCGCGGGGGATGAATGCTTGGGTGTGCCGTCCATCCAGAACGAGCGAAAATCGGCGCGGGCTCCGACCTGCTTGCAAAGCCCTCGCCAAGGCGTAGCCACTTCATCCCAGCCGGGCGCGTCCGATCGAAGTCGGGACCGGGTGATGAAACGGAGTTACGAGCTGCGCAAGGCTTGAACATCCTCTCCTCTTTCGGCCGACCTGTCCTCGGAGCAACGAACAATGGCTCTGCCGTGCATCTTCCTGCCCCCCGCCGCCGCTGGTCGGCCTCTTCCATCCTCACCCTCTCCCCCACCCTGTTGTCTGATCCTGGGTATATATTCCGGATTGTTGCCCGGCTCCCTCCTTCCCGCCTCTGCTCCCTCTTTGCTTTCGCATTCATCGTGACCGAAGCTCGAACTCGACGGTGGCAGCCTGTGATCGACTCCCCTCATCGTAGCGTCTTGGCTTTTTACCCTTCTAGATACCCAGCCAGCCACGAGTCACGATGTCGAACCTTCCTTCTGAGCCTGAGTTCGAGCAGGCGTACAAGGGTGAGTGAGATAAACATTGCCGCTTGGTGAACGGCGGCGAGCTGAAGCCGGCTTCTCGCAGAGCTCGCCTACACGCTTGAGAACAGCTCGCTCTTCCAGAAGTTCCCCCAATACCGGACCGCCCTCAAGGTCGCCTCGATCCCTGAGCGCGTCATTCAGTTCCGTGTCGTCTGGGAAGACGATGCCGGCAATCTGCAGGTCAACCGCGGCTACCGGGTGCAGTTCAACTCGGCCCTTGGCCCGTACAAGGGCGGCCTGAGACTGCACCCCTCGGTCAACCTTTCGATGTAAGAGATGAACAAGAAATGAGGAAAAAGAAGAAAGAGTTTGCGGCGCTGACAAGAAAATCAGTCTCAAGTTCCTCGGTTTCGAGCAGATCTTCAAGAATGCTCTCACTGGCCGTGAGTACACACACCCGGTGGCGAGAAACGGAAGCTTGAAGCTTGGCAGCACTTGCTGACTGCGGGGCACACAGTGATGATGGGCGGCGGCAAGGGCGGAGCCGACTTCGACCCCAAGGGCAAGAGTGACGCCGAGATCCGGCGGTTCTGCGAAGCCTTCATGCGCGAGCTCTCCCGGCACATCGGCGCCGACACGGACGTGCCGGCCGGCGACATCGGCGTGGGCGGCCGCGAGATCGGCTATCTGTTCGGCGCCTACCGCCGCGAGCGCAACAAGTTCGAGGGCGTCCTGACCGGCAAGGGCCTCGCCTGGGGCGGCAGCCTCATCCGCCCCGAGGCGACCGGGTACGGCCTCGTCTACTACGTCACGCACATGCTCGAGCACGCCGGCGCCGGCGGCTGGCAGGGCAAGCGCGTGGCCATCTCGGGCTCGGGCAACGTCGCGCAGTACGCCGCGCTCAAGTGCATCGAGCTCGGCGCCACCGTCGTGTCGCTCTCCGACTCGAAGGGCTCGCTCGTCGCCGTCGACGGCGGCCGCGTCACGGTCGAGGACGTCGAGGCCATCATGGCCCTCAAGGCGAAGCGCCAGGCGCTGGCCGACTACGCGCCGCCCCAGGGCAGCAGCAGCCTCAAGTACGTCGCGGGCGTCCGGCCGTGGCTGCACGTCGGCGCCGTCGACGTGGCGCTGCCGTGCGCGACGCAGAACGAGGTCAGCGGGGAGGAGGCGCTGGCGCTGGTCGCGGGCGGCTGCAGGTTCGTCGCCGAGGGCTCCAACATGGGCTGCACGCTCGAGGCCATCGAGGTGTTTGAGCGCGAGCGGCGCGAGAAGAAGGCCGGCGGCGGCGCGACCTGGTACGCGCCGGGCAAGGCGGCCAACTGCGGCGGCGTGGCCGTCTCGGGCCTCGAGATGGCGCAGAACAGCCAGCGCCTCGCGTGGACCCGCGAGGAGGTCGACCAGAAGCTCAAGGACATCATGAAGAACGCCTTCTACCTCGGCCTCGACACCGCAAGGGAGTACGTCCCGGCGGCCGAGGGCGAGCTGCCCAGCCTGGTCGCCGGCAGCAACATCGCCGGCTTCGTCAAGGTCGCCCGCGCCATGGAGGACCAAGGCGACTGGTGGTGAGTCGCACCGGCATGCGTCAGCCTCGAGAAAGAACGTGGCCCGCGCAGCTTGAAACCCTCCCGTTCCGGGACGTGTCTCCCAGGCCGGACGGCTGGTCGCTGAAGGGTGGGGTGGGGGCGGGGGGGTTTTCTCCCTCTTGCTTGTTTTCCGTTGGCGTTCTCGGTGTTCCCAGCGTCAGGACGGAGTTGGGAGGGGTCGGGACGAGGTTTACGATATGATTCCGTGGGCTTGCCGGCGATGCATTGTCCCTTGTCTGGTTATGATCTAGTACGCAAGCAATGTGCTTCGTGTCTCTCCCCGCGCATTGGCGCTCGGTGAGGCACTCGGATGCGCGGCGCACTCGGTGTGACGTTGCTCCAACAGCACATGCAGCGTCTGGGGGGTTCAGCTGAGTTGGGGGGGAAAGGGGGCGATACATTTTCAGAGATTCTGTGTAAATACATACATAGACAAGCGGCCTTGCTTTATATACCAACAGCTCATACGGAACAGGGCAAGGAGTACGCGCGAGAGTATGCGAACAACACGCCATTCCTGATCATCTTCAAAACAATCGGCGACATAGCACTGCCCAATCACGCGGAGACTGCAGATAAGACAACTAATTGACTGGTCGTTCCCATTTTTCTTGTGGAACATAAGTTTCCCGAGATGGCCTGAAGCCGCGTTACGGAGTACCACCTAGAAAGGTGCGTCCGGTAGCCGGAGCTCGGCGGAGTGTAATTTCTTCGATTGCCAGTCCTGGGCGTCTCCTCTTACCGTGGTATAAAGTGTCTGGCTTCGTCAACTGCCGTTCATCTGAAGATCATCCGTAGTTATGCAGTTATCTGAGTTCTGGCGACATTGCTCTCTCCCACAGCCACAGCTGAGTGCGTCCCGTACCTTGCATCCCCCAACGCTGTCCAACCTCGTTGGCGAAGTCGTTAACTCAGCGGACCAGTTGAATCACTCGCTGTCCGGCCCCCGCAGGACGGACATCGGGAGGACATATCAGCGAGGGAACCAACCACCCTTCTCAGCAGGCTGCCTGCCGTGTCGCACGGCGTCGGATATTTTTGACGGTGTGTGCAACGAATACCATTGACTTTGTCTCGGGTCGTGCTTCACTTTGGGCGAGTCAAACGTTACTCTCCTGGCAGCATTTACTCGTCTGAGAGCGCTAATACTCCGAACGCAGTGAGCATTCGGGTCTCGCCGGCGGCGGCGGGAGATTGGCAGACAAGCGAAGTTCCCCCATCCGTACTCCGTAACTGGATCCACTTCGAGAGGCGAGAGGGTGGTCCGGGCACTTGGAGTTCAAATAACGGTAGTTTACCGCAAAAAGTCGGGGCCGCGCGGGAAGGATCGTTTACCGCAGTTGACTGTGCCAAACCGCTGGGACACGGTGCGGCGCGCAAGGCGGCGGTGCCCTCCATCGCCACACCTGGTTCTCCGGGTGGTCGACGAATCGACGAATCGGGCCCGCGTGCTGGCTTTCCGCGGCGCTGAGTGGGGGTGGGGTGGGTCGAGGCTGAAGGGCTGAAGGTGTGCGTTGCCGAGCTCCTTCCCTCGGTAGCCAGGGGTTAAAGTTAATGTATTCCGTCCACTCCACTACCTACCGTAGTAGTTACCGCAAGGATCGCACCCACGCGAGCAGGCTCGATGACGCTCTATCATGCACAAAACACAGACGAGTTGTTCGCATCTGCGCGCGAACATGCAGCGAGGCGTCCAATCGTGTCCGTAACTGGGGCAGCTTCGTGAGTTGCATATGTTGACCGTTTTTGCGCCACCCTCCTCTCGCAGGGCATCAGCGGTCTCGCCGAGCGATCAGGGTACGGAATAACGACAGTCTGCGATCTGCGCTCCTCCGACGGGGATTGGCCGGGCGCGAGAATGACTTGCTCTGGGATTACGGAACTCTTCATGAGGACTGTTGCCAGCCTTAAAAGCGGGCAGCCTATCAGGGCTACCAGGGCCGGGACTGAGTTCGTTTCCCGGCCAATAGCGCCTTCAGCTCGCTCGAGATCCCGGCAACTGACGAAAAGGGATCACCGTCCGGAAGGACCCTGCCAGCCGCGACACATTCAGCACCGAGTAACGAGCTGCTGGACAGACGGAGTCCTACGCAGGACACCACGGATACTGTGTAAGCAGCGGGCGAGTTTAACCCTAAAGTGAGACATTGTGCTGCCTCCTTTCTCAGAGCTGAGCGAAATTCGCCGATTCGCCCAGTCCGCGCCCGGGGCCGGGGGGCTATCTCGGGACAGCGAGGAGGAGAGGGAATGACGTCGAGAGGGACGTGTGCTCGTCGGCGCCGCCGGGCCCACGGGTCCAAACGGCTCCTGCTCCTCATACTCCATCGAGGGGACGCCCGGTTCCGCTTCATCTGATCTGCATACTGCAGTACGCAGTATGTGCTGCAAGTTAGTGTACCGACGGGAGGGAGGGGAGAAGCGCCAAAAACAGGGGTGTCTCGTGGCTGTGGTCCCTCCCTCCCCAAGCTGTGTGGCCTGGCCGACCCACGCATGCTGACCGTCGGTTGCTCCACCACGATGGTCCCCCTTTTTAGTGTACACTAGATGCCACCCTCTCGCTGCATCTAGCGTACTTTTTCGGTCGTGGCCCGGTATTCTGGCCAATGGCAGCGGTCGTCACCCATCGTGGATATTTTTGCCCAGCCCGAGTCACCTTCGGCTGATGACTGCGCCGTGTTTCTCGGGTGTGATTGAGCGTCAAGAGACATGGAGGACACTGGCTTGTTGCTGCTCTCTCCACCTGGGGGCGAACCGTGGAACGGGAAACGGATCCATAATGCCACTATTAGGTAGTTACATGCGCAGAAAGTGACTCTTTCCTCCCATCAGCCTAGCGGGCCCACCGATGTTTGCGAGTCCTAGGTATTCGTGGCTCAGACAGGCCGGGCTACGAAGGGCTGGTACGGAGTACTCGCTCATCGATGTCTCACGAACCCGATAAGGTGAGGCCCGGAGCTGAGATTTATGAAGACGGCTCCTTGCCCTGACCCAGCGGAGCACGGTTCCTGGTGTTCTACACTAGACACACCCACCATCCTTCCACCTAGTTTGGCTACACTTGTAAGCTGTATCATAGGGGATACAACACTCCGGGATAACGTCCTGACTGAACGGCCTCGTGTATCGTTTCATAACCCCTTGGCTGAGACCGCACCCGAGATCACCTCGACCACGCGAACGTCCCTCAGCATCGAGTGTGTTGCAACCAAGACGATGGATAAACCAGCGGGGCCGAACCACCCGGCAGGGTCACTGCAGGTCAATGGCCCGCTCTCACCTCCGCTCACGCCAGACCTGAACGGCCACGGAGACGGCAACGGCATGGGCATCGTAGTCAACTCCAACGGCACGGGGAACTCCTTCCACAACGCCCGCCCCGTGTCCCCTGACCCGACCGTCTCCCACTCGGCTTCCAGCAGCAGCGTCTCCAGCCCCAGCCCCCGGACGGCCTCCACCTTCACAGACACGGCAACCTCGTTCGCCGACTCACAGCCCCCGAGGGCCTCCCTCCGGCGCAGACGTCGCTCCCGCTCCCCTTCCACCCGCCCTCTGCCAACCTACACGGTCGACGACTACGACCGCGAGCACAACAGGCACAAAGAGCCGACCCCGCCGCACAGCTCCCGCTCGCAGTCCCGCGGCCCCTCCTCCTCCTCTTATTCCTCCTCGTCCACCTCATCGTCTTCTTCCCGCAGCCACATCGACCGCGGCCCGGCGGCCGACCCGGCGCAGCCGTTCCCGCGGCTGTCGCGCCCCGTCGAGCTGCTGCGCAGCGCCTACGACGTGGTCGTCATCGGCTCGGGCTACGGCGGCGGCGTGGCCGCGTCGCGCATGGCGCGCACCGGCGCCCTCTCCGTCTGCCTGCTCGAGCGCGGCCGCGAGAAGTGGCCCGGCGAGTACCCCACCGGCGCGGCCGAGTCGGTCCGGGAGCTGCACTGCTCCGGCGTGCTCGCGCCCGGCCCGCTGCGCGGCAGGCCCGTCGAGGGCGGCGATCCCACCGGCTTGTTTCACCTCGTGCTCGGGAGGGGGCAGAGTGCGGTTGTGGCGAATGGTGAGTTTTTATGCCTTTTTTTTTTTTTTTTTTTCTGTTTGTTTGTTTGTTTGTTTGAGTTGAGCTTGGGGGTATGTGGTTGATAGGGGGTTAGGAGAGGGCATCCTGACTGACCACGGCTGTTGCAGGTCTTGGAGGGACAAGTCTGATCAATGCGAACGTGTTCATAGAGGCGGATAAGGAGACGCTGGCCATGCAGGACTGGCCGCCAGAGATCCGGAATAATGTGGATGAACTGGACAGATGTAAGTCTCGCCACGAAGATACACCATGACATATATCATGGTTTCAGCTCCGGATTCGACTGCTAACGGGCCGTTGCAGACTACGACAAGGTGGCCGCGGTGCTTGAGCCCAAGGAATACCCGGCCGAATGGCCGGCGCTGCCCAAGGCCGAGATGCTCCAGAAGCAGGCCGAGCTGCTGGGGCTGGGCAGCAAGTTCAAAAAGGTGCGGCAGACCACGCGCTTCATCAACGGGCCCAACAGCTGCGGCGTCGAGATGTCGCCGTCGACCCTGACCGGCCAGGATACCACGGGGCTCAACGACGGGTCCAAGAACACCACGCTGGTCACGTACGTGGCCGACGCCTGGAACTGGGGCGCCGAGATCTTCTGCGAGTGCGAGGTGCGCCACATCGAGAAGGTTAAGAACGGCGAGGGCTACCGCGTCTACTTTGCCTGGCACGGCCGGAACCGGGGACTGTTCAAGGCCAACCTCCTCGGCGACCTCATGTGGGTGCATGCGAAGAAGGCCGTCTTCCTCGCCGCCGGCGCCATCGCCTCGACCGAGATCCTGCTCCGTAGTAAGGCCATGGGCCTCGAGATGAGCGACATGGTTGGCCAGAACATGAGCGGCAACGGTGACATGCTCGCGTTTGGGTGAGTACGGACTTGTGCAGGGCCATGTGATGAGTGCTCAAGGGGTAAAAACTGCTGCTGACACCAGCTCCCAGCTACAACACGGACGAGACGGTGAACGCCATTGGGCGTGCGGTGCCGTCGCCGTACAACCCCATCGGCCCGACCATCACGAGCGTGATCGACTGCAGGGAGGGTCACGACAACCCCCTAGACGGCTTTGTGATTGAAGAGGGCGCCGTCCCACACGCGCTGTCCCATTTCCTGCAGGCGATGCTGGATCTCATGCCGGGCAAGGAGGCGCCCGAGAACGAGTCGCTGGTCCAGCGCACCCAGGCAGCCCTGGCACGGTACGGCAGCAGTTTCCTCGGGCCGTACTTCAAGAAGGGCGCCGTCGAGAAGACGCAGGTGTACCTCGTCATGTCCCACGACAGTAAGACCCACGCACCCAACTACGGGGGGCCTCATGTGCAGCACTGACAGTCTTCAGGCAACCAAGCAATCCTAACTCTCGAGGACGACAAGCCGGTGCTAGAGTTCCTGGGCGTCGCCCGCAGCCACCACGTCAAGAAGCTCAACCAGCTGCTTGCGCGGGCCACCGAGGCCGTCGGTGGCACCCTCGTGCAAAACCCCTTTTTTGAGCTGCTAGGCCAGGAAATCACGGTCCATCCAATCGGGTACGTACATACCAGCGCTACCCTCCGCCCCCCTTTTTGGTCTGTTCAACGATGCTGATACAACATCCTATCCGGGCAGTGGCGCATGCATGGCCCGAGACAACACGGGCAAGACCGGTGTCACCAACCACGTGGGCCGGGTATTCACCGGACAGGGGAGCGAGACATACGAGGGGCTCATCGTGACGGACGGCTCGGTCATCCCCACGGCGCTGGGCGCGAATCCCTTTGCCACGATCGCCGCGCTGGCCGAGCGGTCCGTCGAAGCGTACGCCACGTCTCAGGGGCTCACCATCAGCCAGGAGAAGAACGACGTGCTCGACCTGTTCGGCGAGCCCCAGCACGCCCCCAAGCGCGACCGGCCGCGGCGCAGGCGCGGGGAGATCAGGGCCATGGAGGAGCAGGAGAGCCTCAGCGTGGCGAGCAGCGCGATCCGGTCGGCGCGCGACCTCGGCGCCGGCGGCTTGGGCTTCACCGAGGTCATGTCGGGCTTCATCCACTACGACAGGCGGCTCACCGACGACAAGCGCGAGACGTACGAGCTGGCGCACCGCATGGCCAAGTCGCTGTGCGAGAGCGCGCGCTTCTTCCTGACCATGCAGGCCTTCGACACGCGGGAGCTGGTGCGGCACGCGCAGCACCGCGGCATGCTGACGGGCACCTTCGTGTGCCCGGCCGTCCCCGGGTCGCCCTTCATGGTGCAGCGCGGCGAGTTCAACCTGTTCATCCTCAACAACAAGGCGCCCGGCACGCGCAACCTGACGTACGACTTCGACATGACGGGCGTCGACGGCCGCAAGCTGCACTTCCACGGCTACAAGGTGGTCGACTCGTCCGTCGCCCTGGCCCCGTTCCGGTTC
Source organism: Thermothielavioides terrestris NRRL 8126 (assembly GCF_000226115.1). Lineage (NCBI taxonomy): Eukaryota > Fungi > Ascomycota > Sordariomycetes > Sordariales > Chaetomiaceae > Thermothielavioides > Thermothielavioides terrestris. The sequence goes on along the minus strand of NC_016457.1, from coordinate 2,672,363 downwards.
TGGCGCGCCACCTCGACGCTGTACGTGACCATCAGCGAGCACGTCCCCGGCATGTGCGCCGACCTGGACGACGAGGACGCCTGGCGGCGCGGCGCCGTGCTGGCCAAGGGCATCATGCAGATCCAGCCGGCCGACTTCCTCGCCCAGATCAACACCATGGCGCCCACCGGCAGCAACCTCGTCCGCAAGGCCGTCAGCGCCGCCAGCTTCCTGACCTACTTCACGCGCAAGTCGCTGTCGCTCTTCCTCGCGCCGCTCACGCCGCTGCAGTACCCGACCCAGTCGTTCACCGGCTTCGTCAACAACACGCCGCCGACGCGCTCGGTCGAGGTGAGGGCCTCGGACGGCGTCAGCTCGCGCCTGCACGTCTGGGAGCCCACCCACGTGCCCGGGGGGAACCCGGCGAACGTGCGCAACCTGTTCATGATCCCCGGCGCGTCGGTCGACCACCAGATCTTCGCGCTGCCGACCATCCCGTTCAACGCGGTCAACTACTTCACGCGCGCCGGCTACCGCGTCTTCGTCTCGGTCCACCGCATCTCGAAGCTGATGCTCGCCGGCAGCGACTGCACGACGTACGACGCGCGCCTCGACCTGCGCGCCTGCCTCGAGCACATCCGCCGCGAGCACGGCCCGGACCCCGTCTACACGGTCGCGCACTGCATGGGCAGCGTGGCCTTCGCGTCGGGCCTGCTGGACGGCACCATCCCGGCCGGCTGGATCCGCGGCATCACCTGCTCGCAGGTCTTCATGAACCCGGTGTGGGGGCCGACCAACATGGCCAAAGTCCTGGCCGGCCCCGTCCCGCTCGACAAGTTCTACAGCCTGCTCGCGGGCAGCTGGTTCAGCTGCAGCACGTCGCGGGGCGACACGCTGGTGCAGCAGGCGCTCAACCAGCTGCTGCGGCTGTACCCGCAGGCGCGGCGGGAGATGTGCACCAACGCGGCGTGCCACCGGGCGTCGCTGGTCTTCGGGCGGTGCTGGAACCACGCGAACCTGAACGAGGCGACGCACCGGCAGACGGACCGCTTCTTCGGGGGCGTCAACATGACGCTGCTGCACCTGCTGATGCGCATGGGCGCCGAGGGCCACGCGCTCGGCAACGCGCCCCTGTTCGAGCGCCTGACCACGCCCGAGAACGTGCGCCGCCTGCGCGGCCTGCCCGTCCTGCTCTTCGTCGGCCGCGACAACGCGGTGCTGTCGCCCGAGGCCACCGAGCGCACCTACGAGACCCTGTGCGACGCCTTCGGCGACGCCGACTACAGGCGCCGCGTCGTGCCCGGCTACGGCCACCTCGACTGCTGGATGGGCCGCAACGCCTGGAAGGACGTGTATCCCTTCGTGCGCGAGGAGGTCGACCGCGTCACCCGCGGCGAGGACTATCGGTTCGAGGAGCCCGACGACAGGTTCAAGGCCATGGTCGACCGTGGGGAGTTGCTGTATTGATGAGTGTATGAGTGAGTGACGACGATGGGATGGAGCGATGGAGTTCCGGATGGGTTCCACTTCATCTTTCTGAGGACTGGGCTGCTGGATATCGTACCACTCCTTTGGTTTATGCTTTTGGTTTACGGTATGTGGAACTGGATTTCCTGGTTTATTAGTACATGCTATATATATGTCGGGGGTGATCAGGCAACTGATATGTTAAAGGGGTGATACAAAGATGTTTGGCAGGCCCAAATGTGTTGAGGAAAGAGAAGGGGATAAACACACCTCCATAACTGGCTCCCTCATGTACCTTGACTCTGAACACAGATTGACATCCACTGCTCATTATCTTTGGGCTCACAGAGTCCTACCGAGTGAGCGGATCCTCGATGGTGACAAAACAAAGCAACATCACGCACACACACACACCCACAATCCCAACAAGATACCACTGCATAACCATAACCATCATCCCGTTGCTACATTAAACAAGTTACCAAGTCCCAGAAACGCCCGTGCCTCCTTATCATAATTTGCATTGAAAAGAAAAGAAAAGAAAAGAAAAAAAGAACAAAGAAAAAAAAAAAGAAAAAAAGAAAAAAATAAACTCGACCCAGCTCCTGATGATCCCACCGGCATCTCACCAGATCACCAGATCGCCGCCTGGTCGAAATCAAACCTCCTCAGCTCCCGGTTCGCATCCTCCAGGTCCTTCTTGGCCTTCATGCGCATGTAGAAGATGGGGCAGTCCTTGCTGCTGCAGATGACCTCGCAGTGCATGCTGCCCTGGCAGCGCTGGCACTGCGTCCACAGGCGGCCGAAGCGGACCTCGAGGTCCGACACCTTGTCGAGCGTCTTCTTGTAGAGCTCGCCGATGCGCGGCGCGTCGTCGGCGCACACGGCCCCCTGGCTCTCCTCCTTGCCCGTCAGCGGCTTCTTGCAGCCCATGCACGTCTGCGTCTTCTTGGCGAACTTCATCAGCCCGCCCACCGTCGGCGCCGCCACCGAGATGGCCCGCGTGTGGTCGCCCGTCAGCAGCGACTTGGCCTTGGTCTCGCCGAGGATGGGCTCGAAGATGCGGCCCAGCGGCTTGGCCAGCTGGTTGTCCAGGTAGTACTTGGTGTCGATCGGCACGTTGTTCTCCAGGACGTAGATGGGATCTTCGGACCGCTCAAAGTTCTTGGACCCGGCCGCGCCCTTGACCATCACGTAGGCCACGCGGTCGCCGAGCGCCGGGGCGGAGCCGGCATCTCGCTTCTTCATTCTCTGCGCCAGCTCTACGTGCGCCTGCTTCGCCGCGTAGTCCTCCTTGGTCAGCGCCTTGGTGATGACTAGCTTGGACATGTCGATCTTGTTCTGCAGGAGGTCTGCGATCGTGTCCTTGACGTATCTGTTGTTGTCAAGTCCAGTCAGTCGTCGCGGTTCTCAGTTTCCATAACACTTTGGTAAGCACGGGGCAGACCTACTCTTGCGCGCCCGGAACATCTTGGTCTATGAGAATCATCCGGAGCACCTTCTCAATAACGGTCTGCACCAGCAAACAGTTGTCGCGACGGACCGTCTCGATACCCTTGGTGTCCATCTTGTCGTACTTGTCCGGCTTGGTCCAGTACAGCCCCGCATACCGCTTCTTGTTGATGAGGAGGTAGGGGAAATAGACCTTCTCGAACTCCAGCTTGATGGGCTTGATAAACTTGCTGGACACGAACTGCGAGGCATCCTCGCCGAGCTTCATCGCTTCCGCCAGGTCCTTGGTACCAAACTTGACCATGACCGAATCGGTATCACCGTAGATGACCTGGGCGTCGTGCGAGTACCCGTTGGCGATGCAGTACCGCTTCTCCACCTCCTGCTTGGTCTTCTCGATCATTTGTCGACCGAAGCTGGTAGTGCTACTGGCAATTTCCAGGCAAGGGAGCTTGCCATTTGTCGCACCCGTCAGGCCGTACACCGAGTTGGCGCTGATCTTCAAGGCCAGCTGGCGACCGTTCAGCACGGCCTTCTTGAACGGATCCGTCTCGGCCGCCAGTTCTTTCTTGGCCTGTTTTCTGGCGGCCAGCAACTCTTCGAGAATCTGCGACAACAGTCCCTTTCTCTGCTTGGTGGTAACGAACATGTCCCCGTTCGGGGTGACGATGTAGTCTTCGTCCTTCTTGAGGCCCCACTTCTCAATGTCCTTCTTTTTTATCAGCGTGGTGTAGCAGAGGTTGTGCGCCTGGATGATGCTGGGGTACAGAGACGCAAAGTCCAGGGTGGCGATGGGCACGTCGTAGTAACCTCGCGTGGGCTCAATGACGGTGGCGCCTTCGTATTGCTCCTCTGACGACTCTGACCTCAGGTTGGGTATAACCAGTTTTTGCTCCAGAGCCTTGCGGAACAGCTGACTCAAGAACTTCACTTGCTGGCCTCTCGCGAGAAGAAAATTGAACGGGACGCCCGTGACTCTTGCCATTTCCGTGTAATTTTCGAGACAGGATAGCTTGTCCATCAGGCGCTGGGGGAGGTAGGCATCCTTGAGGCAGTACAGCGCCAGTCTTCGCCTCGACTCGGGCGTGCCCTCGAAGAGTTCAGTGATCATCGAGTGGTGCACGTCCTCCTTCTGCTCGCCCAGAAAGTGCGAGCAGACAGAGTTCAGCGTGTAGCTCCGAAGCTGGTGGTCACGTTGGATCAGCTGCAATAGGTCGAGCTGCAGCCGCCCGTTCGTGTTGGTGGCCTTGGTGTCGCGATTGCCCATCTGCTTGCTGGAGAAACTGGTGTCCTTCGCCACAGACTTGACATGGGTGCGCGACCAGTACTCGAAGCCGCGCACTTTCAGGTGCGCGGCCCGGTCGAGGAGGTAGGGGAAGTCGAAATTGGCAATATTGTAGCCGGTAATGATGTCAGGATCGACCTTCTCAAGGAAGTCTCTCCAGGCCAAGAGCATATCCTCCTCTCGGTCGAAGGACAGGATCTGCGTGGCAACGATGGGGCTCGTTGTGTCTAGACAGAACACATTCCGGACAAACGGCTTCTTGTCTCCGTACTTGGTGACTATGTTCGCAATCTGAATGACAGCGTCATGCTTGGCTTCGGGGAAGATGCCCTTGCGGCCGGCACACTCAATGTCAAAGGAGAGGATCCTCAGCGGTGCCATCTTGGACCACTCGCCGACCGGCTTGTGGGCGATCAGGTCTCTGTAGCTCATCTCGGCCTCGATTTGGCAGTTGGACTGCTTGTCGGTCACGAGACGATACCGGCCAGCCGGCGCCTCGACCCAGGCCATCCCAGCGATCTATACCCACTCATTAGCTTTTCTGCGTTTCCCAGTGTCCACTCGGTCCCAACATTTCCAACATACCGAGCAGTCAACCATGAATCTGAGCAGGTACTGGATATTGTCGTATGTCATGATAGTGCCGTCGGCACTCTTCCACATGCCCTTCCAGTTGGCGTCACCCCTCTCGATGGTGGTGCGGACCCTGTTGATGAACTTTGGGTCGTTCACAGTAATTTTCAGATAGGGGTTCTGGATGTTCCCCTGAAAACCGTAGATGTTTTCTCGCATCGTCAGAACGACAGAATGTATGACGGGCTGGTGCATGGCGAGCTGTGTCTCGAGATAGGCCCTGAACTTTGGGCAGTCCTCGGGGGTGAAAGACACAGGCGCGGCGACGTAGAGGTAGTGCTTGAAGTCCTTCACGTGCAACAGGACAGAGTTGCCATTTTCAGTGACACCAAAGAGCTTGACGGTGGCCTGCCCGCCAGCGAGCGTGCCCTCCTCAGCTTCGATGGCCTGGAAGCAAAGGGCATCCTTGTCTGGCTCGAAGTCGCGGGGTACCGGCGGGCGGTCCCAGACCTGGTCCTTCTCCGCATTGGTTTCCTTGAGCCCCGAGATGTCCTGGCTCATGCGCTCCAGCACTTCGCTCTCGAAGGTGCTCTTCTGCTGGCTCGACGCGAGCTTCCCCCTGCCGCCAGCTTGGGAGCCGGCGAAGCGGACCGAGGGAGACGAAGGCGGCTCATCGAGACGGCGCTTCTTGGAGGAGACTGGCGTGGCGACGATGTTGCGACGGGCACTCGAGGCCTCGCCGAACACCCGCTTCTGGGGCAACGTCGCAGTGGGCATCGCGACGTCGGAGTCGGCGTGAACGACTCGGACTGGAACTGTGAGGGCGTGGACTTCCAGGCAGTCGAGTCGTGCTCCGGCGAGATGGATGATGCGATGATGCGATGTCGGTCAATTCATCGAGTCACGTACGAAGCCGTGGTGAGGCACCAAGCATCATGCACCTGCTTGTTAGAGCTGGTGAGCTTGTGTGGGAGGAGCAAGAGCTCAGTGACAAGCAAAGTTTCCAGGGCCCAGCAGGTTCACTGACGCGCTCCCGCCCTTGTTACGTGACGTGCCCCACTTCACTGACGCGACCTTTAATGGAGCAACGCGTGACAGGGCCCCCGCCTAACTAACCCTGGTCTCCTGAACCCCGCCAACCCTCAGACCTGCATATTGAAGCCACGGGCAGTGTTGTTTACTCGACCATCTTGGAGCTCAGATAGAACTGTCACGTTGTATTTGAGCCACCATCAACCAGCGCTACAAAGTATACCCTAGGTACTCAACATCCAATTCGATGGCTGACAGACACGCGTCCTCCTCCCGGGTTCTCGCATCCGGCATCTCCAAGGCGCGCAGCGGGATGACCTCGTCGTCGCATGGCGTGCGCCGCAACCTCTTCCAGAGCCAGCTCACACGGCGGCCGACAGCCAATTCACCGCCGTCACCCGACTCGCTGCACCTAGATGTCGATGCGCAAAGGGAGCACCAGCACCAGCAGCAGAATCAGTTCCAACCACAGCTCGAGGCGCACTCGCCCGATGACCACATCGTTGTGCGCGACCACAACGGCGAGATCGAGCTGGACGACCCGCCAACACCGCCCTTCAACGATGCCGAGGATATGGAAGATAGGCGGCGCGAGGACGAGAAGGAGAGGCAACGGCTAGCCGAGGCAGTGAGGCAGCATCAGATTGGCCGTAACAGTGTGCCTGCACAGCCCGAAGGCAAGGACCCCTTCCCCTCCATCAGTTCCACCAGCAGCAAGTGCTCTGCCAAACACATGTCGCCCGTCGTCCTGATGACTAAAACCAAACGCTTTGCATCGAGTACAGAGCTTCTCGAGGCGGTCAAGGCAAGCCTGAGAGCAAAGGTTGCTGCGCTAGACGAGGACAACTGGTTATATGAGCGCGAAGAGCTACCGCAGCAGCATCAGTAGCCGGGCGCTCCATAGTTCCTACCGAGCCTCGTCTCTCTCCGGCTCGTCGGCCCATATTCTTGAACCCCCGCCGTCCTCTTCGCACAACCAGAGCGGATTAGTCCAACCCTTCTGCAACAGGCGCCTCCACTCGCCCAGGCGCTGGTCTGCTCTGCCGGCCGGCCGGCGCGCCGCCACCTCCGAACAGACTTCCCATCATATCGAATAGAGGATTGCTCTGTCGCGGCCGTTGGATGCCGAAATACATCTCAGCGATCATCTCGAGCGGCGTGTCCCACACGCCTCCCAGCTCACTGATATTGGCAGCGTATTTTGTCTTCAGCTGTCGGAACAGATCTGGAGTACCCTTCTGAACAGCGAGCAGGAGCAGGCCGAGGAAGTTGAGCAGCGGCAGACTAGGGAACACGTGGATATCGGCGCTCTGTGAGCTCACGTCTTGGACTGCGAGATTCTTGTTATCGGCCTCGAGCGCGCTGACGAAGGCGCGGTAGGACGCATTGGCGGCCCGGACGTTGGCAACGAGCAGATAAGGCAGGACGGCGCGGGCGCAGTAGAGGGGCGCCGTGTGGGAATCGTCCTCCTTGTACCATTCGTACTCCATGCGGCTGAGCACCTCGGTCGAGTCCTTGGTGCCCAGGATCAGGTGCCGCTCCGCCTCCTCAGCCTGGTGCTCTTCGGCGTAGAGAGAGCCGATGACGTGGTGCAGCTCCGGGTCGCCGGCTGGGTAGTCGCCGAACTTTTTCGACCAGCTGTGTGTTTTGTGCAGTTCGCACCTCCGTCAGCCGAAGCGCACCCTCACAGACAACATTCCCAGAGTAGCAATAGACAACAGAGAGCAAAGACAGAAAAAAAACCCACTCGATCATCTCCTTGATAAACTTCTTCCGCATCGGCTCGCCGGGCTCGAACAGCCGCAGGCAGGTCAGCAGGCGGCCGCGCGACCCGCCGTCGGGCCGCTGCGCCGCCTGCCGGTACACGTCGACCAGCAGCACGGCCAGGTCGCCGCCGCTGCCGCCCTGGCCGGCCCGCAGCAGCGCCTGCGACACGCGCGAGAGGATGTCGATGGCGGCCGCCCAGTTCGCCTGCTTGGCGTAGCGCGCCGCCACCAGCCGCGTCTCCTGCGCCGCCTCGTACTGCTCCTCGAAGGCGCCCTCGGCGATGCGCTTCTGCAGCCGCGCGATGATCTTCTCGATCTTGGCCGATGACATGCTGGGCGTGTCGTGTCGGTCCGGGAGGGGCGAGGGGCAAGCGAGTTAAGGGGTTGCTGTGTCTTGGCCTCCTGGGTTGAGTCGCTCGACTGGTTTCGGGTTCCGTTCCGGTTCGGAGAGGCGGGGTCGGAAGGGGAGAAGATGTGACGTTGTTGTATGGACTATGGAATCCTCCAGTCGAGGACCCCGTGTCGTCAATATGGCCCCGTTTGGCACTGTCCTTTTGAGGCCGAGGCCGCTGTTTACTTTTAGCAGACAGTCGGAGCAAAAGACAGCAGGCGGAATGAAAGCAACGCTGGGATCCAGGCTTGCCCAGCGAGCTTCAGGATCAACCGTCCAGCTCCGTGCCCCACGGCCCCACCGAACCCTCCGCTGCGCATCGCTGCGGTTTCCTCCAGCGAACCGAATGGCTAATTTTTTAAACTTCCTAAGTACCTAGGCACTGCATCAGCAGTGCTTGATCCATTTTTAACTTCCAGGTTTCTCTGACGTTGACTGTACTCTTGCTTGTTTCTTCTTTGTTTTCATTCCTCCTGTTTTTGTTCATTTTTCTTCGCACCTTGAATTTATGAAGGAGCTGGACCTGTGCCTTTCAACCCAGTGTAGAGATAACAGTGAAATCGAGCCCTCATCACACTGCCAGAGTAAGCACTCCGTACCAAGCTCTCGTGCGCCCTTGGCTTGCTCACACAGTTGACTTACCTACACAGCTCGACGTCTTTCCACGAGGCGGGGCACTATGGTGTTAACGTTACCGCCCTCCGCCCTCGGCTTCCGAGCATCGAATCGGACCACATGCCTTGGCAGAACTTACCACTCTGGTAGTCTCAGCGATGCGACATTGGTGTAATGGTTAGCATCTACGCTTCCCATGTCCAGTGGCCTGCGTAAGATTCGAGTTCGATTCTTGAACGTCGCAGAGTGAAGCCTGCTCTCTTGCCGGCGGGAAGGTTTCTGGTGGTCTTTAGTCCCTCTCAATGCCCTCCAGACCACCGCTTGTTGATCCCAGCCCCAAATGACGGCAGAGCTGCCACTTCTGTGCACCGCAGGCTCGAGGCCAAAGCGAACAGGGTAGAGCAGCCCTACCTGAGATGAGAGGCCCGAGTTGCAGAGCTAGGAATGGAGCGGGCAAGGGCGTGCAAGAAAACTGCGTGTGAGAACGATGAGGACGCGGCCGCGGACTCGGACAGCCCGTACGAAAAGGGGGCAACTTGGAAGATGGTACTGGCGACGAAGCGAAGAGACTACGACAGTTCGTTCTCTGGTTGACAGAGATCCCGTTATTGACGGCCAGTTAGCCATCGAACACCGATGGATGTCGGTCGCGGAGTTTTGCTTGGGACAGCCGCATATATTTGCTCGGCAACTCCTGAGCTCACTTGCGCTGAACAGCCCCTTTTTTGCACGGATCTATTTCGGGCAGCCCACGCTGGTATTGACCATCACTAGGGGGTACTTGCAGATCACACAATTCGGACGTGGTTCATCGCTGCAACAAAAGTACTGTGACGGTTTAGACCAGTGAAGTTGGGGGCACCGTGTTTGGGGTTCAGGCTTTGTATGTTGTTACCTAGGTATATATTGGGTGCGGAACGGTAGGCACATCAGAGAGGACCCTACTTACTCTGTACTGTACCTCAACATCTCGACCCGTTTTTTGGCCCACCCACTCAAGTCTCCTCAGGGGTATCATCCGTACCATGCATATCCGAAATGCTACTCCTAAGCCCTGCTACAACACAACACACAACAAAACAAAACAGACTGCTCGCTGTGTCTAATCTACGATGATCGACGTGCTGCCTGGTTTCCCTTCCGGATGCAACCCACCCGTCCGCCGCCTCAATCTCTCGCTCTGCCGCGCTCCGCTGTGCGCTCTCTCCATCCTCCGGCGCACCCTCTTGCTCCGGCGCACTCTCTCCCCGCGCGCTGCTCTGTTCCTCCGCTCCACTGTCACCCCCGCCGCACCCCCTCCCTCCGCCCGCCGTGACCGTTTGGCCTCGAGAACAGAAACTTCCTCGCGCTCTTCCGCGGTCCTGTCTCTTTTCCCACAGCCGCCGCGCATGTCCGTCGCGCATCCTCGCACCGCCCCGCCGCAGCGCGAAGCTGACTCCGCCTCCGTTAAGCACGGCGCCAGCGCGTGCTGGTCCTCCTCGCCGGCCACGGCGGACGTCATCCGTGGCGGCGACCGATCCGGTTCCGGAGGCCGCTGAGCGACCTTCTAAACGCCGTCGGCCGCCGGCCCGAGACCGGCGTCCACATCCTTCTGATCGCTGCTCAAGTCAATAAGCGGCTCACCGTCGTCAGCAGCAGAAGCCGCACCGCCGTTGGCAGCGCTGCGGTTAGTCGGCCGCGCCATGAGCAGCTGCGCGTTCGGGCGCTCCTGCATCTCCGGCGCGGGCGGCCTCGGCGGGCTGTTGCTGATCTTGACGTCCTGCAGCGGTAGCACCTGAGCAAGCCGCGCCGACTCATGGTCGACGGCCGGAGCCTCACCGGTCTGCATCTCGACGTCGTTATCGGGAGCCGACGACGACGATGACGAGGCCCAGACGGGGGACGGATCCACGAGCTCCGGGATACTCTCATCCTGGCCGGCCGACTCGTGAGCGGGGGTTCCACCGGCTTGGCCGGAATGATAGTCGTTGTCGAATGGCGAGTCGCGCATGAAGTCTTCGAAATCGCCGGCGGAGGCGTGGTTGGTGGCTAGCGAGTCCATGCTGGCCGACCGTTGAAGTCTCTTCGACTGTGAATCGTCGCCGAGCACTGCGCTCCGCTTCTTATCCGGGGACTGGCCGAAGCGAGCCGACTGCGCGAGCTCGTTCTTGAAGTGCCGATTGTCGAGCTTGACAAAGGACCTGAGGGCATCCGATAGAGGCACCTTCTCCTGCTCCATGGCCTTGTCCGTCGCGTATACCAGAATGGGTAAGCTGCCAACCCCGCAGGCCTCGCGCATGACGGTTTCAAACGACACCGGCTGGAGCAACGGTCAGCACCGGCCGTTAGGCCACCCCAGAGACCACCACAAAGCAGCGGCCGAACGGGTACTTACGCTCTGTTCAACCGTGTTGTCTTCTGACTTAAAAGATACCTTCCACCACCTGTCTTCCACTTGTACGGGGTCGTTCTCAGCCGACTCGGACCGAGGCTCGCCAACAGGGCCTCGGATCCGCAGGTAAACCGTGTTCGCCTCATTCACCACGCCACGAAGCGTGTACGCGTGTGTTGCGTTCCACTTCTCATCCGGGGATGGCCCAGTAAGCAGCGATGCCATTCTGCGCATAACCTCCTGGATAGCCTGCCTGCGCGGAAGAATCTGCTCTGATACACCGGTGCTCTGTTAGCGACGGGTCAAGTGCTTCGGGGGCTGGCTCGACGTACCGTTCATAACGCGCTCAATCTCGACCATACTCTCGTCAAGCTCGCGTATCTTAGCCTCGTAGTGGGCAACAACCCTGGCCTCCTCGGGCAGCAGCCGCGGTTCGCCCGCGTGGTCCGGCAGGTAATATTCTCCGTCCCCGTTGGCAACTGCTTGCTCATGATCCCTCCAAAAGGCCCGTTTTTTGACCTGGGCTATCCTCTCCTGGCAGCGGCGCGCGGCGGCCCGGCTTAGGACCCGGCGGTCATGGGCCTTGTTCGTTTTGGGGTTAATCCATCTTATGAGCGCCTCCTCCCTCTGAACGAGGTCGTCGTATGCCGTTAAGAGTGTTATCATGTCCATCTGCAACTCCTGCATCTGAGGGCCGTTCCTGGATATGTATCGATCGATGTAGAACGTCTCGGGCATTTCGATTGGCCCGGGGAGCCCGTCGTCTCCTTGGAAGCGGAAGGTCAGAACCCCGGAGGCCTGTTGTACCAAGGCCATCCTTGCGTTGCTCGGATCCTCCCCTGCCATTCTCAAATCGGCGAGAAACACCCAATCCAAAACGTCGTAGATGATCTTGGGTACCGGGATGGCGTCCTTGCTGACCAGCAGATCTAAGAGGCCGAACCAGTCGCTGCCCTGCGGCGTCAAGTCGTCAAGTGTAACCGCCTCGACGGTTGAAATGAGCGCTTCCTTGTTCCCGTTACCGCTTCCCGGCGACTGCGATACACAGACGCTGTGGAAGAAGTCCCTCTCTACGTCGCCCGTCTCTATTGCCGCCTGATCCGTAGCACGCGCAAGATTGTCAGCTGTTCCGTAGGCACGATCTGAAGACTCGAGGAAGGCCATTAAGCGGTGGAGCTCATCCGACCAAGGCGGGACGGCCGAGTTACCCCAGCCACCAGTCTCCGGGTGACCTGGGGGCAGGATCGGCTTGCCTTGCCACCAGTCGCTCTTGTTGCCGTACCCGTAGTCGGGGGGCTTGCCGCACTGGAGCAGCGCATTGCGCGCGGCGGGGATCTGCTGGAATATCATCAGGAGCGCCCCGAGGCGATGCTTGCTCCACGCTGCCTCCTGGCGACAGCGCAAGAAAACGGGCAGCCCCGGTTTCCTCGCTCTAAGAGATGGCTCCGGATCGCTCTCCTGGTTCCCCAACCGAACCATCGCCCACTCATCTGGGTCATAGTCTGGGCGGTTGGCAGGGCCAAAGTAGACCGAGGTCTCCCCGCTGCTCGAAGTAACGCCGGACTGCTGGGGTGGCGGGGGCGGAAAAGGGGGCGGCAGCATTTGGGCAGTCGGAACGACCGAGGTATTCAAGGACTCGTTGATGGCGCGTTGCAGGTGTGCTTCCTCCTCTTGACGGTTGCTAGGTGCGTCGGTAGTGTACTCGCCGGCGGTGGTGAGATCGGTCAGACGGCTCATCGGGGATCTGTTATTGGCCCTGGACGGAGGACGCGAGGGGGCGCCGTAGAATCCCGATGATGGCTCCGTTCCGTAAATAACGGGCGAGTGTATGGCAAAGGCTAACCCGATGGTTTGTGTCTTTAGCACGCAAGCTTGCTGTAAAGGCGATCCACCGGGGAAAGGTACGTACCAGGGACATTGATGCTGGTGTTCAAGGCGTCTTCGCCTTCTCGACCCGACGAGAACGCACTCTCATCCCAACCATACTGTCGCCTGAACTGCGAGGGGAGTCAGCGGGAATGCGCTGCACTAGAAAGTTGAAGGCGGGCAGCGCGGAAGCGGGCACTGACTTTGTCCGGATCGTCGAGGTACTCATTGATAACGGATTCGACGTTGCCTCGGTTTCGAAGCGCATTTCTGATCATGCCGCGGTCTTCAAAGCCGGTAATAGTCACCACCATGTCGACGTCGCCCGCAGGCACCGGGGTCCCGTCGGCGGCCATCTTGGAGGTTCGTTCTGGCTCCGGCTGCGGCTGCGGCTGCGGCGGCGCCGCCTAGGGACAGCGCGCCGGGGTCGTCAACGTCCACTTGGTCTCGGGAATGTCAAGGTGCCATGCAGGACCGGCGGAGGCAGGACGTGGTTGGTTGGGCGCGTGGTAGCAAGACAAAATCGAAGTTGGCGGGGAGGGTTGGGTAGCTGGGTAGGCGAAGTACCGTCGTTCGTCTCGAGGAGCTCAGCGTCTGCCTGGAAGGGCTCAAGCTGCTCGACGCTGACGTTGGAGTTAAGACTTGCAAGTAAGTGGAGAAGACCTCGCTATCATTGCCCAATGGTTGGACTAGACACTCTCCGGCAGAGCAAGAGCCAGGGCTTTGTGTTTTTGCCAAGTTTGAGCAAACTGTTCGGGTTGTTTAGTGTAGGTCTGCCTTCCATTCCAAAGAGACCCGTCATGGATGCCAGGTTCAGACCGGGAAGCTGCTGGGTCTTGGCGGGGTAATGAGTGGCAGGGGGCAGCTGAGCACAGGCCGCTGCAAAGCACAAGAACCCGTGGCTGTGGTAACTCAAGGACATATTCAGTAGGTATGGTATTCTGTGCTCTGTACAGAGGTGCTCTTGCATTCCGCTCACTTCCGGAAGCCACTAAAGTAATCCTTTGGCATCTTTCCGGAACATTGTGGGCATCTTTCCGGAACATTGCGGTGGATTATTAAGACTTCCGGAACCCCAAGATAAAGTGCTTTCATCTCATCGAGAGTCCAAACTTAACGACGTCGCTTGTGCTTCGGAAACCAGCACAATCGCAATGCAGCCCCCCGTTCTTGTTTGCAGGGTGCCTTGGACCAGCTAGCTTCCATCAAAGCGGTCAGTTGCAAAGGCAGTTCACCAGTACTCTACAAAAGTCCCCCGTTCAGGAAAATCCAGAGCCAACTTGCGCCATGTGGACCAACCAACCAGCACTCTAGTGGTGATATCCCCGTGTTCCCGTGTGATGTTCGTCACCCCTTGGAGGACACCTCTCCAGGCGCTGTGAGGTCCCGTAAATACAGCCAAGTCCCCGTTCTCCAGATGTAAGCCCCGTAGAACGCCCACTGCGCCCCGTCGTCCTCACAAACGCTATGCATGTTATAAGAAACCAGCGACAAAAGGAAAAGAGAGCAAGCAATAAGAAAACCGAATGAAAAGGAGGTGAAAGGGAGGAGGGAAGGGAGCGAGAGCCCTCGCCGCAACACCTTCCCCACCCCACAATGAATGAGCCGTACTGTCGGCCGAGGATGTCTTAGTGGTGGCCATCCTCATCGTCGTCGTCGTCCTCTTCGCCCTCCTCGTCACTGCCTTCCTGCTCCTCATCTTCCTCACCTTCCGCATCCCCAAAGTCTTCCATCTCCTGGTCTTCTTCTTCGTCGTCGCCGGTATCGCTGCCGCCGAAGTCGAACTCGTCCTCACTTTCGGCCCAAAAGTCGTCGTCGTTCTCAGGCTTCGGCGGCGGCGTCGACTCGAAGCTCCGGGGCATCTCGAAGCCGGGGGGGATGTCCTTCTTGGACCGCTCGACCGTTTCGCGCGCCTTCTCGTTGTACTCGGCGCGGCGGTCGCGGTACATGACGCTGGCGTCCACGTTGGCGGGCGAGTTGATCTCCGGGTCGTCGAGCAGCAGGAGCACGGAGCGCAGCACGCTCTCGGCGCCCTGCAGCGGCGACCAGCGCTCGCTCGCCTCCTCGCCGGACATGATGTCTTCGCCGGGCTTGTGCAGAATCGAGATGCAGAGCTGGCCGTCAGGGTAAATGTTGGGGTGCGTGATGGGGATCAGGAAGCGGAACTTGGGCGGCTGGTACGGGTACTCGTCGGTGAAGAGCATCTCGGCCCTGAAGTAGCCGCCGTTGAAGGCGCTGTCCGAGTTGATGACCATCAGCGCGAAGCGCCACTTGAGAATGTTGCTCTGCTCATCCTGTCACGCGGGGAGTTAGCGTCAGTCAAGGAGGGGCTGCAGACGACGGCGAGAATTCGGCTGGGAACCTACGTCTTCAAAGTTGATCCACTTCTCCTTCCGCAGCGCCTTCATCTCGCTCATGAGGCGCGTCTTCGCGCCGCTGGGCGCCGTAGCACGAGACATGGCGGCTAGGACAGAAGAGATCGGGCGCGAGGTAACACAGGATCGTCGGTCTTCTGTACAACACGGGGCCCGTGGGCTCGTCCCGAGTGGGTTGAGGACAGGCGGAGTGAGAAATAGGAAGAGCGAGCAGCTGAAGAGGTTTCAGCCTTCTTAAGAGCGGAAGCTGAAGTGGCGCTTGGGCTGGTAGAGAACAGGCGGCGGCGGCGGCAAATCGGTGCCTGGGTGGGTAGGTAGCGAATGGTCGGTCCGCTGCCGAGTCCAACCAAGGGACTTATAGTACCGCCGGAAAAGCCTGGAAAGAAAGTGGACGGGAGAAAAGAGAGAGGGGGGTTTTAGCGCCGGGACTTGGTATTGTAGTTAGGTATTCTCTCCGATTCCGTGACTGAGGCCAACGCCAGGTTCAGGTGTGGTGTCAAGGCGCTGGAAGTCTCCAGTCATTCATTCAACTTCAATGCTTGGTCTCTTGGAGCCGGGGGCGCCGAGCAGGGATGACTGCCCCACCTGCACTTAAGCATGGGTGCCCGAGCACCCTGGATTCCAAGATTCCGGGCCCACTTGCTTACCGACTGTGGAAGTACCGGACACTACCGACTAACCTGAACTGAGGTCCTCTGTCCAGAAGTAACTCTACCTCACTGTCCCCGTCCCGCAACAGAGATATTCAAATGCGCCAAACAATGGGAAGCTTTGCCTGATGGCCATTCGGCGATTACAAGATATGCCATGACAGGCAACGTTGAGATCGTTGCACAAGTTTCCGTCTCATAGCGTGCAACAACCTTGGTATCGCTTGCTGCTATTGCAGAGTTCAGAGTACAACAGAGTCACATTAACTGACGTTAAATTTAGACGACCGCGAGCGATGAGACGAGGTTTGATGCAATGATCACGGCAATGGCCTCCAATGGCCTCCGTTGTCAGCGAACACGGTCTGGTTGGCAGTCGACCCCTGACCGCCGTGCTGCTCCGGCACAGCCGACAGGCAATCATCATTCCTGTGTCAGACACAGCCCAAGCTCACCCACCCACTCTCCTTTGTTCAACCACTGCTCAATCCGAATCAAGACGCCGCCACTAACAACGCCTAGGTCTGTCTGGATTGACCACTCGGATATCAACTGATGAAAGTAGAAACAAAGCCGAGGCTACGCATAGCCTCCATCCGCCATTCGGAAGCATCGCAGAGAAGAGATAGACAGAGACCGCATTATGCACCGCGATCCTCACAAGCCAACCGACCACCGCCGCTCTCTCCGCGACGACGAAGAGGAAGCGGACGGCCCGGCCGACGCCGGGGCCGCCTAAGCTCCCAGGTCATAGTAGACACACTTGCCGGTCCGGAAGTTGTACACAAAGGCGTTGCCGGGCCCCTCCTTGGCCTCCCACTCCCACCGCCACTGCTTGAGCATGTCGTGGATCTCGCGGACGTACTTCTTCTCGGCCGTGCCGACGCTGTGCTCCACCCTGCGCCAGCTCTCCGGATCCGACAGGCTGGTCCCCTTGATCAGGTCCATGACGGCGTCCGACGTCTCGATGGCGGCGATGGGGCCCTCGAGGAACGACTTCACCAGCCGGGACGCGCTGGCCTGCGCCTGCTCCACCACCGCGCGGCGGTTGAACTTCTTGGACTTGGTCTGGGCGACGAGCACGTGCACTTCCTGCTGCTCTTGCTCGCCACTGGGAGCCGCCGGGAGGGCGTTGGCCGAGTCGGAATGCGGCACGCCCGCGGCGCTGCGGAGCCTCATGCCCGAGCGGGACTCGCGGTCGCGGATCTCGGATTTGAGCCAATTGAGAAGTTCTTTGGCGGCGATGTCGGCATCGGGCGCGTCCTTCCGCCACATGGTCTTGATCTTGAGGAGGTTGTCTTGCTTGATGATCACGATCCAGCTGTACGACTCGTCGCGGTAGCTGGAGAGCAAGTCTTCGGGCGAGCGGGCATCACGCGCCAGCTCGGCGCTGATTCCGTGCGCCCAGAGGGTCTGCAAGAGCTCGATGCCCGAGGAGCGGAGGACGGACGGGTCGAAGCTGGCAACCAGCACGTCGCACTGTCGCATGTTCAGTTAGCCGTCGCTGATCTCGGACAAAAAAAAGGTGAGGGACCCAACCCGTTTCGTGCTAAATATCCCTTGCGCCTCCTCCTCGACCGCCTTCTTGAGGAAGGCCTTGCCCGTTGTCTTGGGCACTTGCTTCGCCAGCTGCTTCTCCCAGTTCAAGCTAAAGCCCACCGCATGCCGCTCTTCGAAGCGACTGCCGATCCTGGGTCGATGCTCCTTGATCAACCCATCGTAGCGACCACCGGCCGCAAAAACGTCTTTGACCTTTTTGTCGTACAGGCAAGCAAAGAGAATACCTCCGCGGAAGAATGTCTCGTTGATGCTGCTGAGCGGCGCAATGTAGACCTTGCAGCCCACGCCGAACTTTTTGGTATACTCGTAGACTTCTCGAAGGTGCGCCAAAGTGGAGGACACCTTCTCGTGGTAGTCAGTCCCCTCAAAGAGGTTTCTCAGTTTCGCAATGGCCTTGCTAGGAGAGTCTATGGAAGTCAGCAGACTGGAACGAAGCAGTGGGAACTTTGTTCCACGGTAGTTAAGTACCTCGAAAGTCGAATCTCTGCAATTCATCGACGCTGGTGGCCGAGATGCCCACTAAAGGCGACCTGAGCTCGCTGCGAACCTTCTGCCATGTGAAATTCCGGATGTTGAGCTTGCTGAGGACCTCGGCGGCGGCCTGCCTTGCGCCGACCTCCACGCCACAAAACTCGAAGATCAAATGCAGGAGGTCTGAGTGGCCAAGGTGGAAGCAGACCGGCGTCGAAGACGTGGTCGGGAAAGCGGCAACAATTTCGTCTAGAACCTTGATGACCTCTGCCTCTTTCAAAGCAAGATCCAAGGCGTCGGTTGTGACGATGTCAAAGTCGACCTCTCCGTAAACATCTGGCTGTCCGCCATCATGGCGGTCTCGAAAGATGTTCCCGAAGGAGTAAGAACGCTGGGGTACCTGCCCGTTCGTGACCCTGGCGAGCGAGCGCGCGTGGCCCATCACCAGATCGAAAGGGAGCTGCAAGACCGTGCCGTTCCTGTCGAGCAGATGGACGGCGTTCTGGCCGTAGTGCGATGATCGAGGGTAGAGACATGCAGTCGGGACTTCAACCGCACCATGTCGTCGGAAGATCGATACAAGGGTGTCCTTCACGATGTATCGACGCATCAAATCGGCCGGGCTCGGGGACGAGGAGGACATATCCCAAGCATAGTCCTTTGCCTGCTCGATTTGGCGGGCGAACAGCGTGCTAAGCATCTTCTCGAAGTAGGGAGAGCTGGGGTCAGCAACCCCGGCAATCGCCCGTCGTATCGCCTCACTCTCCATCTGAACCGGCAGCTTCCCGCTCTTCAGCAGCTCGACACTAGAAGGGCGCTCCTTGGGGTTATGGTTCAGAAGGGACAGTATGATTCCTGTAAGATTCTTGTCGGCGGGCTTAAAGTCCGCCGGGAGCACTGGCGGATTCTGTCGCACTTGCTCGAGAACAAGGGCCCGCTGCATTCCCAGCATTGGAGGGTATGACATCTCGAACAAGATTACGCCAAGGGAATACATCTACCAGGGGTTAGTGATGTGAATTATCCCAGAGACTGGGGAGGCTTCGATCCAGTACTCACATCCACCTTTGCAGTGTAGGAACCGCTGCCTCCTGTCCTCACCTCCGGAGCCACATAGACGGCAGTGCCGATGCTCCGGGTCATCTCACTCGAGTCCACGTTGGACGCAGTCTTGTCAATAGCCAGTTGCCCGCTCGTCGCCAGGCCAAAGTCTCCAATCTTGACATTTTCGACCCCGTCGGGACCGGCGCTGATGAAGATGTTCTCGGGCTTGAGATCCCGATGGACGATGTTGAGGCTGTGGATGTGAGCGAGCCCTTCGAGAATCTGGCGGAACAGGCGCCAGATTTCCTGCGTCTCCCTGCACAGGTTCCGGGATATCAGATCGCGGAGGGTCTCGCTAGGGTTAGCTCATGACGTAAGAGCGCGGTGACTTGACGAGCCAGACTCACTCGCTTCTCACAGTACTCCATGGAAATGTACATGATGGTCCGGAATGGGCGACTGCTTGGCCTCCTTACGGGCCTGGCCGGGACGACGAGCTGGTCTTTCGGAGCCTTGCTATTCAGGGTCGACGTGTCTTCGTCGGACGTCGACGCGCCGTCGTCATTCTCGTCCTCATCTTCGTCATCATCGATCGCCGACTCATATCCGAACTCGATATAGGGATGCCCGCTCGACGACATGAAATCCAAGCCCCTGCTCTTGCTCTCGGCGAATTCGATGTTCATACTCCGAGAAATCGTCCCTTGCGAGGTCTCGGTGGCAGCACCTTCTGTCGATGCATCACCCTCCGTGTCCGAGAAATCAGGGATCTCCTCGAGCCAGGTGTTGTAGTACCGTACGACTGCGGGGTGGTTCATCTGCGATAGTAGTCTGACTTCCTTGAGCATTTCTGACAGTGTCTCCTGGGAGCGCTGTGTGATCTTCTTGATGGCATAGAGGCGGCCATCGATCATTTTGCGGGCTCTGACCACCTCTCCAAAGCCACCCTTGCCCAGGCGAGCCTCTTCGACATAGTCCTGCAGATATCTTGAAGTGGCGACCCTGCGATTCATAGAATCATGGCGAGGCCTCCGCGGCAGACCTTGGGGAAGAGAGGTCATAGACCCGCCCAGAACAGCCGAGTCGTTTTCGGCCAGGATAGGGGCGTTGGTCGCCAGGAACTCGCTGGAGCACAACTCAAATGCTCGAGGTCGCCTCTTGGGATCAGGCTTGAAGAACTTGGCGACGAGCTCCTCGAGCGGATCAGAAAGTGAGAGCGACTCCATAAGCGCCGACGGAGAATGGTACTTGTTCGGGACGTCCAGACCGAAGAGCATCTGCAAGACGACGATGCCGAAGTCCCACACGTCTGTCTTCTGGGTGTACTGCGGTTTCGACACGCCTGCAATTTCTGGCGGGAACCAGTACGCCGACTTTGCTCCTCTCGTGGTAGTCAGCGTGGCTACCTTGGTGCAGATGTTGTGGAGTTCTCTCTGGTAGCCGGCGTCGGCAAGCTTGGGAACAACATCGCCAGCCGGTTCGCGACAGAGGAGAATGTTACCAGGGTGTATGTCCTGGTGGATGATTCCATTGTTATGCAAGAATGCCAGCCCATCCAAAAGATCAGCGGTCCATATCTTGGCCTTGTTGATATCGATCTGACCGGCCAGGTCCAGGAGTTCGTCGAGAGGGCCCTTGTCCGAGAGGGGGATCAGGACGCCAATGCTCCAGACCGCTGGCGAAGACGAGTCCGTCTCGCTGATGCAGCGGTCAATCTTAAAATCGATGAGCTCCAGGAGGTTCTGATGGCGCAGCTTCTTGAGCGATTCGAACTGCACCTCCAACGATTGGAGTTGCTTTTTGAATTGAACGGAGTCTTTACCGTGGCACTTCAGCTCGACCTGCTTCAAAGCAAGGCTAGGGCGGAGGGTTCCCGCAGACAGGACAGGCTTCACCTTGTATACCGTAGTGACGGGTCCTTCGCGGTACACGGTCCTTCCGATGACGGTCTGAAAGAGCAGGACATCACCCGTTCCGTCGGTTAACTTGCAGGGCTGGTCAAAGACGAGGGCGACGTCAGTCTCGGCGAGATCTTGAGCGGAGCGGTCGGGCGAGAGAAGTTGGCTTCTGTTCTTTTTCCTCGACTCCCTGGCCTTTGTTCTTTGCCGTTTCAGCTCTTCCTGGACCATGTCTCCGAGGATGCGCTCCTCCTCCTTGGTCTCCTCGAGCTTCTTGCGCTCCTCTAGCTCCTTCTCATTGCGCGCCTGCCTCGCCAACTCGGCCTCGTGAGCGGCTCGCTCCTCCTCCAGAGACGGAAGCTCAAGCCCCTGAGCCTTCTTCACCGCGGCGGCTTCCAGGATCTCGCGGATGCCCTCGACAATGCGGTCGATCATCTCCTGTTCCTCCTGGGCCCACAGTTTCGGCTGCGTCTCAACGAACTTCTGGATCTTAAATCTGACCGAT
This sequence comes from Thermothielavioides terrestris NRRL 8126, assembly GCF_000226115.1. Lineage (NCBI taxonomy): Eukaryota > Fungi > Ascomycota > Sordariomycetes > Sordariales > Chaetomiaceae > Thermothielavioides > Thermothielavioides terrestris. Next base: position 2,651,063 of record NC_016457.1, on the reverse strand, counting down.
TCCCGCAGATCGCCATCGTCTCGGATGGTCAAGAGCGGAGGCGACTTGGGGTAGGTCGCAACCAGAACGACACCCAAGGTCACAGCGAAATCTCCGTCTGATGAAGCCCTGATCCTGATGTCGAAAGATGGCTCCGATTTCTACGTGGGCCGGCATTAGCCACACAGGGCGAGCTCAGAATCATGCCAGCAGGGCGCGCTCTGGCCGCAACCTTACCTGCCAAGCGCTGTGCGCAGCACTCTGGTGCTTAAAATCGTCACCGTAAATGGCCTGCAGCACCATCACCTCGTTTTCCTGCAGCTCCTGGTAATGCGTCTTGGGTGCAGTTTCTCCGGGGCCTTTGAGCCCCGGGAAGCTGTCGGTGCCATTCTGCGTAGACTTGTGGGGGGCCTTCTTCTTGGGTGCCATGGTGATATTGAGCGACGATGACCCGGGACTCAAGCAGACAACTCGGAGAAGATCTAGCACAGCCAAAAAGGCTGTGAGACTCTACCGAGTTGAGCCCATCGTTTGCCAAATGTGTTGCCTAGATAAGGCAAGGTAAGGTAGCGATGGGAAGTGAAGACAGGCAGGTCAAATCCAGGACGCAGGTTAAACGCGAGTGAAAGAAGGACCCTTGGCCTTTGACTGGACGAAAGATGGCGGGGCACACTGTGCATTTGATGATACTGTGCTGTCAACTTACACTAGCGCGGTTAGTGTGTTTGCTCAGCTGAAGAGCTGAGGGAGCAGGGCCTTATCTCAGACCTCAGACCAGTATTGGGCTGTATTGGCCCGCTGCGCGGGCCTCAAACCGGCTTAGCCTGCACCACTGCCCCACTACACTGCCTGTGGCCAATCAGAGCGCCCATTGCAATTTGAGCCTATACTGGTCCGACCCCAGTAAAATGACTACACAGTTCCAGTAGAATGACTACACGCGTCGGGGTGGACCGTGCACCACCACCAAAATCCAAGGAGCGTAAGTCGACATAGCCCTTGGCCAATGCGTCACCATAGGAAACGCCTACGCGCCTCTACGATATATGCATCGTAAATGTTAGTATATCATTGTTGAAACCCTATCGAAGAGCTTTGAATAGACCGTTTTCTTTTCGTAGTTTGGCCTAGTATTGGGCGAGCAATTGAGGGTTGCTTTGTGGTGGTTGCTGTCGTGGTTGGGGTGACACGTGACTCCGGTAACTTGGTGCTTACCGGGGCGGCGTGGTGATGCGCGCTGCAGAGTTTTAGTGGTGGTGCACGGGCCACCCCTGATTTTGGTGGTGGTACACGGTCCACCTCGACGCGTGTAGTCATTCTACTGGAACTGTATAGTCATTTTACTGGGGTCGATACTGGTCTGAGTGCAAAGTTCGGGATTGGGCCCGATCAACGCACGCAAAGAGCAGGGCGCATTGCATCGACGGCCACTACACCATCAAATATAGGTTTTAAGCAAGCCGTAAGTTGGTCCGCAATAGCCAGATTATACGCTTTCTAACGGTGCCTAGGAAGATGCCCGTGAACCTAGGATACCTACGTTGGCCAGGATGCCTGTAAACTCAGGAAGATGCCCGCGAACCTAGGAAGATGCCCACGAACCCAGGAAGATGCCCGCGAACCCAGGAAGATGCCCGCGAATCCAGGAAGATGCCCACGAACCTAGGATAATGCCCACGAACCCAGGATAATGCCCGCGAACCCAGGAAAATGCCCGCGAACCCAGGAAAATGCCTGCGAACCTAGGAAGATGCTCGCGAACCTAGGAAGATACCTACGAACCTAGGAAGATGCCCACGAATCTAGGAAGATGCCCACGAACGCAGGATGCCCGCGAACCTAGGAAGATGCCCGCGAACCCAGGATGCCCGCGAGGCCAGGAGGATGGCCGTAAGCCCAAGATGCCTACGATCAAGCTCGTCAAAGTCCATTTTCCACACCCTCTGGGCTAGGGTTCAGCCAAAGGTCTGATCAAGGGGCAGAAAAATAGGCTCTAAGGATCGCCTTGAGCTAGGCAACGTCGCTGTCAAATTTGATCGAGTTTAACGCAGTGGTGTGGAAGTTGAGGGGGGGTCATCGACCAGAAGGAAAGGCGTGCATAAACCTGGATTTTACGTCGAGGCCAACCGTCTAGCAAAATACTGTAGGCATATACTGAATTAGAGTGATGGACTGCCTAGATATAGGGACCCAGTTTTTCTATTCGTTTCAGTGCGTTATATTCGTTGCTAGGGGGTCTAGCCCTCTAATCATATATATTTAAGTAGGCTAAGCCTATCTTCTTCGTTATTAAGCAAGACATTAAGCAGTTGTAAATATACGTTCATTGGCACTACGTTAGTGGTTCTCCTTCTTCTAAGAGGGCTACTAAGCCTCTCCTTTCGTTGTTCTACCTCTATCTAGACAATAAGTATTTAAGCTATTGAGCTCTGACTATATTCTTATTATCTTTTATCTTTCTACTATATCCTACTAGATACGCCTAAGCTATATATTTTCCTTTTAGGAGATATCCTTCCTATTACTTAATATATACTATCTTTATTTATCTAGAGGGACACTATATTCCTTTAGGAGCTATCTCGTATACCTAGTCCTAGGTATAGTAGGGTAGGTTAATATAGAGGTTTTATACCATTTTAAATAAGGGCTTAATTAAAAAGGAGTTTAGCTCTATATCTAAATAGAATAATATAGACTACGAAGTCTTCTAAGATTATAGAACTATACAATGCTATATTTATAGCTATATAACGACGATATAGCTAACCTATTAAGGCTTTAGTATACCGATACTAGTATCTCTAGGAAGTGTAGAAACCTATTAAGGTATATATGTTCTAGGGGTCTATTAAGACCTTGTCTTAGGAGACCTTCCTTTGCCTAGACGGCGTAGAGCATTAAAAAGATATTTCGTTATCCTTAACACTTTGAAGACCTATTAAAGCTTCGTTATTATCGACGTAGCGGTTATAAGACGTTAACCTAATCGAAAGACGATAGTTCTATTCTCCTAAATAAAGATAGAAATAGAATTTTTATTGATTATCATTTTCTTCTCTAATCTAGCCGAACTAGTTATAGAAACGGTTAAGTATAGTAGCTACTTATAAGCTTCTAAGCTCGAGACTATACCTTTATAACATTTAGCTCCTTCTAACAGTATATCTAGCACTGTTTTATATTAGATATAAGGTCTTAGTATAGACGTTTACTTTTCTTCTTAAGAGCTATACTCTTATCGCTATTATATTAGTTGGGTTTAGTATATTAGTTGCTAAAGGTATCTAGGTAATTTATAAAGAACCTATAGTTATCCTTTAGGGCCTTTAGACTATATATTCTAAAGGAACCTAGCTTCTTAAGAGGTTTTCTTCTTTTAGACAGACGTCGAAAGAGACGACATTCCTATAAAAGTATATATATCAGTCTTTTTATAGTCTATCAATATAGTCATTACCTTTCTTAAAGACAATAACGAAGCGCCTAATAACTAGACTCTAGCGATATATATATATATATTGTCTATAGAAGCTCTAAAAATCCTATCGACCTTTATAATACTATTAATCTTAATACTAACCTCTAAAGGAGAGTCTAAGGATATATCTATCTTATAGCCTTTCTAAGGTATATTAAGCGAAGAAGACCTAGCTAAAGCGGCGTAGATATCTCTTCTATCTTCGCTAGATACCTCTACTCCGCCTATCTATACAAAGGTACCTATAGTAATATCTTCTAGTCTCTCTAAAACCAAAGTTCTAAAGAAGATAACTAAGTATATTTTTACTATTGTACTTAGTATAACCTTTCTAACCTTAGTAAAGGCTAGCCTTTAAGGCTACTTCTCTAGTTAGAATGCTATATAATAGATTAAGACCTTTAAAGAGATATATAAAGCTTATTAGATTATTAATAATAAGACCTATATATACCTATTTAAGCTTTAATATAATACTATAATCTAGCCTATTATCTATTACTAAGAGAAAAAGGACTAAAAGACCTAGGTAGCTTTTAAAACTAAGTTTTTAAAGCGTTAGAAAGGCAACGATCCTAAGTAGTATAGTAATAGAGGTTACCTTTATAATCTAATTAAAGAGAGATACTAGCTAGTTGACAAGGTTATCTATAACTACTTTAAGTTGATCAACTATATATACGCTATCGCCTCTATTAAAGTTTATAAGGAGCTATAGTATATAATCGTTCTAACTATATAGTATATACTTAATTAGTAGATCTAGATAGCTCTTAAGGACTACTAGTATACTTAGAAGAAGGACAATAAGGACTCTATCTATATTATAAAGTAGATAGACTTCCTTAAATTCGTTTAAAATACTCTTTAGAAGGGTCTTAATGTAGGAGACCTCTTTCTTAGGACCTATAAGCGTAAGATCGATCTATAGAAGTACTACTCGCCTTTGGCTACGTCTACTATTAAGATAACTCCTAAGCTATAGAAGTAGAAAAAGGAGGAGCTAAAGAAAGCTTTTATACCTATACCCAACGACATTGACGATTTAACTAATCAGCTCTAGCGGCTATATATTTAGAAGTAGAAGATTACTAAGCAGTTTAAATAGAAGATCAAAGCTCTTTGATTATATAGAATCAATCCTACTTTTAACGAAATTAAGGTTCTCTAGATATATTTCTAGTAGCGGAGCCGCTTATAGGAGAGACGTGTTAGCTTTGTTATTAGCCTATATATTGATAGTCGTCCTCCTAGCTATAGTAGACCTATAAGCTCTAGCTATTACTACTATTGTAGTAACTCTAACTATATAGTCCTTAAGTATATAGAAGCTATAAAAGCTATAGCTATAGGTCTAATATATTATAAAGGTATAGACTATTGCCTTAGCGATAGGAGTAAGAAGGGCTATATACTAGCTAAGACGATTACTTTTACAAAGGTAGATATTAACAATGTATAAGAGGTTAATAAGATTAGTTAGCTTGTCTTTATATATATAGCCTATTGCCTATAGTATAACAGTTATCCTATATACTAGGTGTACTATCGCGAGTATAAGCACCTAAATAGTCGCCCATTTAAGCTAGATATATCCCTAGTACTAAACAAGTACTACCTCTAGTAGCCTAAGCCGTATTAAGAGCCTACAACCATCTAGACAACGATCAATCGTCTTATATACAAAGGGGAGCCTAAGTTTACCTCCGCCTTCTATTATATAGCATCTAATTAGTTGTTATTTTATATAGTTCCGTCAAAGGGAGGTTATATCTTAACTTAGAAGGTTATTCTATAGCCTACGCTAAAGGCTAACGAATTCTACTAATTGCCTCTTCTTCTCTTTAACTAGACTAAGGGGGAAGCTAAAAAGGAAGTGGACAAGGAAGTAGAGACTATACTTTAAGGTATATTGCCTACTAAACGTCGGTTTACTAAAGACGAAAGGGAAGATAACTTCTAGATAAGCAGTACTCTTATACCTCTAGTAGAGCCTCCTTATATAACTATCTTTAAGAACCTAGCTATAGCGAATTATATAAAGAAAGAGGAGCTATAGTCTAAGCCGCCTATATCGAAGGTTGCTACATTGCCTTTATATATAAAGGATATGATCTATACTATAATTAAGGCGAAGATCGGTCTAACCTTTAACGACTTAGTCTATATCTCGCCTAAGTATAAGAACACTCTAATTATATATTTGTAAGACATTTCTGCTAATATCGAGGTTATCGACTATAAAGGGTCTAATATTCCTAAGCTTAATAGACTAGCTATTGTACTAAAAGATATAGAAGTCTATATATAGGCTCTATATACTAATGTAAATACATTTGATAGTCCTTGCTCTAGTTAGACTAAGACAGTTCTAACGATCTTCAAAGTTACTAAAGATAGTGTATAGGGCATCTATATAAAAAGCCTCTAAGAGCATTAGATTCGTAAAGGTCTACCTAGAGATATTAACGACTATATCTATATTCTACTATAGAAGTCTATCTCAACGCTTTCAGTCTTATAGTATATAGAACTTAGTATAATAATAAAAGTATAGTCTTTTCCTATTCTATATATCTAGTTTAAAAAAGGTTATTATAATAAGTATCTTACTCTAATCGACTTTGGTTTAGAGTATAACTATATCTTAATAAACATTATTAAAAAGTATATACTACTATACTAGCCTACTAAAGTTGTTTTAAAAGGCCTTTATAGCTTAGTACCGTTCCTTAGAGAGACCTAGGTCACTCTTTATCTAGGTAAAGTCGGCATTAACCTTCACTTCTTTGTAACTAAGGACATCGCTAATAGGTATAAAGCAATTCTCAATATACCGTTTATCAAAGATACTACTTTAACCTTCGATTATTACAATAGTAACCTAATTACTACTAATCTATTTATAGAAGGAAAGATAGTCTAGGTATACGTCGTCTCTAAGAAGATTACTTAGTAGAATCGCCTACTATCTCTAATGTAACTAGCTATTTAAAAGTAATTCCAAGGATTGACAAAGAGTCCTAAAAGAATCTTTGACTAAGTAGAGATAGAAGAAGGTGAGACTGCCCTTAGTTTCTTTAACGATAATATAAGTAAAGTGGTTTTTTATTTTGTTTTATAGAAGTCCTATATACTACTCTTTAACACTCTTTTTTATATTGTATATTCTTATTCTTTATCTTCTCTATCTAGATAGACAAAGATCGAATTGTTGTCCTATTTAAAAGGGAAGAGGGGGACCCTAATTAGAAACCTCTTTTCCAACTAGAGACTAAGGCAAGAATTCGAATATAAAGTTAGATATACTTTAAAGACGTTTATACTCTAGAAGAATATTGTAAATAAGGTTTAGCTAGTCGATTTAGCCCTATTAGATAGCTCTATACTAGAGAGAGACCTATTATAGTAAGAGAAGTAGCTTATAAAGGCTAAGACAAAGATATAGTTTAAAAAGGAATAGGACAATCTTATAGTTCCCTATTTCTTAGATCTTAAGCTAGGCTCAAAGCTTATTAAAAAGCGCCTTTAAACGATATTTACTACTATAGACGGATTCCTTAATAAGCTAAAAAAGAAGATGTTTACTAAGATTTTATAAAACTAGAAAGCTACGTTTATATAGGATTTTACTAAATATAGATATATCTATGAAAATATTGTCCTACCCTAGTATATTAAGACTATTCTATATAAGGCTTAGCAAAGTAAGTCTATTCTAATTCTAAAGCTATTAATATAGAAGGTTATTAATCTACTTAGAGAGAGGTAGATATATAAGATTATTAAATATAGCTATATAAGCTACTATAATAACTAGTTCTTTATTCTTAAGAAGGATAGTAGATTATAGCTTATTAATAATATTTAAAAGGCCAATGCTATAATAATCTATAACGCTTTCGTCCTACCTACTATAGAGGAATATAGTAAAGACTTTAATAGCTATAAGCTAATGTCTCTCTTAGATCTCTTCTCTAGTTATAACTAGGTCAATCTCGATATATAAAGCTACAATTTAACAACCTTTTCGATACTAATCGGTCTCTTCTATATATATATACTGCCGATAAGAGGTATAAATTCTATTGCCTAGTTCTAGTGGACTATAACAACGATCTTTAGTAACTTTATCCTAGATATTTATCGAGTCTACTTAGATAATATTATAGTAAAAGGTCCTTGATCTAATTATAATAGCCGTCTAGACAAAGGAGGACATTATAAATTTGTTATTAAGTATCTTAAGAATATCGATATAGTATTGCTAAATATAGAGCTAGCAAATCTAACTATTACTATAGTAAAGTCGAAGTGAGCGTAGCTAAAAGCGGTCCTACTTAGTTATCTTTATATACCTAATGGGCACCTTCCTAAGGAAGCGAAGGTAATTAAGATAAAGGAGTAGAAGACCTATTCTAACGTTAAAGAGGTATATACCTTCGTCGAAATAGTTAGATACTACTAGATCTAAATTAAGGGCTTTATAATTATTGTAATTCCTCTTTATACCCTAATAAAGAAGGATGTTAAATAGACTTAGAGACCTACTAAGTAGAAGGCGATAGACGAGCTAAAGGAGAAAATCACTACTACTCTAGTCTTTACAACGCTCGTCTATAGCGATCTATAATATAGTATAATCTTCTTAGTTTACAACGTTAGTATCCTTAGCTAGGGAGATATACTTAAGTAGGTTGGTCCTAATAGTAAAAGACACCTATATAAGTTTAAAAGTAGTATCTAGTTAAAGGTAGAGAAGCAGTATAATACTATAAAGAAGGAGCTAAGGGGGCTACTCTTCCTCCTAAAGCATTTTCACTACTACCTTTTTAGTATATATTTCATTATAGAGACTAATACTCTAGTTCTAGTCTATTAGCTTAATAGTGCTATAAGCGATATTCTAAATGCTCTTATAATATACTAGATTGCCTAGATTTGCCTATTCGACTTTAAAGTTAAATATATTCTAAGTCTTAAAAACGTTGTAGCTAATACATTGTCCTATAAGCCGCCTAGGCCCTCTAACTATATAAAGAAGGAATTAGAAGAGAATATCGACGACTAGGTCAACGTTTAAATCTTTATCAACTATATAAGCGAAGAGACTTTATATCTAGAAGAGAAGCTAGAACCTATCCACCTTTAGGATAGTTCCTCCTAACGTTCCTAGAATATCGCCTATTTCCTATCGACGATAAAAGCTCTATCTAGCTATAGTCTATACTAGAAGCGACGTTAGTTTAAAAGGGAAGCGTTAAAGTACTTCGTTAAAGATCGTTACCTTTTCCTCTAAAGTATAAATTATATATAGTGTTATAGGTACATTGTTGACACCTTTAAAGAGAAGCGTTTAATCTTTAACTAGTATTACAATGAGGTTAGCTATTATAGGAGGGAGCTAATATACTAATAAGTAACGAACTACTACTACTAGTGTAGTATATACGAAGATATAGTGAATTAGATTTAGGTTTATACCCTATATTAAATATATAATACCTAGAGGTTTAAGGAAGTAGTAAGTTAGATAGCGCCTCCACCTTTTCCTTTTACTAAATAGCACCTCGATATCTAATATATACCGTCTAGCTATAGGGAGAAGAAGTGTTTCCTTATCGAAGCTTACGACAATCTTATAGGATACGTCGAAGCTAAGATCCTACTAAACAAGTCCTCTAAGTCCGTTAAGTCCTTTATCTTACGATATATCCTTTATTACTAGGGTTACCCTATAGTTGTAGTTGTCGACGAAGGCTCTAAGTTCAAAAGCGAAGTTAAGGAGATCCTTTATAAGCTAGGTATTAAGAAAGTTATTATCTTACTATACAATTCGTATATAAATAGTGTAAATAAGGCTAGCTATATCCTAATTACTACCTCGCTTATAAAGATAACTAATAGTATAGGAAAGAGATAGAGGGAGCTCCTTCTATATATCTTATATATAGATCGTATAACTATTAAAGGCTCTTATAAAATATCCCCTTTCTTTCTTACCTATAATTATAAGCCTATTAATCTAGTTAAGTTTAATATTCCTATATAGCAAATTCTTATTTAGGACTCTATCTATACCTAGTTAAAGGAAGAAGGTCCTACGAAGGTCTATACAAAGCTTATTACCCTCTATACCTATATTCTCTAGGAAATAGAGTACAATTATAAGATTACTATTAAATAGGTTGCTATAGCCTATAAAAAGATAGCTAAATACTATAATAAGGCCTATAAACGTAAATTTCGCCTTAAAAATATAGTTATATCTATTAGTAATCTTGTCCTTATTTACAATAATATACATTAGCTAGATATAAGCTTAGTTCAAAAGCTAGAGTACTACTAGTTTAGCCTATTCTATATTTAGATAATCAAAGATTAGGATACTTACTTCCTAGAAACTCTAGACAATATACCTATCTAGACGTTATATCCTCTAAACTATATAAAGAAATTCTTTAAGCTAGATAACGTCTAGCTAGAAGTAGATAGGCTAGCCCTGTTCTATTGTAGAGAGGAGCGCTATAACGGTAGGCACTACAATAAGGTTAGCGACAAAGGCTATAGCAACAAAGAGCAAGATTCTATAAATGCTAGTCACTTAGGAGCTGCCAACAGTGACAATAATTATAGCGAAGGCGTAGATTCTATAAATATATATTACTCGATACTCGCTAACAATAGCGAAGGGGAATATAGCGTCGTCGATAGCACTAGCCTCAACTAGGTAGAGGAAGACTATACTTATATCTTCACTAGCCTAGGTAGCTATGCTAATCACCTAAATAGGCTTCCCTACAATAGCGTTGTAGTTCTAAGTTATAACGAGGTCTATAGTATAAGCGATTACAACGATAGGACACCGAAAGAGGATAGTACAAAGGACGCTACGATTATAATTAAGGAGGAGGTCCTCGAAGAAGAAACCTCTAATTATAGTATAGCGCCTTAAGCTAATAGAACTCGCTTAACTATAAAGGGGGCAAAGAAGGAACGACCTTATTAGGAGCTTATCATTAAAATCCCTTATAGAAAGCTACCTAGTTTTTAATACTAGCCCTCTAGACGTATAGGGATATATATTCTAGAAAGGAGGGAGGGTATAGAAGCTACTACCTCTAATAGTTTCATTAGCGTTTAACTATATTTCCTTCCTAATATCTATTGTTATATTAGCCTCCTACTTACTAGTAATATCTCTATTAGCTATATCTCACTTAGTCTTTGTCCGTCTACTATCTTTCGTTCGTTTTTAGCCTTTAGAACCTTATTCTTTTTCGCTAATACCTAAGTTTTTCTCCTAAGGGGTGACCCTACTTTTAAGGGCTTTATAGTCATTTATACCTTTTTCTTTTTATATCTGCTCTCTAGACAAATAGTTTCTATTATATAGGACTAAGTTTCTTAGAGCTAAAGTCAAAGCTAAAAAAAATCTACGATTAGGCGAGATAAACCACTCTTGGCCTACTTCTTCTAAGTATAGCTTCAACCTAGGATCATTCCTTAGATTATATAGGAGATAGCCCTATAAGATCAAGTCCTAAGCTAGGTGCTTCTAATTATTCCTATAGACGTAAGTCTAGGTATATTCCTTCTCTAACTAGATACAGTTAATACGCTTATTAGCAAAGAGAGGAGTAAGAGAAGTATAGCTATTAAAGGGCTAGGTTATATAGACATCTCCGTCTTCGCTAAAAGGAGTTGTTAAACATTAGTACAACAGTTTATAGCTTTAATAAAGAACTTTGTTGCTATAGGAGTATTAGTCTTCCTCTACCTAAAGGGCGAATATAAAAGGGAAGTGTAGTACTTATTTACAACTCTATACTTAGATTAAGAGAGCCGAAGCTTAGTTTAGACGTATAGTAAGATAGTATATCTAACGCCTAAGCGGTCTACTATTATAGTGCTCTATATACACTGAACAAAGGACTAAAGTATTATAGTACTATTCAATTATATCAACTAGCCTATTGTCGATATAAACTAATCGTTATATCCTATATTGATCTTACTAGTTGCTTAGTAGAACCTACTAGATATATAGTAGTTTAACGTTTAGTTAGAAGATTTTAATTATACTATAGATAGCTTTATATTTAACTAAGATTATAATATACTTATTAGTATAGCATTTATCTTTTAATATTAGTAAATCCCTTATCTTACTTTAAACTACTTAGATATACTTCTAGGCTATAAAAATATTCGTTTTTAGCACTAGCGAAAGATCGATCTAGTAGTTTATAATCCTATATAATAAAGGCCTCTAGTTGTCTACTTTATTAGTGATTTTCTATAAGACATTGTAAGTACACTAGTTGTTCAACATCTTAGTTTTTAAGTTGTAAATTCGTATATAGGAGCTATATACAAATTCGAAAGGGAAGTAGAAGACCTAACTACTAAGAACCTAATCTGCCTAGAGAGACGAAGGCACTAAAATAAAATAGCGAGAAGGTTAGAAGAAGGAAATAGTTCTAAGATAATAAAGAGAAGAGGAAGGCCTTAAGAATTTAAAAGGCGAACGCTCTTTTCTAGCCTATCTCTAGCTAATTAGTAGACACTATAGGCCTTATCTATTTTCTTTTACCTAGATTAGGAAAGAGCTAAGTAGCTCTCCTACCTTTAAAGGCTTACCTACCCCTTTTCTTGATCCTCCTACTAACTCTCTTATAATCAACTATTTCTTTCGCCTTGCCTACTACGCCTTAGATTTTCTTATAATTACTTCAATTGGTCTAGATCTTTCTACCTAGAGAACGACTTTTCTATTGAACTAAATTTTTATATACTATTGTAAACATTACTATAGGTTATTGTAGGATTCCTAATTTCGTAGGGCCTATATAATCTTAGGCTAATATAACTACCGCCCTAGGATAGAAGTAGCTGCTTAGAGAGCTTAAGTTTTATATACTACTAGGTTTATAGAGGTTTGCTAAAGATAGTAATTAAATAAGGTATTACACCTCCTTTATAGGGCAAGAACTAGACTTAAAGATACTAAATTACCTTAGAGAGACTAGTCCTAAGCTTTTTCTATTTCTATAGACCCTAAAGAAGTACCTATAAAATATAATCAACTAGTAACCTAACTAAATTTAGAGCCTTTAGCTTAGTATAAACTCTAAGATTATAAGCTACCTATTCCTAAGCTAGCTAGGGGGAAGGTATATAATAGATCGGTTTTTCGAAATTAGTTTTATAGATATAGGTATTTCACTTCTTAATATAGAAGGTATACTACTTACTAAAAAATAGCTAAAGAGCTAGATAATCCTAAACGTTATATAGTTTTTCTTTCGTCCTTATAAAGACTATCTCTAGTTCTATCTACAACCTATCTTAGATACTAGTCTTAGACTAAAGGAGTTCTACTAGTTTAACCAAAAGGTCATTGCTAACCATTGTCGTTTCTAGGTCTTTCTTTACTTTATTAATAGAAGATACTAGGCTATTATAATCTTCAACTAAGTTATAGGCTAGCTTTACTACTTCGACTCTATACTTAAGAGTATAGAGACGTATACTAATATCTTATTAGAGGTCTAGATTGCCTTTTAGTCTATCTATAAGTTCCTTTAATTGTAGCTATATAAGGAGGTAATTATCTACTATCTTTAATAAAGTATAGGATAGGAGTATAGATAGTTCGCTCTAGAGTTTATATAGGCTTTTCTTCAAAAGCTTTAGCTCTACCTTCTAGACGGACTAATACAATTTAAGATACCTTAGCTCTAACTATATTAGAGAGATAGTAAGAAAGTTGTATAGCGGTATATATTATACTTATAGTTAAGAGCTTATAGGAATGCTTTTAGTACCTTCAAAGATTGCCTACTCTATACTAAGGGAATCCCTTTGTTATAATAGAACGAAGGTAAGACGTATAAGCTCCCTCTAGACCTATTATCTCTAACCTAAGAACCTATATAGCCTACGCTCTTAGAGTACAACGAAAGTAAGATAATCGAAGTCCTCTAAGGTAATAACGTGTTTATACCTAATAAGCTAGATATTCTTAAGCTCGACGACCTGCCTATATATATCTACAACTACTTTAGCGACGTAGAGCTTAGGATCTTAGCTATATACTTAGTAGTATTTAAACAAGCCTAGATCTTTAACTAAAGTAAGAAGGGACTAATCGCTACTATATAGCTAATCCTTATACTCTAATTAAAGTAAAAGATAGCGTACTAAGTATACTACTATAGGATTATAAAGCTTCTACTAAATAGATAGCTAAATAGTAGGCTATCTTTATAAGACTCTATAAGCGACTTTAAACAATAGTTGTAAACTATATTTTTAATACCTAAGGCCGTTCTACCACTTTGACTAAAGGACTAAAATACTACTTTAGGACTATTGGCTATACTAGCGAAGGATCTTAATAATATATCGACTTAGGCGAACGTTAAAGCTAAGATTATAGAGATCACTACAATATAGGCGACTACAGTTCAAAGGCTTGTCGACGCCCCTATAGACAAGTTCAACTAGGAGTACTTCCTTAGAAGTATATAGGTTAAAAAGCTTGGGGCCCTAGTATAGACGGCACTTAGGATAATAATACTTGATCCCTATCTTTAGGAAGAAGAGACGTTTATTTATATACTTATAAGGAGGCTAAACTACTTTAAGATGCTTTACTCGCTAGTATAAAAGCATTTATAAGCTTAGAGTTCACTTATATTATCTAGCTATATATCGCCCTTAGTATAGTACTATAATAAACGCCTTTATAAAGAACCTACTAAGCCTAAGTAGCTACTTCGCCTACTACTATACAACCTATATAATCGCGCCTTTGCCTATAAGTATAAGTATCTAATATAGTAGTAAGGATAGGACGTATATATTAAAGAAGTAGAGGAGTACGAAAGACGGTATAATCAACTACTATAGCTAGCTAGACCTTTATAAGCTAAGAGAGCTATATATAGAGAATAGCTTAAGGAGCAACAACGATAAGAAGCGTATACTAGAGAGCTTTTAAAGTACAAGCTTGCCTATAGGAGTATATAGCAAGCTCGAAAAGGAAATATAAATTAGGGTAATGGACTACCTAAATATAGGGACCTAGTTTTTCTATTCGTTTTAGTACATTATATTCGTTGCTAAGGGATCTAGCCCTCTAATTATATATATTTAAGTAGGCTAAGCCCATCTTCTTTGTTATTAAGTAAGATATTAAGCAATTGTAAATATACGTTCGTTAGCACTACGTTGATAGTTCTTTTTCTTCTAGGAGGGCTACTAAGCCTCTCCTTTTGTTGTTCTACCTCTATCTAGACGATAGGCATTCGAGCTATTAAGCTCTGACTATATTCTTATTGTCTTTTATCTTTCTGCTATATCCTACTGTCAGGAGCGGGGGCTCCCAGAAGGAAGGGGGTATACGTTGAAGTGACGGAGTACGAGCAAGGCACAAGCAGAGCACGCGCTACAGGGTAGCTACAGGTAGGGGGGTTGCGGGTGGTTGCATTGAACGCTGGCCTCTCCCACTGCCTGTGGGTTCCATCCTCCTTATTTCTCCCATCCTGGCCCTCGATCTTCCTCCGCATCGGCCAGCCTCCATTCCTGAGCTCGCAGATCCTTTCCTGGGCCATCCTGTGGCGCCTGCATAGCTCCCTGAGTGCGCCCAATCCGCTCTGCTGCCGACCCAATGTCTCAGTTCCCCGCACTTGCTCAGCCTGATGCCCCGCACTTCGCTCAGCTCTGTGCCCCTCCGATCGCTCCTCCGGGTGGCTCGCGTGATCTGGGCTACTGACGTGCGCCCTGGTGGCGCACGCAGATGACCTGCGTGGTGCCCTGTGGTTGGCCAGGCTGCGCCGGGTGCCGGATGCAGGGCGAGGTGGTCGGGCCGAGGGTTGTGCCAGGTGCCGAGGCGCGTTCCGAGGGCTGTGCCGGGTGCCGAGGCGGGTCCCGCGGGTTAGGGTGGCTCCGGGGCATGACAGGGCCCTCCTCCTTCAAGGTCCCTGACCCCAGGGACTGCCGTGCCGTAGCCTGAGGGGCGCAGTGGTCGCGCCTCGGGGTCGTAGCCTTGCATGCCCGGCGGCGGACTGCGTAACGGTAGTTCGGGTGGCGCATGCGCGGCTTACGATCTTGCCGCACGCGTGGTTCCTGTCAGTCGCGCTTCGGCCCGCGGCCTAGCCTGCCGGCGGCAGATCGCGTAGCGGTAGTTCGGGTGGCGCATGCGCGGCTTGCGATCTTCCTGCATGCGCGGCCTCCATCGATCCAACTGCTCCTCCGCATGCGCGATCCAGGGCGGCCCAGATGGAAGTGGCCTGTTCAGATCTGGGGCCGCCTATTCAGGGCCTATTCAGGCCCGAAACAGGAAGGCAACAATAGAGCTGAATAGAACTGAATAGAAGGTGTGCATGTTTGGGGTGACGGCAGGAAAGAAAAAGGGGTAAGGAGCGCACACTATGCGCGTCCCAAGCGCCTTCGCTGCGCACATGGAAAAGGGGAATTGAAACTTCTGCCAGAACATTGCGATGCAAGAAACACAGGATTTTGAGCCCTCCAAGCTTGGACCACCTTACCGAGTATATCTTCTGGGCTCGCGGCTCCCAGCCTTCCTTTCCTCCTTTTCTTCCTTCGCGCCATCTTCGTAAGTGCCCAGCCCACCTAAGTGCCCAGCCCACCACGACGACAATGCGATACTGGCCCGCGATTGCGATCGCGCGCGTGCCCTCTGCTTCCTCCTAACGCTCCCTCTGATCGCGCGCGCATGGCTGACTTCTTCGCTCTGCAGATGATTCGTTTTTTTTTTGGCGCTTCCGCCCTCGCCTCTCCTCGGTAGGTCGCCCCGCGATGGTTCGGTCGATTGGCAGGATGGCTCTCGATCGACAGGATGGCTCTGGCGATTCCAGCGTGCGAGGGCCGCGTGGCTGGCGAACTCGCTGCGCGGCCGGCGGGAAGAATGCAATGGTGCGCTGACAATGTGGCAGATTCAAATAACTCATTCATTTCCGGCCGCGCCTCGTGAGTGACCTTCAACGCTGAGATGTCGATGGATGGAGCAGGGCGGACGCTGCTGACACGCTGGGTAGAAGCAATCATGTCAAAGTTGTTCTCGAGCCTGGGCTTCCGGCCCATCAACGCGGCGCCTGAAGAGCGCCCTGCTGGCGAGGCGGAGTCGCCCGCCGACGACGCGCCCGCGGCTCCCGCGGAGCGTGCGTCTGGCGCGGCGGCTGCGCCCGCCAACGACGACGAGAAGGAGGAGAAGAAGGAGGAGGACGAGGACGAAGAGATGGAGGAATCCGAGCCTCCGACTCCGCGCAAGGGCGGCTTCGGCCGCAAGAGAAGGGCGGTACGTAGAGAGGGCGCAGATGGGGAGCAACGCGATCGCTGACAGTGCGGCAGTCCAGTGACCTTGACTCGACGCCCAAGAAGAGAGTCCCTGCGGGCGCTGCCCGCATCATTCCGTAAGTGCAGAGAGCGCAACCGAAGCGTGTCGGAGGCGCGGGCTGTGCGTGTGCTGACAATGGTAGCTGCCGCCGTTGTGTGGCCAAGTTTTTCGACAGTGGTGGCGCCCCCGTCTGCCACCATCAAGCCGGTGCGTGTCTGCGTGTAGGTTGCGTGTTCGTTGCGTCTGACATGCTCGTAGGTTCCGGTTCGCGCTGCGTCGAGTGTGCGCAAAATAACCATACTTGCCCGGCTGTGAGTTGCCCTCCTCCTTCAAAGGCGCTGACCTCAGCGCCTTGAAGCCGAAACCTGCGTTTTCGTTGCGTGTGCGTTGCGCTGTTGCTGATCCCTCTGAAAAAATGAAGATTCATCCTACTGCCCTCGCCGCAGTTTGCGGCTTTATCGAAGCCCTCGACAAGAGGGACCACCCCGCCGCCGATGAAAAGGTAAGTTTTCAAGTGTCTCCCCTGCGTGCGCGATGCGTGTACTGAGCGCGTTCTAGCCGGCTGCGCTTGTCCAGGGCGTCGTCGACGCGCTTGCGGTGGCCCGCGAGGCCATCAGCGGTGCCCCGGTCGCCCCCACCGCCCGCTCCGAGAACTTCTCGGAGCAGTGGGGGGAGGTGCGGAAGGCGGAGGGCGTGCTGAAGAGGCGCCTCCGGCGCTTCGTCGGCGCGCCCGCGCCGCTCCCACCTCCTCCCCCTCCTCCTAGCACTACGCTGGAGGAGGTGGTGGAGAGGCTGGCCAAGCTGGAGGAGCAGCAGAAGCGTGTGGAGGGGGTGGTGGTAAGTCTGCGAGTCCGTTGCGTCCACGAAGCGTGTGTGTGGCTAACAATCAAAGAATGAAATTTTGGTGGTGGTGAAGAGCTGGGGTCCGCCGCCGGAGGAGGGTGAGGAGGGGGAGGGGGGTAGCGAGGAGGGCGCTGATGACGCGCAGGTGGCCGAGTTCGTGACGGAGTCGATCCAGGGCTTGGAGAAGGACTTGGCGATGTAGGGGGTGGCTGTTGGGTGGGTGGGTGGTTCTTGCGTTGTTTTTTTCTTTTTTCCTTTTCTTTTCTTTTTTCCTCAATTGAAGCGCCGCTTGGCGCCCTCGTTGCGTTCCCGCCGCTCATCGCCTGCGCCTGTGCTCATCTTGAATGCGTGCTTCGTAAGCGCGCAGTAAAGGCCCGTCATCAATATGCCTGCGCGGCTCCCAGGTGTTCTCCTCTGGCGGGTAGTTCTTCCACTTGATGAGGAAATACCTGTCGAGAGGTGGCCCTGCATGATCAAGAATGGCTTCGACCTCCCAATGCTGCTCCTGCGCAACGACCTGCACGCGATCGCGGTACGCGAGCGCTTCCTGCAGGTTGCCGTTGAACGGCTCGAGCATCGCAACAGAGAAAACAGGGTGGAACTTGAACGCAGGCGGGAGATCCAAGCGATACGCCATCTTCTTGCTGCCCACATCAGCGATGATTTTGAACGGCCCGAGATACTTATCTGCGAGTTTGCTGCTCGGGCGCCGCTGGCGAATGTGCCTTGAATCAACCCAAACCCACTGGCCAACTCTGAAGGTCATGGGCGTGCGCTTGCGGTTGTACCACTTCGCATAACCTTCGTTGGCTTGCACCAGGGCCTCGCGGATTCTTTCCCGATCCTTGGCGAGCTTCCTAGCACGCTCCTCCGCAGCGGGAACGTTGCTCGAGCTGTTCGCAAGCGGGTCTGCCGGATCGCGCGGGTGGTAGCCGTAAAGGAGGTATGCCGGGGTCGCCTTCGTAGCCGAATGCACTGAGGTGTTGTAAGTGTGTTCGGCCAGAGCCAACTTCTGCGCCCAGTCATGCTGCTCCCACGCGCAGTAAGTGCGCAGGTAATGCTCCAACGCCTGATTCTGCCTCTCTGTCTGGCCGTCAGTCTGAGGATGGTACGCAGTGCTCAGCTTTTGCGTGACATCCAAGAGGTCGCAGAGTGCGCGCCAAAACCCGCTTGTAAACAAGCTCCCGCGGTCGGAAACAATGGTCTGCGGCAGGCCGAAGGGTCGGTAGACGTAATCGAAGAAGAGGTGGGCAAAGGCGCCAGCCTGGAGCTGCTTGTGCGTTGCGATGTAGAGGGCGTACTTGGTAAACTTGTCGACGATGACGAGGACGGCGTCGCAGGGTTTGTGCGTGCGGGGGTCGATGGAGGTGGGCAGGCCAGTGACGAAGTCGACCGTGATATCCTGCCACGGGCGCTCAGGAACCGGCAGCGCTGCGAGCTCGCCGTAAGGGCGGTGGGTTCTCGCTTTCGTGCGGCCGCATGTGACGCATTCCACCACATGTTGATCGATCTCCCTGCGCATGTCCGGCCAGTAGTAGTAGCGCATCAGGCGCTCGCGAGTCTTCCTGATGCCGCCATGGCCACCTGTTGCAGCGTTGTGGTAGCGCGCCAAAAGCGTGTGCCGCAGGGCCGCAGGCACATAGATCCTGCCGCTGTAACGCAGGATGCCATCGTCTCCGAGCTTCCACTGCCTGCGCATGCGAGCCGTCTTCCAAGCGCCCTCAGTCACCCAGGGATCGACTTCCTGTGCCTGGATTAGTTGCTGCTCAAAAGGCCAGCCTTCGTCCTCCACCGGCTTCCTAGCAGCGGCAGCGACGTACGGGCGGTGATCAGGCGCACGCACGCCGCCAGCCAGACTGCTGCGGGCCGTCTGGTCCGAGGGGGGTCGCCGCCCAGGCCCCGGGTGGCCAGGTTCCCTTGCGTGTGTTTCCTGGGCCTCCGGGGAGCCACGCTCCAGCGGCGGTTTACCAGGTCCATCTGGGCCGCGGGTGGCACTTCCGTCCAAGCCGTGGTTGACCAGTGGAAAAGCGTCATCCAGGCGAGGCCTCTGCGCCGCCGCCTCTCCCTCGTCCCCAGCCGTGGGCTCACGGTGACGCTTGCCGCTACCCACGCGCTGCGAGACCTCCCGATGGCCCTCCTCGAGGCGCACATCAGGCGCAACACTCTCATCAAACTCCCGCTCACGCAGCTCATACGCATCCTCCAACTCTCTGAGGCCCATACTGGGTCTCGGCCGCACAGCCAGAGTGACAACCCCAACCGTAGAGCGGTGCCCTGGCACATGGTCCTTTCCCGCAGCAATACGCTCCTCCAGGAGCCGTAGCAGCGGGTTCTCGGCGCCCTCGTCGCTGGGGCCTTCTGCCAGGTCTGGTCTTCGAGAGAGTCCGTCAGCAGGGTTCTGCGGGCCGGGGCGATACTTAATGACGAAGTCAAATTCTGCGAGCTCATCGCTCCAGCGCAGCTGCCGCGCAGAGGGCCGCTTCTTCGTCTTCATGTACTCGAGGTTTAGGTGGTCAGTGAGGGCGATGACGGTGGTCTGCGAGTACAGGAGGTAATGCCGCCAGGCACGAAAGGCGTCGACGAGCGCAAGCAGCTCCCCATCACCGGTGCCGTAGCGCGTTTCTTCGGGGCTGAGTTTGCGGGAGCGGAACGCAACAGGGTGCCACTGGCCCTCGAACAGTTGGGAGAGGACCGCGCCGATGGCGAACTTCGAAGCATCTGCCTCAACGCGGGTCGGAAGGCTGGGATCGAAATGGCGCAGGACGGGCGCTTCCTGGAATCTGCGCTGTAGCTCGTGGAACGCATCGATCGCATCATGTGTCATCTCAAAGGTGCGATTGCCTCGGAGTAGGTCGGTCAGGGGGGCGCAGATCTTCGAGTAGTTGCGAATGAACCTGCGGTAGAAGCCAGTGAACCCAAGGAACACCTGGATGTCGTGAGCGCTGCGAGGTAGCGGCCACTGCGCAATGGCTTCAACGCGCGATGGTTCCATCTTGATGCCCTCCGGGGTGACAATGAACCCGAGGAATTCGACTTCGCGCACATGGAACCGGCACTTGGGAAGGTTGACGTAGAGGTCGGCTTTTCGCAACCGTTCCAAAACTTCGCGCACATGCCGCTCGTGCTCAGCTTCGTCGTTGCTAAAGATCAGTATGTCATCCAAATACACGATGCAGGTGACATCAACAAGGCCAGAGAGGGCATGGTTGATGTAAGTCTGGAAGGTTGCGGGTGCGTTAGCCAGGCCCATCGGCATCACAACAAACTCGAAGTGGCCGTAACGCGTGCGAAAGGCGGTCTTCCACTCGTCGCCCTCGCGCAGCCGGATCCGATAGTACGCATCCTTCAAATCGAGCTTGGTGTAGATCTTCGCGGAAGACAGGCGATCGAGGATCTCGCCGATCAGAGGAATGGGAGCGCGGTTCTTGCGGGTGATGTGATTGAGCGCACGATAGTCGACAACGAGGCGCAATTCGCCTCCCTTCTTCGGAACGAACAGAATGGGCGCGCCTGCGGGACTGGTGGAAGGTCGGATCCACTGCTTCTCCAGAGCCTCCGCGAGCCACTTGCGCAGGGTTTCCAATTCCTTCTCGCTGAGAGGGTAGATCGGCCCCCATGGCGCAGTCGCACCGTCTTCGAGATCGATGCGGTGCTCAAGCGCAGTGTGGCGAGGCAGGGGAGGTCGATCCGCAGTGGAGAAGAGGTCTCGGTAGGCCTCATACACTTCCGGGAGCTCGGGAGTAGCAGGTTGCAAGCCAACGGTGGGCGAGTCTTCTTCGGCTGGGTCGTCTGGGTTGGCTGGGTCGGGCGGTTCGGCTGGGTCGGTGACTGGCACAAGCGCGGCAACAAGGAAAGCATTATCGCTCCAATCCTGCTTGGGCTCAACTTGCAAGCCAAGGTGGCGCTTCGAGTTCGGGTAAGTCCAAGTCTTTTCGTGGTAGTTGAAGAATGGCTCGGCCATCTCCATCCAAGTCTGGCCCAAGAGGATTGTGAATGGCTCGATATCTGCGACCACGAAGCGCAGCAGGCAGGTCTGGGAGTATCCAAGGTGGTCGGTGATGCGAACATGCAGGGGGCACACGCCGTACGTCAGAACAGGCACATTGCCAACAGCGGCAAATCCAGGGCACTGAATGAACTTGGTCAACTGCGAGTGCTCAGCTAGAAAGCTGCGACTGATCATGTTGTAATCCGACCCAGTATCTAGCATTGCTACCGCAGGCTTCCAATTCTTATCCAAGCGCACGAGGACAGTGCTCTCGATCCGAGACGACCTGGGCCCCCCGAGTTCCTAGGCGGCGTTGGCGCTGCGGTCGCGCCCGAGCGGAGCAAGGTTCGGGTTATTCTGGGCGTTCGGGTTCAGAGGCTCCGGGCAACGAACAGCGGTGTGACCTGTACGCCCGCAACGACGGCAGATGGCCTTGGGGCAGAATGTGGAGATGTGGCCAACTTCGTTGCAGGTGTAGCAAACTGGGCGCGACTTGGGCGCAGCAGCGGGTGCCGTGGCAGCATCTGGGGCGGGTTGCTGGGGTGCGGGCTGCGCAGGAGGAAGCTGGGTGGGCGCAGCCGCAGGCGGAACAGGCTGAACAGGCGGGGCAGAAGGCGGGGCAGGCTGGGCAGGAGGGCGGTTCTCGGGGCAGTTGGCGTAGCGATGGCCCTCCCTGCCGCAGGTGAAGCATCGAACGGGGCGCTGGAAGGGCGCGGGCGGGACGTTAACAGGGCGCGGCGGCTGCGGAGCCGTGGGGGCGTTGTTTGACGAGCGAGGGCGATAGCGAGAGGTGCCGGCAATGCGCTGACTATGCTCGATACGGCGGGCGAAGCTCACGAGCTGCTGGAACGTAGCGGGTAACTGGGGGGAGCAGTTGAGGATGAAGCTGATCTCTGGGCGGAACTTCGGCAGGAGGGTGACTATGCGGGTGGGTTCATCCCACTTCGAAGGCATGTCGGCGATTACGCTGGTGAACCGTTCAACGAACTCCGGGACGGTCTCGTCTTCGCGCTGTGCGAGGCGCTCAAGCTCCGAGGCCGCACTGAAGGCGCGCGAATCGGGATCAGATAGTTCGTTTTGAAGGAACGCAACGAACTCGCCCCAGGTGATGGCCGAGAGACGAAAGTTAGGATCGGCCTCCTGCTCCTGGACATACTTCACCCAGGCGTTCTTGGGCGGGCCTCGGAGGCAGCTTGCCGCGTACGCAACGCAGTCGCTACCATCGAGCGAGTAGCCCATGAGCTGGAAGTTGGTGCGGCAGTCGTACAGGAAGGCCCGAAGCGAAGAAGCATCCTTGCCGCTGTACGTGGGGTGGTTCAAGCCAGCGGCACGCCAGAGGGGAGCTCCCGCAGCGCTGGGAAGGATCGGCGAGGGCGCAATAGGAGCGCTGAACTCAGGATTGGCAGCGGGCGGAGGGGCATCGATGGCAACAGACGCGGCCACAGGTGCGGCCACAGGTGCGGGCGCAGGCGCAGCGGCCACGGGCGCAGCCTCAGGCGCGGCAACAGGCGCAGGAGCAGGTGCAGGAGCGGGTGCGGGCGCAGGCGCGGCAACAGATGCAGCCGGCACGGTGGTATTGGCGGTCTGGGCGGCAAGAGGGTCGGAATTCGAAGAGGTGGCGCCCTCGGCAACATGCGCAAGCTGGGCATTCTGGCGCAGGAGCTGCGCATGCTGAGCTCGCAGTTGGAGGATAGCTTGACGGCGGCGCTCGAGAGCGATCTCAGCGCTCAGACGGCGCTCTTCCTCAGCAAGGTCGCGCTCCTGGGTGGAGAGCAGGGGGTCGATAGGCGCTGCACGGGAGCCGTTCAGATCAATCTGGGCGTGCTGGGAGCTCTCGCCCATGGTGGCGTCAGGCGCAGGCGGTGCGGAGAGGGTGTACGAAGAGGTCGGATCGGTGGAAAGTGCCTGAGATTGCGAGGGTGCAGGGCTCTGCTCGAGCGCAGCGCGGGCGCGGGTCTGGGCCATGGCTCGTCTCCGCCGGTTCAACTCCCTGAGGTGGGATAAGAGCGTTCAACTTGTCAGGAGCGGGGGCTCCCAGAAGGAAGGGGGTATACGTTGAAGTGACGGAGTACGAGCAAGGCACAAGCAGAGCACGCGCTACAGGGTAGCTACAGGTAGGGGGGTTGCGGGTGGTTGCATTGAACGCTGGCCTCTCCCACTGCCTGTGGGTTCCATCCTCCTTATTTCTCCCATCCTGGCCCTCGATCTTCCTCCGCATCGGCCAGCCTCCATTCCTGAGCTCGCAGATCCTTTCCTGGGCCATCCTGTGGCGCCTGCATAGCTCCCTGAGTGCGCCCAATCCGCTCTGCTGCCGACCCAATGTCTCAGTTCCCCGCACTTGCTCAGCCTGATGCCCCGCACTTCGCTCAGCTCTGTGCCCCTCCGATCGCTCCTCCGGGTGGCTCGCGTGATCTGGGCTACTGACGTGCGCCCTGGTGGCGCACGCAGATGACCTGCGTGGTGCCCTGTGGTTGGCCAGGCTGCGCCGGGTGCCGGATGCAGGGCGAGGTGGTCGGGCCGAGGGTTGTGCCAGGTGCCGAGGCGCGTTCCGAGGGCTGTGCCGGGTGCCGAGGCGGGTCCCGCGGGTTAGGGTGGCTCCGGGGCATGACACCTACTAGATACGCCTAAGCTATATATTTTCCTCTTAGGAGATATCCTTCCTACTATTTGATATATACTATCTTTATCCGTCTAGAGGGATACTACATTCCTTTGGGAGCTATCTTGCGCGCCTGGTCCTAGGTGTGGTAGAGTAGGTTGGTGTAGAGGTTTTGCACTATTTCAATATATAAAAATAGGCTTATTGGAATCGCCTGTCAATAGCGATCTTCAGACAGTAGTTGCTTTCGTAATACGATTCGTAGTAGTTGAGATATTTGCGAGTAATCAAGTTGGATTTTCAGAGCTCCTTGTAACAGGAGTCTTCGAGTGCTACTGGTGAGATGCCTCAAACAGAGGAGTACAACAGTACCACAGCAGTGACCAGGGCGAGTAATTGCAGTCTCCAAGGCGACACTGTCTGAATACGTCTCCTATTGTGATCAGAGGCTGATCCTTAGAGGATCAGGAATCTTTCTCCGCCTCGGTGGGCGACTGCCCACCCTTTTAGCTATGGTTCCCAGGCTCCGAGCACATGCGTCATGTCGCACGTCATAGATACAAGCTTCTGGGTTCCAGGTGCTCACTCCGTCTTGGAACTGTGCCGGCTCCTACTCGACAGCGGTTCGCGCACGTGCCGTGACACTCCTATATAAAAGTGTGTATAAACTTGGCTAGATCCGGAATTTTACTCTTAGACCTCTTTCAAAGGCGTTCTCTATAAAAAGTGGGCCAGGTTCTAGAATGGGCTAGCGGACAGTGTTATATACAAACTAGTATGGCATTACGTCTTGGTAGGCCTGGGCACGGACCACCCCCGGCCGTAGGCCGGGAAAACAGAGAACGCAATGAAAGAGGTCTGAGGGCTGAGATAAGCAGGGCCCCTCTTTTAGAGAATGATGTAAGGCCGGACCTCCATATGCATGTGTGCACTACCTTACATAAGCTGCGGAAGTACTCCGTACGTAATACCGTATCTCAATTTAACTTTTACTGTCTATGGACCTCAGTGTGACCACCCCACTTTCTTGCGGCCGATGCGACGCGCTCATCTGGTCTTCGCTGGCTGAATCTGGCAATCAAGTAAACAGTCGCCTTCAACGAACAAGCCACGACGGCGCCGCAGCAGGCCCGGTAGACTGCCTCAACACAACAGACCAGCCCACAGACACGTAGATTGACGATCGCCACGGAACTAGTATCGTCCCTGACTGCAGTCTACAATTCACCATGATCAGCTGGGCGCTAAAGCGCAACTCGGACAGCGCGCGCGACGCGCCCGCGTCAGGTGCGCTTGCGCCCACGTCTTCGCTACCTGGCTGTTGGGCATTGGACTCTGACAGCTGCAGATGATACCACTCAAATTGACCTCCCCGACACGCCGGCTCCTGTATTTGCCGTCCGCGCATTGCGGTCTGCGTTGTTCGGCACCCCCGCGCCCAGAGACCGCCGGCCTGCGTCGAAGACCACGGACGACACAACAACCCAGCAGAAACCCAATCTAGCACAACCTACGGCGAAGTCGCCGGTGAAAACGACGGGGATACTCCTCACACCCGGCACCGGCACAGCGCGTCGGAAGCGTGTCTCGTTCGATCAAGACGTGAAGCAAGGCTCCGGCGGGGCAGCGAAAGCGAGCACCTCCGGTTTACCGGACGAGTGCCCCGGCAAGTTCCCCAGTCCATGGATCGAACGCGGCCAGGATGGTGGAACGGCTCGACCGAAGACTAGACTGCAGCAGGCCATGGAGAACTCGCGGAAAGGCAACGCGAAGGAGACCGGGAAGGCGGACGAGAAGGACTCGGCTTCCGCGGCCGGAGAGCCCGAGGACGTATGGGAGGAAGTGGATGACAACTCGGAATTTGAAGCGGACATGGATATCACCATCGATCTCAACGAACCACACTCCCGCTCCGGCAAATACTGGAAGTCGTACTTCGAGACTTACCACCGCGACGCTAAGGTTGAGATGGAGAAGCTTGTCAAGTACAAGCATCTCGCCAAGTCTTACGCGAAGATGAAGGATGCCGAGGCAGTCGAGCTGAGCCAAAAACTCAAGGCAGAGCAGGAGAAGGTCAAGGCGATGGAGCAGAAAGTAGCCGAGCTGACCCGCCAGGCAGCATCGACTGCCAGGAAAAAGGGAGAAGATGGCGACCCCGTCTTGATGGACGAGCTCGATAAACAAACGGCCCTTGCGGCGGAATACAAGAAGAAAGTGGAGGAGCTAGAATCCCTGCTCCAGAAAAATATCGACGAAGCAGGCGACGGACACCAACGGCAACAGCGAACAGCGTCCCCTCGGACACAGCGAACCCTAATGGAAGCGCAGCGGGAATTGAGGCGCGCGAGGTCACAGATTCGCGAGCTTGACAAGCTCCAAGAGGAACGAGACCGACTGAGCTCGGAGCTGAAATATGCCGAGCAGCGCGCGAGCAAGCTTGCCGAGGAGAACCGCAAACTCACTAGTGAACTGTCTCAGACCGCTGCGCGGGTCCGGGACCTGGAACAGAAGCTGGGGGACTCCAAGGGTCTCTACGAAAAGTTGAAGGACGATGCCAAAGCTCGGTATCTCGAAGCCCAGCAGGTTCTGGAAAAGAAGAACGAGAAGATTTTGGAACTCGAAGAGGAGATCGAATCACTCAGGAGAGTCGGAACCGAGCCAAGGCGGCCGAGTCGATCTACCCGGGCAAAGAGCTTTGACGAAAAGGGCAGCGCACTCAAATCCCTGGAACAAGTAGACAACGGGACGGCGCAGCGGCGCAAAGAGCTCGAGGAAATGAAGCTGGACTCCAGCCGAGACAGTCTGACCGCCGCAGCAAACCGAGCTCAGACCAGGCAGAGGGAGAAGCGCGGCGCAGAGGTCAGCAGGCGTGCATCTTTTGAGGACAGGACGCTTGCGCAATCCCGAGCTCTTAGGGAGAGGCTCGAGGCCGAGTCTGGCACCAAAGCGCTGCCTGCCTCCGGCGTCTTCGGCGAGCGCGGGAACCTGCAAGACAGCCAGAGTTCGGCGTCGAGCGGGCGATCCGCCCACCTCCGCGACGATCCACCGCATCGCACCCGGACCGACCGGCTGTCACGGGCGACTCGGGAAGTGACCTCAGCGGAAAAGCCGACGCTCGATGCACTCATCGCGGAGACGCGCGAGAGGCGCGCCAGAGCAACGTCCTCGGAGCGTCAGCAGCAGGCGAAGAAGCTGCCGACACGGCCGCTCTCGCGGGAGGCCGCGAGATCACCGGACGGCGATCTCGCACAAGGCGACCACGCACACGTCGCCGCCGGCACAGATGGCCAGACTAGCGCTGTTTGGAGTACTATGAGCGCTTCACGGGCTGCTCTCCCCGCGCACCGCAAGGCGGCCGCCATTGCCCGGCTTCAGCGCAAGAAGGCGGAGCGGGCGATGCAGCTGAAACTCCTGCGGGACAAGGAGAACTCGGATCCGTGATGAGCAGCGCCTGTTTTTTTCTTACGGCGTTGGTCAATGTTGGGTTACTGTGGGCAGAGCATTTGTTGCATATCTGTTTTCTCCCCGGTGGGGCGGGGCGAGGGCGCATCATCATGGTTACTTGGGACCGGGCATGGTGTTGGAATATGATTTCTTACCAAGTACAAGTACGCTTGGGTCGGTCGGGTTGGAGTTCGGGATGTGGTCTCCGGGATTGAGTGTTGTAGGAAGGAAGAGCATTGTGGTACTGTACTGCGTATTTGATGGTCAACTACGAGAACGTAATGAAGGGCACCGGGGGAGATAAGCTTATCAGCAACTCGATCACTCACGAGGGGCACTCAATCCTCAATCTTCAACTGAGTTGAGTGAGCATGCGAGCACTGACTCAAATAGGAAAAAAATGGACACCTCAGATGAACCAGAGCCGTGCAACGCCAGCGAGCTAGAAGATGAAATCGCCGACCTAGAGCGTCGACTGTCAAAAGCTAAGGCCTGGCGCCGCCAACTCGCGGCCGACTCCCGCGCTTCACCACCACCCGCCGGCAGTCACCAGCCTCCGTCGAGTTAGTCTCAGCCCTTCAGTATAAGCGGGCCTGCGCCTCGTGAATACTACAAACCGGCTGCTAACGCCCTAACCAGGCCCCCTTCGCACCGCCCTCCCCTCATCAACGCACTTCCTCCTCCTCCTCTCCGACTCGGCCCTTCCCCTCGGCAGCTTCGCCTTCTCCTCCGGCCTGGAAAGCTACCTGGCCCACCACACCAAGACCCAGAACCAGTCCCAGACCCCTAATCAGCAACAACCATCCTTCGCCGCCTTCCTCCCGCTCTCCCTCTCCTCCTACGCGGCCACGGCCCTGCCCTTCGCGCTGGCCGCCCACCGCGACCCCTCGCCGGCCCGCCTCGCCGCGCTCGACGACCTGCTCGATGCCAGCCTCCCGTGCGCCGTCGGCCGCCGCGCGTCCGTCGCCCAGGGCCGCGCCCTGCTGTCCATCTGGGAGCGGTCGTTCGCCGGGGTGGTAGAGGGAAGTGGAAGTGGAAGTGGAAATGGAAATGGAGGTGGGAACGGGGCTGCGGATGCGCTGAGGGAGTTCGCGGCGCTGCTGAGGAGTTCGGCGAGTTCGAATTCGAATGCGGCGGTGACAACGACAGCGACAATGACAACAGGTGTAAGTTCCAGCCGCCGCGGTGGTGGCCGTGGCAGCGGCAGGATGGGCGGCGCAGGGGATGAGGAACCCGAGCCCGAGCCCGAACCCGAACCGCCGGCGGTCGCGGCACATCTGGCGCCGCTGTTCGGCGCCGTGTGCGCGCTGGTCGGGCTGAGCCTGGAGCAGACCGCGTACGTGTTCATGCTGGGACACGTCAAGGCGCTGGTGTCGGCGGCGGTGCGGGCCGGCGTGTTCGGGCCGTACCAGGCGCAGAAGACGCTGGCGAGCGGGACGGTGCAGGGGCTGATTACCGCCGTGATCGAGAGGGAGTGGGAGACGCCGGTGGAGGAGGCGGGGCAGAACGTGCCGGTCATGGATCTGTGGGTGGGCAGGCATGAGGTGTTATATTCGAGAATATTTAACAGCTGAATGATGTCGAGCTGGTCTATTCGGTGGTATCTCAACGTTGTACATACATGTACATACAGAACCCGGGCTTTACCACTTGGGGCCGGCCCAGGACGACGTTCCCTCCTTCTAATCGCTGTCGTCGCTGTCATACGCTACTAATGGCCCAGATGGGGGCGTCGCCTTTGGTTTTGAGGCGACAGCCACCTGGGCTGTCTGCAGAGCGGCCAGGGTGCTGCTCGAGAGGATCCCCCCTGCCTGGGGCTGGTCCTGCTCCTGGGCAGGCGCCTCCGCCGTCTGAGCTTCCCCAGCTTCAATCATCAGCCGCTGCTCGTGCTCAAGCGCATAACCCTCTCGGCCTCTAGGGTTAACCGCGTTTGGCCCCCGCGCAAAGTGCACCGCATCGGGTGCCTCGTACCCCTCGAGGCCGTAACTGCTTTCCAGCTTGCGCCGTTTCCGAGCCTCGGGGTCCTTGCCCTCAATCTCGGCAACAAACTCGGCCGGCAATGCCTTCCGGATGGCCTCGGCAGCCTGCTCCTCGATTCGTCTCGCCTCCCGTTTCTGCGCCATCGGGTTCGGATCGGCCGTCGCCCAGCGAACGTTCAGGATCTCGTTATGGTCAAGAGATCTGCAACTCGAGTTAGCCAAGCACTTTCAGGTCAGCGCCTGCGCTCAAACCTACTGATGAGCCATCGCCTCCTTCGCAAACTGCGCATTCGCCTCGTTCGTGTACGTCACAAAGGCGACACCCCGGTTATTGAGCACGCGAATGCGCTCGATCTGCCCCCACTCGGCGAAGTGCCGCGCCACTATCTCTTCGATATCGTCCGTCACATGGATTCTGCCGATGTAGATCGTGCGGTTCTGGCGGGTGAAACTACCGACACCGCCCATATCGTCGCGGTAGTCGCTAAACTTGTCGCGCCCGAAGCAGTCGACATTGGGGTTGAAGATGTCGTGAATGCCCGGCAAGCGGTGTAGATACTCGCAGTCCTGGCCTTTGGGGCTACACTCGCGCGCGCACGGAAAACTGTCAGCAAGCTCCAGCATGAAGTTGATGGCGGGGACCCAACGTACCATATCCCCCTGGCAAAAAACAAGCAGAAATATGACCCGGGCCTGGAGTCGGCGCGCGTGTACCCCGAGTCCAGAGCGACATTGCATCTTCCCTTGGCGTGCGTCTGCGACAGGTATTTGTCCTCGCGGTCTCCGCCCGCCCACTTGTTGTACCAGATGTTGAATACTGTGCCAGTCTGCGGCGGTGGTTCCGACTTGACGAGGGCTGGATCGATCTGCGGACGCGCCGGGCGCTTTTTCCGCCGAATGATCTTCTTGACCTTTTTCTCTGTTGGGGGCGCAACCTCCTGGCTCGTGGTTGCGAGCGCGAGCTCTTGCGCCTCGCCGGGAACCTCGATAGCCGTGTCTGGCCTGACCTCGACTTCTGCCATCCTGTATTGCAAGGGGATTCTCCTCCAGTCTTCTCTCGAATCGTTCGCGTGGGGGGAACTGCAGGGTGGGGATATTGACGGTGTGAAGTGGCGACGACGGGTTTCTTGACAGAGGGCTGTTTGCGATGATGCTGCGACTAACTACAGCTCGGACTTTCTGGCGGCCGGGGTAACGTTAACTGAACCTTGGCGGCTCCACACTTGGGTCTTGGCATGGCATGGGCTTGAAGGCGGTGAATGTCCTACGCTGAGTGCCCCGCGCCCCCCCCGAAATTCTGCCGCCTTCACAACGTGGGGTTCAATGCTCCCAATTAGATTAGCATCCAGCTGCCGTCCAAGTCGCTCAACCCGACAACTCTGTTGCTTGGAGATTTGTCTTGTTTTCCTCATTTTTTTTTTATCTCACACGATTGAAAGAGATTCACGTGGCACCTAGCACACCAACAATTCAAAATGGTGAACATAACGGACAAGATCAAGAAGTAAGACTTGGCCGCTGAGGCGTATCGATATGTCGATGCTTGGGCTGACCAGCGGCAGGATTGAGGAGGAGATGAGGAGGACTCAAAGTTTGCTCCACCGTGTTATAGTTCCGGATCAGTGTCTTTGGACTGACACATAGTGCAGAGAATAAGGCAACCGGTACGTGGTCGACCCCTGCTTGAACCCGGACGATCTGATTGAGCCTTGTTGCTGATGCCTCCGGCCAGAATATCATCTGGGTCTCCTAAAGGGGTGAGTAAGGGCTTAGCGCTCCCTCTGAATGCCGCATCCTGAATAATGGTAGAAAGCTTGCGCGGCTCCGTGCCCAACTCTTAGAACCAGGGCCGGGCTCGGGCGGTGGTGGCGGCACCGGTTTTGATGTGAGCAAAAGCGGCGATGCCCGGATAGCACTAGTCGGTTTCCCCTCGGTGGGCAAGTCGACTTTCTTGTCCAAGGTCACGAAAACGAAGTCCGAGGTCGCCTCGTATGCGTTCACAACACTCACTGCCATTCCTGGCGTTCTCGAGTACGGTGGCGCCGAAATTCAGCTGCTCGACTTGCCGGGAATCATCGAAGGTGCCGCAGAAGGCAAGGGCAGAGGGCGGCAGGTTATCTCGGCGGCAAAGACCAGCGATCTCATTCTCATGGTCCTCGACGCGACCAAGAGTGCTGAGCAGAGGGCACTGTTGGAAGCCGAGCTAGAAGCTGTAGGCATTCGGCTGAACCGCGAACCTCCGTACGTCTGAGCCCCTGAGAATCTGGGAACAACCCTCGGCGCGCCATCCTCTCTGACAAAGCTACAACAGAAACATCTATCTCAAGCCAAAAAAGGCAGGCGGCATGAAAATCACCTTCCAGTCCCCGCCCAAAGGCCTCGACGAGAAGATGATCATGAACATCCTGCGCGACTACAAGCTTCTGAACTGCGAAGTGCTCGTCCGCGACGAAAACTGCACCGTCGACGACTTGATCGATGTCATCATGAAGGACCACCGCAAGTACATCAAGTGCCTGTACGTCTACAACAAGATTGACAGCGTGTCGCTCGACTATCTCGACAAACTGGCCCGCGAGCCGCACACGGTGGTCATGAGCTGCGAGCTGGACCTGGGCATCCAGGACGTCATCGACCGGTGCTGGAAGGAGCTGAACCTGATACGGATATACACGAAGCGCAAGGGTGTCGATCCGGACTTCAACGAGGCGCTGATCGTCCGGAACAACAGCACCATCGAGGACGTGTGCGACCGCATCCACAGGTCGCTCAAGGACACGTTCAAGTACGCGCTGGTCTGGGGCGCGAGCGCGAGGCATATCCCGCAGCGGGTAGGGCTAGGCCATGTTGTGGCGGACGAGGACGTGGTTTACATTGTCAGCGGGTGGAAGGCGTAGTCTTTGCGAATAGAAGAGACCATTGGGCGCCGGTCACGACTTGCGGCGGTGCTTTGGCGTGCATCAGGAGTCCCCGTAATAGCGTGTTCTGCATTCTTTGTGTACATGTCTGTGCGTGCCTCGTGCCTCGTCATAACCAGTCGTTATCAGCCCTCACCCTTTACCCTTGGCAATACAAAGAGCCCCCTATTGGCATCGCCACAACACAGAAATCAACGCAAAGAGACGTGATTGCCCAAACGCCCAATCCCAGCCCAGCCAACCCTTCCCTTCCCTCCCTCTCCCAACAGACCACGCATCGCTCTACGTGGAAGCAGGAAACAAAAATACAAGATGGTAGAACCGAACCACAGACCGCCGCCAAAGCACAGGTATCATAAGACAGGCAGGCTCATATCCGTAACCCAGTCGAACAGAGGTATGGAGGGCGAGCACGCTCAGTTGGCGAAGGGGTTGTTTTCAGCCTTGTTCCCGAGCGCGGCCGCACCGCTGGCACCGCTCCCGGCCCCGAGTTTCTTAGCCGAGGCCTGGGCAAAGAGCGACTTCGGCTTGACCCTGCAAAACAGCAAGCACCTTGTTAGCCAGCACCCCCTTGTGCCGAGCTCACCGTGTGTGGTGGAGAGGAGGAAGAGAGGCGGCGAGGGTAGGCGAGGGTCGGCGAGGGGAGGAGGAGGGGCTCAACGTACTTGCCGACCTGCTTGTTGCGGAAGGCGCTCAGCTTGGCGGTGCAGGGGCTCATGATGTTGTCCGAGGGGGAGATGTACGTCTTGTTCCTGGGCGGAGGGTGCGACAGAAGGAAGAGTCAGCATGCTGGCTCGTGGCAGTCTCTTTTCGCTTGGCAGCGGAGGTACCTAGGCAGGCCAGGTATGGGGTGAGGTAGGCGGGCAACAACGTACTCGCCCTGCTGCATCTTAGACTGGAAGACCTGGCGGTGGTACTCCATGCTCATAACGTCGGGCTTGGCATCCGCCTTGGTCTCGGTGCCAGCTGAGGGCTGCTGGGCCGGCATCGACGTGTTCACGTCTCTGGCCGCGAGGACGTTGGAGGACATTGTGGTCGCCTTTCCTGGTCTCGTTCTGAGTCTAGGCTCGATCTCGTGCGCAACGCGATGGCAGTGCGCGGGTGGGATGCAAAGAAGCAAGCAGGTCCAACAGCAAGAAGTCGTGGGTTGGCTATCGTGCTAAGCGCCAAGTGCCGAGGCTTGTGTGCTTGCAGGAGCAACCGGAGTGAAGTCACGAGGAGGGGTGGTTTAGACTTAAATTGACTGCAGGAATGCTGGATTCAGTGCCTTGTGCAAAAAAAAAGGTCAACACACTTCCCGTTCAGGCACCATTGGCCGGGCAACGGCATAATTAACCACCTGATAGTCAAATGTTCTGGACCCACATGTCCCAAACACCCTGTCAGCTAGCTTCCTTTTTGATTCCCAGAAATGGAACCTTTGACCCCAGCAACCTCAATCGAGTGAGTCAACGTGGACAAGGAAAGCTTGAAGTGCTCAAACAGCGCAACGTTAAGAGCTGCGTTAAGTTTACACCATAACAACCAGGTAACCAGGTCGGGCATGCCGGAAATGGAGCAACCTAGAGATTGGACCGCTTGATGTTGGACCCAATCTCGGAGCGCGTCGCGCCGTACTGCTTCATGAGCTGCTCAGTCTTTGCCTTCTGCGCAGCAATCTTCGCCGCGACCGCCTTGCCGCGCCGGTTCTCATTCCTGCCCATCTGCTGCAGGTGCACCTCGTCGGGTCCGTCGGCAAGTCTCAGCGTCCGGATCCCTGCCCACATGTTGGCCAGCGGGGTATCCTGGCTTACGCCCGCTCCACCAAAGGACTGCACCGCACGGTCAATGACGGTCAGCGCAGTCTGCGGGACAAGCACCTTGGCCTGGGCAATTTCCGTGAGGGCGGCCTTGGGCCCTTGCTCATCCATCTTGATGGCGGCGTTGAGCACGATCAGGCGCGCTGCGTCGATCTCAATGCGCGACTTGGCGACCCACTCCAGGATGACGCCGTGCTCGCGCAGCTGCTTGCCGAAAGTCGTCTTCTTGGGGTCGTTGATGCGCATGAGCATCCACTCCAGCGCCCGCTCGGCCGCGCCAATCGTCCGCATCGCGTGGTGGATCCGGCCGGGGCCCAGCCGGCCTTGGATGATCTCGAAGCCGCGGCCCTCACCGAGCACCAGATTGCTCGCTGGCACGCGGACGTTGTGAAAGCTGATGTGGCCGTGGCCATGCGGCGC
Source organism: Thermothielavioides terrestris NRRL 8126 (assembly GCF_000226115.1). Lineage (NCBI taxonomy): Eukaryota > Fungi > Ascomycota > Sordariomycetes > Sordariales > Chaetomiaceae > Thermothielavioides > Thermothielavioides terrestris. Next base: position 2,616,247 of record NC_016457.1, on the reverse strand, counting down.
GTCATCGTAGCCGTAGACCGAGAGCATGCGGTGAATGGTGATGCCTTCGGTGTCGGCCGGCACGATGATCACCGACTGCTGTCGGTAGGGGTCCTTGTTCTGAGGGTCGGTCTTGCCCATGACGATGTACACCTTACACCGCGGATCGCCAGCACCGCTTGACCACCATTTCTGCGAACTAAGTCAGGTACGTGGCGAGGAAGCTCCGGGGACAATCTCGGAATCAAACCTGCCCGTTCAAGACGTAATGGTCCCCGTCCCTCTCAATCTTCATCTCAATGTTGCGAGCATCGGACGAAGCAATCTGCGGCTCTGTCATCAGGAAGGCCGAGCGGATCTCGCCTTCCATCAGCGGCTTCAGCCACTTGGCCTTTTGCGCCTCGTTGCCGTACTTGGCCAGCACTTCCATGTTGCCCGTGTCCGGGGCGGCGCAGTTGACCGCCTCGGGGGCTACCCTCGACTTGCCCAACCACTCGGCCATCAGGCCATACTCAAGGTTCGTGAAGCCCGGCGACTCCTTGTAGTGGCCCTTGGGCAGGAACATGTTCCACAAACCCAGAGAACGGGCCTTCTTCTTGAGATCCTCGAGGATTGGCGGGTGCGAGTTCCACCTCGCGTCGCCAACGCCAATCTGGGCCTCAAAGACGGCATCGGCACTGGACGTACATCAGACCCCAAGGATCTTGAACGGCTGGAAGAGGCGAGCTTTGGCTTACGGGATACAGTCCTCCTCGACGAATTTGGCCACAGTGTCCAACGCCTTCTTAGCCCGCTCGCTCACCCGATCGCGGACCTGCAAGCAAGCAAGATAGGTCTCAATTAGCGGATGACTGAAAGCCAATGCGGGGTCACACATGGAAGCACCTACAGCAATTGGGATCTGAGCCGACATCTTTGATGCTCTCTTGTGTGAAGCGCTAGGTTCAGGTGATGGAGTGTAGTTCGGGTATAATTCTAGATTAAGGGAAGTTTACTTCGGAGTAGACAGTGTACGGAGCACCCGTGTGAAGGAAAATGTAGAGACTCCGTTGAAGTCGAATCAATGGTTTAAGATGCCTTTAACAACAAGCGAGGTTCAAGCTCCCATTCGGTACGCTCTACCCTGTATGCCGAGGTCCGTCCCGGCTTTAGTGGGGCGAGCTGGGCGGAGTGCCAAGCTTCTGGTGGGTTCAGTGGCTGACCAAAACGCGGAGGTGGCTCGACCAAGCCCCCGGCCCGGGGACTCGAGGCCGGCGGACGGGAGCAGCGAGTGCGCAAAGTCACCTACACCATTTACGGCTAGCAGCGGCTTGCGGAAGTTTCCCTGGTTGGTTTCGCGCGAGGTGGCTGTCTTCAGGGGAGGGAACGGCATGAAGGCCTGCAAGGGTTGATAGAGTCTGGGAGCCACAGATGCTTTGCTACAGGCACCTATCTAGGTGCCTGCGTAGGTGAGTCAAAACCAAATGAGGAACGGCTGCCAGCTCGTCAGCAGATCGCCTCACAGAGCGACGAGAGATCGATGCGTGACCTAGGTAGGCACCTGGTGCGGTCCGCTTGGCCAGAAGCAGAATGGGCAATGGAATAGCCCCATGCGAGTAACCGCCGCAATCAGGTGGTTGCAGTAGGATGCATACGTCCTATATTTATCAATCCCTCAGATGCGTCTGTCTGCGAGGATGCATCTATGCCCAGGTCCGGCCTTGACCCGGCCTCTGTATTAAGATTCTGGGAGCAGGCCCATGGGCGGCGGATCAAGCGATCCGCACGGCCCATAACTGGGACGACCGTGCCGTCTCAACCGCCAACGTTCTAAGACGGTAGTAGGAACATGAGCACAGTTTCCAAACTGATCTCTGGGAAATAAGTGTCAGCGATCCGCCTGCCGCAGGCTTCAAGATTTTCTCAATAGTATCGTCGTCAGCCCTACACGTCATTGAAGACGTCAGCTGTCAGCCGCTCCCGTTCTCATGCCCACGACAGGCTGCACACGCAACCAAGGAGAGGTTGACGTGGGGCGGAACAAGGTGGGGCGAGGGTCCGTCACATCGGGGATTCAGCGCACCAGGCTGTCACGTAACCTTCAATATTACGCACGAGTAAGCCAAGTAGTACACGAGAGGTTGGCTCTAGCTTCCTTACCACTGGGTAGGGCAAAAACTCACGCAGTTGGGCGAGCTTCATGGTCGTCGTACTTCGAAGGATAGTTCTGATGTTGCGACAGAGAGTCAAGGCTTGCTCAGACATGAACTTCCATGACTGTCGGCTGCCTCAAGCCGCTTCATCTGTAATTTCATTGTAAGTTGGCGCCTAAGGTAACGTAACGTACTCAGGTAGGATCTCGTGTGTGCTTGGTATATTACCTTGCAGGCTGTCGATGTGACGGTGTCGGTGGCGTGTCGCAGGACGCCGTCCCGATAGGCAGGGAGCTTGCAGCGATCTCCCACACCTCAGCCGCCCACCGGGGGCTGCAGCAGGCCCCTGATACAGTGATAGTTAAACGAGGGAAGCGAGGAAATCATCCGTGAATCAAGTGCTGCTCCGGCTTCGCGTGGCGGGGACCCTAGCAGCCCACGTCTTCGGGCCCCTCCTTCCTCTTCAAGTTGTTGGCTGCACGTTCTGCCTTTAACTTAACAGTGGCCAGGGTTCCCCTCTCCCACTGCCCCCCACTCCACAAGTACCTCCCTCCCCCAACTTCACTCATGACCACCAGCAACCACCATCACCCAGAAGCTTCCATTGCCACGTACAGCGACTGCCGAAGACGTGGCTTCTCGTCAGCAATTCACCTGTTTGTCTTAATAGTCATAGCCCCAGCCTCCCGTCTTCCGGCTCTCCATCACAGCATCGCGCAACGCGACAAGTCAACATTTAGACGATGTCGCAGTATCCACGCAGAGCCTCCCGGTTTTAGCTTGCCTATCCTATATTAGTTTCGGACCAGATCTGCGGCGCTCCAGGAAGCAATGGAGGTCGTCAAGGCGGCCAGCTCGCTCATGGTTCCCAAGAAGTTCCGGAGTGTGAGGGAAAAGAATGGCGGCCATCGTCGCAACAGGTCCTCCGAGTCCGGCGCCAAGGTGCGGAGACTACGTCGTTGCACCACCATAACGATCGCTGACAGCCCCCTCAGGCACGGCCCCTGACCGCCGACTCGTGGCTCTCCATCTTCAAACCCGACTCCGCGAAGCAGGCCCAGAAGGAGAAGGAAGAAGAGGAGAAGGAGGCGGCAAAGGTAGACTGCGGAAGAACCCTGGCCGATGGTCGCGTCGCCATGCTAAAGGTGCTAAACAGGTCGAAGCCATAGCCAAGAGGCTCACAGAGCTCAACTACCACGAAATCTCCAAGGACATCATCCGAGTTGCCCTCCGCTCCAACTTCGCCGCCGGCGACACCGACAAAGCGGTCGAGCTTCTTCAACTCCAGCAACAAGCCTTCTCGGGAATAATCCAACCCTATGACCCGAACGTGGAGATGCTCGGCGCCGAAAACAGGGGGAACGTTACCTGCTATCTGGATTCATTACTGTTTGCTATGTTCGCCCATCTCACAGCTTTCGAGTCGATGCTGCAGAATGACTTGGAAAGTGAGCCTCAGAGGAAGTTGGCCGCTTTGCTCAGACTATGGGTGAACATGCTCAGGAGTGGGAAGCTGATCCACACTGATATGGTACGACGCACCCTGCCGCCGTCCTGCCGCCCTCCCAGGCTGACCATATCGTCACAGATGGAACATATACAGCAGGCCCTAGCCGATTGTGGCTGGAAAGAGGCCGCGCTCCTTGAGCAGCAGGACACGTCCGAAGCTTTTGCCTTTATCGCTGACGCATTGCAGCTGCCGCTGCTCGCCCTCCAAGTCGATCTCTTCCACCAAGGCAAGGGAGACGCCGACGACCACAAGGTCGTCCACGAGAGGTGTCTGAACCTCGCTGTGCCTCCCGACCCCGATGGGAAGGGGATCAAGCTTGAGGATTGCTTGGAAGAGTACTTTAACAACAAGGTCGATGTTCTCCGGGACAGTGTGGAGGAAAAGACGCCTGTCGACAGGCCGACCCTAAGCCCTTCCAGCACAATTCGACTCGTCTCCGAGGAGCCGCCGGGTGAGGAGGCCGAGCACACTCGGCTGCAACGGCGATGGACGACTCACGGAGGCGTCGTGCAGTCACCAGTGTCGGTATCTAGTCCAGACCCCTTGATCTCCGAAGGCCCTTCAAGCTCCCGGACCAGGTCGACCAGTATCATCCAACGGTTTGTGGTGAAGGGAGAAGGCCACTCGACAGCAAAGTCTACGGACGCGGAAACCAGGAGTCTGCTTGAGCGAGCTAAACGTACTGGTTCGTCGGTGGTCAAGGCCGTCACTATTCCAGCCTGGCAGTTCTACCGATTGATACGTCGGTGTTCCCCCTTCCCCAACCTACAGTACTTGAGGCTAAATGTCTTTATCAGCATGGAATGCCACCTTGAACAAGGCGCCGAGCAACGACGTAGAGCTTGCTCGGCATTTCAATCAACGCCCCGTCGTGGCCATCTGCTTGAAGAGGTACACGATGACAGAACAGGGTGTTCCTATCCGGCAAAACACCTTCATCGATATTCCCGACAGTCTTCGCCTCCCTCATTTCATGGTCGTTGATGATCCGAAGGCGGAAGAACAGAATCCGAACGGTCTGAGTCAAGGCTACAAGTTAGTTTTGCAGTCGGCGATCTGCCACCGAGGCGACTCTCTTCACAGTGGACATTATGTCGCCTATGCTCGGGTCGCGCCCAAGCTCCTGACGGACAATCGGAGACACGACCACGATCCCCCTCCTGACTACGAAGAAGCACAATGGGTCAAGTTCGACGACTTGGCCATTGAAAAGCGGGTCGAAACCGTCGACGATATCCAGCAGTGTCTTCGACGGCAAGAGGAAATGCCATATGTGTTGATCTACCAAATCGTGCCCATGGTAGATGTAACGACTGCATCAACCGACGGCTCTGTCACCGAGCCGCCGTCGTACCTTGAATCAGCTACCAACGTTCCCGGAACACCGAGCGTCGGGGCGCCGTCCGACCACGGCGGCACCCTCTCAAAATCAACTAGCGCTTATTTTGACTCAGCGACGACTCTGGCTCATTCTGGCCCGCATCTCCGCCCCAGTTCCGAGACCGACCGACCGCCACGATTCAGTTTTGATGACGACCCGTCCGCTCTGACCATGAAGGCAAACGTCTCCCGGCGTGCTAGCATCGCCTTCTCGGAGCCGGTAATTGCCAATCCCGTCACAAACACTGAGTCCGTCTCTCCGGCGGTCACCCCTCAGGAAGAGACAGCGGCAGCACGCCTCTCCAGGGCAGCGGCCAAGTTCAAGACAGGCGCCAGCAAATCTCGGCCCTCGAGCCAGGTCGGAGAGGGCAGAATCAGCCTTACCATGTCAAGGTTCGGGTTTGGACGCCAGAGCAGAGATAGCTCCAACGGCGCGAACGGCGTCTCCAGCTCCGAGACATCAACCAACGAGCAGGGCCCGACTGTCGATGGAGAGGAATCGAATGGAAAGGACAAGGAGGAGGAGCTCCTCGGGCCCCATCAACACCACCACCACCAGAAAAAGGACAAGGGAAGGGACAAGGACCGCACCAAGTCCAAGAGCCGCGACAGGGATGAAAAGAAGGACAAAGACAAAGGGAAGGGCAAAGCAGCCAAGGAGTCTGGCAAAAATGGCGTCCCAGACCGCGAATGCGTGGTCATGTGAGCGGCTGCGCGAACGAGGTCACAGCATTGTTGGATTATCATTGAGTGGGAAGCATTTGGTTCTGAGGGTTTCATTCCAGGACACGGCACGCATGCTCTCTTTTTCTTTTCAATTATCCTCAAACGCTGGCGCAAAGGCTGTTCTGGCTGACACATCGGGAAACGGGAAGCGCTGGCAAAACAGGAAAGCATACTGGTTGGATGGCTGGTGGGTTTGCATGATATCAGTGATACCAAGGACAGCATGAAGCAGCATGGGAGGGATGTCAAAAGGCATGTACAATGGCTGGGATGTGAGGCAGCTCCCGCAACCCTCAGGATCACAAGAAAGGTCCAATGCCGTCGCGGAGGCAGCAACGGGGGCTGCAGAGAGTTGGTGACTGTCGAGTAGCAATGAGCGAGCATGAAGTACGTCGGGTTGATATCCATACCTGCACCATTCAAGATGGGTGAGTGCCCCTCATAAACCCGACAGTCGAGGAGTTGAGTGATATCGACCATGGCCGATCCCGGAGGATGATAGTAACCGGACCAAGCTTGCTGCGAAGACGCTCCCATAAACCAACCATGCACATGCTATTTTACACACCGCCTCAATGCCACAGATATATCTACAGCGCGGCCACCGCCGGATTCAACAACGCCGCGGCCGCGTGAAACAGAAAGGCAAACGTCTCAGACTCCCTCTCCGCACCTCAACGCAACCCGGCTCAGCCTACAAACGGGCTTCTTCCGACGCCAAAAGGGATAAGGCCGCATTTTCCCTTCTATCTCACTCCCCGCCCCCATGACACACACAAAAACTCTATGGTACAAATTTCATTTGAATTTTTCCTTTCATCTTCCCCGAGCGACCCGGCAGGGAGCAGGGAACGAACAGGGCCCGACCAAGAACCATTCGCAACACCGACCGGGAATGTCTATCGTTCGTCAGGAGCCGATATGCAAGACGGGGGGAGCCAACCCGATGTTGGGGAGCCGAGATCGTCACGGCTGCCGGTGGACCGCAGTGGTCGGTGATCATGTATAGAAACACAGAAAGGGGGGGGGGAAAGACATGGGACAGAGGTCAGAGCGAGCATGACGTCAACGGATGGGAAGGTTCGGCTTCATGCTGTCGCTGACCGGCCGCCGGGTGTTATTAGATTAGTCGGTCCTCGTGTGGACATATGGTGGAGCGGAGCAGAGCGGAGACGAGGCAAGGCGTGTGAGTGCAGAACCGGGACGTCAATTGTCGTTCTGCCTGCTGCCCGTCACAACTTAGAAGGGGATGTTCGCCGGGGGCTGGGCGCCCGTGGCGTCCTGCTGGTCTTGGAGCTCCTCGCCACCAGCCTCGATGGAGATGCCGACACCGATCTTTGCTTGTTTCTGTGGGAGAGGTCAGTTTGGAACTTCCGACACAGGTGGGTTGTGTCTCTCGTACCGAGAAATGGTCCACGTCGGCGGCGAACGTCATCATAACGGGAGCAGCAACCCGCTTTTCCAGAAGACAGCTCAGCTTGCCCTTTGAGTCGATCTGGGCGCGGAAGGTCGACATCCTGAAGTCGTACTTGGCGCCGAATGTGGTAATGCCCTCCTTCGTAGGGCCGCCCATCAAGGCGCCACTGGGAGCGACAGAGAGCGTCATGTCGACACCAGCCTGGACCTTCTCCGACAAACGCTGCCAATACGAGGCGTTGAGGGCGCCCTGGGCCTGCAGCTGCGCGCTCGCAATGAAGTTGTCCGACTTGTACCGGGCAACATACGAGACAGCAGTGTCCGGCCCCTGGGTAAGACCGCTACGCTGCCAGACAGCTTCTAGACCCAAAGCAAGCTTGGGTGTGACGGACTGCAGGTACTGGCCGATGAAGATGCCAGTCAAACCCCCCTCAAGGAACGAAGGGTTCAGAGCCTTCACGGTGGCGGTGAAATCGTTGCCCTGGTACTCGTTCTCGAACTGGGCCATGTCCTGACCGGTGGCGCCGGGTGAGATCTGGAACCGAGACTTGGTGATGAAGGCGTTATTCCATCGCCAATTGAACGTCGCGGACAAGGCGCCTTGGTCATCGATGTTGCCCTGGGCAAACACCTTGCTGGTGCCGTACAAGGCGGCGAAGGTGTAAGGACTCAGCCGCTCGCCCATCGCGAACTGGTGAGATACTTGGAATCTTTACTTGAATCAGCACCTCGCAGCAGCTATCGGGGCGGTACGGCAGGCAACCACATCCACTCCGACCGTGGCGACCCTTGTGTGAGCGGGCTGGCCTGGCGATAGAACGTACAAGGGGTTGAAGCTGAAGGCCTTTGTGAGGTCGGCCCGCAGGCCGGAGAACATCAAGTTTGTGGTGAGAACATCTCGCTGGACCTCTACGGACTCGGTTAGCGATGGTCAAGCGGCGACACGTTGCCGAAGCAGCATGCTCTCGAGCGAGTCCTCCGCGCTGACGTACCCTTGGCGATATTCTCGACCAAGCCAGGGTTTGGAAGTCCCAACCGCGCTCTCCTTTCTTGAAAGGCATTGTAAATATCTGAGAGACCGGAAAACACGGGGTTTTTGCGTAGAAACGCCAATGGCGCGTCGATAGCGGATGTCATGGTGACAGCGGTCGCGGCCGTCGCGCAAAGTTGCTAAGCGTCCGTCCAAAGGACTCCGAAGAGGGAGCGACAGTGCCGAAAGAGGAAACCCAGGAAAACCAGACGCGACGGATCTGATCGCTATGGATATGCCTGCCGTTTGGATCGACGCAACGGCCTTTTGATGTCGGGACGCTGGGGCCGTGGTTGAACTGTCGCCGCCGGTTGCGCTGGTTCAAAGGAGCTGCAGCCAAAAATTTCCATAGCGCCGGGCAGGACAGTGGCAGGCTAGCAGCCCAGTCTGTGGGAGCTGGCTGGCCCATGCACCGGCAAGACACCTGACTGCTGGTGGGTCAATGAGAAGTTAGCTGCGTATTAGGTAACCGTGCTCATGCTAGGTGGGCCCGGTAGTTATTTGATAAGAATCCATAGCAAGCTACGATAACACTTAGAAGCCCGATTCATACCGAACCATCCCCGCCCCGACCCTTCCAGGCTTGATTACAACGGCCATTGTCAAGATGGACACACTTCTGTACGTGGGCTCTGCTGCTCGCTTGGCGAGCATACCATCTCGCGACACTTGGCTCGGGGACCGAAGGCACAGGCCGCTGACAGCTGCAGGACCGCCGAGATCGCCGCCAACGCGCCGCGGTACCGTCGCAAGAGTTCGACTTTTATCGACGGCATCCACGATGTTTCCGACAATCAGGGCAAGTTGGCCCCTGCCCAGCTCTACAGCACCATGTCTGGGAGGCTGTTTCACTCGGGGAGAATTGCCATTGTCATGGTTGGCCTACCGGCTCGGGGAAAGACGTAGGGAGATCTTGGACTGCCGCTGCACAGCTGGAGACTGATCGAGCCGTTGCAGTCATATTTCCGTCTCGATGGGTCGCTACCTCTCGTGGTAGGTTTGGATCGTGCTCCGTCCAGGCCGTGACACTCACCCGTGGCAGGCTTGGCGTCAAGACTCGCATCTTCCACCTGGGCGACTATCGCCGCGCTACCGTCCCAGGGGGCCATGTTCCGGAGGACTATTTCTACCCCAATGCATCTCCGGCTTCCATGATGCTACGTCAGAAGATTCTCAAGAAGTGCAGAGAAGATATCTATGCCTGGTTGAATCACGAGAACGGCCAAGTCGCCATCTACGACGCCGTTAATCCCACTCGGAGCGGGCGCATTGCCCTCGCAAAGGAATTCGCTAAGCACGATGTCCAGGTGAGATCCTCGATGTGCGAGCCCAAGGACGTCCCTCTAATATGGCACGCCACAGACCCTGTTCATCGAATCGTATGTCGATGACCAGGAGATCCTGAAGGAAAATGCCCGCAACGTCAAGATATCCTCACCAGATGTAAGTAACTCCGGGCAAGATTGAGCGGCAGAGGAAGACTAACCGGCCAAGTTCCATGGCATGGATCCGGACGAGGCAGCGAGTCTCTACCTCAAGCGGATCGAGACCAAGATCCCTGTATTCGAGACGATGGAGGAGGAAAATTTGAACTTCGTCAAGATGATCAACGCCGGCCAAGCCTTCTACTACAACAATGTCAGCTTCAACTACCTGTTTCACAGAATCGTCTTTTACTTGACCAACCTTCATATCAAGTCGCGGACCACCTTCTTTGTCCGCGCCGGCCCCGCCACGGACGAAGATTCGTATAAGGCTGATGCCCCTCTCTCCGAGGAAGGCATGGCGTATGCAGAGAAGATGACGGAAACACTCCTCCGACACCGAGAGCAAGAGCGTCAGGCCTCCATTGCCCAGGGCGGCCCGGACGTGCCGTTGCGACCGCTGACCGTGTGGACATCCACGCGCCTCCGCACCATGCAGACCGCCGAACCGCTGAAAAGGATGGGATTCAAAGTCCGGCAGCGGTCCCAGATGAGCCAAATAAACCCCGGGGTTTGCGAGAAGCTGTCGGAGCGTGCGATTCGCGCCCTGTATCCCGAGGAAGTGAAGAAGCACGAGCTGGATCCGTACCACCATCGCTACCCACGCGCCGAGGTACGCAGTCATCCGCTATCCCTCATCTTACCCACCACCTTTCTTCTTGTTCCTTTTTCTTGCCTTGTTCCATTCTTTATCTACCTCTTCTTTTCAGTAGGGCTAACTAGTGACAGTCGTATCATGACCTTGCTGTCCGATTGGAGCCGATCATCCTCGAACTAGAGCGGGAGCAGAATGATCTCCTGATTATTGCCCATGAGAGCGTGTTGCGCGTCCTGTATTCATACTTGATGCACTGCAGTACCATGGACATCCCAAAATTGAAGTTCCCACGAGACGAGATCATTGAGATCATTCCCGCAGCGTACCAGAACAACGCCAAACGCATCCACATCCCGGGACTCGATCCAAGGACGATACCGGGCTCACCAGAAGACATTCGGATTCCTGTGCCGGGTGATCCCAGCGCTAATCTCCCTCCGATCCCGGGAATGAGCAGCCCGGAGCCGGTCGATGTTGCTGTCCCGCGGCCACCCGAGAAGATCATCAACAACGCGAAGGAGACAGTTTCGGATAAGCTGGCCGACGAGGATTGAGTAAGCGGTGGAAGGCCAGGGGGTAGCAAATAGCGGGCATCCTGTATGTACAGCGAATTGAAGCAGCGTTATCATCGCAGAGATCGTCACTGATGCCAACTATTCTTTCCATGCCCCCTAGAACCGCTGTCGGCGGCCCCATGTCCATGGACAGAACCCGCCTTTGCAGGACGCTTCCGGCCAATAACAAACCCTAACCCTTCCCTTTGCTCCTGCCGATTGATGACGTCGGTCGTGGGACTCCTCCAAAGCTCCCCCGCAGTGGGAAATTCAACTCTCCTCTCAACTGAGCGCCAGTACCCGACTAGCAACCCCGCTGTTAACCATGACCGGCAAAACAGCTCTCGTCACCGGCGCCACGGGTTTGCTGGGCAGGCAGGTGGTCAAGGCATTCGCCTTCCACGGCTGGTCCGCCAAGGGCACCGGCTTCTCCCGTGCGGATGGCCTCAACATCCTCAAGGTTGACCTGTCCAACACGGCCGAGATCGAAAGAGTCCTCGATGAACAAAAGTGCGCAGCACGTTTCAGCCAACTCATTTACGCATAGGATATCTCGCATCTAACGCTGTCGTGGCAAGACCACAGGTAGTCATTCACTGTAATTGACCCCAACCCCCCTCCCCACGTCCTGTCTTCCCTCCTCCTCTCCCTTCTCCGGGCAATAACTCAAGAAAGGCCTTAGGCGCTGCGAACCGCTTCCCCGACAAGGTCGAGCAGGACCCCGCCGGCACGCGCGCGCTCAACGTCGAGGCCTCGCGGGCGCTCGCCGCGCTGTGCGCCGCGCGCGAGGCCCTGCTGATCTACATCTCGACGGACTACGTCTTCCCCGGCCGGCCCGGCGAGGCGCCGTACGAGGCCGACGCCGAGCCGGGGCCGACGAACCTCTACGGGCAGACAAAGCTGGATGGGGAGCGGGCCGTGCTGGGGACGTTCGCGGCCGCGGGGAAGGAGGGCGGGGCGGTGGTGCTGAGGGTGCCGGTGCTTTACGGGCAGGTGGAGGACGGGAAGAACGCGGAGAGCGCGGTGAATGTGCTGATGGATGTCGTGATGAAGGCGGCGCGGCAGGGTGAGGAGGTGGGCGCCAAGAAAGTGGCCATGGACCACTGGGCGCTGAGATACCCTACGAATACGGAGGATGTGGCGAGGGTTTGCTACGGTACGTTGCGTTGCGTTGTGTTGTCGAGCTTGACTGGACAGTATGGCTCGTGGGTTGGGGGAGTGGCTCACTAACACGGGCTGGGATGGGTCTAGATATCGCTGTCCGGTATCTGGAGGCGGATAACAAGGCGGCGCTGCCGAGGGTGCTCCAGTTTTCGAGCGAGGACAAGTACACCAAGTACGAGATCTGCCAGCTGTTCGGCGAGATCATGGGCGTGCCGATCAACCGCATCGAGCCCAATACGGAGGGCAACGACCCCAATGCGAGCGTTCAGCGGCCATACGACTGCCACCTCAGCACGAGGGCGCTGAAGGAGCTGGGCATCGATGTCTCGACGCAGGACTTCGTCGGCTGGTGGAGGCGAGAGTGCCGGGCGTTCAGGCATTGAGGGAGCGCAGTGCAGCATGCCATTGACCCGCTGAGTCGCGAGAGATATGTCTGAGACTCACAGCCAAAGCGTGAGCATCGCTTGGCGCGAATAACGCGTCCGTCACACACGGGAAAGCATGCATTGCGATGCGCGGAATTCGACGTATGGCTGGCGAGCTCTGTGTGCCCACTAAAAGAAATCGCGGGCAGCCCCTTGCATCTACTGATCACCAACCGGGGTGCCCGTCTAATCTGCCAGGGCTGCTTCGCAATGCCAGATGGAATCGCAGATCTCAGTTAGCCATGAACACGCGTTCATTCCGTGCAGAGGCCAGTTCAACGCGTTGTGGAACGGAATGTCTCTTCTGGCCTTTCGGGGAACCATCGGGGTTGTCCGTGATAAAGTGATTTACTGTGGTGTGATGGGTAAGTTACTGCCCCTTGCTGGGTTCTCGCCGGGGCATTTACAGGGGATGAGCGTGTTTTGTGGAGCCAAAACATGACTTTGCACTGCGATCTTGCTGAGAAATTGACCGTAACTTACGGGAAGCTGATCCTGGTCGGTACCCGACAAGGGGCAGAAACTTTTGCTCGCAACCGCAGTATTCGGCCAGTTCTCCCCTCTTGGCTTTGCCCGTATTTTCTGTGTTTCTTCAAACACGGCTGCGGATGCAAGAAGCCTGCAATTTAACGTTAGTGAGTTGCCCTGCGCAAAATCTCCACATGGAGCACATGTGCCACCAGGGGTAATTAGTGTACTGTACCTCTTCGGTACCCGCTGGACCCTGAAGCTGTCGCCGCCACAGAGCTGGAGGTCCCGGTCCCCGGTCCCGGCACCAAGGATCCAGTCTTGCGCCGCTTGACAGCGGGGGCCGCCGGCCAATGGCTGCCGCCCGCTGCAACCCTTCCCACAGGCACCAATGCCAACATCCCGCCAGCACTTAACAAAAAGCTTGCTCGAAGGGACGGAAATGTGGCAGGCAGACGGGCAGCAGTTGTGGTTGACGGGTCGCTGCAGGTCGGCGACGCCAGCCGCGAAGGACTGAAGACGAGCCCACCGTTTTCGCCCGCATACTTGCTCGCGGCTCTGTAATGGGCAGATAAAAAGATGGCGACAGCAAGAAGGGTAGCATTGATGTTGTTAGCACCCGGCCCAGCGGCCCCAGCGACACCCGCGGGAAGACGACGCCGGGCAGGGCCGAACCCCCTGTTGCGCCGCTGCAGTTGGCACGCCAAACGGCTTCAAACTTGGGGCCAAACCGGACGATCGATGACGTGAACAAGACTGCAGGGCGCACTGCAGAACCGGCCCCAGCCGTGCCGCACGTCACGCTAGACTCTTTATTATCCGAGAAGCTATTCTTTCCGTCCCGCAGAACCCCTGCATTCTTCCTGCCCACTCCGTCCTCCGTCTCCCTTGATGCGGCAGTCAAGAAGAGGCCAGTGTCCCCAGCGCTACACATCGTCCGTCCAAGCAGTCCTGGCTCGCGGTCTGAGCATCGTGGGAATCATCGCCAGCGACCACAGCAGCGACGGCCACGGCACCAGCAGCGGGGCGAAGAAGTGGGAGGGCGGCGGTGGCGCGAGCAAACAGAGGCTACACATTGGGCCGTCAACGAGGTGGCACAGCTCGACGCCGAAACCGACAGGATTTTCTTGGCCGGAGTGGGCGACGGCGAGGGTGGGAAGAGCAGAAGCAAACAGACCGTGTATCAGACGATGCAGCCTTCCGGGATGCCGTCCTCAGCGACCCGGCTCCCCAGCCCACCCCAAGAGCTACCACAGGGCGACCACGGGCGCGAAGGGTTTGCCTTCTTTTCGCGCAGTCGCAAGAAGAGCATTACCAGCGACTCGCCCCGTTCAACGCTCAAAAAACGCTCCCGCGCACTGCCCACCTCGTCGACCTCGACATCGGCGACCGATCCTTATGTTGGCGACTCTCCGCTGTCCCCGCTGTCGCCTCAGTCTCTTGGCACCACGCCGGATGCCGACATGAGCCGCACACGCACCCTGAGTGAGACTAACAGCTCCGGAGCCAAGGTAGGTATTTTGACGACCTGGTATTGAAGCACAGATTTTGGTTTTGCTGATGTGCGCGTAGTCTGTTGGCGTGCGGTGCAGAGGCGTCACCGTGCCCGTCCAGGTGGACAAGGGAACCACCGCGGACGATCTTCTCCTAGAATGCTCGAAAACGCTGGAAAAGCTCCAGCGGCCAATTGACAGGGATACCTGCGTCGTGATCGAGCCGTGCCTCCGCCCAGGTCTCGAGAGGCGGCTTCGACGCTATGAGCGAATCTGGGACGTGATGAACGCTTGGGACCCGGGCGCACCCTACACGCTGATCGTGCTGCCGGACTCTTCCGACGTGGACGGGGAACTGAGCCTTTCCAGCGTCCCAAAGACGCTTGAGGAGCCGGCCGGCTTTGCGCTTCCTCTCTATCACCTCCAGCGGCCGGGGAAGTGGAGCCAGCGTTACATCACGCTGAAGGAGAACGGACAGATGTTTGCATCGAAAAATCAGGACGCGAAGCCCTCGGACAAGGACGTCGTCAGGCTATGCCACCTCTCCGACTTTGACCTCTATCTACCTACCGAGGCCGAGCTGCGGAATCAGCTGAAGCCCCCAAAGAGGTACTGCTACGCCATCAGAAGCCAGGAGAGGGCATCGCTCTTCGTCGACTCAAATCTCTACGTGCAGTTCTTTTGTACCCAGAACCCCCACATCGCCCGCCAGTTCCGCTCGGGCGTGCATGGCTGGCGGAGCTGGTACCTGGTGAATAAGAAACTGAGGCTGCACGAGCCGCGGGAACCACCCCCAACCTCTCCAGCGAGCCACTCGAGGCCCGATTACGGCTACAGAGGGAGAGCCTCAATCGACCAGGCCGCCAGGGGAAGACCATCGGATGATCTGCCCCCTTCCACCAGATCGATTAGGTCTTCACGCGAGGACACGCCGCCGGATAAAGCAGGGCCGTCGGCGATCCCTCCGGTGCCGCGTGTGCCTGCGTCTCTTCTGGAAAAGAACGCTGAGGTCTTCGCGGCAAACGGCTTGCTCGGGAATGCGTATGAAGAGCGAAAGCAACAAGCATTGCGTAAAGACTTGGCCACGTCCACGCCAGGCGACGCTGCCTTCGTCGACGGGCCCAATCTTTTGAACGGCCGCGCAGCGGTACCCCTTGGCACGGACGGCCGCCAGCAGACCGGCGGCTCAGACAAACCCTCCAAGACGCCGCCGAAACCCAGCAGTCCGGAGCAAGAAGACTGGTTCCCTTCCGCCGTCCAACACTCCGCCGAGCAGCGCACTACGCGCTCAACTGCCCCGCTGGCCCGGCGACCGAGCACCTCCTCCCGCGCCCCCTCCCGCGCCCCCTCCGTCCGCGAGCGGGAGCGTGAGCACCACCGGCCACCGCTACCACAGCACTACCCCCCAATTACCCGCAACACCCAACCCCAACCCCAGCAACAACACTACCCGCCAGCACCATCATCATCATCAATACCCCCGCAGCAGCACCCTCACCAACGCCAACCCGCGGCCCCAGCCCAGCAGCCGCTCATCGACCTGACCCCGACCTTCGTCGAGCCCCCGCAGTGGTCGAGCAAGAACCGCGGCCGCGGCGTGCGCGCGCCCCTCGGCAGGCCGCTCGTCGACCTCGCCACGGGCCCGCCCGCCACCTCCTCGCGCTTACCCCCCGAGCCGCCGAAGAACCTTGTGCGCAGGCCCGAGGCGGGCGCGGTCGGTTGGAGTGGTGGCGGCGGTGTTGGCGGTGGTGGCGGGCCGACGCTGCTGCAGCAGCTTATCGCGGGGGAGTCTGACGCGCAGGGGCAGATGGGGAGGGCGGGTAGGCAGAGGGGGCAGACACTTACTGGTGGCGGTGGTGGTGGTGGTGGTGGTGGTGGTGGTGGCGAGGGGTTGGTGGGCTCGGCGGGGCTGCTGGGGAGGAGCAAAACCGTCCGGAGCAGCGCCAGTGCCGGGTCCCGGGCTGCGCAACCCACCACCATGACGGCGGGAGGTGCGGCTTCTCTGCAGAATCGGGGCCGGGCGGCGATGGGGGTTGGAGAGGCGGACCGGGTGAATGAGCGGTTGCGGAGCGTGGAGAGGCATGGGAGGGCTGCGTTTCAAGGGCGCGAGGGCCTGCCGCTGAGCGGGGAGCACTGAGCAGCTGATTATACTTTTTATTTGATTATTATGTCCCGCTCTTTTCCGGCCCTTTCTCTTCCTCTTCGTCTTCGCCTCCTTTCCTATTCTCTTGCTTTCTGTTCCTCCCCCAGCTCAAAGGCTGGATCCCTTCGGGCTCTCTCCCATTGGTTTATCTTTCCCTCTCAGTTCTTTGCTGGGCTTCGGATACCTCGTTGGCTTTTGGCTGTCGACCCTAAGGGCGCGGAACTCGGATAGGGACACCGGGGCACATGAATGGACTCTAAACTGGGAAATGAATGGGGCCGACGGACTTAGGGAGCTGGGACAATTCCTGGCGTCGGCGGCATACGGTCGCTTTTAGCCTGTTGGACAGGCGAATTCTGCGAAATATAGGAGATCTAGATTTGGTTTTTGGTTCACCCGTGCCGTCCGTAGACCTCGCTTTGAACGCCCATTACAAGATAGGGTATTAAGGCGCTGAAATCTGCAAAGCGCCTGACTGCTCAGCAGGCCGACTACATGCTGCAGAACGGTTAAGTCTCAATAAAATGCAGCTGCTCTTTTGCTGCGGCAGGTGCTCATTTGCTGCGCTTGTAGATCTTGGCCAGGAAGGCCTCGAACACGCCCTTCTTGAGGCCCTCGCTCTCGTCGATCCTGGCGATCTGCTCGCGGATCTCGCCGACCACCTTCTCCTCGTAGGCCTGGTACCGCTGCTCCAGCTTGAGCTCGTCGTACAGCTTCTTGACGACCGCCTCCTTTTCCTTGTCCTTGCGGCCGTAGTTCTCCTCGAGCAGGCGGCGCTGCTCGGGCGTCACAATGGCCAGGGCCTGGTTGATGAGCCAGGAGCACTTGTTGTCCATGATGTCGGTGCCGATCTTGCCGATGTGTTCGGGCAGGCCGAAGTTGTCGAGGTAGTCGTCCTGCACCTGAAAGTACTCGCCCAGCGGGATCAGGATGGCCTCGGCCTGCTTGAGGTTCTTGGGGGTCGCGATGTCGAGCAGGTACAGCGCCAGGGCCACAGGCAGGTAGAAGCTGTAGTAGGCCGTCTTGTAGATGACGATGAAGCGGTACTTTTCCATGCTGAAGTTGTCGAGGTTGACGGCGTCCTCGGGCGCGGTGATCAGGTCGCACAGCTGGCCGATCTCGGTCTGGAAGCTGACCTCGTGGAACAGCTCAACCAGGTCGATGTAGCGCGGGTGGTCGCGGAAGTACTTCTTGAGCAGCGTGTAGATGGCCGTCTCGATCATGAAGGCGTCGTTGATGGCGATCATGCCGACGCCCTCGTGGCGGTACCAGCACGGCTTGCCGCGGCGCGTGATGCTGCCGTCCATGATGTCGTCCGACACGAGGAAGAAGGCCTGCAGCAGCTCCGTCATCCAGCCCAACGTCGCCGCCTTGAAGTACTCTTCCTCGGTCAGGGGCCGCCCGAGCAGCAGCGACGTCGAGTCCGGCACCGACATGCCGCGGTTGCACTTGCCGCCGACGGCATTGGTCTCGAGTGACTGTTCGAGGACAAGGTACAGGTCAGTTCATGTTCCTTTTTTCGCCCGAATTGGCACTGTTTCATGGAGAATAAGGAGGCAGCTGGCAGCAGAACTCACCCTCTTGTACCACTCCAGCGCTTGCTCGGGGAGGTTGTAGGACTTGGCATGCTCGACGAGCGCCTCCTCCAGCTTGGGGAAGACCGCCTCGAACTCCTTGAGGGTCGTTTTCTGCGCCATCTTTGCTTGAGCAGCTGAGGATCCGTAAGGGAAGGAACAGCGGGGCCCTGGAAACAAGGAGAACGAGGCCGGGGCGAGGGGAGCTTTCGAGCGGTGAACGGAGCGTTGTTAGTGATTGTTTGGGCGGGCGACACAGGCGGTGGACCTTCTTATGCAGGAACAATTCAGATTGACCCCTCCTTTAGTGTAGCTACCCCTGGAAAATTAGTGGGGGCTTGCGAATGAGGTTTTGGTGCCACAGACAAAGACCCTGAAAAGCGCGCTCCCAACACTGTACGGAGCACGAAATACACTAGTGTACGGATTACACACACTAGTCTGCCAAGGCGGTGAAATGATAAATATGTGGGGCGACCGGCAGAACGCAAGGGACTTAATTGTTAAACGGTAACTCCCCCACACACGTCATTTGGGAGAGACGCGTTCTTTCCAGGTTCCGATTTGTTGGAATCAAACCCATCAACACTGGTCCACTTGAACAGCAACGTATGCTATACCAAAAGCTGCAAAGGCACACGTGCTTGGTACGCCATTGAATATGTGCCACTGGACTCCCTGCACGCACGGCTAAAGTACCCGGTCCTGCCGTGAGCGTCTGCATCCGTCCGGATACACAGTTGTGGACCTTAGCTGAAAACCCCACCTCATCCTTGCCTTGCTTGCCCTACACGACTTTTCTTTCCGTACGCCATGGGGCTCTCAGCCAAGGACACCCAGCTTCTACGGGAGACTCTGCAAGGAGCAGCAGTGAAGTGCTCGGAAAGATGCCTTTACCAATCAGCGAAATGGTATGCTTGGGCCTGCGCCCCGTCCCGTTGCTGAACGACGGCGGCGAGAAACTGCAGCTGACGAAGGTCCTCAGGGCCGCCGAGCTCCTCGATGCGCTTCCGGAGCCCGAGATGGACACGGCAGTACCGGGCGCGGGAGACGATTATGTGCACCCCGCGTTCGCCCCGAACCCTGACCCGACCGAGGCTGCGCTCGAAGCCCGAGAGCTCAGTCGCTACCTGCTCGCCAAGTCCTACTTCGACTGCAAGGAGTTCGAGCGATGTGCCGCCGTCTTCCTTCCCGATTCCATGCTCGCGCGATTGGTGGCCCCGACGGGAAATGAGAAGGCTGCTCCCAAACGCCGCGGCGGCAATGGCAAAGGCAAGGCCACGGCGGCTGCGTCCTTCTCATCCGAACTGCCCGAGATTAGCCAGAAAAGCTTGTTCTTAGCCCTGTACGCAAAGGTCATATCCGGTGAGAAGCGCAAGGACGAGGACACCGAGATGATTATGGGGCCCCAGGACTTGGGCTCCGTCGTTAACAAGGAGTTGGTCCTTGTCAGCCGCTTCCTTGCTAAGTGGTTTGCCGAGCGACGGGGTCGCGACTCCGACTACCCTGCCAGCCAAGGCTTTCTTGAATATTTGTACGGCATGGTCCTAGCCAAGGAGAAGAACGACAACATTGCCCTGGACTATCTCGTGGAGAGCGTCCAATTGTTTCCGTGGAACTGGGGAGCTTGGCTCGAAATCACGAACCTCGTTTCGAGGATCGAGCAAGTGAGCCGCTCCCTCCTCCGATTCTTCTGGTCTCGTCCCACGGCAGTGTAGACTGACTATTCCCCCTAGCTCAACAATGTTGCGGGTCGCTTGCCGCAAAACATCATGTCTTTTATCTTCCACGCCAACGCCGCAGTCAATCTCTACCAGCAAGGGCCGGAGCTTGCCACCTCGCTCAACGACCTCCTCGCCATATTCCCGACTTCATCCTTCCTCCTGACGTGCAAGGCATTGCTCTGCTATCACTCCAAAGATCTCTTCGCGGCAGAGCAGGAATTCAACAACATCTTAGCGCTCCATCCGCACCGGCTCGACGCTCTCGATCACTACTCGAACATCTTATACGTTCTGAATCGGCGCCCCAAGCTCGCATTCCTGGCCCATCTCTGCTCCAGCATCGACAAGTTCCGACCGGAATCTTGCGTCGTGATCGGGAACTACTACTCGCTGCTCTCGCTCCACGAGAAGGCTGTGCAGTACTTCCGCCGGGCCCTTACGCTGGACCGCTCGTGTCTCTCCGCTTGGACGCTCATGGGGCACGAATATGTCGAGCTCAAAAACACGCACGCGGCCATCGAGTCTTACCGCCGAGCGGTTGACGTCAACCGGAGGGACTACCGTGCCTGGTACGGCCTCGGCCAGACGTATGAGGTACTGGAGATGCATGCATATGCGCTGTGGTACTACAAGAAGGCCGCGGGGCTCCGGCCGTGGGACTCAAAGATGTGGCACGCTGTCGGGTCGTGCCTGCAGAAGATGGGTCGCGACCGCGATGGTATCAAGGCGCTGAAAAGAGCGCTGCTGGCGGACAGCTACTACGACACCACGGCGAGCAGTTTTGGTAGCGCCGGCACGGTCGACCGGACAGCGCAGATGGATCCTGAAGTGCTGTTACAAATCGCCACCATGTACGACCGCCTGGGCGAGGAGGAGGAGGCCAAGGCGTACATGGAGCTCTGTCTGGCGCAGGAAGAAGGGGCAACGGGCCCCGGGGAGGGCGGCGGGGCCGCCGCCGGCTTGAGCGAGTCGATCGCGATCCACCACGACTCTCAAGGAGCCGGAGCGGGAGCCGGGTCAGACGGGGAGGGCGAGGGCGACGAGGGCGGCGCCGGCCACGAGGGCGGAACCGGAGTCACGTTTGCTACGAGCAAGGCGCGCATGTGGCTGGCGAAGTACGCGATGCGGGCCGAGGACTACGAAACGGCCAACCGTCTCGCCATGGAGCTTTGCCAGGATGGAGTGGAGGTGGAGGAGGCCAAGGCGCTCATGCGCGAAGCCCGGTCGCGGATGGAGATGGCAAGTCTGATGGAGCGTTAGAAGTCGCCACCGTCGAGATTGCACTCCGTCGATCCGCGCGGCCCGGTCGAGCTGGGCGAAGGCCCCTCGGGAGCCAGCACGGGAGACAGGTGGCAGAGGCAGCAAAGCGGGCGCCTCTCGTCGCAAGGCTGAATGGATTCCATGCAAAGGCTCTGGTTGACTGGACTGTCCTGGGCCTTCCGGCTTTGGCGGATCTGGGCTTCGGAGGGTGGTCCGCCTTAGCCTGTGTCGCAAAGCCCAACCTTTGCAACCCAGTCCGTGGCTAGCGGGGCATCCATTATCAGGTTGGCGGACTTCAGAACCACCCCTACGAGGCCACATGCGCCCGATTTTTGGTGCGAATCACCAGGTTTCGGAGAGACGAAACCATTCTATTGATAAGCTGAGCCTCCTGCAGGCTGGCTGCACGCGGGAGCTGGAGCTTGGGCCGAGATCCCCTTGCACAAGTTGATGTGGGGTGGAGGATGGAGGATGGAGAAGGCTTATGTGAAAGCATGGTTAAAGAGCGACGGGTGGGGGGATGAATTCTAAGGCAGGGCGCCTATATAGAGGTAATGGGAGTCCCTGATGCGACTGAGGCAGTTAGGAGGTTCTGACCGGAATTCGATGGGAAGTTAAGCCTCGCGGCCCAGCAGTTGACGGCTCAGCTCGCCAAAATAGCTTCCAATGGTTCAAACCACGAAGTTCGACTTCATATCGGCTCACAACTTTCACAGGTATACTTGCAGCCACGGTCTACCTACACCGGACCGACTAGTATGGGGCCTCGTCTGTCCGGCTGTTCGTCTCGAACAGTCCTGACGGGACTTACACTACACTTACTGTGCAGTACATCCCTTCATTGGATCGACAGGGGTACAAACGCGCTGCGGGACGGGCCGCTAGCGTTACACACAGCCGTGGTAGTTACTTGCTGCCGTGTCTCTATGGGAAATATTGAAGGACCCATACGACCGTATCATCAGCTTTGTGAGCAGTTGCAGAGCCGAGACCATGAATTGGCCTACAACAGCCCTTCTAACATAGACACATAGATACCGTAACTGCGCTTGCAGAGTAGACATTTGTTTGGAGACAACTTACAGCGCCCGATTGTTGCCGGGACGACCTTGGGGCTCAAGGTCTGACGGTACGCAGCATTCGGCCCTGATGGGCCTGCTTTGGGCCTGCTGGAGCCAACTAGTCCGAGCAGACTCGGGCCTGTAATAACTTGTGCCGTAGTGCCCAGCCGATGTGACATATGCACGCCAGACATCCCATGCTCCGGCGATGACGTTCAACATTCAGTCTCGCTGCAGTGGTACTGAGGGGTTGCGGCCCGTCCCGCACTGCGCAGCGTTGGTGCCCCTGGCGACCCCACATCCCCATCCCGGAAGTATCCACAGGAAGGGATACAGACGCCAACTCATGTCCATGGTGTCGGTAGCTAAGTAGTAGCTTGACGGGAGTCTAACATGATCGTTATGGATCATAGTAGGTTTTCTTTTACCCGTCCATTGCGTGACGAGCCTTCTCCGAGACCCCGCGACTCGGCATTCAAGAACGTGCGTATGCATGTATACAAGCCAGATGATATCTATACATCCACGCATAGGAGGACATGATGCCAACGCGCTTATCCCGCTCTCTTGGACCAAACACCCATCTCCGTTACGCCTTGCTCGTGTCGCTGGGATCCCCGTTCTGCCCCGCATGCGCGGCCGCTACTTGCCCTTGCGCCTCTGGAGGCTCCCCCGCCGTCACGCTGCCACCTCCCCCTTCCTCTGGCGCTGCTGGCGCTGCTGGCGCAGATCCTGGTGGCGGTGATGAGGGTGTTGGTTTTGGCTCTGCCGCTGGCGCTGGCGCTGGGGGCGGCGCGCTGATCTTTTTGGCTTTGATGATATTAACCAGATGGTCACCGGCGTCTCCGAACCCATCGATCTGGCCGAGGCGTGACTGGAAAAGCTCGACGTCCCGTAGCATCCTGCTTGCTTGTTAGCGCATGCCCGAGGTCTGGCCCGCAGGTAGATCAGAAATTTAAAGACCAACCTTTCCCGACCCTTCTCCGTCTTGAGCTCGATGCCCTCGTACGCTGCCCCAAACGTGTCCTTGTAGTTCTTGAACACGGAGAGCATGATCAGCCGCACTGTGCCCTTGGGCAGGTGCTTAGTGAGGTTGCGATGCAGTGTCGTCGACTCGTTGGCTACCGTTTCCATGTACTCATTTGCCTCGTTGTTTGCGGCGTCCTGGTCCCAGTCGACGGCCTTCAGCTTCTTCGCGGCAGCTAGCGCCCGGCTGCTCATGAGTTCGACGACCTTATCATAGATGCTGTTCTGATGTTCTTGGAGCGTTCGTCGGACCTTGTCGAACTCGCCCGTGACCGTCGACGCCACCATGCCCGCGCCACAGTGACGTCGAACAAATTCTCGGACGTGCGGGATAATGGCCGCGATAAAACCTAGCGCTTGCGAGGCCAGTGCAAGATGCTTTGTGTTGATATTCTTGAGCCCCACGGACCGCATTGCTCCTGCCCCAAGAATGAGCTGGGTGCAGCGCGAGTTGAAGAGCTGGAGATAGGCAATGAGCGAAGCGGATATCTCAGCCGTCATGGACGGTATGGTAGCGATGAGGTGCAAGAAGCGGGCCATGCCGTGCATGCATGAGATAGCCGCGTTGGGCAGCAGGAAACTCTCCGAGTCGACGACAGCGCTCCTCGTCTTTGTCTTGCTTGTACCGTTCGGCTGGCCGGACAACACGTCGGCTTCCGCGCCTGATGCTTCTGTGTCCGGGTGTGGGATCCAAATCCGAGTGCCTTCGGTCCACGCGGCGGCATCCCGAGTGCTGCCGTCTATGATCTGGTTGAGCAACTCGGTGTCCTTGTCGCCGAAGTCGGCGGCATTCCACCGTTCTGAGTCCATGCCCTGGGCGAGCTTCTGGTTCTCGGCGTCGCCGTGGTTTTGGATGAAGTCCTTGATATGCCCATTGACCACAGTCTTCAAAGTCGTGCCGCTGCGCCCGGAGATGGCCTCGCACTCGTTGGCGAAGTGCAGATTGAGCGTGAAATACCGAAGGAACCAGATTAGATCCAGGCGCTTGCTTTGCTCCGACCGAACCCGCAGAACTTTGACGATCTTCTCGTGTGCCACGTCCACGGCCTGTCCCAGTAGATTGGCAATGTCCACCGCTCTGTGTATCTCCTGCTGAGCCTCCTGGGCGGCGCCCGTTGTGTGTCTTGCGGTGGGGCTGAAGGGCGGTGACTTGAGCGGTGACCGCATGCCCGACGGGGCTGATGGATCGTCGATGGAGCTGGCAGCATCCAGCAGAACTTTGGCTTGAGTGCTCAGCCTTCTGAGCGCCTCGGCCACGCCGATGTACATGTTGGTCAAGAGCGCCTCGGCATCCTGAGGCTCCAGGGCGCGCAGGTTACGGGCGAGGAGGATGGACCTCTCCTGCTGAGAACGTTGCCTGCCGCCGGTTCTTGTGGACGTCGACATGAGGGATTCGTTGTCGTCGTCGCTGGAACTTGGCATTTGCCGTCGGATGATGGTTCTGATTTCTCGCAGTGCCGCTTCCCGATATGCGGTAGCCGCGGCCGTGACGTACTTGGCACGCTGCAATCCCGTTAGGCTCGACAAGAGTTCTGTCCGGATCGCGTCCGTTCCCGACATGTAAGACGGGAAGACGGACGGCTCCCGGCTGTGGGCTCCACGGGCGCGCGCCGAAGCACTACTCCAGCGCATCAAGACCTCCTGGGGAGATACTCGTTCGACGTGATTGCGGAGATCCGTGAGCAGTGTGTTGAGGAACTTCGCCTCGTAGGTTCTCCCAATGCGGAGTCGAAGAGTATCCAAGTCACTGCTTACGCCTTGTAATGCGGTGGCCCCCCTGAGATCTCTCAGTTGGATATCCAGGTTATTGCCGCCTGTGGGTTCCCCTGCCATGAGTTTCTCGAGATTGTCGATGTTGTCAAGGGCTTCATTAGCTTCGCCCGCATCAACCAGGGACTCGCAGACGGCTAGGCCGTCGACAATCTCCCTCAACTGCATGACGGCGTCGTGCAGCTGCTTCACGTTCTCTCTCCTCCGGCGCTGCTGGACGAGGTTGAGCCCCCCAACGACAATCTCTTCGTCCAGAGCGGCCAACTCTTTCCTCAGAGCCTTGATCCTCTCTACCGAGTCCGCCGCTTCTGAGTGTAGTTCTCGGAGGGAGCCGAGAGCTGTGAAGAAAGTGGTTGAGGCGGTCGATATGGACTGGATGAGATGCATCTCGACCGTATCCATATACCACGACAATTTCTCCTGCAGGATGGCGTTGGTCGCGAGGGCCTTGCGCGGTGCAGCCGCTTGGCCGTTGGGCGCGGCCTTGCCGTGGCTGCCCGGCGCCGGCGGCACAACCTCGGAGCGCTCGCTGACGACGTCGAAGATGCGCGGGTTCTCCAGGTGGAAATCTTCGTCAAAGTATACTGAGGGGATGGTGGAGAGCGGTGGAGGGCCGTGCGCTTGTGCTCTCCTGGGGCGCGAACTCGAGCGCCCCGGCGTCGGGCCGGCCTCTATGGACGATAAGGAGCTGAGTGAGGCGGTCGATGCCCGTCTCGACGACAGTCCCGGGCGCCTGCCTGGCCGCAAGCGACCCTCGTCCAGGGCGTCGGGGAATTCGTCGGGCTTGTTGCTGTGACGATGGAGGCCGCCCAACCCTTGGTCCTCGTCCGCCTGTATCCGCCGCAACTGTTCATACAGCGCACCGACCTCGGAGAGGTAAGGCTTGAACTCGGACGCGTCGACATGGGGGATGTTGGTCAGGGCGACGGGCGGTATGTCTCGCGCTGTCGGAGGTTTGTGGGCGCTGGACGCGGGAGGGGCGGTGTGAGGAAGCAGGCCGGTCCGCACGATGGGGGGCTGCAGCAGGGTCGAGATGGCGTTTTGGCCCGATTCGAAGACGGCGCTGGACCAGCCTCCAGAGGTGTCGAGCGAGCCTCCGATCGAATGGACGGAGCTTGCGGTCGATCCCCGCCGCTGATGCGAGCGTTGTTGGCCGACGGGCGCTGTCCTGCGAACATGTCAGCTACCGGGCCCGCTAGGGCGTCGCAGCGGATCTATGGGATGGGATGCACACCCGTGGAAGGGGAAATCGCCCCGATGGCCAGCCGACAAGGTCGGCGACAGGCTATCGACCGACTTGCGGGCCCCCTGGTTTGAGTACATGGTGGTTCGCCCAGTCCCCCCAACCGCAAGGTGAAGTCCAGCTGTCGTTGGCGACCATCCAGGCCGGGGCGCGACGTCGCGACGCAGGGGATGGACGCTGTTGTTTTGCAACGACTTGGGCGGCCTCCGGTCACCGCGGTATCATCGCTGGGGACAGACTCGGCAGACAGGGATCGGAATGCAGCGACTCGGTACTCGGTGGTGGGTAGACGACCTCGGAAGTTGGTGCACCGATGTTGGAAGTTCACGCAGTGATTGACAAAGAAACGTTATAATCGAAGCTCCGTGGAAAGGCTGCTGCTGTGTCCGTAGTGTAAAGCTGTTGAGCTGCTGCTCCTGGTCCTGCTGCGCGTCGTTGGTGGATGTGGTTGGATAGTGGATGTCGATCTGGCCGGGAGCTGCCTGCCAAGCCCAGGCCCAACCTGTCGCTGCGGATCCTGCGTAGCGAGCTTTGACTTGCGAGTTAACTTAGGTAATTTACCTAGTAGTGTCGCGTACTGCTCGTTAACGAAACCTAACTAGCGTTAATTACATATGCTTGGTATGCATGGGCCAATATGGATCGTGTCGGGGAGTTTATCTTATCCGGGCCAGGTCGGGTAGTTACCCGCCTATGTGAATCCAATTAAGATCCCTGCATGGAAACGCGACGTCTTCGCGTTTGGTGGGCGCTTTTACGCGTTGAGCGTGTTTCCCCTTTTGTATGCAATCTTTACCCCTCCGTTGTCACCAACAATTCAGGGAACCGGCCATTGCACTGCTGGCGCCGCTCACAATCGCAACGAACTCCCCAACTTCCAGTTTACCATTTTCCCTCCCAAGATGGACCGCCAGTCCGTCTTCACCAGCCGGCTATATGGCGCGCCCTCCGAGAGCGAAGATTCCAATACACAGATCCGCAGCCAGCTCGAGTCCTTCATTCTAGACTTCCGGCTCGACAATGTCTTCATCTACAGGTCCGTCTCCAAATATTACGGCGATCATACGTCGAAGTCAGTTCTTGCTGCTGACAGTCAACGGTAGAGACCAATTGCGAGAGAATGCGTTGCTCAAAAAGTACTACTGCGATGTCGACATCGGCGACCTGATCAAGTTCAACGAGGAGATCGCGCACAGACTGGTGACAGAACCCTCAGAGATCATTCCGCTGGTATGATGCGTGCCGCCATGACCATCGCCTTTGGACGCTCTAACGATGCGCAGTTTGAGGCAGCCTTGAAGCGGTGCACACACCGGATCGTGCACCCCCATGAACCCAATGTCAAGCTCCCCGATCACCAGCTCCTGCTGCACTCCAGTGCCGAAGATGTCTCCATCCGGAACCTCGACTCGATGACCATCTCGAGGTTGGTGAAGGTGCCAGGCATCGTCATTGGTGCGTCGGTTATGTCGTCCAAGGCGACAGAGCTTCACATCCAGTGTCGGACCTGCGACCACGCACAAGACATTCACGTCGTTGGAGGATTCAGCGGCGTTACACTCCCCAGACAATGCGGCAGGTTCCGACCACCCAATGACCCGACCGAAAAGTGCCCGCTCGATCCCTATTTCGTCGTGCACGAGAAGTCGAAGTTCGTCGACCAGCAGATCATCAAGCTTCAGGAGGCGCCCGATCAGGTCCCTGTCGGGGAGCTGCCCCGCCACGTCCTCATATCCGCCGACCGCTACCTCACAAATCGAGTAGTACCCGGATCGAGGTGTACTGTCATGGGCATTTTCTCCATTTACCAAACCAAAGGCTCCAAGAACTCCACGGGTGGTGCTGTCGCCATCCGGACCCCCTACCTGCGCGCTGTTGGCATCCAGACCGATATCGACCAGACTGCCAAGGGACAGGCCGTCTTCTCCGAGGAGGAGGAGCAAGAGTTCCTCGAGCTCAGCCGCCGTCCGGACCTCTACAACATCATGGCCGACTGCATTGCGCCCTCCATCTACGGCAACAGGGACATCAAGAAAGCTATCCTATGCCTGCTAATGGGCGGCTCCAAGAAGATTCTCCCAGACGGGATGAAACTTCGGGGTGACATCAACGTCTTGCTTCTCGGTGATCCCGGCACAGCCAAGTCGCAGCTGCTCAAGTTCGTCGAGAAGGTGGCGCCCATCGCCATCTACACGTCGGGCAAGGGTTCGTCCGCTGCCGGTCTCACAGCCTCGGTGCAGCGAGACCAGTCAACGCGCGAGTTCTACCTCGAAGGCGGCGCCATGGTGCTCGCGGACGGCGGCGTGGTTTGCATCGACGAGTTCGACAAGATGCGCGACGAGGACCGCGTGGCCATCCACGAAGCCATGGAGCAACAGACCATCTCGATCGCGAAAGCCGGCATCACGACCATCCTGAACGCGCGGACGTCGGTGCTCGCTGCCGCCAACCCCATCTTTGGGCGGTACGACGACATGAAGACGCCCGGCGAGAACATCGACTTCCAGACGACCATTCTGTCTCGTTTCGACATGGTCTTCATCGTCAAGGACGAGCACGAGCGCAGCAAGGACGAGCGCATCGCCAAGCACGTCATGGGCATCCACATGAGCGGCCGCGGCGTCGAGGAGCACGTCGAGTCCGAGATTCCTGTCGATAAGATGCGACGGTACATCAGTTACTGCAGATCGTAAGCCTAACCGTCCCCATCGTCCTTCCTTCATTTCTTTTTCTTCCCTTTTAGCAACCCGATAACGAGCCATCAACACTAACCCACCGCGTTCCCCGCCCCAGCCGCTGCGCCCCGCGCCTATCCGACGCAGCGGCGGAAAAGCTCTCCTCGCACTTCGTCGCCATCCGCCGGCAAGTGCACGCGGCCGAGCTCGAGGCCAACACGCGCTCCTCGATCCCCATCACGGTGCGGCAGCTCGAGGCTATCGTGCGCATCACCGAGTCGCTCGCCAAGCTGACGCTGTCGCCGGTCGCGACGGAGGAGCACGTCGACGAGGCCATCCGCCTGTTCCTCTGCTCGACCATGGACGCCGTCAACCAGGGCAGCAACCAGGGCAGCCGCGAGCTGAACGAGGAGGTGGCGCGCGTCGAGGCCGAGCTGAAGCGGCGCCTGCCCATCGGCTGGAGCACCAGCCTGGCCACCCTGCGCCGCGAGATGGTCGAGGGCAAGGGTTTCAGCGAGGCGGCGCTGAACCGCGCGCTCATGATCCTGCAGCGGAGGGATACCATCATGTTCAGGAACCAGGGGGCGCAGGTGTACCGGAATGGGGCTTGAGCTTTGGGATGATATCCGGGTCTTAGTTAACCAAAGGTCTTGTGTGTTTCTGGTGTAGGTATCTGCATGGGGGGTAATGGGGGTACAGGGGCGCCGGGCGCAGGATGGGATAGGGGAGGGTTATGCACCACTGTCATACTGTTACGAGGATATAATGCGATGCAACGCGCACATTCAACTCGAGCATGGCGTATTCATTCGTACATGTTGATTCGACGCTAATGCGACTTCTATGGGACGGCATGTTGAGCAATCACAAACAAACCTAAGTCTAGTTTCAATAGAAACGCTAGATTATTCAACGCTGCAACGGGCAAGCTGCCGAGTAAAGCCGCGGTGCCAGCTTGGAACTGTATCCCTCATCATACCTCGATGGGTTGTCTCAAGCATATGCCAGCGTGTTGTCGTCCCTGATTCTACCCGCCACACCCAACGCCGCCTGATTCCCGGCGACACAGGGCCCCCGGACAATAATCTGCCACAAAGGTTAAGTTAGCGTCAGCTCTCTCATAACACTGAGCGGCCCGTCTAGGGCAGTCAAGGGTGAACCTGTGGTGTGTGTGTGTGGGTGAACCTACCTCCCCAGCCCTGCTCTCATCAGTGGTCTTCCACTGGCCCATATCGCGGAGGAGGATCTCGGTGCTCGTCAGCGGCGGGCCGAAGTGCACGCCATCGCCGTCCGCCACGACCCTGTAGTCGTAAAACGCCGTCTGCGTCGCGGCGCCGGCCACCTTGGCCGCCGTCAGGGCGTACATGATGCGGGCGCCCGTGAAGGCGCGCAGGTCGGACAGCACGGCGGACGATAGGCGCGGGGTGTCGGCGCCGACGCGCTCGGCCGTCAGGATCAGGCGCAGCTTGCTCCCCGCGGGCCGTCCGACGGCGGCGGCGTACGCGCCGGAGAGCAGGCCGTCGCCGGCGGCGGGCATCACGCCGTTCTGCGTCAGCTGGCGGGTCTGCAGGCGGTGCAGGGCGCGGCCCAGCAGGGAGGCGTCGAGGCGGGCGCTGGTTTCTTTGTGCGTTTTGAGCAGGGCGGCGGGCGTGGCGACGAGGATGGTGGGGGAGACGCCGCGGGTTGCGACGGCGAGGTCGTGTGCTTGGGCGGCGACTGAGTTGAAGGCGACTGAGGCGTTGGAGAAGAGCGCGGCGAGGGTCAGCACGAGGGTGTGCGTGTTGGCCAGGGAGTCGGCCGGGAGGAAGACGTCCGAAGGGCCCATCCGCTGGGCGGTCGGGATGGCAAATAGCTGGGCGGCGATGGCGGAGACGAAGTTGGCCGACGTGAAGCGCACCATTTCCTCGGGCTGGCCCGGCTTGGACACCCAGAAGACGGTGACGTCGCGGGGCTCCTTCTGCCCTTCCAGAGGTGGCAGAGCCTTTCCGGCATCAACGGGGCTGTCGTTAACGATGTCTTGCCAGGTGGACACGTTGACGCTACCTCCCGTGCCCTGGGGGACCTCGTTCCAGTCCAGATGCTTGCTGCCCTCGTCGACGACCCAGATCAGCTGGCGCAGGGAGGGGTAGTTCTTGACGACCAAATCGAAAGGGAAGGAGCCCGGGGCGGTGACAACGGTGTCAGCGGCCGATCGTCGCAGCATGGAGATGACGGCATCGTCGGACTGGTCGAAGGGAAGGATCACGGCCGTCAGGTTGTAGAAGGAGCAGGCGAAGAGCGTCGCGATCAGCTCGACCGAGTTCGGGAGGTAGATGGCCACGCGGTTGCCGCCCTGGTCGAGGATGTGCTGGCCGATCAGGTTGATCTGGCGGGTGACGTCGTCGAGGCGGTGCTCGACGACCTTGTCGATGCCGAGCACAGTCAGGAGGCGGCCGGTGGCCCCCTTCGTCGGGCCGTCCTCCTGCACACCAGCGACAGCCTGGCGCCACACATCGCGCAGGTCGCCGTCGCGCCCTCTCGCCCACTTGGATGCGCCGGGCTCCTTCACATTCAAGCCGGAGTTGAGCGGCATGCCATGGGGGGCGCCCTGCGACCGGTAGACGGCGGACTCGCCGGGCTGGCGCACGGGGGAGCCCTCGGCCTGGCGGGCGAGCAGGAAGGGATGCGTGTCCGGTTCCTGGCGGGTCGCAATCTGGTAGGTCAAGAAGCCGGCGAACACGGTAGCAATCACGGTGGTCCAGAGGTTCCACTGCCCGAAGAGCCCCGTGACGCTCTCGTCCAGGCGGAGCAGCAGGTTGTCGAAGAAGCCCATCTTTCTGGTCCTTCGCGACCTTGCCTGCCCCTCGTCGCAAACTGAAATATGCACAATGAGAGCCCCGTTCTCAAGTGGCGTTACAGGTTGCTGAGCGGTGGTGTGGAGTCGGAATCCGAGGCCGCCTGCACTGGAGCGGCATGGATACCCAGGGAAGGACGGAGGAGCAACAGCGGGGAGCTGGGAGCTGGGCCCTCCGTGCACCGTACTGTACTCCGTACGGATCTGCTGTAACGACAGAACATCCGAGCGAGCTGGTGTGGAGAAGCAGCCTGAGAAAGGTGGGGAAGCGCCGAAGCAGCAGCAGATGGACGCTGCGAGCGGCAAAGCGCTCCTGAGTGGAACAGCTGCCGACAGCTGTTACGATAACGTTAACTTTAACCCCCTGCACCGCAGCCTGTTGACTTCCACGCGCAATCGTGGGGGGCAACTGCTTCTGCTGCAACCGCCGGCAAACAGCGCCAGACAACCGCACAACAGCGCCGAGTGACGTCGCTGCAAGCGGCGGAGGCCGGCCTGTTTGACTTTACTAACCACACCACATATACAGCAGTTGGCCATCCGCGGGTCAGCTGGTTTTCAGCCAGCGCTCGGCTTCTTCGCCGCCCCATTTCCCGCGCAATCAGATCGTCGACGCGACGCCGCCGACGCCTTCAACTCCGGTAAAAGGAAGCGAGCGCAGAACCTCCTACACCACAGTGCAATGGCCGCGAACTCGGCGGTGGCGTTATCCCAATCAACACCCGTCAAGCAGCCCGCTACACCCGGGCTGACTGCTACGGAGAGCCCTGGCATCTGGACACACCCCAGACTGGCCGAGATCACGCAGCGGCAAAGGCAGAGCACCTTTTCGGAGGAAAACATCAGGCGAATCGTCTACAGTGTTGTGGCTATTGCCAGTGTTGCTGTGCTACGACAACTGGTGCTGCCCTGGATCCCTCCCTCCCTGTTAGTGCCCTCGCGTCTGTCCAGAAGAAGCATTGCAGACACGGCGCTGACTTCTATGCCAGGACCAATCCGGTCTTGAAGCAATACAGCAGCTGGATATACGCCGGTCTGTTCCTGCTCCCATCAATCAACATCATCTTGGCGCTGCTGCCGCTAGTCCGGCCCAAGGACGACATGTCGGACATCCCGCTCACACCAGCCCAGCGGAAGCTGCTGGGCCTGCCGCCAAGCTCGCAGCCGGCAAGCCCCAACTCGGTGTACAGCACGCCGCCGCGGTACTCGAGAACCCCGTCACACGCCGG
The DNA here is from genome assembly GCF_000226115.1 of Thermothielavioides terrestris NRRL 8126. Lineage (NCBI taxonomy): Eukaryota > Fungi > Ascomycota > Sordariomycetes > Sordariales > Chaetomiaceae > Thermothielavioides > Thermothielavioides terrestris. The sequence continues at coordinate 2,583,350 of NC_016457.1, read as the reverse complement.
GACCCCCGCCAGCATCAAGAGCTACGCCAGCTCGCCGCTGTCCACCGTCGCCAGCCAGGGTTCCGCGCAGTACTCGTCGCCCAGGGCGGGCAGCTCGCCGTCCAAGCTGAACGGCGCCTCGCCCTACTCGCCGTCGGCGGTCAGTCCGCTCCTCCACAAAGCCGTCGGGGGAGGGCTCGGCGGGGCGAGGCCTGCGTCGTTCGGCTCGCCCAGCAGCCCGCTCGGCGCGAGCACCGCCTCGAGCGTGTTCGGGGACGGCCCCGCCACGCCGACGCCCGCGCCGGGCAAGCGGTCGAGCGTGGGCCTCAACAGCAAGTGGTTGTACGAAAGGGGCAGGAGGAGCTCGGGGAACAGTTGGATGCACTAGGATCTGTCACGACGACGGTTGGTCGTGTTGTACATAGGTCGGGCATTTTCTGCTCTCGAGACCGGCCTAAGGAGTCGGTAGTAATAATGAGAGGTGAGCTACCGACCACTACCTCGCTTTCACGACGTTTGGTTGGCATGTGGGTGTATTAGCGTAGTCTCACAGCCGAGAGAGTGAGCGTCGGTATGCTTGGCTTTGCGTGCGTGAATCTTGTTCGGCATGACCTGCTCGGCTTCCGGAAAAGCAACTACTTCGGCCACTCCGAGGTTGTCATGTTGTTCTCCAGGCACATACATTCTTCAGGCCTGACATGCACAGACTTATGCATGCATGTATAACTGGTCGAATAAGGGGTAGCCCGGCGGGACGACTTGGAGAATCTGCGTCTAAGCCATCCTCTGCTTCTGAACTGAGAGTGGGACACGAAGGAATCAACGGAGCGTGTGAACGGCATGACTGAGAGAGGCCGCAGAAAGCGGGAATAAGGTCATATGTAACGCTGAATACACGCTCGTTCGCTTGCGCTAAATGTCCTCCCTTCGCATTTTATGGGTAATAGTTGGTTAGCCACATCGGCGGCTCGTTAGAAGAGAAGGGCAGGCGACGAGACCCGCTCTTCCGTTAGAGCACAGTCAGATATTGAGATCGCAGAGCGTGCGACTCTGGTTATCCCGGGGCCTGGACTGACGAGACGCGGTGTTCGCTGTCGGCTTCCCGACCAAGTCAAAGGTGGAATTCCACGCGCTGCGACTAATTGTGTCTGGCATATGTATGTTTGTTCACCCCGACTGCCCAGTTAGCAGCGCGCTGTGCCAGTGCGCCGGTCCGCAACACCTTCAAACACCCCCAACGCCCCAGCTGTGAATTCATTTGATAGCCATCAACGCACCCCGTACCATTCTCCGTCCCTGAATAAAGGGCATGTGAGACCCTGCTCAAGTCCCGTGGCAAAGAGACGGACGCCGCGTATTTCCTCTTCCCGGGCTAGTGTCTGGATCGTAAGCTCGGCCCTCTCCATCGTCCCGTCAAGCGCCCCGCGCAGGGGCCTGTCCGCTTCCGTTCCCTGACAGCGACGGCGCGCCAACGCCGCGCAAGTTGATCGCGCCGATGCGCGACACAATGTTGCTGCCCACCGCGTCCACCGCCCCGCGGGGCGAGGTCAGCGTCGGGCCCTGCGGCGCCGTCTCCTGGACGCGGAACAGCTTGATCTGCGTCGTGTTCCACACGCCCACGGTCCCCTTGGCGACCTGCATCTCGCTGGCGAAGATGAAGCCCCAGAGCAGGGACTCGTACCACCCGAGCGCCAGGGGCGACCACTCGAACGAGTGGACGCGGATGGGAGAAGGCTCGACGCCCACCAACTGCGCGTCGCGGATCTTGCCCAGCGTAGCCGCGGATGGCGTGTCCGCCGAGAGGGCCGGACGGGGGATCAGCGCCGAGAGCTGTTGCAGGACGGTCAGCGTCGTGTGCAGAGGCAGCTCCGGAAGCCAGCTGTCCATCCACTGAACGGACGGCTCGAACAAGCCAGACTGCGACTGGCCGGCAACAGGGCTGCTCAGGCTGGTGGTGCTGTTCTGGCGCGAGAAGTTGCCCGTGCCTGCCGGCAGTTTCCCTCTGGCCTTCTCCGACATGCCTTGCAGCTGTCTCGGCACGTCCTCGTTCGCCGCCGACACCACCGACGATGCTGCCGAGGGTTGCTCGCGGGGGCTCGAAGCTGCTGGCGTCGGCCCCGCCTCGTCGTCACTGTCGTCCTCGTCATCTCCAATCGCGAAGGTTCCGTCTTCCTCTGGAACATTTGCTAGCGTTGGCGCCCGCGAGACCTGCGCTGTCGGACTTCTGGTGCTATCCACCGAGCTCCGAGTCGAGTTGGGCTCTAATGGATCGTGGGAGGCTCCGCTGTCTTTTCGTCGCCGGTTCCGCCTCTCTATCTCTTCTTGGCCGCTTTCCAGCGTCAGAGAGCGCAATGCTTCGAATCTCTTTTTATTCTTGAGGATCGCATAAATGAACTGGGGGTTTTCTGCTCGCTGTCAACATCGACGTAGACCACGACGCAAAGCACGGGGCAAAGCTCACTGCTGTACTGATGCTCGACGATAGCGTTGATGGCCTCGAGGAGTGACCGCAGGAGGACATGGTTGGTCTCGTTGGCCAGAAGGAACGACGGCGAAGACATGGAGTTAAAAAGCTGCGTGATCTTGGAACACGTAGGCCCGCTTAGACCCTCCAGATATGCGGCGATGTTGTTGATGACTGCCAGAAGGGCGGGATAGATAGCAGTAAGCTTCCCCTGACTCGTCGTAATAAGGGTATAGATCGACTGGACTCGGCGGTCAGCGGTACGGGGCGGTCAAAAAAACCGATGCTGCTCGGCATCTCGGCTCACCTGGAGGAGGAAGTCTCCATAGGTGCCCCTGAATCCTGCAATCCGAATCGCCGTCGGCAGCGTGTCCTGCGCCTCGAACGATTTGTTCAGGTTGATCCCAAAGTTCTTCTCGACGCTGAGGGTCTGCAGGAGGAAAGCACACATCCTCACAACCCCCTGTTTGGACGCGTCCGCCTTGTATTCCAGAGCGTAAAAGAGCATGAGGATGACGAAGTCGTGAGCCCGCTCGGTGTCGATGATAAAGGATCGGAACCGCTTGTTGCACTGGGTAATCTCCCAGAAGAGCATGATGATCTCCGGGGCGCATCTGACAGAAGATTGGGTTCCGGGCAGGTACGAGGAATTGGCTTGCAGGGGCTGGTTGAGTATGCGCGTCATTCCGTCGACGACGAACTGAAAATCTTGGGGCCGATGGAGACGGCCGAGAAAATGACGGTAGTAGTTCTTCGGAGTGGCTGCGCCAGGCTGCTCCGGAATGGGGTACAGCAGCGTCGCCAGGAGGAACTGAAGGCTGTAAGTAACGAGGATCTCCTTGGGATCCTTGAAAACGAGCGCGTTGTAAGGCACACGCCAGCTGGCCGGGTTGTATTTGAGGGTCTAGTAAACGTCAGCAAACAGGGCCATGGACGGACATTGATATCGCAGGCACCCTACCGTGTTCAGCAGCGAGCACAGCACTGAGAGCACCACCTGCTTGTCCGAGTTGGTGCAGATGTACGTGAGAGCTTTGATTCCCTGCTGCGGCAACACGCTCGGCGACAGATACATGCTCTGGCTCGCCAGGGTCAAGAGCAGGCGCAGAATCTCGCAGCGGTTGCTCTCATGCTCTTTGGTTGTGGGAATTGCAGTGTTGCAGCCGACGCCGCTCTGCCAGATGGCGTAGGTGACCTTGGGCTTGCCGGGGGGAGCCTTTGGCACGGTGAGGGCGGAGAAGAAGAGGAAGTCGAGGAGGGTGTCGATGAGCTCCTCGGCGAGGGGCTTAATCTCCTCAAACTCGCCCGCGGGAGATCTGGTCTGCTGCGCATCCTGCACGCCGTCGAAAAGGACCTCGTTGGCGAGGGTCGACTGCCGGGTCCGCCTGCGCCGCGGGGACCAGAACAGCTTCTCTTCCCACTGCTGGAGAGACTCTTTTTCGTAGATGAAAGGCAAAATCCGCGTCAGGACACGGACGCAATTCAGCGCTTCTCGATCGGGAGCAAGTTCGGGGTCGGGGAAGGACGGATGGTGGCGGAGCTCAAACAGGCGGCTCGTCACGGCCAGAATCAAGCTCTCTAGGTTCTCGAGCGCATCGTCGCGGGTGCGTCGCACATCGGCGGGGGCGAAGAGACTAAAAATGTCCTCGGCGGACTCGGGCAGCTCCCAGAACTGGAGGTGGAAGGTCAGAGGGTCAGCACCAACACCAAGTAAAGTCGGGGCTTGCGAGTTGCAACTCACTGAAGCCCAGTAAGCATCGGCTGGCGGAATGTGCCGCTCCTCGGAGAGCCGAAAGATGCCCTTCTTGAAGACGAGCTTCGAGTCGCTGGCACCCATGTTGACTGGGCTCAGGATATTCGCATCGTGTGGTAGCCGGTGGTCGGGGAGTCGGACTGCTAATTCACGTTACGGCTGTCGATCAAGTGGCATTCAGCTTGCCTGGCTGCGTTCGAGGCGAGCCGACGTCTTACATCACAGCCCAGCCAAGGGTCCAGAAGGATTCCGAACGCTTGCGTACTCAGTAAACCCTAACCCGTAACTAACTGTGCCGCCCTCCCTTGTAATAGGTATCCATGCAAGAGCTCCCCGGATTGCTGCATGAGGCAACAATCTGGCCTTATCGCTGGTTATCGCCAACATGCACCTTGGCGCCTGCCGTGCTGCACACAGTCCTCCGCAAGCTGCGAGCTCGTTGCTCGTTGACATCGTGTTCTGCGATTTCCAGCCGATGACGAGGTGCAGGTGACGCCGGCCATCTCTCCCTCTTTCCTCCACGACGGGGGGACAACCCAACAATTTCGTTCTTCTTTTTGAGCAGCACGGGCGCAGCGCCTCGGCCAATTGCCCGCCATGTACTCGACCGTCGTGCGCATCCAAAACACGTTCGGCTTCTTCACCACCGTGGCCTTTGTGGTCGCCGCCTTGATCGCTGCCACCGATCTCCTTGCGCCGCGCACCCCCACCGTCGGCGTCCTCAAGACCACCAATGTACAAGTGTACGGCCAAATCCGCGTCCTCTCCTCCAGTGGCCCCCTTTCCTGGCGAGCAACTAACTCACCGTTGCCCCCCCTATCCAGCGTCCGCGGCCGCCCGCACTACTACTCCTCCAAGAAGGAGGAATACGCCATAATCAGGTTCTCGCTCGACGCGGATCTCTCCTCGCTCTTCACCTGGAACACCAAGCAGCTCTTCGTCTACGTGACCGCCGAGTGGCCGTCGGCAGGCGGCTCCGGCTCCGGCCAGAACGCGACCAACCAGGCGGTCATCTGGGACAGCATCATCACGGCGCCCAGCGCCGACCACCTGGCCAACCTGGGGCCGGTCGCCATGAAGAAGCTGCGGCGCAGCGCAGCGGGCAAGAGCATCGACCCTAGCCGGTATGTTACATCTCAGCGCCAAACAATCTGACCCTTTCTCTTTCCGCGCTGGCACGGACGTGTTACTGACGCAGCGGCGGCGGAAAGCGGAAAACTCTCCATCAAGAACCAGCGCCCCAAGTACCAGATCACGCACCCGTCCGGCAAGGTGGCCGAGCAGGAGGACGTGGTGTTGCGTCTGCACTACAACGTGCAGCCGTGGGTGGGCTTCCTGACGTGGAACCAGGACGCGGATTTCTGGAGGTGGAAGACGCTGAGGAACAACCTGAGCAAGAAGTTTGCATTGCCCGCGATCAAGAAGAAGGATGAGCCGAAATGAGCGGCAAAACAGATATTATTGCAGGGGAATCACAAAGCATCCTTGGTATATTCTATCCGCCGGGACGGAGCGATCGAGACTCTCCCTCCTGCCAACTGGCTTAAGCCATTGGAGGCGCCCCAAACTGACGGTCATCATCCATGCGCAACAACGGGGGTGGTCTGATATTGCAAACCAACATGTCTCGCGTGCCTGATGCCATGTATACCCCGAATTTTGTGCTACATGTACTACACACAAAATACGTGACATCGTGCGCTGCCCAGCGCTTAGCCCACCAGCCAGTCCTATATCTCCCCAAAGCCCAATGCCCTCACGTCATGATCCGATCGAGTATGCAGACACGTGCAATACTCCTCGCTGTTCCTCTGTTTCCATCGCACATTCCATTCCGGGGCGACGCAACACCCATCCCTACTTCCCACTTCCACAAACACATGTATCACCCTCCAACCCATGTCTATATCAACATCAAATCACCGGTCCGTATTCCCAAGGCCACTAGCCTTGAGAAGCGGCGGCGGCCGCCCGCTGCTGCTGAGCACCCCCGAGGCCACCGCCCCTCCCACCGCGTCCCCTAAACGCCTGTCCATCACCCCGACCCCTGCCGCCGCGTCCGCGCCCACCGCCGCGCCCGCCGCGGCCTGGCGCATCCAAGATCGACGGCGGCGGCACGGCCCCATACGCGGGCGGCGCAGACGCCGGATGGGGGACGCCGTTCGCCGCGCCGAGCCTGACGGCGCCCGGCGCGACCGGCGTCGGAGCAACGTATCCGCTTCCGCCGCCTCTGGCCGCCCCGCCCCGGGCAGCGATAGTCGGCGGGGTGGCGTACCCGCCTCCGCCGCGCGGAGGGCCACCGCCACGGCCCCGGAGCTGGCTGCCACCGCCGCCGCGTCCACGGCCGCTCTGCGCTTGACCCTGGCCATTGGCGGGGCTGAATTGGGGGGTACCGGCGCGGGGACCGTTGGGTTGCTGCTGCTGCTGCTGGTGCGGCCCGGCGCGGGGACCGTTGGGTTGCTGCTGCTGCTGCTGGTGCGGGCGGTAGGGCAGGTTGCTGTGGATGGATCCCCGCTGGGGCTGGCCGCCCCGCCCACGGTTGCTGCCGTTCAGCGCGCCGCGCCAGCTTCCCTGGAGGGGAGGCGGTGCGGGAGCATCCTGGTAGCGCTTGCCGTTCAATTGGTAGCCGCCGTGGGCGGTCAGCGTGGTGACTGACGGGCTGATAGGCTGTCTAGCGACTTGTTCCCGAGATCCTGCGACTACCTGTCGGTTGGTGAGGTTCAGGAGGACCGTCGACGGGATGGTCTGACCGCGGAACGGCGGGCAGCGATCGCCCAGAGTCGTACCGCTCATGAAGGTGACATCGAAGACGACGTCGAGAAGCTTGGCGGTTGGGGTGCGGCTGATGCCCACCACTGTGCCGCGGTAAGCGATAGGGACTTTGCCCGTGCTTGCGACATACACGACACGGTCGCCGAGCGCGAAGTTTTGGTTGCCCAGACGGTGCTCGGCGTCCTGGGGCCGCATCAGTGCGTTACGCGGTACCCCGTTCATCTTCTTCGGGTTGGCAGGGATCGCGCTCAACTGTAACCTGTCGGCCTCGTTGGCGAGTCGCATGACGACATCCGAGTCGAGTTGCTCGGCGTCGAGGGGCACCCGCTCCATGGAGCTGCTTTTGAGGGTCTTCAGCCACGCGCCGATTTCCTTGACCCTGGCTGCCGCCACGGCAGGATCGGCCCACAGGTCCGTCTCGGCCAGTTCGGCGCCTGAAGGATTGCGCTTGACTCCAGCGAAGAAGTCGGGGAATCGCCTCATGTACTCGGCGATCAGGTGGACAGCAGCAGGGCTGAATTCCCAGCCGGTCTGCGACTTGCGCGAGTAGCCCAACACCTTCTGTTTCTTCGCCTCAAACTTGAGGTTGAGACCCAGGTTAACCCGGAGATCACCAACAGTACGGACGAAGAACGCCGAGGTGATCTTGCTGAGGGTGAGTGGGTGCAGATCCAGTTGCTTGGCAACCATGTACGAAGGCAAGTAGTGCATTCCCGATTGGGCGTCACGGATGATCTTCTTCGCAAACTCTGGCTCGCGTTTCTCCAAGACAGCGAGCCAGATGGAGAGCTTCCCGTTGGAGTGGCCGGCGACCTCCAGGGGCTGGCCGTAGTTGTAGTCGCCCAAGAAAAAGCCGACCGATTTGACCGGGAATTCTTCCTCGACTGGCAGAGCAGCCTTCTCAATGAAGCGCTCATCCTCGTTGACGACTTCGTCCACAATAATCTGCGAGGCGTATTCGGTCTCCATCCCCGGAATGTCGCCGTACTCCTTCACCGTCGCTCCCTCGTCAGTCTTGACGAGACCTTTGAGCATGTGGACGGAAACAAGCGACTCCACGGGGCCGATAAGGATTCCCAGCCGCTTGCTGTAGAAGTTCTCGATCCTGTCCGCCTTCTTGGTCCATTCCTCAATCTCGCGGTTCGAATGGGCCGTGGCCACGACTTGCCCGCTGCCGTTCTCGGCCAGTGTGTAGTCAAAGAGCTCATCTGACACCTTCACGATCTTGGCCTCCTGAAGGAAAGGATAGCCAACGAAACAGCGTTGACCAAGCTTGACCTTGGCGGCTTCCACCTTCGAGCGCAATTCCGTCCCCAGGAGGGTGACGACCATGCTCTCGTTGCGGCTGTCTTGTTGGAAGACGTTGACCCCATGGAATCCGAGACTAGCGACATACGGCAGTGTAGCCAGGGTGGGGAAACCGGCCAACGCTTCAACGTTGAGCAGGGCGCCCTCGGTCAAGCCAGCTCGAAACTCGAGCCCTTCCATGGGCGGGAGTTCGAAGATGTTCTCCACGCAGTGGCAGTGGGCAATCGGGGGGAAGACACCAACCAGGGAGGAAGGATACACAAAGTCGACGTCCTCGGAGTAGGTGAACTTCAAGGCCACTCCGAAGTCGTTGCGCGCCTTTTCGGCGTCGGACAGAAGCGCATCCCTGGGAGCCATGGCAGCCAGCAGCCGCTTCTCGTCGATGAACGGAATTTTGACGACGGCTTCCCAGTCCATCTTCTTGCCATTCATGTCTAGCTCGAAGTCTCTCGGGTAGAAGTCGATGATGGGCGAGTTGGGGTCCGTCATGAGGTCCCAGTACACGGAGGGTACGATCTTCTTGCTGCGGTCCGGCAGGACGCCCATGAGCTGCTCGTTCGGCTTGAAAGGCTGGCCCAGCTTGAAGTTGAGGTCTGCGTTGAGGCCTTTCCTGACGTCCGAGATCATGGGCGAGTAATGGTAGCCGTAAAACCAGGGCCACGAAGCGATACCACGGTAGTAGTAGTAGAGCACCCACTGCAGACCTTGAACGTAGTTCTCGGCCAGCTTCCGTAGCTCCTCCTCCTTGTTCTCCGGAGTCCAGTTCTCGAACTTTTCGAAGTAGTACTTGTCTTTCCACTCCACGAACTTTTGTTGGTACTTGGCCTCCATCTTAGCCTGGGCATCGGCCGCGGTAAGGTCAAGCACCTGCGCATTATCATATTTCTTGATGATGCGCAATACCGCCGACTGAGCCTCCTCGTCGTCCTCGTCCTCTTCGTCTCTGACGGGATAGGACAAGACAAGGTGACGATGGCCCTCGTCATCCGGTTTCGTGGCCCACTCTAGGTGGGCAGCTTCGGCAAGATCCTGGACAAACTTGCGATCGGCGGCCTTGAGCTCCGCACCGAGATCAAGTGTCTGAGAGGTGCGGTTCGTGAGGAACCTGCGGATCTTTTGCTTCCAGAGAGCCTTTTGCTCCGAGCTAACGATGAGCTTGCCCTTAGCTTTTGCTCTCGTCATCTCGGCCTCCTCGTTCTCGAGCATCCGTTTGCCGCGCAGCCAGCCGGCGTCCTCGTTCTCATGCTCAAAGAAGCGGTACTCCTCCTTTTCCAGCTCGTCCAGAAGTAGACCAAGCCTCTGCAAATTTACCTTTCCGTTCTCGTTGATGTAACCGTCACACTTTGGGAGCACGGTCTTGTATACTCTGAACATTGTGGCCAAGGCGCCCTCGTTGATGTGAAGACGGGGAAGATTTGGGAGGAAGTCGTTTCCAACGAAGAAGGCCATCAGGATGAAGTCGTCAATGACCTTTTCCATGTCGAACGGAAACGGCATGGCGCCTTCGGATTTCAGTTCCTGGAACTCAAGCTCCAAGTATTCTCGAACGATGCAGAGATGCAGCAGATAGAAGTTCTGGTGCTCCAGCTCCTTCGACTTGTGCTTGGCCTGGCGGCCAAACGTCACCTCCTCGCGGAGGAGACAGAAGTGAGGGTCATGGCTCAACAATCCCAGCATGATGAGATCGGCATCAAGCCCGTACAAGCAATGGCGGACGTTGGGGCTGTAGTCGTGCTGAGCGCGAGCGTTCCGGATGTACTCCATGATCTTGTGCTCGCCTTCGCCGGGGACTTCGTGGCCGGAGAGTACAATCTCGGGTTGCTGCCAATCCCTGTCTTCGGACACCTTCTTGTTGATGAAGTACTTGAGCTGCAGCGACAACTTAGCCATGAACTCGGTCCCTGGGAAACACAAGCAAGTCAGCGTCCGCTATCCTGCGCAGTTCGGCGACCGGGGAGGGGGGGGGGAGGCGGACCCGGTGTGATGCAGTTGCTGTCAAACGGCTCCTCCTTGGGCAGCTCCTTGCCCTCCCTTATAGCTTTCTCGCGGGCCCTCTCCGCATCCAAGGCGGTGCGAAAACGCCGGGCGCGTTGCTGGTTCATTTTGGCGCGGGGGGCGACGCCATCGACGGCCATGAAGAACAGCTTCTTGGGCTTGATCTTGCCAAAAAGATGCTCGATGTAGTTGAAAATGGCTATGAACATCTCCTCCTCGCTGAGACGGAAGTGGACGTCGTCCGAGTCCTTGTGTGTGCAGTTGTGGATGATGCCATTCATATCCAGCTACAAGCGTCGGTTAGCTAACTGGAACTGTGACAGCGGAAAGCCAGGAGGCTTCCGGGAGGCTGGGAAGCTCGCGCACGTAAAGGCAGTCGAACTCGGGGATCCGGTTCTCGGCGATGAGTTGCGAGATGGCGGGATAGCGCTCCGAGAGCCATCTGAAGAACTTGGGCACACTGCGCAATCGGTCAGCTATCTAGGACGCATCGCGATCAGGCTTCAAACAGATACACACCCCATGTTGGCGATGGACGAAGTGGCGCTAACTCAGATCTGCGTGCCCGGGGTGTTCGCAGGAGGCGAAGCTTTGTACGCGAGTATGCTGCTAGCTCCTTACACTTCGACTGTGTATCACAGAGCGACAGCAGAAAGTGGCGACACCGACTGGTGACGGAGAAAATAGGTAGACGATCGGGTTGCCGGCGCTGAATAAAAATGGCCGGACTTTTTCGACAGAGGCGAAAGAAAGGAAACAGAACCAGAACACTTGCTGAAGGACCCGCAGGGTGCCAACACGGTGCGCCGCCCAAGGTCTATAGAAAAACCAATTTCGTGAGAACCGTAAGATCCGTGACCGGTATGAGGAGCGGCGGAAGACGAGGAGGCCGGAACGGGGAACCGGGGCACCAGAGAAACGGGAGACGATGGTGTTTTCTCTTTCCAGGCTTTGGCCGAAGCTTTGTTCAGGGCCACTGAGAGCCTCACCCCCGATGACTGACTGGCCGATGGCCCACTTTTCAGCGTAGCCTGCCCGGACCCACAGCGCTCCCGCCCCACATGCCCCAGCTCTCGAGGCCCACGACCCTGCAGGTATTCAGCTAAGCTGCTTCCGGAAAGGCATGTTCGTGGCTGAGGCGGCTGGAGCCCCACAAGTGGCAGGCAGGCTGAATTCATTCTGCTAACGTGAAGTTACCGTTAAACTTGTGTAACACGTTACTGCCCGTTAGTTAACAGTTCAAAACGCGTCTGTCGCGCGCGGTCACACGAATCACGATTCTCACTCATCAGTTCAAGCGACACACGGCCATTTGCGAGCGTTTGAAGGCCACAACCCTTCAATTCCAAAGCGCATAATTCTACTGCTTCCACTAGTGATTCGTAACCACGCTCTGCTCCGGCAAAAACTGCGTCGCCCTCCAAAATGGCTTCAGGCTCGGCCGACGTTGTGGACGACGTCGACGGTATTCCCATCCCTCTCTCACCTTTGCGGAACGGAAACCACCAGATCTAACTCTGTATGCAGTCGGCATGGATGACCAGGATGATGCCGTCATGGAGCAGAGGCTCATCAATGAAGGTGTGTCTCCTCCTGCGATCAGGGTGGGCCGCTCGCTGATCTCTCGCAGAGTACAAGACGTGGAAGAAGAACAGCCCGTTCCTCTACGACATGATCTTAAGGTAAGCGGCTGGTGGAGGAGGCGTCGTTTGGGCGATTCGGCTGACCTCAGCAAGTACGGCGCTGGAGTGGCCGACCCTGACGACGCAGTGGTTTCCCGATGTCAAGGACGTCAAGGACAGAAACTACACGGTGCACAGACTGCTCATCGGCACCCACACTGCTGAGGGCAAACCCAACCATCTTCAGATTGCCGAGCTCGAGATTCCGAAATTCGTCCAACCTAACCCCCGCGACTACGACGAGGAGCGGGGCGAGATTGGCGGCTACGGCGCCAAGGGGTCGTCCGGGGAGCCGCCTGTCATCAAGTTCAACATCACCCAGAAGATTGACCACCCGGGCGAGGTCAACAAGGCGCGGTATCAGCCTCAGAACCCCGACATCATCGCCACCCTCGCTGTTGACGGCAAGGTCTTGATCTTTGACCGCACTAAACACAGTCTGACACCCACGGGCACGCCGAACCCCCAGATCGAGTTGGTCGGCCACAAGGCGGAAGGTTTCGGCCTGGCATGGAATCCGCACGAGGAGGGCTGTCTTGCGTCCGGCAGCGAGGACAACACCATGATGCTCTGGTATGTATCGAGACCGAAACTCAACGGTCCGGACTTCCGACTGGGCTCTAACTCTCCGGCGTAGGGATCTGAAGACAATACAGGGCTCGGGCAAGACGCTGAAGCCGTGGCGCAAGTATACGCACCACAGCCACATCGTCAACGACGTGCAATACCACCCTCTGGTCAAACACTGGATTGGCACCGTGTCCGACGACCTGACACTCGCCATCATCGATGTGCGCAACCCGACTACCACGAAAGCGGCTGTCGTCGCCCGCGATGGGCACAGCGACGCAATCAACGCGCTGTCGTTCAACCCGCGGCACGAGATCCTCATCGCCACGGCATCGGCCGACAAGACAATCGGCATCTGGGACATGCGCAACCTCAAGCAGAAGATCCACACGCTTGAGGGCCACAACGATGCCGTCACGTCGCTCGCGTGGCACCCTACCGAGACCAGCATCTTGGGTAGCGGAGGCTACGATAGGCGGGTTCTCTTCTGGGATGTCAGCCGTATTGGCGACGAGCAGCTGCCGGAGGACGAGGAGGACGGCCCGCCGGAGCTGCTCTTCATGCATGGCGGGCACACCAACCACCTTGCCGACTTCAGCTGGAACCTCAACGACCCCTGGCTTGTGTGCAGCGCGGCCGAGGACAATCTCCTCCAGATCTGGAAGGTAGCAGACGCGATCGTCAACCCGGCTGACTTCGACCTGCCGATGAACGAAATGGACGCGTCCAATTAGAAAGGGGATGGTAGGAAGTTGAAGGTGCGGCTGGCAGCGACGACCGGCGCGCTTTCACCGCCGTCGACTCGTTCAACGTCGGCGGTCGATTCGCAGCCAAATGTCCATTCGGAAGCACCGGCCATTTTGGAGGGTTCAAAAACAGACACCTGGGACGAGCTCGAATGCCCTTCAACCGAAGGGGCGGCCACTCAACTGTCCTACGTAACAACCAGGCGGGCTTGGGCCGAACAAGTGGAGGGGATGCACCGGGATCGCGAATGAGGAATTGACGAAGTGGGAAAGCTACAAAAGGCCGATTTTGCCAACAGTCTGGGAGGAAACAATGCTACAGATCAGGACCAGGATTAGGATCAGGATCAGAGGTCTGGCAGCCGCTTGATCGATCGAGCGATCAAACAGAATTGGTTGCTGCGGCGACCTCGTCAGTGTCTTCTTCTCTGCTCTCCCAAGTGAAATCCAGTCCGTGACACGGTCCGCAAGATTCACAAGCACTGACTGCACAGGATAATACCGGCAACGACTAGTAGGGGTGCTCAGCAATACGCAGGCTTCAGCTGGACCCCAACCAGGCAAAAGGCCTCGAGTTCTGGTTTTTTGGTTTCGTCCCCGGGATTGTTGGTGGTCACATCGTGAATGCGTTTTGTTTCAGTGGGTGGATCGATTTTTAGCATTGTGCGTTGGGCAGTTGCTATTGTGACTGCTATTGTTGTTGATCTCACAATAGGAGAGCGGCAACAATAACGTAGCCGCCATCACCGGCAGCAACACCAGGCGCGCTCCATGCCGTGAGATAAGTACCTAGCCATCAGCGGTGGCCGCACATGGATTCTTCCACACTTTTTTTTCACATCGAGACCGTTGGTCGGCGATTGAGCACACATCCTAATCACAACACATCCCATCACAGGCCTGTTTCTTCCCACGGCCCAGAGAGCAACGGCGAAGCGTGCCTACTCATTTCACTCGTCAAAACTCCCTTCTCCAACCCCTTCGTCGCATCTTTTGCCACATCATCGCTTGTCATCGACCAACAACATGTCGGCTCCTCTGGGCAACGGCGGTGGCCGCGATCCGCTGCAGAATCTCACCCCCCAGCGCCGACTGGCCCTCGCGCAAGCTGCCCGCGCCAATGCCACCCGCGAAGAGATTGAAGCGCGAGGCATCAGGCCCGATGTCCAGCAAATCCTCCATCACATGAACCGGACGCCGTCCCATTCGTTCAAGCGGGCCAGGCTCAGCGACTCGGGAGTCCGCAAGATCTACGACGACAACGAAACTGACGATACAAGTGGCGATGACGACGATGATGACGATGAGCTCGCGCGCGCTGAGCGCGAAGAGAGAGAGGAAGACGAGTTTGAGGAGCAGTGGCAGGCCATGCTTGCCCAAGAGGGGCTGCAGGATGTCAACATGTTCGTCGTCGCCGAGTTCCGCCAGATCGCCCGCCAGCGCATCCGCATGCTCAAGCAGGGCACTGCCGAGTGGCGTGCCGCCGCGAGTCGCCCTCCGAGGAAACCGCGCTTCGACCTGGTCGCCTCGCTGTGCACTTGCACCGAACTGATCGTTGAGGTGTGCAAGCACATGCGGCCCGTCGACATCGTCCGCCTCTACAGCATCAGCAGGGACTTTAAGCACACCATCAACAAGCACATGCGTAGCAGCATCTTTGCCTGGGCGAATTACATGGCGCCCACGGCCAGCCGCATCTTCTCGAGCCCGATCTATGGCCGCTGGTTCATCCCGGACCCCGCCGAGCAGCTCGTGACGCGCGCCGACGTGGAACTGGGCCAGCCACGGCGCGGCCAGGCTAATCTGGCCGAATTTGGCCCTGTGAATGACGTCGAGGGCGAGGTCCGCATGATTCCCGGCCTGCTCTGGCTGCAGATGGTGGTCAACCGCGAGATCCGCGTCCGCGACATCATCGCGTCGCTGGCCCGACGGGGTCACCGCCTGCCCGAGGGGGCGCGTGTGACGCTCACGAAGCTCTGGCTGATCATGGACGCCGCCACGTCTGAGGCGCGCATGACCCTGCTCAAGGACCAGGACTTCTTCTCCAACGAGGACCTGTACATCGCCCAATTGTTCATGGTCAAGCTCGTGCTCGCCTTCAACGACCCCGTCTTCGGCCCGCAGTCGAGCATGCTGATGCGCCTGATGATGGGCCAGCGCGGCCTGTCGCCGCTCTGGGCAATGCTGCGCGGGAAGAAGTACCGCACGCGTGCAGAGATCCGCCAGCTCAAGCTTCGCTACGACGTCGGGCCGGACCAGGTCCGCGCCTTCAACGGGATGGCGCTCCACGGAGTCCAGGTTTACGAGTTGGGCACTATGCACTTCGAGGGATGGGGCGCCGGTCCGGACCACCTGATGCGCCCTGACGAGCTGATCCCGCTCGAGGCCGTCCGCCGCCAGCTCGACCTCGACAGCTGCCTCGAGGAGATGATGATCTTCGGCCACGTCGACTTCACCACCGGCAACAGCCTGGTGCCGAGCCTCGACGAGATGTACATGAGCGACGACGACCTGCCGCCAGCGCAGAAGGACTGGAAGCCGCTCAAGCACGAGCTCATCCACTCCGGCTGTGGCAACGTGCCCTTCGAGCCCGGCATGTGGCAGCCCAAGCACGCGCGCAAGGCCCGCTGGGCGACGCTCAGCGACGAGGAGAAGGCCATGATCCTGGAGGCGGAGCAGGAGGAGATGGACGAGTTCAAGGAGATCGACGAGGGCGCGCAGCTGCGGGCCGATATTGCCTGGGCCAAGCTGGCCAACCTGACGACGAAGGCCATGAACGCGCGGAAACTCAAGAGCAAGTTCAAGCTCGCCGAGCCGTCCCCAGACGACATGCAAGAGCACCTCGCGCAGTTCGACAAGCCGCAAAAGCTCCGCCTCGCCAGCTACCACAGAAACGTGGACAGCGACGATGACTCCGACGCCATGGACGTCGACCAGCCGGCCTCAGCCTTCAACGGTACCACCACCCTCCCGCTCCGCCCGCTCCACCCAGCCCCCCCTCTCGACCCGGACGACCTCTCCACAATCCCCGACGAAGAGCTCGTCCTCGAGCCCATCCCGCCGGCGGAACTACGACGCCTCCTGCCCCGGAACCCCGACGAGTCCTCCGACGAGTCGGACTACGAAGACGAAGACGACGAGGACGACTACGACTACAACTACAACTACGACCTCCCGGCGCAAGGCCAACTGCCCGAGCAGCAGCAGCCCCAACAACCCGAACAACAACAACAACAGCAAGATCTGCAGGCAGAAGACGGCGACGACGAAACAACCTCTGACGACGATGATTACGACGACGGTGACGACGATGACGAAGACGTCCTCCCCAACCCGCCCATCTACGACTTCGACCCGGTCGACCCGTCGCAGCTGCTGTACCCGACGCCGGCGACGACGGCGGTGCTGTCGGAGGGCGGCACGGACGAGATGCTGCTTGCGCAGGCGGACATGGTCTATTCCGATGACGACGACGAGGATGATGATGATGGTGAGGGTGACAGCGCGGATGATGATTACGAGGGAGACGGGGAGGAGGCGGACGGCGATGTGGTGATGGGAGAGGAGAACCGGGAGAATCGCGCGGAGCAGATGATGATGGCCGGGATGGGAGCCGGGTTTGACGTTGACTGGGATCGCTTCCTGAGTCACCCTGCCGAGTACGCTGCTGCGTTGCAGGAGGCGGCTCTGGCAGCGGCGCGGGCAGAGGCGCTGGAGGGTGGCGGTGATGGGCATGGTGATGGGACGGGGGGGCAGAATGATGACCCGCAGCAAGAGGCGGAGGAGGTCAACATTAACACGCTTGTGGACGGTCTGCACGGCGGTCAGCATGATGATGATGATGCGGACGATGTTCAGGACCATCAGGTCCAGCAGCCTGGTCACGGCAACGGCAATGTTGAGGACACGATTGACTGGGAGAAGTACATCGCCGACGAGGACATTGGGGAGGATCCGCGGACGAAGATGCTGAGGGATTGGTACCGGCCGTGGTAGCGCGGGGACGATTCGACGGCCAGCTGGCGTTGCTACAACCCGCTGAAGAGCCGGCATTGAGACCAAGGTGCCGTCACCTTCTCAGCATTGGGTCGGGGAACGGTTATTTTCCTCGCGGGTATGTTGTTTCTCGTCTTTTGAGGGGTTCCTGCTTAGTCCCGCTCACTCATCTTTGGTGGGCGGTCGGGCGTGAGGGAGTTGTGGGGGAGTTGTTGACGCATTTCTTTCTCGATCTGGGTGCTGGTGCCCTCCAGTTACAGTTGCTCTCGGATCTTTTGCTGAAGGTCCACAGTTGAAGAAGGGTTGACACAGCGGCTGGGATGAGTTCGTCGGTTTCGAGTACTCTCCCCGAGGTAGCCGGTTGTCGTCTAAGTAGATGATCCAACCTTCATACGACCTGTCTCTCTCATGAGCGACTCCCCGTGACGTGTCGATCATCCACGATCATCCACATGAACAGAGAGAATGGCCGGTCGGGCAACGGACCGAGGAAATTACTTGGAGAGCTCCCTATGGAGGCTACTAGAAGCATTGTTGCCGCCGCTACACCTCCCCCTACCACCTGTAGGATATTATCAACACATGCCGGCTTGAAGCCTCCATCCACGAGGAGCAAGGAAAGAAAGAAAAGAAAGAAGGCGCCTCCCGAGCCACGCAACCGCTCAAGAACCCAAGACCCGCCGTAGCCACGACCGCCGTGTCCCTGCCCTCTCGCCCAATGGTCTACTACAATCCCAGATTGCGCTTCGCTCCGCCCAGCCCAGACGTGCCGTAGAACGCAAGAGAAAACGGACTAATGCACCCTCAAACCACAGGCGCCTGGATCCCGCGCAATTTGTGACAGAGACTGGGCCGTTCGTTGGTGGCGAGAATATATGTGCGAGATCAGCTGGAGCGTATCGAGAAACCGAATCGGAGAATAAAATCCTTCTTGGCACAAATTCAGTGTAGACACATCAAGGAGAAAGGAAAGCAGAGAGGGAAAAGAAATGACAACCTCCCTTCCGGCCAGCCCGAAACCAACACGCCTTCCGCCCTGATGGTGAGCTTTACTCCCGCCGCCGCCGCCGCCGCCCTTGCAGCAAACTTTTAATCCGCGAAAAGAATAAGACGGCAATCTGGAGCAAATTGGATAGATATCTGGACGGGTGGATGAGCGCAAGGAAAAACGAAGAGAGGAAAAGAAAACAACAAGATTTGAAGAATCAGCCAACAGATAAAGAGGACAAGATTAACACACAGGACCGAGGCCGAGGCGTTCCGGTTTGCCTGAGCCGTCGTCCACGAGCACCAAAGGCCTGCTTATAACCCCCGAACACTCCCTCGCTATGCACGCCTCTTTCCCGCGCCTCCCGACCACTTTTCCCGCGCGCCACACCTCCGATAGATTCCCAAACCTGCCCAACCCATGCCTTGACTCAACCGATTTTGTCCATTTGCTGCGAGTATCGAAGTCGACGATTTTTGGAAACAACCGTATGCGTGTGTGTGAGTGTGTGCGCGCGCCGCCGTGTCCCAGGCGATCCGAAGGATATAGAACATTCCCCGTTTCCCCCTCTTCCGCCGCCGCCGCTTTGTGGCCCCTATTGCCGAAAGAAAGCAGAGAGCCGCAACAATGTGGTGTCGGTCCGAAGGAAAACTCCGCCCTGAGGGTTCCCTGTAAGAATGGCCATCCATCTTCTCGTTTTGTCTTTCCAGCCTTTTGTAATTTTTGACCCCGCCCAAGCCATCCGTCGCCGCCGCTCTCTCGCCCGCGTTAACCTGGTAGATAGTGACCGGCCGCGATGCCCTCTCCCAAAAGCCCCATTACCTGCACCTTGTGTGTTGTAGGAAAAAGAAATCAGAGGAAATTGTGCAGCGAAGATGTATGTCGAGGCTGAGGTGACCGATTGCTCGCTCCCAAAACCTGCCGCCGAGGAAAGCAACAAGTGGAAGGCGGGGACGAAATAGCCCGGCGGCTTCGAGGAAACGAGCCATAGTCTGACATCCCGTAATAACCGAGTATTTGCTGGTTTGGTGCTTATGCGGGCGACTTGTTCTGTGGCGCCCCGCCATTGTTCTGACGAGCATCCTGGTTACTGACGGAGAGGCCACCGATCCCTGAGGAGAGGAAGGCGAATGGGTCGTTCTCGTTCTGCGAGTAGAAGTTGTTACCAGGACCGGCGGATGCAGGGCCGTTGCCTGCCGATTGGAAAGCCACCTCGGCGGCACGGCTGTCGAAGGGACCAGCAGAGTGGGAGCCTGGCGCGGGTCCAAAGTGAGTGTTCAGCGGAGGGTAGGGCGCGGCACCGCCGCCTAGGCCGGACGGGAGAGCGTAGGTGCTCGGGGGACCGCCAAAGTGCTGGCCATATCCGGCGCCAGAGCCGAAGCCGCCGGCAGCGGAGCCGAAGGGGCCAGGGCCAGGGTTGCCACCCATGGAGCCTTGCCCCATGGCGTACGACGAAGGGGCGTCCATGGGAGAGGGATAGCCAGAGTCAGCAACCACAGCAGCGCCGGCACGGCTGGCACCGCACCGAAGGCAGCAGACGTTCTTGGCGAAGTTGTGGTAGCCGCAGACTTCGTTGCCGCACTTCCAATCGCCAGCACGGAAAGGCACCACTCCGGAGCCGCCCATGCGACCGTGGCCGCCGCCGTGACCATGGTGAGCCATGTGGGGAGGCGGAGCCATCATAGCCGGGGGAGGATAGCCGTAGCCATAGCCCAACTCGCCTGCAGGCCCGGCGGTGATGGCCGGGAACGAGCAGCGGAAGCACGCGGTGCGGCGCTGGAAGTTGGAAAAGCCGCAGGAGGGGCACGTCCAGTCGCCGGGCCGGGGCCGGTTCTTGCTCGGCGGGAAGGGGGTGAGAATCTCAGCAGCTCGGTCCAGCACACGGCTGGACGACGGAGACACCTCGATCGCCTTTTCGTTCAAAGCACGCCCGTTCATGCACAAACTTTCGGCAGCCTGGTTCCGGTTAGCGGGCGGGGTTGTACCGGCGAGTGCTTTGCACTCTATGTAAAGAGAGCGACGAGCGGGTTTGGGTTTGGGGTTGGGCGGTTGGGGGGAGGGATTGTGTAGGATCGAGTTACCTCTTCATGAGAAGAAAAGACGGCGAAGCCGGTGCCGGTCGGCTTATGCTGTTCCGGCGTGCGCAGGGTCCAGAAGGCGATGGGGCGGCCGCCGAACTGGGTAAACCAGCTTTCGAGTTCCGACTGGGTGGTGTCATGGGGCAGGCCGGACATGTGGAGGACCTTGCTGCGCTCGGACAGGAAGGCGCGAACATCGGCACGGGCATCCATCGGGCGGGTGAGCACGTCGGGATGCTCATGCGGCGGCTGCGACTTTCGGATCAGGCCACGGAGGACACGGGCCAAGGTCACGGCTTCCTCCATAGCCCGGCGGGGCGACGCCGGAGCCAAGGCCTGCAGGTGGAAGGGGAGGTTGTGCTTGATGGGAGCGCTGGACTGGACGGCCTCCACTTCCAGCGCGGCACAGATATTCGCCAAGGACGACGGCCCGAACGGCAGCGACTCGGGGTGGTGTTGTTGCCACCGCTGGTACTCAGTGCGGAGCTCGAAGGCCCGGGAATGTTGCAAATAGGGAGGCAGCACAACGGACTTGTCGCGAGCCTCGCGGGGGAGCTGGACGCGCAGGTCCCATGCCTCCAAGGTGACGAAGACAAAGTCGAGGTTCGGCGTCGTCAGGTGCTCGGAGGCGAAGGCATCGAAGCGGTTGATCGCATCCCTGAAGGTACCGGCGTTCCGGACATGCTCCCAGGTGAGGGTGGTCAAGCTCGCTGGCGCGGATTGGTCAGCAACCATGGAAGCGATGTGTGATAGCACCGCTGCAACGGATTGGCCATCGGGGAGCCGTCGGCCTCGGCCGGGACGGGGACGGGGACGGCAACGGGGACGGGCGACGACTCACTGCAAAGCGGCGTGATGGGGGTGTTGACGGGCTTGACGAGCACGCTCTCGCGGTGAAGCTGCAGCAGACACGAGCTGGTGAGCAACGGGGCGGCGCCTTAGAATTTTCAGGGGTCGGCTTAGCCCACCTCGTCCAGCGTGTTCGCGTCCAGCAGGATCCAGCCCAGCTCGATGACCTCGGCCGAGTCCTTGGTCACATAGACGCCATGCTCGTCGCAGGTCGTGGCGACGTGGATCACGACGTACCGGTCGACCTTGAATGCCGGGTTCTGCTGCGTAGCCATGGCTGCTGCGGTCGGGGCAGCGTCGAGGCTAGAGGGGGGAGGAAGGGGGTGCGGTGCGCACGCGCTCGAGGAATTGGGGGAAGGAGGAGGATGCCGCTATCCGAAGAAGTGGCCTGGCAAAAGGGAGCAAGCTCCGTTAGCTCAATGGACCTGGACCCGTCACGGTGCTGTCGGATGCGGCACAAACCTTTTTGTCGCCCGGTGGACGTCCGCAGCGTTTCAGCAGCGGGTTTTCGGGAAAATGTAGCAGCAGGCAGGCTGCGAAAGCGCCGCAGGTTTACCGAGTCCACTCACCCTATCAAGCTAAACTAGCCAAGGGAATTGCGGAGCTGAGCACGGATTTGACTCGTTTGGGTGATCCAAGCTTTCATTCCTGCTGCAGCAGCAAAGAAGCGCAGGCGAATAAGATTGCAGCACCTTCATCCACAGCCCGGACTCGTCCTCTCTTTCTCGAAGCCTGGGAGAGGGGGTACTTGGAGCAGGACACCAGCAGGAGCAGCGAGGGAGGAAAGCAGCGAAGGGCGGAGTTGGGGGTGGAAAGGGGAGAGGAAATGTGAGCTCGGAACTGTGCAAAAAAAGGCAAAAGAGGCCAGGAGCTAATCGCCAGCCTGAGTTCAGTTGACTGCAATAGTTAACAGCCCACGCAACCTGGAAGGTAAGGTAACTTATTGAGCTCTCTCGTCTTGTGTACCTTCCAGGTTAATTACCTCCCTTCCTCTTGTTAACCGGACACAACCCAACAAATGGAACGCCCGCCAATCTTCTTCGAACTCCACGCACGGGAAATCAAAACGCAGACCATGCCTGCTTCATTTGCTAGGATACCAAAGTTACCATCTCGGTTGCTTTGAGCTTCAACGAAAGTGTGGAACTACCGGGGATACTTTGCTGGCCGTCAACCTCGTCAACCTCGCGCCAGGCGGTAGACGTTAAAGAGGTCCCGCCAAGACTAATTTCGGCCAATTGTCGGCAATGTTTTTACAGCGTCAGTACCCCGCCAAGACCGCCAAGGGGTTTGCACTATCGCCAAGGGTTAGTTCGCCGGGGGTACGGGGGGCGGCGCCAGCCCCCCGCTGGTTAGGGTTCGGGTTAATGGTTAGGATTCGGGTTAAGGCTAGGGTGCGGGTTAACCTTGTTTTCTTTTTTTTTCGATTTGGTTGAGGTTTCGCGAAGTTGTTGCGACGAGTCTTTGCAATTCTTCGTTGTTGATGTTGCTCTAAGTCGTCGCGGCCCCGCTTACCCCGTGGCGATTGTAAATACTTGTAAGCGGCAGTCTCCGAAATTAGTCTTGGCGGGACCTCTTTAACGACGACCCGCCAGGCTGAGCCGGGTGGAACCGGCTTTCACTTGCGCCATGTTCTCATTGGCATCAGTTTGATATCGGTTCCAGCGTCCGTCCGTGGCGGTGCAAATGAAAGGTGACGAAGACTAATAAAACGGCAGGCCGAAGATCCCGTGGGACGATGCTCGTCAGGGGCACTGCCGTCGACCCATGGCCCTTGGGCCGATCTTGCCGTGGCGCCGTTGCCTGCCCCTTGATCTTGTGTAATGTTCGTGGTAGTTACTGGAGTTAGGAGACTCTGCACGGAGTAGGCGGAGCACCATATCCCTTGGAACGACCAGCCTAACGCCGGAACATGCATCCGGAATTTGCGTGCTTGGGATTGGCTTGCTGAGGAGCCCATCAACTCTTGCAAGTCGTCTCAGCCTCGCCCCGTGGCGGTTGCACAGCGCCTCACGCGAACTTGGCGCTGGGAGCTGAAAACCTGGAGCTGCTGCTCGAGTGGGTGGAGAGAGAGGGAGTTCCCGTAAATGGGCAAATCTCTCCCAGCCATTGCTGGTGGGGTTGCGTAGTATAAGTCATCTTTCTGTTTACACTACGTTCTGTTTTCCCCTTGCTTTATTTGACCGTTGGAGTTTTCCGTTCTTGCCGTTTTTCCTTGCCCTCTCTAGCCCTGTCTTCTCTGAAGAGACTGCACACCCCATCCCATTACCTCCACATTGTTCATTGCGGAGCTCCCTGTGCAAGAAGAAATGTCGCCAGGGAGTGGACCAGACAGTCGAGCTACAATTGAACTTACACGAGAGATAGTAACTGTGTCCGACAGTACGACACTGAACTCTCACTGAGGAGACGTGAGCCTGTCCCAACTTGAATTAAGATTCCCCACCACATTAAGCTCGGCGGCCCACGCGGTTGCTCGTTATTGAGCCCCTTAATGGTGCGGGTGACACCACGATGAGGCTTGAGGCGTTGGCGTCCATTCCTGCATCGGTTGCTTCTTGGTGTCCTACTTGTACTGTGGAGGTAGATCAAGCGCTTCCATGCTGTGTTTGGCGCTCGCCATCCGTGTCATTCACAACTTACGCAGCGTCGATAGCGAGAAACACCACTCACTAGGTACCTGCTACGCAGGCGCCTGCTCATCAAGTTGCCACCGCAACCAAGCCCACTTTTCGAAGCCAGCCATCAACGCCATTTGCGTCTTCCTCCTGAGCCACGTTATAATGGGTACGCTGTTCCGCACAGTATCAGTAAACACTACAACCTCGGAGAAACCTGGAAAGGAAGGGTCACTCAAGGGCCCATTCAGGGTCTAATTGGCTCGTGCACCCACGAACGACGTCATCGGATCAACCCGTCTCTCTTTGACCAGTACTGCTCGCAATGAACGCTGCCTCGAGATTAGAATGGGCTTCTGAACGAAGAAAAGACATCGAAGGATCACCTTGCCTTCAATGGGACTGGCTTTTGGGATATTAGCATTTACACACGTACAACAATCGAGATGGACGGCGTGGTCGGAATCCTGGTGGCCATCCTCTGCGTGATATGTAAGTGCCCTTTGCTGTCCTCATCTGAGGATCGGAGAAGAGCTGTTCGGTAACATGGTGTCTGTCCAACCAACAGTCCCTCCCCTAGGTGTCGTCATCATCGCCGGCTGCGGCGCCGACCTGCTCATCAACGTCCTTCTCACTATCTGGCTGTACGAATAAAGTCAAGTTCTTTCGACACTCGATTGTGGGTGAACAAGTTGAGAGGTGAGCTAACCAACCGGTTTACAACCAGATGGGTCCCTGGCCTGATCCACGCCTTCTACCTCCTCTTTGTGTACTTCGACCGGCGCGAGAAATACAAGATGGGGCATCCCCCGCTTCAGCGCGCACCGTTTGTGTTCAGCAACAAGATCCAGTCGGGAGGCATGACCTACGGGCGATTTTGAGATGGATCAGCCGCATCCCGCCTCTAGACTGCGACGTTCATGGTTTTCGGGAGAGCAGCCGGGTCGACGACACAACTTGTTTCGAGATCTTTGGGTGGCAACGAGCGATCTGCTAGTCGCTAGTGGGACGGCCTTGCTCGTGGTGGACGGGACCTTGCCGGCGTCGGAGAATCAAATTGTATCATGTAGGTCGAGGCGGCCAAGATTACCCCCTGGCAGAGAGTCACAAGTTATATCCCAAGACGTTCACGAAGAAAAGATATAATGCATGTGTTGGGGCACAGGTCCCTAGCTTCGCTTCCTTCATGAGCCTCGAGGATGCAAAAGCAGGCTCCTGTTTCACTGTGTCAGAGTGACACGGGCGGTAGAAAACGAGCATGCGAGATCCAAGGCTGGCTGAGATGCGACTCTTGGGAAGCGGGCGAGGTTTTGCTGGTTCTGGAAAAAAGTGCCTCGAATTCCGAAGCTGAGTGGTTGGGGAGAAAGCTGAGTGGAGTGGGGCCAAACGTTCAACTCCTCCATGCAGCCCCGCTTTGCTTGGGTCGATCACCCCCTGCTGACCCCTGCAAGTGGCCTGCCGCCAGACCTTTGAACGACAGCCACGACTCCGTGCAGAAGTCGAGCTGCTGCTGTCCAATGGCGGCCACCTCAGCGTCCGGGCACTCACCGGCCGAGCAACCAGTCACGATGGCTCGCAGCAAATAGAGACAGCAAATCCAAAGCAGAGATTGTGCACCCGCCAATCTCACGATTGCGCTGCGTATGCCGATTACTTTATCTTTCTACCCCTCAATCGAGCCGAATCGAACCGGTCCAGTCAGTTCGTCCGTCCTGGCTCCGTCCAGACAAACAGTATATACCTGGGAGGGGCAAGAAGGCGCGGCAACGCACGCAGCTGTGAAGCAGTTGCACCGAGTGTGGAACATGGGACCGGCAGGTTTCCCGTAACCCATAAGCGGACGCCCACGTCAACGCCTTGACATCAGACGCCGCCCGGCTCGCGACACGCAGAAGCTTCCCATGCCGCCCATGCCCTGGGCTGCTGCTCCTGTTCTTGCCGCCGCCCTGCTACCGTTCTCGTGCCGTCGTCCGCTCCCGCGAACACGTCGCCGCCGTCCATTGAGCCATTGGCCTGCTGGAGCTTGACGCTACTGCCCGTCATCCGAGTCCCACGGGTCGCCGCCGTTCCCCGGACCGTCTGCTCCTACTTGTTGCTTGTTGCTTGGTCCCCGCTGCGCTTACTGCTGCTGCTGCTGACAACCCCCCCCATTGCTGCGACGACACGACGCGCCTGCATGGTGCGACACCTATCGGTGCTGCTCGTCTAATGCCGATGCATTGAGCTTGCGCCGCTTGCCATATATATCTACATCCAGTAATGATGGCCTCCGACGGGTCTGCCGCAGTCGGTGCTGCCGACATTGCCAGCGCAGAGGCCGCCTCTCCGTGTCCGCCTGGAGAGCGAGAGGACCGGTCGCCACCCCCTGGTCCCGCTCTGCATCTCCATATCCAGGGGCCGTCTCCCTCCTCCTCTTCCAACCCTCTCGCATCTTCCACTCCTGGGCTGCCTCATGAGAGTCCAACCCACCAGAGGCAGGCGCCCTTCCCTCTCTCGCTCCCGTCCATCCTCTTCCAGCTCAGCAAGGCACCGTCAGCCGCGATTGTCCCGTCCACTGCCGAGGGCAGGCCGGTCCCGCTGGCCGATGCCGCCGACTCCCGTCGCACATCTGCCTTGCAGAAGCTGAACAGCAAGTACCCGTCGGTAGTCCGCCGCCACGGCTACGCCCCCGAGGCCTCTGGCGCCCAGAGCAGCACCTACTCCCAGCCCGTCATTGTACGCACTTACAGCGGGCCCTCGCCCTCCCAAGGTTCTCGCGGGTCGCGCTCGCGAAACTACAGACCGCCGAGCAGCAGCCGAGGCGTTTCCAGGCGCGTGCCGCTGCCCTCATCTTCGGCACCAGGCGGTCGCGCCGTCGGCCCCGGCCAACCCATCCAGCCTACAGTGACCGACGTAGGGGTGGGTACTACCAGCAGTATCAGCGCCGAGCCCCGCGAGGGGGATGACTACGGAGTCAGCATGCCTCCCCCCTACAAGCCCGAGAAAGCCCCCGGCAGCAGCAGCAGCAAGCTGTCTCTGCCATGGCCATGGAAGACGTCGAGCCAGGCGCCGGAAGAGCCTAAGCTGCCACCACTGGAGGCCTTTTCGTTCAAGAGCTTCATGGCTGATCTGCAGACTCCCGGAGGCGAGAACGATATTGGAGCAGACCTGGACCGCATTGCCGAGATATGTGCCCGCTCACGGTATTCCCTGAGCAACCAGTACGAGGTTCACGTCGCACCCCATGGCTCGGGTGCTTTGTTCGCATCAGGTATCGGACCCTCGCCCTCCTCAGCGCCGCGGAGGAAGGGCCACAGCCACAGTCGGAGCCGCAGCTACGGACAGAGTTCTGGCGGCCCGACGCTGCAAGCCATTACCTCTGACGATGAGAACTCGGCCCAGTCCCACCCCAGGAGAAGGAACGGCAACCGGCGGAGGAGTGCCGCGTACGGCACCCTCGAGACCATCATGTCCTCGAGCCGATCCTCGGAGGAGGACAAGACGAAAAAGAAGTCAGCTGCCGAGCTAGTCGGGGAGGTTCGGGGAAGGGCAGCCAAGAAAGCATGGGCTACAAACAACCCAAGCGAGTCAGGGTCAGGTTCCGGGTCAGGAACAGCGTCGGCATCGGCGTCTGCGTCAGCATCGACCGGAAACGGCGGCAACGTAGACGCCCAAGCGGGGCAACCGCCCACCGCGGACGGCAGCAGGTTGGCTGGAAAGAAGCCGGCCTCATTCGCCACCGCCATCATGGACAATGGCTGCTCTTCCGCGAACACCAACACTTCCTCTTCCTCACGCTTGAAGCCCGCCGCTGCCACCGCTACGAGCAGCTCCACGTCTCCAGCAGCCACCTCAGCCCTGCACAGCGAACCGGCCCAGCCCCAAACCTCGCCCAGCCACCTCGGCGTACGAACGGCCCCAAGCGCCCCGACCCAGCCTCACGCCCCCGACGGCGAAGATGGTCACCCTCCCAGGGGCCCTGTCGCAGGCAGCGCCGGCCTACCCCAGCAGCGCGCGTCTCCCGCCCCTGCGGGAATTGCCGACGCCCTCGGCTCGTGGGCCGCTTGGATACCCTGGCGCACGCCCGCCCAGGTCCCCGGTGATCACCGTCACCATCATAACCACCACCAGCAGCAGTACCAACAAGAAGAACAACAAGGGCAGTCCTCGCGACAGACACAGGCTGGAGGCTCGACGGCGCCGGCGCCGGCAGTGAGCAACGCAGAGGGCAGCTTGAGACAGCTGCTTCGGAGTGCTGCTGCTGCGGGGGATGCGCCGGGGAAGAGGAGCCGCGCGGGAGGGGCGGGTGGTTAGCTCGGCGGGTTGTTCATCGCGGCTGAGGGGCCTTTTCGAATGGGGCTTTGCTGAGTTTGTGATTTGATGCCGGATGGGATGAACGCCGGAGCTGGTGGATGGACCAGAAATTGGAGAGGGTAGGCGGGATCAGACTGTGCTGGACTCGTCTGGGATCCTGAAGGGCTGGGGACGCAGGGTTTTAGGTTCGACCGGTAAAGGAGAGGGAAGGGGAGTTGTATAAGTACGGAGGTAGACTGGACCTGCTTGGAACAGAAGTCACAGGCTGAGGTTGGTTTCTCATAGGATGGGAAAGGATTAACTTCGCTCGCTAGGCCGAGGGACATGTATGACAATTGTTTGTGCTAAGATGTTGGCTAGTGAAAGATGAGATGTCGAGGATCTCTGCCGAAATGGAACATAAGCGAGTGATCAAGTCCGGAGAACTTGAGAAGGAAGTAAGCGTCCAGATTGCCTTGGGATCTGAGATTCGAGGTGATACAAAACGGCAGGGCCCATTTGACACCGCTGCCACAAACGTAGCTACCTAATGCACAAAGGGTCATCAGATAATGTAAAGTACGGAATACAGATAATGGTATGTAAGAGGATTGACCTTGCAAAGTGATACTTGACAAGATGCAGGACAAGAGAAAACCGATCAACTGATGAGATCAGGCTGTGTGTCCTTACATGGGGAGTACGCAGCTTCAAGGCTTGCAGGGGTTCTTCCAGCACCAGAAAACCTCGTTAATTAGGTAAGCACCTGTTATTCCAGGAATACTGCATAATCCGTATTCAGCATAACATCGGTCTCGGTTCTCACGGTACCTAACTTCCAGGTTCCCTCTTATCCGGCTCATTCATTTATCATGGATGTTATTGGAGCATGGATGTTATCGGAGGTTAACTTCATAGCAACACACCCTATTTGTCGGTTGGGATCCATCAATCAGAAGGCCGAGCCGAGCGTATCACAGTGAAGCGCAGGCACAGCCGCACATCCTTGTCAGGGGCATGCTACCGGGTACCTCGCCTGAATCCGCGTACACATTATACGGATTACTTGAGCTAGCCACCCACGACACATCCGCCTTCGAGCCATCTGGCGGCCGAGCGGCTTGCTGCCCTTCCGTCCTTCCAGGCAAGAAACATGTCACCGGGGCGCCGTACGGGCATTCGAAACTGGAACCCACAATGTCCTCGTCGAAGGACCGGAGTTCGCCCGAGCCCCGGTCAGATGCGCGCTGGGCAAAGCACGAGGGATTGCTAGAACCTGATGATGTCGAGGCGCTCAGTCTCAACCGCTCCGGCCACGCCGACAACAAACCAACCAATGTCGGCATGCGCTCCGACGTGGCCGGCCTCATGTCCTGGGCGCTGTCCCCGATCCTCCGCTTCATCTGCTACCCGCCGCCCGGGTCCCTGCGGCTGAGACGGACGGCCTGGCTGGACGGCGTGCGCGGCGTCGCAGCGCTGGCCGTGTACATCTTCCACGCCATGGGCTGCTGGGCGCCCATCGTGCCCGCCTGGCACGCCGACGAGAAGCAGACCAGCGTCCTGCAGCTGCCGCTCGTCCGGACCGTCTTCGTCGCCGGCGGCGGCGCCGTGTCCGTCTTCTTCGTCCTCTCGGGCTACGTGCTCACCCACCGCTGCCTCCGCCTGATCCGCGCCGGGTCGCCGCGCGCCGTCTACCCGGCCGTGGCCTCGTCCATGTTCCGCCGCGGCTTCAGGCTGTACCTCCCGCCCGTGCTGCTGACCTTCTGCGAGATGCTGCTGACGCGCCTCGGCTACGCGCCGCCGCTGAACTTCTCTTTCACTCCCGAGCCGACCTTCCTGGCCCAGCTCTGGGACTGGCTGGTCGAGACGAACCGGCTGGTGAACCCGCTCTACAACTTCGGCCGCGCGATCCGCGGCTTCGTCACCCATCCGAAATACGACCCCGTCATCTGGACCATCCCGGTCGAGTTCTACGGCTCCATGGTGTGCTACGCCCTCTTATTCACCCTCGCCCGCGTGTCGAGCAACCGCCTGCGAATGGGCTTCGTCGCGCTGGTCAGCCTCCTCGGCATGGCCCTAGGCTGCTGGAACATCTTCTGCTTCGCCGCCGGCATGCTCATCGCCGACCTCAACCTAGGCCAGGACGAAGCCGACGCCAGCACCACCGCACTCCCCACCACCAGCACCACCACCCCGTCCTCTACTACCACCACCACCACCACCCAGACAACCAAACACCCCTTCTTCTGGACCACCACCTTCCTCATAGCCTTCTACCTAGCCGGCTTCCCGACGCTGGTCTTCCCCGAGGCACGCACGAACCCAATGCCAGGCTTCGAGACCCTGCGCGCCCTCATCCCGACCAGCACCAGCACCACCACCGGCGGCGCGGCCGCGATGGAAGACCCGGCGCGCTTCTGGTGGTCGGTGGGCGGGGCGCTGCTGCTGCTGTCGGCGTCGCAGCTGCCGCGGCTGCGCGCCGCCTTCGAGACGCGCGCGTGCCAGTACCTGGCGCGCATCGCCTTCGCGCTGTACCTGGTGCACGAGCTGTGCGTCGTGCTGTTCGGGCTGGCGCTGCAGGGCCTGCTGCTGCGGCTGGCCGGCTTTGGCGCCGGGGCAAGCCAGCAGGAGCAGGGGCAGGAGCAGGAGAGAGGCGGCGGGGGCGTGACGTACTGGGCCGTGTGCGTGGTCTGGTTTGGGCTGTTTACGGTGCCTGTCTTCGCGCTGGCCGCGCAGGTGGAGAGGTGGGTGGACGCGCCGAGCGTCAGGTTTGCGAAGTGGCTGGAGGAGAGGTGTCTGGAGATGTGGAAGGGTTTGCGTTGAACTACTGGAGGTATAATTATGTGATAGTATATATGGCATTAACTTGTTTACCGAGCATTCGCGTGCACCATGAAGATTCCTAGGTTCGATCCCACGCTCTTTTGAAAGGAACTCATTTCCATGTCCGATCACGTCAACGGTTCACGGCTTACACACTCAAAAGAGGGCCGCGGCGGGTGTCATCATAGGATAGGCAGTCGTACATTCGTTGCATTTTACATTCCGTATACTCCGTCTAACCTCCCGGCCACCCCCTCCTCATTTGTTGTAAGCCGAGCTGTCTCCTCTCGGGTATAATGATACCCGCTCCCCTCTGAGTAGTATATACACAGCGCGGTCCTACCCATTCCCGGAGGCTCGATTTCGCGCGGATCCAGAATCCTGAACGGGCACTAACCTCCCGGACGCCGCGTCCAGCTCCAGATCGCGGCTGCTACCCGTCTGGCCAGATCTCTCCGCCTTGCCGTTAGCCTCGATATGGGGCCTCTTCGCCTCTCGCTGTGCATCGGAGCCCTCATTCGGCCGCTTCCGCTCTCTGTCACGAGAGCTGGAGCTTTCCGGGCCGTCTTCCTTCGGCCCGGACTGCTGGTGCTGGTGCTGGGCGGCGCGCGCCCGCTCCTTTTCCCTCTTCTCCTTCTCGCGCCGGAGAGCCTTCGACTCGAGTTCGTGCCACTCGCCGCCAATGTCTTTGAGCCTGCAATTATCCCCGAGTTAGCATCAGGTAACGCGTTCCAAAGAGGGAATGCGCCACTCACTCAACCGCCTGCCGCGGGGCGGGCTCCTCCGTGGTGAAGTACGGGTGCTTCAGGACCTCGGCGGCGCTTGGGCGTTTGTCTGGGTCATACCGGAACATGGAGGAAAGCAGGTCAAAGGCGGCAGGAGTAAGCAGTCCCTTGTACTTCTCTTCAAAGACGCTTGGTTTGCGGTAGGTAGGCCTGAGGAGCGGGAACCAGGGCATCTCGACCATGTTTGGCCAGTCTTTTCTGCTGGGGGTCCCGAGAACCGCATGGATCTTTTCCAGCTGGTTGATTTCGCTGCCGTCCCCGGGGAAGATGGCGCGCGTCGTGAAGATCTCCACCATGACGCAGGCGGCGCTCCAGATATCTACGGCCGGACCGTACTGCGTCTCTCCCAGTAGCAACTCGGGCGAGCGGTACCAAATGGTGATCACACGGTTGGTGTAATCAAGCTGGTGATGCTTCGCGTAGAAGCGAGCTAAGCCGAAGTCAGCGAGCTTGAGGATGCCCTCGTTGCTGACCAGTATGTTGGCAGCCTTGATATCCCGATGTAATACGCCGCGCGTGTGGAGATAGTCGAGCCCCTCAAAGAGCTGCTGGGCAAGATGCTTCTTATGCCCAGGGTGCAAGGTAAAGGTCGGGTGGTTGAGGAGGCCCGTCAGATCGTGCGACAGGTACTCGAACACCATGAAGCAGTCGTTGGCTTCGACCATGACCTCCTGCAGCTGGACGACATTCTTGTGGCTGAGCGAGCGCAGCAGCTTGATTTCCCGCACAGCCGTCACCGGGAAGCCGTCTTTCTCGCCCTCCATCCGGATCTTCTTAAGAGCCACCAACTTCTTTGTGTATACGTTCAGCCCTTTGAAAACCTTGCCGTATGTGCCCGAGCCCACGACGGATTCGTTGCCCGGCTTCCTGAAGAACACAGACTTGGAGGCCGCAAAATCCGGAGGGAGGGTGGGCTTCTCCTTGAGCCGCCTCACGATCTTCTTCACTTTCCGTGTCTTCGGCGTCGGCTCTGGCTGCCTGCTGGTCTCGAGCGGTCTGCGGTCGCCGGGGCCGCTTGGCACGCCGGGACGCGGTCGGGCTGACGCTGGTTCCGTGGGCGCATTCTTGGGGAAGCCGCCCCGGTCTCGCTCTGGCCTCGTTGGCGGCGCTTTCTGCGCCGGCTTGCTCGGCGGCTCTCGAGCCGCTGGAGCAGCGTTGAATTTGGACGATATCTCTGGTCTCGGTGCCGCCACGGCCGGCCTCGCCGCGTTTTTCATGCTAAAGCTGAACTTATTGGGCGTCGCGGATTGCGGGCCGGTGGGAGGCGGCCGGCTTGGAGGCGGCATCTTTTCCTCTTTCGGCTGGTCTTCCTTGCTCGTGTCCTCGACTTGCAACTCCTTAGAGGGCCTGAAAGGGTTGTCACTCTCTGCCGCCGAGAGCTCGCCCTTCTCCGATGGAGGCCCGGCGTGGCTGCTTGGAGACTGATGGGAAGCAGCGTGAGACGGCTCCGAGTCCTCAGCCTGCCCAGCTTGGCCTCGAGCGTTGTTGCTTGGGGTGTGCCACTGCGTACTCTTAAAACCACCTCGGACGCCCCCTCGGGCAGGGAACGGGCTGCCGCGGAATGAGCCGCCTCGGTGGCCACCACGGTACGGCCCTGTTGGGTATTGGGAGGAAGGTCCAGTCGGCGGGTAAGGAGGAGAGTGCGCCGGCCCCGAGTGATACTGGCCTTGGGGCCCTGTGGGAGGCCCATAATTGTTATGAGCATACGAGGGCGAGAATTGGCTGCTATGCTGTCAGCTCACTGCACGTTCTCTGAAGGAGCAAAGGACAAAGGGTGAGGCTAACGAACCCTTGAGGGGAAAATTGTGGTTGGTTGTTCCAGCCCCGTCCACTGCCTCCAAATGGCGACTGAACTGCTGGGGAACCGTGAAATGAAGACACGGGCGTCCCATGGCCCGGAGACTGGCCGTAGCCGCGGGCATCATATTGCCCTTTCGGATAGCCAGACTGCAGTTGTTGAGGATTGAACCCCCCACGGAAGCCGCCTCTGGCCGCCATGTTCACTTCAACACTGTTCGCACCGGAGGCGGGGTCGGATTGCTTAGATGACCGTGGCCTGTCGCGGGCCCTTCCTTTTTTGGTCGGTTTAGGGGGTCGGCCTCCTCGCGGGAAATCGGACGGAACCGGTTTGTGAGACGCACGGAATGACCCTTGGTCGGAGCTTGGTCTCCGGCGCGACCCGGTATCAGATGCGGTTGGCGGCCTGCTATCCCCTGCAAGAGGGCTGCGAGGGCGTGATCTGGATCGACGTCGGGAATCGCGGGGGCGAGGAGACCGGGGCCGACGTTTCGGAGATGCGCTCCTATCGCGGGCTAGGACTTCGGGCTGCGGCCGCGGGGGAGGGCTGCCACGGGGCGACGGGGATCTACGCCGGCGGGGCGGACTGGGAGACGTGGCGTGGGCCGGCCGTCTGCTGGGCTTTGAACGCCGGTCACGGGATTCAGGGGAACGGGCGCGGTGCAGGTGGGGGGACAAGGCACGATCAACCCTCGGCTGCAGAGATTTCGGCGGCACACCCCTCTCTAGTGGTGCTGGGCTCGCGTCGTGTCGAGACTTTTTCGGTGGCGACTGCCCGCCAAAGGACGGTCTAGGGCTGCGTCGACGCTTGCTTGGGGCTGGCGATCGCGATGAGAGGCGAGCGGCACGATGCTCGATGCTTTCGTGGGCCTCTTTTCGGAGGCTTGGGGAGCCAGGATTTTCAGCTCGGCGACCGGGAGAGACGCGAGGCTCGCGGCGATGAGCAGGGTCACGGGAACGAGAACGGTCACGGCGACGGCGTGGGGAGCGATGCGACCAGTGCGGCAGACGGCCGCTGTGGCGCTCGGTGCTGCGGCTCCGGTCGCGACGGCGATGCTGGGGCGCAGGAAGCGGTGGTTCGACAGACCGGCCGCGGGGATGAGCCGGGGGCGGAGGAGGAGCGTTCGAAGAGCGGTGCTTCCTGGCCCGGTTCCGGTCCCGGTCCCGCTCTCGCCCTCGCTCGCGATCTCGGGTGGATTCTGACGACCGATTCACAGCAACAGCGGCAGGCGAGATGGATCTTCGTGAAGAAGTCATGCCGAGGTCATTTCCGTCCTGGCGGCGGTGCTGGCTGTCTCGGTGGCTGCCGCTGCCATTCGGTGTTGCAGGACGGTCCCGGCGTCGATGGCGTGCAGAGTCGTCCATCGCTCCAACTCTGAGTTTTAGTTGGTCAAGGCGGCCCAGTTTGACCGGGGGGAGCGCGACCCCGATACATGCAGACGCCCTGGCCAGCCCGCCGCCACAGGTGCGTCTTAGCGCTGTCAAGGGCGGGGCAGCTAGGTGCTGGACGTCCACCGTTGAATCTCCGCCCACCTTGGATAGAGAAAAAGATCTTAGGTCAGAAAACACCACCCAAAACCTGGCGGCCAGAAAAATAGTGCTGCGGGCGAAAAGAACTGCGAGAGCTTCCGACGCAACGGCTTGCTCGCTGGTTTTCCCCGCTGGATCTGGCTGCGCGGTATTGATCGGTGCTGCGCAACAGCCTGCATGGACAAACCCCCAGCCTGGAGTCGGATCCAGCAAGCAAGACTCGACGGGTGTCCGAGGCACCTGTTCTTTTGATGCAAGTCGCTGAGCCAGGTTCGGGTGATGTTCGACACTGGCCGCTGTTGCCGTGCCTGGAGGTGGGGATCAAGTATTTGCCATGCACCCGCGAACCCGGGAAGGGTGCGCAGCCGGCTTGACAATGTCCCAATCCCACCAAGCAGTTGTCCGGTATAGGTGCCGTCTCCAGGCAAGCAACAACCCGGCGAAAGGCTGGGTTGCGTGCAGTCCCAGCTTTGTGCACGCTCGGTGCACGCTCGGCCCTGGAGCTCTCCCAAGTTCGATGATACCCAGCTCTTCCCGGCGTTCCAACAAAGGAGCACAAGACCTTGGCTCCAGAGCTGACAAACCGCGCCATCCACACCTTGTCCCGCAACCCTGCCAGCCCAAGCGTAGTTCGGGCTGAGGCTTGCAGATACTTGATCACCAAACAGAGACCACTATATACGGCATATGCTTTACGAATGCAGCCCAGAACCAGATCCACGGGGGCTCAAAAGCATCAGCCTAGCTCTCACCCGCCCGAGGCAGAGCCAGCGCTTCTCAGGGTCTGTGCAACCGTGCAAATAACCGCTGTCCTGCGTTTCGCATCATCCCGCCGCTGCAAATGGCGATGGGGTCCCGCGAGGAGGGGGGTGAGGGGTGGGCAAACTGTTAGCTGCGCGAAGTCAATTGCCCTGAGGTATGGCCATAGGGGGTTCTCCGTAGCCATCTGTTGTTGTTTGGCCGGCGCTCTGGGTTCGGGCGCCGGTGAAATCGGCGGGGTTGGACAGAAGTCCGGGTCGAACAACATTGAGCCGCGAGCCACAGCATTCTCAACTTCACCCTCGGATGTAATCAACCCTATTCTCCGCAAGATGCAAGGTGCAACGGTGAGACGCGAAGTATCCAAAGCCCCATGGAAAGGGTTGTTCCGAAATGTAGGGCGTGGCGGGTTGAAGTGCTGTCAGCTCCCAGAGCCGGGTTCGGACGCCGTTGGGGTGCGGCCATTCTATCTCCAGAAGCATGTGGAGGTGCAGACTGATTGTGTCGGGTGCGTATGCGGCGATCCACAGCCAGTGGTGGAGATAGTGCGACGACGCATTGCTGGCGGCTCATTGCTGGCGGCTCGGGCGATTGGCGTAATGATGGTTAAGGTTCAAAAGGCCGCGAGGCGGAAAGCCCAGACCAACCCAGGGGCGCTTCCTGGAGGAGATCGTCACCAGAAAACCGACAGGGCTTCCTCTCTTCCACTCTTTCTGCGTTCGAGTCGTTTGGGATAGAATCAAGTCTGCGATAGGGTTCTAGCGAGAGACGCACACTTCCGGTCGCTGTGCGAGGAAAGCCCCGCCAGTGCTAAAACCAGCACGGAGGCCTCGGGACCCGATTGAAAATCGAAGCGGGGTGACATGACGGGAAAATGAAGCATCGATAATACGCTGATACAGGCCTGGAGTATGTGCATCAGAGTCCAGCGACGGCAAGCAGGGCCGACAGGCTTTGGTGAAAGGCAAGAGGGACGAGGGAGTCCGTAGTGGAGTGGAGAAGAGCCGACGGGCAGCAGTCGATTTCAAGTTAACGCGAGCTAATGCTAGCTATCACGTGAGGCCCACTTCGGTTCTGTCTGGTCGTATTCGACACTGACACTGCCCGCGCCTTCTCTGAGTCCATGCTCTTCAAGGGCTATAAGCCGAGTGACAAAAGGGCAGGTCTCCGAATCCCTGGTATCTCGCGTATGGACCAGGGACAGCGAGCCAGGTTGTTTTTCTACTACTATGTTGAATTTTGACTCACTATGAGGAAAAGCGCATTGGGAGCAGTTCGTTCTATCCTTCGGTGGGTGCACTGTTGATTCTTAACCTACCGTACCTTGGTCACGATGATCCGCACACAGGCATCAATGGCCGCCAACTTCCGTGCCCCTTTGTTTCAACGGACCTTGACACTATCTTCTGACGTCTCACGGGAGCTAGGCTCCCTTGTTCCAGGCTCCTTGAATCCAAGTGTGTTCTTTTCCCTGATTTGCCCATCCGACCCAGTCCCAGTCCCAGTCCCAGTCAGTGAAATTCACAGAAATTATCCCAAAGCTCCCACCAGAGAACGGCTACAGCGATGCATGCATAGTGGTAACCTGGAACCTACCAAATGTCCTGTCGGCCCTTCCACAGGAAGCCCCGGCACTAATGTTGCCTTCCAGGAAATGGTACAGATCTGGCCAACATATCGACGAAGATCCTCGTGAAGTCGGGGCCTTCGGCAAACAGTGTTTGGAAGTTGTTGTGCTCCCGGTCGGCATCCAGCATTTCGATGTCCCCTTCTGCATCGGGAGTAGCGCTGATCAAGCTGGTGGCGACTTCGCGGAGCCATTGACTGACTGTCACCGGAATACTCAACGCTCGGGAGATTTCCAAGGCATTCATCCCTTGCCTCATACCCTTGTCCCACATGAGCTTGAGGATGAGAGCGGTAATCCAGGCCAGTTTTTGGAGCTCCTCGACGTCAAAGTGCTTCCTGATCAAAAGCTTGTCGAGATATGCCTCCAGTATAGAGATGTTGCCGTTCCGGTCGCCTTTGCCGTCCCGGCCGCCGTGCCCGTTCCGGCCGCCATGTTTGTTCCGGTCGCTGTGTCCGTTCCGGTCGCCGTGTCCGTTCCGATCGCCGTGCCCGTTCCTGTCGCCGTTGCGCACGCCGTTACGCCCGCGGTTACCGCCGTTTTGATCGTAGTCGAAGCGGTTGCGGGGGTTCTGATGCCGATTGTGGCCTCGGGGCCAATACCCTCCGTGTCCACCTGGTCTGCCATTGCCCCAGCCATCACGATACCCACCGTTTTGATACCCACCGTTGTGGTATCCACCGTTATGATTTCCCCCGTTACGATACCCACCGTTGTGATACCCACCGTTATGATACCCACCGTTGTGATACCCACCGTTATGATACCCACCGTTGCTGTTGCTGCTGTCGCTGTCGCTGTTGCTGTAACCGTTGTGGCCGTTGTCGTAGTCTCTGTCGCCGCTGCCGCGGTACCTTCTTCGTGGAGACATTGTAGCGAAGCTCAAGTTCGAGAGCAGATTATATTGTTAGGTTACAGGTTGGCTTTTCTCTGGTCTGGTTCACGCCGTATGTGGTTGTCCAGAATCAATCCGCCGGAGGAGGGCTTCGTCACGCTCCCGTACATAGGCGGGGCCTTCTTATTGCTCTCTGCTTCCTTTGTTCGATGGATTATCATTTATAGGCGAGACAGTCTGATACCAGGGGCTCGGGCAATGGGCTTTTCAGACCAACCATGTCTTTGTCAGGCGCTGACACAATTCTGTTGTTCGATGCATCAAA
Organism: Thermothielavioides terrestris NRRL 8126; assembly: GCF_000226115.1. NCBI lineage: Eukaryota > Fungi > Ascomycota > Sordariomycetes > Sordariales > Chaetomiaceae > Thermothielavioides > Thermothielavioides terrestris. The sequence goes on along the minus strand of NC_016457.1, from coordinate 2,544,799 downwards.
GAAGCCTCTTCCGAGCAAAAGCATTGTGTTAAAGTACCTGCAAGAGCACTTGCCCCTGCAGAACCAGTTGGCGACACAGTTCCTTTGCAATGATGGTGACGGGATCATCATCCGCGCCCGCCCACCGTAGCGAAGACACTTCGGACATTGTCATTGCTGCTAGGCAGCCGTGCGATGGCCCGTGGCCAAGTATTGACGGGGAAGTGTCCGGTTCCTTGATGCCCAGGGATCGTTAAACTGACACCGCCCACCCATCTCGTATCCAACAGCGAACTTCGCGGAGAACTGTGTAGACACTCACTGAACTTCTATAGCGGTGCTGTGTCCCCCATCCGCTGAGCGGACTGACCAATGTGGTTGGGCCAATTTCACGACACAAGCCAACAAAAGGGGCTATTGGCTGAAGCCCCGCAATTTCACCGGCATCCCACTGTGAGCTGGGGACGATGATCTTGGTGGAACTGGTGTCGGTGGTTTAACCTGGAGTTGAGAATGCGGAACCCCGCAACGGCGGAGGAACCAATGTCGTCATAGGTATAGCGCGGGTCTAGCGAGGAGGGAACCCCCAGCAGCGGCTGGTAATGGTGTACTTGGTAGTGCAAGGCTGACAGCGCACTCCGTATGCTATGGCCTAGTGGCGTTACCGTATTTTCCTTCCAAAGGTAGGGCAGCCAAACAGGAAGTACGCGAAAGTTCAGCTCCACCGAATAAGGTACCTTCTAGCTCCAAACTGGAAGCGACTGAGCTGGAACCTTGAGCTCTCCCAACATGGAAGGGGGACCTTCAAAAGCGAAGAGCTCTGGCATCGGTGTCTTGCCCGCTCCAAGATTCCACCGCCACGAAGCTCTCACCAACCTCCTCTGAGCAGCTGCGCCAGACGCCTCCCCCTTCCAACTTCGAGATCCTATTCTTCGTTTCGGGCTTTACCGCGCCGTGCCTCCAGCGTGCTTTGCCGCTCACCCAGCCGCGCCTACGGCTCCTGCGACCCCCCGGTATCCGCCGTCACCCCGCCCTGGGCGCTGTGTTCGGCCGCTAGAAGAAACACAGAACTTGACCCGCCCATATGCTGTCTCAAATCTCGGCTCTCAGCGACTGATCCTCGCTAGAGCTCCCTAAAAGGCTCATTTTTCCTCTTCTTATTTTTTCCTCCTTCCGGGGCCGGGTTTGCCAGTCATCAAGTCTGCTCAAAGAGTCCAGCTGTGAAAGCTGGAAGTCTACCACCAGTCTCGCCTTCGAGCCTCGATCGGAGACATTGTGGACTGAACACGCTCATTCCGCCCGCGACATCGCGTTCCCCGCTGCTACCGATTGCCCTGAGGCAAACACTTCCCAGTTCGCACTCGAATCTACAATGGCCAACGAGGAAGCAGAGCGCGAGCCACGCGACGTCAAGAACCACGTGCTGTTTGAGATCGCGACAGAAGTCGCGCATCGAGGTTCGCTCGTGCCGGCTCTCCTTGCGGAGATTCTGTAGCCCGGCTAACGTGTGCGCTCAGTCGGCGGCATCTACTCCGTCATCAAATCCAAGGCCCCGGTAACCACAGCAGAATATGGCGACCGCTACACCCTCATTGGGCCTCTCAACCACCACTCCGTATGTGCTTCCTTGCTTGAGTACCTTCTCGTCTCCTTTTGAGGGTCCTCCAGGTATTCGAGAGTGCTAACCGAGTTGTAGGCGGCCGTCGAGGTCGAGGCCATGGAGCCCACGAACCCCGAACTTGCCGCAACAATCCAGTCCATGAAGGACCGCGGCATCGGTATGCTGTATGGGCGGTGGCTGATTGAAGGAGCTCCTAGAGTGCTCCTCTTCGACACCAAGACGGCGTACGGTTATATGAATGAGTGGAAGGGTGACCTGTGGAATGTTGCCTCCATCCCGTCGCCCGATAACGACGATGAGACCAACGAGGCCGTCGTCTTTGGCTATCTCGTTGCATGGTTCCTCGGGGAGGTTGGTGCCCGATTCATGGACGACCGGAAAGCCTCACAAAGCTGAAGCTGACCCTGTTGCAGTACGTATGCCACGAAAAGAAGAGGGCGGTCATTGCGCACTTCCACGAATGGCTGGCAGGCGTTGCGCTGCCCTTGACCAGGAAGCGGCAGATCGACGTGACGACCATTTTCACGACCCATGCGACATTGCTCGGTCGATACTTGTGTGCCGGCTCCGTCGACTTCTACAACAACCTCCAGCACTTCGACGTGGATGCTGAGGCGGGTAAGCGCGGTATCTACCACCGGTACTGCATCGAACGAGCTGCGGCGCATTCCTGTGACGTGTTTACCACGGTCTCGCACATCACAGCCTATGAGAGTGAGCATCTACTCAAGCGCAAGCCCGACGGTGTCCTGCCGAACGGCCTCAACGTGACCAAGTTCTCGGCGGTCCACGAGTTCCAGAACCTGCACCAGCAGTCCAAGGAGAAGATCCACGACTTTGTCCGAGGCCATTTCTATGGCCACTACGACTTCGATCCCGAGAACACGCTCTACTTCTTCACGGCGGGTCGGTACGAGTTCAGGAATAAAGGCGTTGACATGTTTATCGAGTCGCTCGCCCGCTTGAACCATCGGCTCAAGTCGTCTGGGAGCAAGATGACGGTCGTCGCGTTCATCATCATGCCCGCCCAGACCTCGTCGCTGACGGTCGAGGCACTGAAGGGGCAGGCCGTGATCAAGTCTCTGAGAGATACGGTGGACACGATCGAGAGGAACATCGGCCGACGCATCTTTGAGCGCTCCCTCAAGTGGCACGATGGCGATCCGATGCCGGAGGAGAAGGAGCTGATTTCCAGCCAGGATCGCATCCTGCTCCGCAGGCGCCTGTTCGCCATGAAGAGGCACGGGCTGCCCCCAATCGTCACACACAACATGGTCAACGACCACGACGACCCGATCCTCAACCAGATCCGCCGGGTGCAGCTCTTCAACCATCCCAGCGACCGAGTCAAGATTGTGTTCCACCCCGAGTTCTTGAACTCGGCAAACCCGGTGCTGCCGCTGGACTACGACGACTTCGTGCGAGGCACGCATTTGGGCGTGTTCGCATCGTACTACGAACCATGGGGTTACACGCCCGCCGAGTGCACGGTGATGGGTGTGCCCAGCATCACCACCAACCTTTCCGGATTCGGCTGCTACATGGAGGAGCTGATTGAGAACTCGAGCGATTACGGCATCTACATCGTGGATCGCCGTACCAAGGGTGTCGATGACTCGGTCAATCAGCTCACGTCGTACATGTTCGACTTCACGCAGAAGAGCCGCCGGCAGCGCATCAACCAGCGGAACCGGACTGAGCGGCTTAGCGACCTGCTCGACTGGAAGCGGATGGGCTTGGAGTATGTCAAGGCGCGGCAGCTCGCGCTGAGACGGGCGTATCCCACGTCGTTCCTTGGTGAGGAGGAGGAGGAGGACTTCATCCCGGGCGTGGAGCAAAAGATCTCGCGGCCATTCTCGGTGCCCGGCTCCCCAAGGGATCGCACCGGAATGATGACCCCTGGGGATTTTGCCAGCCTCCAGGAGGGTCGTGAGGGGCTGAGCACTGAAGACTACGTTGCGTGGAAACTTCCGTGAGTGACACAGAACCTGACACGTGGGCGACCTCAGCTAATTTATGTTGCACAGAGAGGAGGAGGACCCGGATGAGTACCCGTTCCCGCTCACGTTGAGAACCAAGGCATCCGGCCCTGGAAGCTCTCTGAACGGCAAGTGACCACGCGGAATGGGACAGCCCTTTGTGTGTTTCGACGCTCTCTTCATTCTCCACGAAGCCAGCCAAAACATAGACCCACCACCAGCATTCGTCCATAGCGACATGCATACCTAGTATGTACGAGCCGAAGTTAGGGGATGTTGACCATGTGGACTCGCGCAAGTTTGCTCCAAGACCTGCGAGGGTGTATGGAGCAGTGGAGGCTAGGAGGTGAGACAACACATTAGGGCGGTAATCACTGGCTCCGTGCCATATTTTGTGTATCTAGGTATGTGCCACATGTAAAATTGACTTGCAGATGTCTCGCCTTGAGCGGTTGCTTGCTGCTGGTGACAGGCCGTGTGAATTGTTGGCTTGCACCGTCGCGTGCATCACCAGGCGGCCTGGAGGGTCTGCTGCAGTGAGGGAAGCTCATCGGAAGACATGCTCAGACACGCTTGTCGAGGCCTTCTGCTATTCGAGTGCTGTTGATACGGTGTTTCGAGGTTGGGAATTTACTGTGCACGAGGCCACTGCTGTGTGGTCTCATGAAGACTTACCACAGTACCTGTACCTAACACACACAGCAGATTCAGTTCACGTTTGTGGGAGTGGCCAACTGGTCAACACCCAACCCTCGCACTTCCGACCATTTCTCAGCAATCCTGCAGGGCGCGAAGCAAACAACAAACGGTTTTTCTTTGTTCACCCTTCTGGAAGCTCCCTGGTCTGAACCGCTGCAAATTTCCGCGAGCCTAATGCCTGCTGGCAGCTCCTATTGCTCTGACAAGCACAGGTTCGCAACGTGTAGAGCCTTTGCAATTGCAGGAGCTCTGCACGATCGCGACCTCGCTGCAAGGCCACAAACAGCGCTGGCCTATCATTCAATTCAGACCTCCCTGCGTAAAGTCGCAGACGCGGCTTGGCAGGCTGCTGTAGGATCGCTGAGCGCGCCTAGCGGCTAGCAGCAAACCTGGAAGGGACCCTGGTCAGTTGTGTCACAGTGCTTGGCTGTGTGTGGGACAGGTCGGTAGCTTAGCTCCCTCCTGACGGAACAAAGCACTGGAGCTTGCTTTTAAGTCGTGCACCCCGCCGCTTCTCACTTCGCGGCGTCTCCCCTTCCCGCTCCTTCCGCCATGGGCTTTGCTACGACCGTCCTGGGCACAATGAAGTTCTTCAGGAGGAAAGACAAGCGGAGGAACGAGGGCGCCAGCCACCAGGGCCGGATGCCGGGCTTCGGCAGCAGCAGCAGCACGACGAACGGCAAGCACTTGGCCCCGGCGCACGGCGGGTACGGTCTCGGTTTCGGCGTCTCCCGGCCCGACGGCCACCGGACCTTCGGCTCCACTCCCTCCGGGCCATACCACCGGGGGACGGACGCGCAATCCGATCTCCTTCCCAACCGGCCGACTCGTGCTTCTGCTGCGGCGCTCGCCCAGCTACCGGCCGCCATCCTCCAGCGGATCTTCACGTTCGTCTGTCCCCACAGCGCCGATGAGAGCTACACCACGTGCGAGCAGAGCTCCGTCGACGACTGCTGCGCGCTCTGCGACCTGCGCGACCTGGCGCACTGCGTCGCGGTCTGCAGGAGGTGGAAGGCGGAGGCTGTCAAGCTGCTGTATGTTGTGATCGCACGCCTCGTGTGTGTTGGGGGGTGGGGGGATGGGGGGGTGGTGAAGGGGACGGTGGTCCGCTGACGCAGCTGTGCTCCTGCAGGTACCACAGCATCCGTATCGACAGCGTCCATTATTGCGATCTCGAAGCTGTCCTCGCCGAGCGGCGGAAACGACGGTCGTTCTTCGACCGCAATGGCCAGCCCGAGGACCCGGCGCAGGCCCGCCTGAAGCTGCTCTGTCGCACCCTCCGCGAGGACCCCGTTCGCCGCGGCCGGCTTGTCCAGTTCTTCAAGATGCCGTATATGCTACGCGAGTCCTGCCAGGCCGACCTGGCACGGACGATAGCCGTGACGCCGGACCTTCGATACGTGGACCTGCCCGAGGGTCTCTTCGCCGATGAGCCGTCCTTCCTGACGCTCCGGTTAGAGGTCCAGGCGCGCTGCCTCGAGTTGCGCAAGATGACATACATGGGAGGGTCAGAGAATAGTCTGCGGGCTATCGCCTCGGGGAGAGTCTGGACCAAGCTGGAGGTGCTTGAGCTGATCCGGATAGAGATGGAGCCTGCTATGCTGCGCCAAGTGCTGAGCTACTTGGGCAACCTGCGGGCGCTCAAAGTCAGCCAAACGAAATCCTTCAGCGACGAGACCTTGGAATGGAACGACATGATGCCGCCGTTCCCGCCCCTGGAGGAGTTTATTCTCACCGACGTTCCCAACGTCACCTCCGAGGGCCTCAAGGGCTGGCTGGTCCAACCCGAAGCGCGGCAGTCGTTGAGGGTGCTTACATTGAACGGGACTGGCGTGCGAGCCTGGACTCTGCAGGAGCTCCTGGCTTACCTTCCCGGGCTCAAGCACTTGTCCCTCATGGACAGTGTGTCGGCGTCCATGGCATCCGCCGCCGGCTCGCACAACATCCCCCCGCTCGTCTCGACCAGTCTCGAGTCGCTGCACTTCGAAATCACCGCGGCGCCGTCGTCGCCGAAATACTCGGGCGTCGCAGCGAGCTACTACAACTACCTCGCCGGCTCCCTCCTCTCGGGGGGCTTACCCAACCTCCGCGCAGTCTACGTCCGAGATCCCAACTTCCCCGACCTCCTGCTCGGGCTCCCTCCGCCAGCTCCCGCCTTCGCCGAGGGCCGTACCCCCCGCCCGGCAAGCAGCGGGTCAGCCTCCCCGTATGGTTCCCCGAACAGAAAAGCCAACGGATTCCCCGGTGGTTCCTTGTTACCCCCGTCGGCCCCGTTCGCTGGCGGCAATCTGGGCCACCGCTCGCAGGGCTCCCTCTCCTCCCTCAACGGTGCCTTCAGCCCCGCCTCCGGCCTCGGCGTGGGCACCGCCACCACCACCAACCCGCGCTTCAGCAGCAACAACCCGTTCGCCACCGCCGCCGCCGCCGCCTCCTCCCCTCATCTCAGCCCGCCAGGCGCGCCGCCGCTCGCGAACTTCCTCAACCTCCCCGCCAAGCTGGAGGTCTTCACCAAGGGCGACGACGACCAGCTGGGGTGGTCGTTCGTGCAGGTGGGCAGCGGCCGCGGGTCCGGCGCCGCGCACGACCGCCAGGAGCGCCCGCTCAGCAGCTATGGGCTGGGCGCGGACGTGCTGGGCGGCAGCGCCGCCGGGTGGAGCAGCGGCGCGGGGGCCCGACGCAGCGTGCTGGTCGGCGGCGCCGGGGCTGGCGGCGGGTTCTTGGCCGTGCCGACCGGCGATGAAAGGGGAGGCGGGGGGGCGCAGACGCGCGGGCGGAACTCGTCTCTGGCAAGGGGGAGTAAGACGTCGTTGGGTGGGTATGTTGGCGGTGGTGGGGAGGATGAGTGGCCGCGGCCGAAGAGCAGCGCGGGGGAGAAGAAGTGGGAGAGGATGGATTTGTGGCGGTGATGGATGGTCTGGGCAAGGCAAATTGCTTATTGACGGGCGGCGAGGAATGAATGGAAAGAGGCGGAAGGAAATGGGCGAGTGCCATGATCGCGGGACTTGTTTGGTCCCGAACAGGCTGGCACCTTTGGCGTTGGTGGGAAGCTCGGAGTTACGCAGGGCGAGGGGAGAAGAGCCGGAGTCTGATTTCTTCCTGTTCATTCTGCTCATTGATGCAAGGCGGGCCCTTAACGTCTTCAAAATGGTAATGCCTGATGTCTGATGTACTATATACCCCCGTGTCGCTTCAACGCTTTCAAGTCGATGAATATTCAGCCGTTGCGTTCTCCTCAAGAGTTCGAGGTCTTCTACATAGCCATAAGGCACGCTTCTGGTAACTGCCCACACCTTACATTAGCTGACTACCATCCTTGAGGTTCATCCACCCACTTCCGCCTTCGATACCTCTCACATATCTGGGCCATGATTTAAGAGTGCGTTTCGGCAACTGCGTCAACACATATCTAGCTTGCCTTACAAGCTCCCGATGTCGGCGCCAAGTTCCTTTGTATGCAAGTAAGATACTCTGAAACACTCAGTCGCAGCGACACCACCAATCTTCCCGACAGAGTGCGCCGTGCCGGCAGGTGGAAGCGCTCTTCGAGTGACGATCTTGTCCCAGACAGAGGATGTGTTCTGCACAGCAACATCACACCACCACCACCAAGACGCAGTAGTGCGCCCAACGCTCTTTTTAACCGTTCTTCCATATTCAGGAGCAAGCCGGGATCAAGTCGTTCTCCACATTGCCAGCAGCGAGACTTTAAGAACTGCATGGTACGCAACCGAATGCTACGCAGTTCGCGGGATATGTCTGGCTGCAGATGCCCATCAACTCTTCGGGCAGCAAGACGCTGCGTCGAGTTCGGTGGGTACATGTATGTAAATACCACCTTGCTGACGTCGATCCATAGCAGCAGCAGCCTGAGACTACATCGTTAAGCCTGCAGCTTTGAACCGTATGTGTACGGCGCTGACTGACCGGGGCGATCCATTCTCCCAAGGTCTAAGTTAACTGTTTGTGTGGGTTTTGATAGCCAGCAGAACCCGCCGCTGGTGGAAGTGGTTTCCGTTACAACAAAGAAACAACTCGGCCAGCGCAATATGCTCCTGCGCTCGCCATATGCCCCTCATGCTCGCCGTATCAGGCCTGGTCCTCTTGTTGTCGTGGACGTTGGACTTCGGAGTCTTGGCTGACCTAAGTGCTGTATATGTCGTACTCGTCATATGCTGGGACACAAAATTGTATGTAGAGGGGGAACAATCTTGAAGCTGTTGCGTTGAGTTTTGGTGTCTCCCTCGGGAACCGTTCCCCACGGCTGTCCGAATTGCGTGCAGTCCGAAGTCGAGCAGCTGGCAAGGCTCAGCGAGACATGTTGTGAAGATAGCCCCCACCTTGACATGGGAATACACTGGATAGCACCAACACTGGAACCGTGAGCTTGGATAAGTGAGTACACTACCAACAGGTGGCTGTGCATTGAGCGGCCGCCTTTGAAGCCCACGCCCTCGTTGACTCTTCCCGAAACGGACGAGCTTGCCTTCGCCGTTGTGAACTATATACTGAAGACTGGATAAGCCAAGTTGTCGAATGCCAGCAGATTTACTCTGTCTTGTCAGTGATCACCAGCCCGCAAGCAGTACGGAGCAGCGCATATCAATCGAAGGGTGAGTTAGCTCTCCGCATGCAAGACATCCACCTAGTGCTAGTGTTGCGGCGCAGCCCAGTTAGCTGGTGGCCATGCGGCACGGCAAGGTGATCTTCCGCGAAGCTTCTCTCCATCCTTCTGTGGGGGTTCTATACATAGTGAACAGTAAGGATATCCCAGAAAGCAACGGCGGCATCCAAAGTACCCGAAAGTCCGGCAAGGTAAAATGCCGGCCTCCATGAAGGGCAATGCTGAGCACGCCTTACCAATCAATATCGGAGGGGGCCTCGGTGTTTGTCCCCCAAGAAGGACTACTAACTATGTCACCAGAGCGGAGGGACGCCACGAAGGAAGACTCCGTTGCCCTGTTGGTTCGGTGCCGCCATGACGCACCGGGCGTACACTAGAACGAGGGATGAACGGAGACAGTGGCGGAGTATGTACAGCCCAGGAAAGGGGAAGGGGCAACCGCTCGAAAACGGATGATGGGCAATCCTTGGGAGAGTCCGGTGCACCGTTGTTCGACGTCGAACCTCGTCCTGTGGTGTCAGCATCACGTATGTCCGGCAGGAATGCCCCCAACTCCGGACCAGGGGAGTTGGGAACCGGGCGGTGACATCAGATTCGGAGCAGGATCATTCCTCAGCCTGGCCGCGAAAGCGTCCAGTAAAAAGATGGTTCGTTGTTGTGGCCTGGAGTCAAGCCGGAGCAATGATTCGTCCTCTGACGTTGCTCAGCCGAGTCAGCCTCAGCACGTTGGGGCGCACCGGAGCCGAGTTGGTGGGACTGGACGGAGCAACTCTATTTCTGTGCCGCACAGCTCTTACCGACGATCCTCGAGGAAGCCGACTGCTGTGGCTGGCAACGCAACGGGGACGCCCCCGCGTTTGCTCGTTGGGGAGAACGGCTGACAATTTTTATGGATCATGTGTTGCGGCATGCTAGGCCGTTTGTCCAAAGTCTGATAGCTCGCATTCCCAAGCATCATCTGGAGTGGACGCAAATGTCTGAAAGAGGGTAAATCAAGGGCCTTTTTTTTAGTTGACCGGGGTTGACACAGATCTGTCAGGTGAAACAATTTTAGAAACAGCGACTGTTTACTCTGTAGGGTTAGTGCAAACAGCCAACCTGAAGTTTCCACCATTTGGTCCCGCAACCCATCCATGACGCAATGGCGGGATAAGGGTTTGCAGCGACAATCAATATCAAACAGGATGCTCCCACTACCACGGTTTCTGGGTGAGTATGAGCGTTCATAGACTACTGCGATATTTCCAGCCGGATGCTACGTTGACTTTCCAATTGCACATCGAGGTGTTGGGGCAATGGTTTGGCAATGTGTCCCATGGTCAGGGCGGCGATCTTTGCACCTTCTCACCGCACCTTGTAGCGGCACCTGGACGCTCAGACGCAGCTTGCGAGCTTTCCGTATCGCCTGAGGCAATCTCAGATGTCAGTCGTGTTTCGAGGTCGAAGCTCAAAGTTTCAAACGCGATGGGACTCTCGGGAGGTGGTTTCACCGGGCGAGAAACGGGACGCTGACTCGGTTCAGAGTCATGTGTCTGAATTCATCTCTCAAGATCGTCGGCGGCCTTTGTTGAGAGGGAAAACGGCTGGAAAGCGCGGGTGGCGTCACGTGTTTCGTGATGAACCCCGACATAGTGTAGCTCGTGTTAAGTGGCGAAGGTAATTTGATCTTCGTGTTTACGTCGCCGAGGCTTGGAACCCTGGCTCAAAGCCTTCTTCTTAACACGAGCTTAACACGAGCTTAACACGAGGTGAGAATGGAGATCGCCAGCATGGTGGCGGTTGCTGCTGCAGGCACACCTGTTCGAAGTGGGAATCGAGAAGGTGTCTAAAAGAGGCGCAGGGCGCCGCCACGGCGTCCATTGACCAACCCGCAGAGCGGAGCACGGACAGAGCATGGGCAACGCGATCCACTGGAGTTTAAGGAAGGGGCAGTGTCCACGTTACACAATAAGAGATTTGCTGTCTGAAATCTGAGTCGTGATGTGGGCGTTTTACGCAGATCAGAGACGGTGTGCTTTCACCGGCTGCTCTTATCGATACGGTAGCTAACGTGGACTACGCTAAGTCCAAGAGAGAATTGACCTGGACAGAAATGTCCTCATGACTTGGATTAGAACAGTGTTTCCATGCAGCGACAAACATCGGCCGTGGCGGGAGGCAGGCAGAATAATTGTCCTCGGAAGCCACGTTTCTTCTGGTTAGCAGACGAGGCCATGCAGCCGCCGTGGTGGGCGAACCTGTACCGTTTTGGAGACCGCGGGATTCAAAGGGCCGCGCGCAAACCGCAAACCGCTCCAAAAACAATCTGTAAGTTCATGCTGCCACGCACGCACTCGGGCAAGAGGACAATCGGACGAGCGGCCGACCCGGGCCCGCGACATAGCGGCTCTCTTTGACGGGAGAGTTATGCATCCTCTTTGAAGGTAAAAAATAGCATCCCGGTTCTGGCTTGCAGTCGCGTTCCTTGCAGGGTGGGTTGCCGGTCGGGGTCGGGTCGGGTCGGTCGGGCTCTGCTGCGTCTCGACGGTTTGAAGGTCGGGCAACAGTCGCCGGGCAGGACGAACAAGCCAGCCAGCCCGACTCGGAGCCCTCCTACGTTAATCTCTGCATCCGCACTACACCAGATGGTGGGTTGCGAGGGCTGCGAGGGGCCCATGGAGGATGCTCGAGGGAAGGCATAAGCCTATTTGGCCTTTGCATCAACCGCGTGGGGAAGCCAAAGGGGTTTCCGTCTCCCACTCATACTCTCCTATCTACGGTGTAGTACTGCGCAGTACTCCGCACGCATGTTCATTGGCAGCATGGTTCGCGTCGCGAGAGGCAAGTTCCTGCGCAACGGTGATTGGCATTCCGACCCGGATCTAACTCGGGACGGCGGCAACGGCCGGCCACGGCTGATTGGAGAGAACGCAAGACCCGTGGTCACGTTGTTGTTCACTTGAGCGATGGGAGGCCGCTGGCCGGAACTTGGCTGGCTGAGGCTGATGACGAGAGGGCGGATTGCGCAGATCCTCCACAAGCTGGCAAACAGGTGCACACACCGTCGTGGCTGTGATGCCGGAACACGAGAGTCCCGTCCTGGGAGTGCTGGACATCCTCGACCGCGACAGAACATCGGCCGCCACTGTCCCGACAAAGGCACAAAAAAAAAAAAAAAAAAAAAAAAAAAAAAAAAAAAAAAAAAAAAAAAAAAAAAAAAAAACACGCCAAAGTTCCCGAACCAGACTGATAACCAGAGGGTTATTTGAAAGTTACACAACGTTAGCGCGAGCATGCACTTCTCCGTAGGCTTGGCGAGCATGTCCACGTCCCCAGGCGTTCGCTGTCGACCCGAGGAGGACGAGGATTGGCTCTACCTGAAACACCCGGCCACGGCCAACCAGCGCTCGCCGTTCCGACAGCCCTCGATCGTAGCCCAAACCAGAGCCAGCCCTCGCCCGGGCTCAGACAGATGGCCGGTCCATTCCTCTGAACCCTCGAATGCCTCCTTCTGTATCCCTCCCGTTTCCGGACGAACAGTCAAAGAGGCTGATGGCCGGCCGCATGATCAAGAAAAGAAAAAGGGCAGACCGAAGCTCGCAGCTCGGGTGGCCCCCTGCGATTTCGTGCTGTGGAGGCGCGAGCAGGGATTGCCAGTGGCAGGGGAAGGGGGGGAGCAGGGGCAGGGACAGGGGTCGGATGCAAAGCCCTGTCATGCGAGGGCAAGCCATTCATCCGTCTTGCCCAGGTCCGCTCCGTAACGGATCTGCTTCTGGCAGCCATCCCCGGGACGGAGGCACAGAGCAGCGTCCGACATGGATTTCCTGCGCACTTGCAGAAAAGTGGCGGCCCAGGTTGACGGCGGGTCCAGTCGCTGCAGACCGTGACGGCCTCCTCCCCTGGGCCACTCCTACTTTGTTCAAGTGCTATGTACGGCATAGCTTGGGCACCACTCGCTGCGTTGAAATATCCTCGTTCCCTCCCAACCTCTCGGGACCCGTTCCCTCACCTTGCCAGTCCCACACATTCCGCCATCCCTCGCCATCCCTCGAGGATCCTCAGCCCACGAGAGTGAGACATTGACGTCGGCAGAAGCTTACCACAGTACGCTCCCTTGGCCCCGAAGGACTAGCTCCCCACGTCTGCGCATTCTTCATCGAGGCGATGTCCCCGATCGACCAACCTCTTCCTGCCGGGGCGGCAGGCCACCCGATCGACACGACGACAAATACCCGGGCCCTCGACGACGACCAGGCCGACTTCTCTCTCGCTTCCGAACCAGTAGCCTTCGACGAGCCCATCTTTGACAAGTTCTACGAAATGGACAGCCAGGAGACCCTAACCCCCAGTCCCAACCGGGTCCACTCGAACGATGCCATCCCAGAGCTGCCGCCGAAGAGCGCTCTCAGGTCGTCCAGGATGCTCGACGGCCTTGGACTCAAGTTGGGCGCGTCTATCAAAGCGGCCGAGCTGGGCCAGGCGACGACGCCCCACGACGTGTACCTGTCATCCGAAGAGGACGCGTCGTCGGAGGCGGACGACTTTTCCGACTACGACTACGACTCGAGCGTCGAGGACCCCACCTCGCCCACGAGCAGGAGCAGCCACGAGGATACGGCCAGGGTGGTGTCGGTGGTCTTCTCAGGGAAGCCGTCGCTGGTAAACCTGCCGACGGCGAGGAAACGCCCGACGTCGAGCAGCTCCCTGGGCACAAGCAGGACACGATCGAGCACCGAGTCATCGGCCAAGCCGCCGACAGCCCAGACGGTTGGAACCCCGTCGAAGGACCGGCCGGCCACCCCCGCGAGCATCGCGTCGTCGCAGCATTCGCAGCCCCAACCGAGCAAGGACGCCTCGCCGAACAGCAGAAGAAGCGTCTTCTTCGCGGAGATGCTGAAGAAGAAGAAGCCGCCATTCCTCAGCATCGACCCCTACGCCAACGGTAGCACCTACGCCCTGGACATCCCCAAGGCCCTCGACAGCCTCGAGGGTGAGAATCTCTCGGCGAAGCCGCCGCGCACGCCAACCGCGCTGCTCAAAGGCGTCACGAGGTCCCTCAGCCTGGTCCGGAAGCGCAGCCGGCCCAATCTGAGCTCGTCAGCGCAGCCTGCCGTGCCGAGGCTAGACACGGCGCTCGCGGCGAGCTCGAACAGGGCGTCCGTGCAAACGCCGGCCACGACGACGCAGGTCAGCGATCACCACCAACAACAACAGCAACAACAGCGACGACAGCAACAACAACACGAACAACAACAGAGCCAAGAGGAAGACGGGCAGCCGCAACAGGCCTGGCACGACCCCGACGTGCCACCCGCCACGCCGATCACGTACAACGACATCCTCAAGGCAGCCAAGAGGAACACGACCATGTCCAACGGTGCCGCCTCGCTGCCCAGTGATGTCGTTGTGCCTCCGTCGCCCGGCCCGGCAACGGCGACGGCGACGGCGACGGGCAAGAGGGGCATCCTGAGCGGCCTGGCGGCGCGGCGAAGAAGTATCAAGTTGACTGGGAAGGTTTGAAGGAAAATTAAATGACTACGCAGGAGGAGGGAGATGGCGGTTTCTTTGCATGCATTTCACGGCGTTGGTGATGATTCACGGGGCGGATGGATTCAACGGCGTTCCAATTCATTCATCAAACGGCATGGCAAAGCAAGGCGTTTTGGGGCGATGATGACATCTTTTTTTGGGGGCGGAATCTACATGATTTACACATCTTGGGTTGGCTGGGGTTTTGGGGAAGGCAATGATGATACCACAGACTGATTGATGCAGCATTTCAGCGCATTTTCTTCGTTTCTCTGTCTTGAACACTACAATTCAAGCGTTTCCAGCCAGCATGCATGCTGTAAGACTATACCTTCCGTACAAACCACGCATCACGCCCGTCAGTAGTCTCCCCAAGTCTTGATGGTTTGGTGGTCCCTTGATCACCGTCCTCCCGTTCACATTTGCTGTCAGCCCTGAATCATGTTTCGCATCTCCTGTTTCTGTTCATGCACCACCAGGCGCGCAAGACAGCCCTGTAGGCGCGCGCACTGACAAAGATGCTGGTTTCGAATGGCCCGGATGGTGCCTCACCGAGACTGCACCCCTCACTTTGCACGGAGTAGTGTGGGCAGTCCTCGGTTGGCAAGACATGCAGGGAGCACAAAGCGTTATCTTCTCTTTATTGTCCTCGATCACCGTTTTCCTTGCCTTTTCTTTTTTGGTCGCTTGATCTCAGACATTTTGACTCGTCACATTCCCCCCTCCCTTGTCCTCTGGGTACCGGCTCCGTCCGAAAGGCCCCCCCTCGCTTGCCAGGGGATGGTGTTTCAACGGTCGCGCTCCCTGCCGAAGCGAAGGGTCACCGGGCCGGGCCCTGGTTAACACTTCACTACCATTCTCCCCCTTCCACTCTGCTCCCCTTACCCTCATCCTCGATAAGCGCTGCCCAGGCTCTAAGCCGGGAATGTACGGCTGGCGGTAATACTGTCTATGCTTCGATTGTGCGGAAATGCGGAATAGTGTGTACTTTATGTTCTCTCGGTCCTGGGAACCGTCCGATCTCTCGGTCAGATCTCGTCTCGCTTCCGTCTCAGAGCATCCCGCACTTCCGTCCGCGCACTCCACCAGCATCCCACCTCATGCAGGAACGAACACACCTGCATCCTCTGCCCTGGGACTACCGCGGTGCAGGCACGGAAAGCAAAAGGCGAGCACAGGCGGCGAAGACAGCTGCTTTGGGAAGGTGTCTAGGACATACACCGTACACTACTACTACCCCGTCGCATGCCAGCGCCTGGCGGTGGTCCAGCTTGTGGGGGGAAGAAGGGGGCCTGCTTACCCCGCTCCGTCAGACATTCCATCTGATCCCTTTCCCATTTCTCAATTCCAGAAGCTTGTCCACTCCGAGCGCAGAGGCCGGAGACTGCCCCTGAGAATGTGGCGAGTGGCTGGCGATGGACGATCACATTGGCTTGTTCGCGGAAGAATCGCCCTGGCTACACAGAGCAGGGCGGCCACTTGAGGTGGCCCTAACCGGTTGGCTATTCGTGACTCTTTAACTTTGTTCTCCGTATAGCGAGTTTCTTGTAAGTCAACCGAAGTTGAATGCAGGAGAAGCCGAGTCTGTATGTGTAATCCGCACTTCGGTACGCAATACACTACGGTGTAAGAGAGGCTTTTTTTCTTTCTTTTTTCCTCTTAAGTTCTTACATCACACCACCGGGGCCCGCGGGAGCATCTGCAGCGTCCATCCCGTCAACTTTCTTTGCTGTGCCGCCCAGTATACAAAAGGGGCTCCTCTGGGACGGGGTAACTACCTAGGGTAGCTAACGTAAGGGGCGACGGACACCGGCGCGATTCCCGAGTCGAGCTGCCCTCACCGTCACCAGGACCAGGACGCTCAGTCGCTAGGCCTGGCAAGCAAACGGCCAGGCAGCTGCGCAGGGAACCGCATCGACATGTCTCTGCCAAAGACGCCCATCCATCCCTCTTGTTTCTGCTCGTACGTCTCGCCAAGCAAACCCGCCGACACGGTAAGGATGCCCCCGGACCACTCCAAGTGTCCGTGTCCTTTCCGCTATACCCCTGGCCGCCCTCGTGTCTCAGACGAGGATGTGGACGGGATGATTGAAACAAATGTAGTGTAACGGCGCCGGATGGCACCTTCTCATCCTTGGCCCGGGTGGGCAGGGGAGGATGCCGTCGACGGCAACGGCGAGTCGGCGATCACGGTTTCATCAGGGGCTGATCAGAGGAGCATTACTCAATACACTACACCACTCTGTGGAGGCAAATCAAGATGATAGCAAAAACGGTGCGTTCCTGACTGCCGTTTCCCGACTGCCCTGTTTCGGTGGATAAGGGGCCAACGTCAGGATGCCCTAGTTGTATGGTTGTACATCGGACTCCAAGTGGCGATAGCGCAACTGTCAACTTGGACTGCAGTACGTTGCCGATAATGCGGCTCTCCCAGGCTTGAATCCAGGCCTCCGCTTGGTGGCCCAGCTTCCGTGTGGCATGTCTATGCGAATTCAGGCGAACTTGTACGAACCTGACTACTTAGCTACCTTCGGTACGAATAAATCACTTCCGTCCCACCCGCCCGGGAACGTGCCGCGCCCTCCACGGCCGGGGACCACTCACTTATTCCGATTATTCGCCGACCAACACATAGGTGCGTGTAACGTGGACATTATGATCCCGCTGGCCGGATCCCGGAGCCGGCCTGTCACTGAGACGGAGACGCATCTAGAGTTCCCGACTAGCAATGTCGCAAGAATGCCGAGATCGCAGCCAGGCCGCGCTTGCTGGCCTTCCACAATGCAAACCCCAATCGCAGATGGCCCGGGTCCCTTCCCATATTTTTTTGTTTTGTGCATGCCAAATCGTCTAACCAATGGTCGGGCCAAAAATAGCCGGCCGGCCGGCCGGCCCCGTGGCGGCCTGTTTCCGACAAGCGCCGAAACGGGCCCAGCCCGATCCGGACCTGCCCCCGGCCCGCGGACCCGGCCGCGGATTACCGACTGGGGTCACAACATAGACGTCCGATCCGTTGGAACACGCATGCAAACTGGCCCGGCTGTGCTTGCTGAGCCGGTTGTTGTCGAGGGAGAAGGCCTCTGTGTAGCTGGTTTTCTTCTTGCCTGCCGCTCGTCTTGCCTCACTGAACGGTAGGTAGGCTTGGAAGAGCAGCCAGCGACTGCGGGAGAACCGGGACGACTGGCTTTTGTCGAGACTGGGGCACCGCGTCTTTCACAACTTGACCGACCCCGTTCGGAACACCGTCGTCGGGCGGCCAAACGACCGCCGTCCTGCCATCATCGCCAGGGTTGTGAACTTCTCAAATAGGGGGCCGAGGAAGTCTCCTTGACCCAACCAAGGACACCGGTTCATCTCGCCGAACCACTGAGCGTCCCATCCGGACGGGCGAGTGTGGGTATCGGGGTTCTCGGCTGCCATGGGGGATCTTGGCCGTCATTGATGCGCCTAGGTTCGTCTCGCAACCAAGAGCCTAGATCTGAGGAGGTTCTCTGGATGCAAATCAGGAGGGACGTTCCGAGAGATGGCCTAGTCTTCAGTGATCCGTTCCCACCCGTGTTACCTCTCCTCCTTTACCTGCCATCCACGAGATCGCTCGGGGTTATGGTCCACCGACCCGGGTCTCAGACGCTGTGTCACCGGCAACGATAACGTAACGCCAGCGCAACCACCAGCTTCTCCCTGCTCGGTATCACTGCGCGGAAAGCCAAGCACACCCAGGTCCGCCGCGCCTTGCGTGTCCAACCCAATGTTATTAGAATTGCTTATGGTGAGCTGCCCGCTTGTATCCGCTCCGGCCAGTAGTACAGGCAAACATGTACAGGAAAACGAAACGAAAGCATAAAAAGCGAAGAAAAACGCTCGACCCGGCAGGGAGACGCCGTTCGCCGGACGACCCGCCCCTCGCTACCCGGCCAAACCAGCCTGTCGCCTCTCTAACCCTCTTCAACCCTGGGCTTGCCGACTGGGGACCCAGCTGATGCCGCCGGTGATACCAAAACCCATTTTCAAACCACTCGTCATACACAGCGCCTTGACCGTCATCATGGTACAATCGACCCCCTTTCCATATTAAACCGCCCCGAAATGGTTGTCATGACAAGCTCCGAGCCCAGTGAATATGATCGCCGCCGGCGTCTAACTCCGTAATCAATACCCACATGCCCTTGATGTGATGCTGGGGAAACCAGGCCAGCCCTCCCAAAGGCCTGTTGACTGTCCCCTGGTCAGGTACTGTACACCCCACGTCTCGATTCATATCCTGAGACATGGTGCCATAGCTTCGTGGGCTTCCAGGGGCTCTCTGGCACAGCTCCCTGGGTTGGTTTGCGGCCACGGTTTTCGTTTTGCCAAAAGCGGCCCGCCACCGCGAAATGGGTAGGGTCGCACTTCACAGCGTGCAAGCCAGCGCTTAGGCTCTTCGGGACCTTGTGGAAGTGCCGTTGGCCTTGACACCCGACGCCTTGGCCTCGCCGTTGCTGCTGTTCAGGATGCTGGTCGCCGCCTTGCCGTGGATAATATCGCTGGGGTCGGGCAGCGGGGCCTGGCTCATCCTCCGCAAGGACTTGCGCCCGCTGGGACGCTTGCCGTCCTTCCTATAGGTGGCGAAGTAGAACGAGATGAAGAGGAAGAGGTACGAGCTGAGGATGGCAATGCCGCAGAAGGCGGCAAACTCCTCGCCAGCGCACTTGCCAGCATTAGGCAGCCAGGGCCAGTAGGTCGACGCGAAGTAGGTCCACGACGCGAAGTACACAAAGCCTGGATGATCATTAATATATACACACACACACACGCGAGCGGAGGCAGACACAGAATCTAGTGTGCTTACCGAGGTCAATGACGAACTGGATGATCTGGAGACGCGTGATCCACTCCTTCCACCAGATCTTGATGCCACGAGCGCTCTGGAAGTAATACCAATACATGACCACATGCACCGTCAGGTTCAGCGTGATGGGTACCCACGACACCGCTGTCGAGCCAATAAGCTGCGTGTAGCAGAGGAGGGCAGTCGCGCCGTGGTGGTAGCAGTGCAGGAAGGTCAGAGGCTTCTTCTTGAGGAAGAGGAAGCAGGTATCCAGAAGCTCGAGGTACTTGGTGAGGTAGTTCAACTAAGCCGGCATCAGCACCCACACCGGAAAACCTTCTGATAACCCAACAGAGAGAGAGAGACTCACGTAGTAGAGAACCACGAGGGGCTGAGTCCAACCGCCCTCAGCATGGCAGATGGCGTGGAAGACGCCATGGCGGACCACGGTGGGCAGGAGCTGCTCAATGAAGAGCGCGAGTAAAATGCCGCTGATGGCCGTGAGGTAGAAGTTGTGGATCAAAAAGAGTGTTCGCAGCTTGAACGGCTCGCGGTTGCGCATCAATTCCCTGCCGCCAAAAATGATCGTGTAGTAGATGACGATGAAGATGCCCGTCTCTTTGAGCGTCGACATGGGCGTCACGCCCGGCTGGAACCTGAAATCCTCAGCCGGGTAGCCTGCGATGGACTCGAAGGCCTTGCTGAAGATGGGCCACAGATGGATGCCGAACGGCCGGTCGAGGGTGGGGACCGGCAGGTTCTCGAGGAGAGCCGAGGGCGGAGGAGCGGTCGCCATTGTAAAGGACAGTTCTGCGCGGTGTACGGCGCGATTGATGCTGCGCGACCGCTGGGTCAGTATACTTTGCGAACGTGACGCCATGATCGCGTCGGATCCGAGCGCAGGGGACTTGGGGACCTGGGGACGGGCGCACCGAGTGATGCAGGATCCAACGCGTGACACGACGAACAGCGATGCTGGGTATTGTCGCGCCCTGATCAGCCGCCAGAAGAAGCGAATGGCAACGACGGCCGAATGAAGAAGCCAAAAAGGAAGTGAAGAGAAAAGGCGACCGAACCAACACCCTCACAAGCCGGGAACTTGAGACGCCAAAAACCTGGACAGAGCGGCCAAGGGAAGGAAGGGTTCGCAATAAGTTAGAGGGGATCGCGATTCCACTGTTTGCGGACAAGGAGCCAAATATTTTCAGCAGGTCCGCTCCAGAAAAGGAGAAGCTGCGAGAGACTCATTTCCTGGTTCCTGCATGTGAAGTCTTGCCGCCCAATCAGCGCTCGACTCCGGCCAGTGTTGGATCTGCCCCGCTCGGGGCTCCCGGGGCTTCGGGTCTCTCTACACTAGTTAATTGTTGAGAGTCTGGTGAACAGACAGTTCCATATACGGATTCCTTCGTATCACGGTTTTATGCTAGAGGAGTTGAGGATGGCAAAGGAGATGACAGAAAGATGTGATGCATTAGATCCTGTTGAACGCTACTGTTCAGTCTGACTTGCCAGTCAGATGGATATTTATGAAGACTCCCCCTTGAACGGTTGAGCCCAATCACGCGGGAGGCTTGGCTCGCTCCTTCGTCTTGTTCGTTGGGCAGAGAGAGACGCGAGAGGGAGCGCCTGTTCAGCGGTTGCCCCATGATCCGCCTGCTTGCTGTTCACAACCGATCATTGGCCAACTGCGCGCCCTCAATGGAAAGCGGGAGCCGGCTACAGATGGCTTGTGAGATGTCGAGGCGGGTCTCGGAGCCCCCGGTAACCGACGCTGGCCAGCACCCGGGCTCCGCGGACCGCGTCGGGAATGTGCCCACGTTACCTGCCTTGAGTGTTGAGTAGGTAGCCAGTACTACTCCGTACTACATAATAAGCGCGGATACTGCATGAACAAGCGTCTATCCCATCGTTGCCATTCCAGTGCGCACAGGACATCCATTCCAAGACACTTCGCCTCCCATCCCTCTCAGCGAATGAAGAGAGGCCGATCCTTAAGTTGTGAGGATCTACTGTGTAACGTAACTAAAACAAACCTTAGCGCGGTTGCAGAGAGCTCCGCGGAAAATCTTGCTCAACTCAGCTGTGTTGATCGACTGACGTCGCAATGTCCAAGCAGCCTGCCGAGTAGGCAAGGTAGCCAGCATCATGAATCTGGTGGGTGGATGATTTGTTCGCCGAGACCACACAAGGCCACCTGAGCTAGGTACGTCCGAGTGGAAAGCAACAAGCTTCGTGACAGAGTAACTACTCCGTGGTGCACGGATTACTCAGCCCGCAATTTCATTGGCGGGGTCCAGACCCCGACAAGTGAATAACCAGCGCTAGCCAACTAAGCGAACCGGAGGCATCCGTTAGCCGAAAGATGGTTCGATGCCAGAAACTACCTAATCAGCGCACATTGGCCGAGACTGCACTCCAATTCAATTGCTCAACTTACCAAGCTCTCCCCGGGCCAGCCCATCGTTGTCGAGCTCCCGCTCCGCCAATTGCCCGCCTCACGTCTTCCCTCGGCTCGGGATTTTGCCTTTTTTCTCCCTCACTCCACAGAAGAACCGAAATCATGTCGGCCTCCCTGCTCCGCGTCGCCGCTCGCGGCCCCTCGAGCATCCTCCGCGCCAACCTCGCCGCTGCCCGGCCGCAGCCGATGGCCCCGCGCGCCGGTCTTGCCGTCTCCAACCTGCCGAGCAACAGCTTCAGCACATCGAGTCGCCTGCGCTCTGAGCACCAGGAGGAAACCTTTGAGGAGTTCACGGCCCGGTGAGTCGGCGGCCTACCCATTGGTTGTCGCAGCAGAGCTTTCCATAGCTCCGCTGCTCGCTTCCGTTCCATGACGTGACCCCTTTCCGGCCCACCTAGCCCGGCCCAACACATATCGGCCGCCCATATCTACCTCAATTGATCCAACAATCGCTGACTGCTCGACTTCTACCAGGTACGAGAAGGAGTTTGACGGCGTTCAGGACGTTTTCGAGCTCCAGGTATGGTCCCCGAAGTGGCGCATCGCCGCGCGCCCGATCGTCCCATCTCCGTCGCCGCCTCCGCTGACCCGGAGCTTTCAACACCACAGCGCAACCTGAACAACGCCTTCGCCTACGACCTCGTCCCCTCTCCCTCCGTCGTCTCTGCCGCCCTGCGTGCCGCGCGGAGAGTCAACGACTTCCCGACCGCTGTCCGGATCTTCGAGGGTACTGTCCAGCCCGCTTGCGGGAAAATATCCGCGCTCCCCGCAACTACGGAACCCCACAGCTGACTAGAATGCGCTGCACACAGGCATCAAGGCCAAGGTCGAGAACAAGGGCCAGTACCAGCAGTACCTGGACGAGCTGAAGCCCCTGCGCGAGGAGCTCGGCATCATGCTCAAGGAAGAACTGTACCCGGAGGAGTCCTAAGACGCCGGCTCCGCCTGCCAACGAGGAAAACAGGGCCTCCCTGACCGCGCCCGTGGGATACCTTAGCCGTCTCTCTCCTTTCCATGCCGGGTTGTAGAGGGCGCCGCCGAATCAAAAGCTGTACATGTTCTACTACTAGATTTCTGCGCAAAGTAAGGAAGATATCGGGGCGGAATCTGAAGCGCTGCGAGGCGTGTTGAGTCGTGTCTGGAGGGTAGCGGGGCGCTCTGGATGTAAGACGTTGAGTGGTGAGAAAAGAGAGGTCACCTCATTCCCTTTGTATATCTTTCCAGTGCTCCAATCCCCTTGTCAGTCATTGTTTTCGCGACATTTAGCCTGCGTTCCGTCATGTCGCTCTCTCCTTAGGGGCATCACGACCAGCCTTAACACTTCCCATCGCAAAACACCCACGCATCCTTATATATACTCCATGTATTCTCGTGGATATCCACGCTCTCTGACGGCCCTCCTAGCACCCAAGTGGCTAAACCCAGTCCTGGTAAAGTAGCCTTGCTCGCCAAAATCTCATGATTCCCGAGCCGGTCCATTCCCGAACCAGTGCGGTGCGCAAAACGAAAGAGAAATCTAGACGCCAGGAAACCCATCCTCTGTTCTCTCCGCAGCAGTCAAGTGCCACCAAAAAAAGGAGATCGAAAGGTGACTCCTCAAGGCAAAAAAGGGCGTTGCTATGTCATGTCATCTTATAGTCCATCCTGCACGCCAGTGGTCTAAAGCCCCTTTCTTTCTCTCCCAACTGAAGCCCGGCTCAAACCAAAGCGACCCTTTCCTCACGAGACTCCGACTGTCGTTCATCCGGGTCTTTCCCCAGCCGGCAGAAAGTTTATATATGTTCCCTATCCCCTGAAGGGACCAAAAGACCGGTTAGCGGGGAGATTCACTTGGCTCGCTCCTTTCAGCCCCAGCACGGCGAAACCTCACCTCACGGCGCGGGCGAGTCTCTGGCCGGGGGGGAGCAGCCACGCACTCCGTGAAGATGGCTCTTCACTACTGTCCTGCTATTCACTCATCTGACAGAGTCGGCGGCAGCAGCCGTGCCTTCGACGTTGCCGATCGCGTCCGCCGCGACGGCGAGTCCAGCGTGGCCGGATCCTCCGCGACCCGTCTGACACGCTTCCGGCGCGGCGTAATGACCCCGGTCACCACCGGCGCCTGGGCGGAATCGGTGATGCTCTTGGATTTCTGCTTCGGCTTTCCCTTCGCAGCTGGCTTGGCGCGCCGACCCTCTGACGACATCCTCGGTCTGAGCTCGCTAGCAATCAGTGCAGGCGCAAACGCCGATGCACTGCCGGTACTGCTCCCGTCACCGCTGGCACCTCCGCGCTCCTAATCCCGGAGGTAGCCCCAGCGACCGCCGTTGCCCGCAGTCGGGAAGAAGGTCATGCCGGGCACGGGACCACTGCCGCCACCGCCACCGCCGCCGCCGGTGCCGATGCCGCCGGGTCCGTCCGAGCTCATGAGCGGCGAGGGGCTGGTACCTCGACTGCCTGAGCCACTAATGCCGCGACCCGGTCGAGGGCTCATGACGCCGGTACGCGGACTGCGCGGAACACTAACCTGGCGAGTCTCGCGGCGGCCATTCTTGAGGACCTTGAGTTCTTCCTTGGCGCGCTCCAGCTCGCGCTCACGATTCTCGAGTGTCGCTTGCAACTCGTCAACTTGGCGGCTGATTTCGGCCGTTTGATTCCTGGCGTGGATCTCGTGGATCTTGAGCAAGTTCTCGCTGGCGCGCCTCTCGAGGTTGGCGACCATGCTTTTCAGCTCCTGGTTCTCCTGGTTGAGCTCGGAGTGCGCATTGGATGCATCCTGGTACGCTTTGCGGGTGTACTCGACTTCATTCTGCAGGCTGCGGACCTTCTTTTCGAGCTTTTCCGCTGCGGCAAGAGCCTGATCACGCTCCTTCTCTGCTTGGGCAAGCTTCGCGATTTCAGGGATGGTTGAGTTCGCAAGCGTGGCGTTGGCCTCGGCGAGCTTAGACTCCAGGAGTTTGTTTCTCTCCTTCAAAGTCTCTACTTCGGTCTTCTGGGCTTCGAGACGCTTCTTGGCGGCGTTTGCCTCGTCTACGGCGACCTTGCATTCCTTCTCAAAGGTCCCTCGGTCCCGGAGGGCGTCCATGTACTTGGGCTGAATTGACTGGACGGTGCGCTCATAGGATCGAAGTTGAGACTCGAGGCTTATCATGTGTTCGCGGAACTTCGACTCGATGTTGTTCTGTGTCGCCAGGCGGGCCTCCAGCTCCGCGATCTAGATTTCGTCCGT
This sequence comes from Thermothielavioides terrestris NRRL 8126, assembly GCF_000226115.1. NCBI lineage: Eukaryota > Fungi > Ascomycota > Sordariomycetes > Sordariales > Chaetomiaceae > Thermothielavioides > Thermothielavioides terrestris. The sequence continues at coordinate 2,519,919 of NC_016457.1, read as the reverse complement.
CAGTACTGACTCGGGCCCGCTCTTACTCGGAAATCTCTCCCTGACCTTATCTGCCATCCGCTCCAGCTGCTCGACGGGCACTTCAACGACCTGGGTGGTGGCGCTCGCATCGATGGGGTAACTTGCGAGCGTCTTTTTGAGCAACTCACTCATCCGCGCGGGTGTGGGGTTCCGGGACGGTTGTCGGGATTCTGGTAGCAGTCTTGGTCGCTTGGGGGTTCCTTCATCGACGTTTTCCTACCACAACACATGAGTGGAGTCTCCTCGTCACCTGTTCCAGCATGCTTACCAAGGCGCGTTTCCGGTTGTAGGTACCGTTCGAGACATCTGCCACGTGGGCCTGGTCCTGAGAAGATTGGGTGCGCTCTTGCGAGCTCAGCCAGATCTCGAAGACATCGGAGGGGAGTGGGTGAGGCTCCCAGTCCAGGCCACTCTCCGGGTTCTTCAAGAAGTCCGCAAATATCGTGGCCGCTTGATGCGGCTCGGGATAGCGCCGGCCCTGGGGGTTCCTGAGGTACTTCCCTGCCGTCACGGTTGCCAGATTCAGTGCGTTTTTCCGCTCCAAATCGTCCAAATCCTGCTCAACTTCCAGGAGCTGCTGGTCGATGTGCTCCAGCGAATAGGTAGCGACCAAGGAAAGAACAATGGGCGCCATTGATTCGTAGCCCAACGTCGCCGGGAGATGAACTGATCTCGCCGTGTGATCAAAGAGGATCACAACGTCGACGCCACCCTGGACCATGGACAGGTCCTGTCCAGCCACCGCGAGGATGACGGACATCCCTTCCATTGGCTGCTGTCCAGAGACATCCTCGCCAAGAATGGTAAAGGGCAATCCTGTAGCCGAAACGACCGCTTCCATGTATTCGAAGACACGGCCCGGCTGGGAGAGGATCATGACTCGGCCGTTGATGTCCCACAAACCGCTCAAAAACTCGTAGACGAATGAAAACTTGCTGTTCGTGTTCGTCGCGTGCTTCATCATCTCGTCCTTGCCCAGTCCGGAAAGAGAGTCGTCATAAGCGGGGAGATCGCAGAGTCTCAATAGCTGCTCGAAGATGTTGTCCATCTTGACGACCAGGGACGCCTCCGGATCCTGGGAGTGTGAGTTGGCGAACACCTCGCCGAAGCTAATCATAGTCGCCCTGTTCTCCGAGATGGTGTCGAGGTAGATGGCCCGGGTATTCGCTGCCATTGGCAGAGTCACTGTGAAGTGTCTGCCGTTGATGTCGTCATCTTCCTGCTCCCCGCTGCCCATCTCTGGAGGAGATCGCTCGGGTTCGACATCTGGAGGCGTATGAACGGCGCGCTCTGCGGCTTCACTGAGGAACTGATGAACACCGCTGGAAGAAAGATCGTTATCGGCGGCTGATATCTGTTCCATCGAAGTGGTCAGGTCCGCCGGTGCGACCGTGGTGGGCGGAGGCTGGAGTTCCATGCCGTGATCCCCTAAGGCAGCATTCTCAGCGTGCATGTCGATGTTCACGCCAATTTGCCGATTCAGTTCTTCGACAGCCGAGAGGGGCTGCTCCGTTGGCGACTTATTCGCCGCCGCATTGGCAGTTTCTAAACGCTGTGAGAGATTCTCCATCCCCGGAAGAACCGCAGTAGGAGAGATCAAGACTTGATCTGGCTCCGTTTCTGCAGGCGGGACATCAGCGGATGTACCGAACACTTCGGCCTGTAGCTGGCGCATGACGTCCACCGCGGAGCGCGGCGTCCGGTTTGAACCATTGTCCATGTTTCGATGCGAGGGAGTAGGCGGCACAGGGGTGATTCTTTGCCGCACTGGAGTAGATGGATGCGAGCCCGCCGCGCCGAGGGGAAGGCTGGAAGCGACCGCTCCGTTCTGGGTCTTTAGCGGGCTGCTTGCGCTTTGGTTGGGGAGTCGACAAGGGGACTTCGTTTTAGGAACTTTCTGGATGGTTTCAGGGACAACGTCCTCGGGTAGTTCAGCGGCCTCGGAGAACTGAGTGAGAATTTGCCCCAGATTGATCTCAGTTGGGGAAATATTCTGGGCTGCCTGGGAATGAGTGTGGAATTCGGATGCGCTCAGAAATGAATGAATGCCAGGCGCGCTATTGTCCCGGCTGAATAATCCTTGCTTCTGTTGACGGACCTCGCTCAATTCTTGATCGCCGGAAAGCACACCTCCGGGTCCAGATGATTCTGCCTCACCCCAAGAGACCGAGAACTCGTACTCTGGCTGCGTCAAAAAGCCTTCGCCCCAAGAACTGTTTCCCACCTGATCCGGCTTGGCGCTGGAGTGGCGGCTCACTGAACAGCGTGGACTACTCCGTGCGGCGTCGAACGTCTCGAGGAGATCCGGGGAGCCACTAGAAACGTGGCGTGACGGTTCGAGCTGGCGGGACGGTATGTCTAGCTCAGAACGACTCGTCAGGCCTTCAGCGGTCGAGGACTGCGGCTCCTTGCCGGTCTCTGGCGCAAGCTCTCCCGGGCTAGGTTGGGAAGCTTGCTGTGGGAGGTCGGTTGCGGTAAGGTAGGCGGCGGACTGGCCCGTGGATTGAGTATGTAAGGAATCGAACCCCTGCGAATCAGCTATCGTTCTTTGGCTGTTGCGGCCGATGGTTTGCCGATTAACGTCCTTCAAGGATGTCGCTTGCGACGGCGGTGCGGATTGAGACTGAGACAAGCTGATGGGTAGGAACTCGGAGGGGTCGAACTCAGGAGTAGCTGGGATTGCGCACACAAGTTCGCTTGTCCTGTTGGGGACCGACTGCACAAACGCCCAGCTGGCGTCGGGGTCGCTGTCGGTGGACGTGTATCCCGAGTCAAAGGACGTCCTTGGCCGCTTCGTCGCCCTACCGCCCACGATTGTAGGCGTGAGGTCTCTTTGACGATTTGCCGCGCCCTCCGGGGACAGCACTGGTTCGAGTTCGAGGCCTAGGCGGCGACGCTTCTCTCTCTCCCAGTCGACAACTGCGGCTGCTGTTACGTTCTCTGCTGGTTCCTGAAGAAAAGGAACAACGACGTGGTCAGCAGGCGTGGCCCGGAAGAGAGAAAGAGATAGGGCAGACCTACCCAAGTGGGATCGTATTGCTCGCCAGTGGTGGGGTCGTCGGCCCAATCGACCTTGTACAATAACTTGCCTTTAACGTACTTCTCGTCGATTATGTCGCGGATCTCGTACAAAACCGCCTCTGATGTCGGCTCTCGTGCAGTCGGGTTTGCGGCGGCCGGTTTGCGGCGTTTTGGTTTGGTCGACTTCGCCGAGGGATGCGGTTTGGTCATTGACGCGGCAGTTGTTCGCAGCGATTGTGCAACTTGTCGCGCCGTACCCGCCAAGTGGTGGCAGCGGGTAGGTCAGACTCCGTGTCGGGGACCACGTTCATGCAGGATAAATCGTCGTCGGCCGGCGAGGAATCTCGCGTATGGGGGCGGCAGACCATCTGAACGCGGTTTTGCGCGTGGTGTAATGCGCACTTGCAAGGCGAGGGAGGTACCTCGACTTGCCTTTTGCAGCCGCGAGCACTGACACGGTCGGCCCGCCGCCTCGCATCTCCCCACATTTCTTTTGTGCAACACCGCAGCAACTGCCTGGTCGTTAACCGGTTATGGTTATAGAGGTCCCGCCAAGACTAATTTCGGAGGTTGCCGCTTACAAGTATTTACAATCGCCACAGGGTAAGCGGGGCCGCGACGACTTCGAGCAACATCAACAATACAAACCCACGAAGACTTGTAAAAGCAACTTCGCGAAACCTCAACCAAATCGAAAAAAAAGAAAACGAAGTTAACCTGCACCCTAACCTTAACCCGAATCCTAACCTTTAACCCGAACCCTCACCAGCGGGGGGCTAGCGCCGCCCCCTGTACCCCCGGCGAACTAACCCTTGGCGATAGAGTAAACGCCTTGGCGATCGGGGTTGCGTAAAAACGCTGTAAAAACATTGCCGACAATTGGCCGAAATTAGTCTTGGCGGGACCTCTATAACCTCCAGCCGTTAACCCACGTTCTAAACAGCTGATCGGCCAGCGTACCTGTCAGGTCACGTGGAGGTTGCTGGGCCGCCTTCGACTTGTAAGTGCCACTGCCTGAACAGGGAACGAACCTCATCAGGTGCCTTAGGGTAGGTAGGCACTTTCGTACTTCTGTGCAAAGCCAACTATGATGTCGGTAGCCTCGCAACCAACAGAGGTTGCAGTAGGAATGGGAATCTCCACAGTAGGCATAATCTGTCTCTAAAATCTCTGGTGCAGCTGCAAGCCGCGTTTGACAGCGTGAACTACCCCAAGACCTATCCCCCATGGGGTTGCTACAATGGCTACATCGGAATGCCTGGATCGACTGTAACTTGGTGTCCGTGGCCCCCAGCGTGCAAAAGTTGCCTTTGTTCCTGTTTGGGTACTGAACTCAAAAACAAAACGCTACCAGTCCTCAATCACAAGGCAGACAGCGTTGTTAACTCCGTGCCATGCCATATGCACTGAGGGTCCTTTTCAAGCTGGCCTCCTTGATTCACGGTGCATAGCACTGCGGAGAGCTGGGAAATAAGTGTTCACGGCGGTTTTTTTTTTTTTTTTTTTTTTTTTTTTTTTTTTTTTTTTTTTTTTTTTTTTTTTTTTTTGGGAGGGCGGGGGGGGGGGGGGGGGGGGGCACATAGGTAGGTCTCAGTTCTATCTGGCGCCTCGACGTCTCCATCCTGGAACGCCAAAACAAAATGCGGGTTGGATGGATCTTCACTTCCAGGAGCCAGTCACGCTCACAGCCTAATTCGGCTCTGAACATTGACCCTCTCATTTAAAAAGTGACCATTTTCATTAGATATACCTCGAGGCCAGATGCAATGCCGAACCGAGTGCTCAAAGCTGCATGATACTCGATGCCTGACAAGCTCACAACAAGCAACTGCTGCAGAGATACCGAGAAGAAGAGCAGAACACACAATGGCGATGCGCTGACAACACAAAACAATATGCCATCCAGAAAAATGGTGTGATACTCTCGGACGAGGATCCCTCCCAGCTTCACCCCTCGCCAGTGAAGGGGAGGACGTAATTAGGATCTTCGTCGATCTCGCGTCTGGCTCAAGCCTGATGCCCTCCGATAACCCCCCAGAATCACATTGTACAATCTCACCCCCCATACTGAGCGTACTGCGCTGAGAAGTTAGTCATTAGCCTCGAACACCCCGTCTCCCCGACCTAAGTCTCCAGCACATCCCGCTCTTCCTCGGTCGGCAGCGCGGGTGTCTCGTATGCTGGCACATCCTCGCCCTTCTCAAAGGCCAGCCCGGGGCCCTGGTAGCTGGGTGTCTGAATCACGTCAGTAGCACCTTGGGCTTCCGTCGACGCCGCTGGGCCCACCGGCGGAGACGGGCTGATGCCAGGGGCAGCCGCCAGAATCTTGCTGACCGGGCTTGTCCCACTAAGCGGTTTGACCGGTTTCGGGCTAACCAGAGGGGCCGGCGGCGCAGGAGCGACATAGGTCGGAGACCTGGCGTCCTCCGAGCCGAGCGGCAGCGGCCGCGAGGAGATCTCTCTCCCCTCCGGCGCCGGACCTTGCTCACCACCCAGTCTCTGCCGCAACAGCTCCGACTGCTCCCTGGCCAGCTTCTTCAGCCGGGCCGCGGGGTCCTTGTCGTCGTAGCGACGAATGACGTTAGTCAGGTCACAGAGGCAGTCTGCAGGACCCCACCGAACCCCATGCACACATACCCAGTCAGACTGCGCCGGCACGCCCTCCGCGGCCTGCAGCTGTTCGTCCTCGCCGCCAGTCCCGCCGCCGGTGCCGGGGCCACCGCCGCCCCCGCGTCTCGGTCTGCGGATCGGCGCGGGAGTCACGGGTAAGCTCGGACGGTCGTCCTCACTGGGGAAATCGGTGACCTTGGAGCCCCGCCTGGCCCAGCCGAACTCGACTTCCCCGTACGGGCCTCGCGCACCGCCCAAGGCCAGGTTGCGGCTTTGCGCACGGCGGTGCTGATTCTGCACCTTCTCAACGTACCGGTTGATCTCCGGCATGTTGTCCCAGGCATTGGTCCGCGGGAATGAGGACCATATGTCCGCAGGGGCAGGAGGCGCGCCCCGAGAGTCCGGCCTCGGCGGCGTTTGTGGTTCGCTCGCTGGCTCCGCCGTCGGTGCCCCTGACATGGATGGCTCAGCCGTGAGTTGTGAGCCTGGCCATGCCTTGTGCTCCTCAGGACTCGCTGGTGCTGGCGCACTCACAGGAGGCTCAACCTGCTCCTGGTGCGCGAAGACCCGAGTCGGCCGTGGCTGGTGAGTCTCCCAAGGAAAAATCGGCTTGGGTTTCCCCTTAAGGTGTGCCGGTGGCTCCTTTGGCACTTCATACCACATATTCTTCGGAGGACTCGGGTACCGTTCTGGAGGGACGAATGGAGCCGGATCAGACGACATCGCGTAGTACGTTTGCGGGAAGTTCAATGCTTCGGGCTTCGAGTCTGGAGGCGGAGGGTGCCTAGAGTGTCCTGTTAGCTTTGTGGCTTCGGTCAGCAGATAACGTGGTTGGCTAACCATTGAGCATCCCAGCTTGGCGCCGGCTCCGGTTGAGGCCGAGACTCCGGCTTAAGATCCGACTGCGCCAGCGGTTGAGGACCCCATTGCTGGTGGTCCGATCTCTGGTCTTTTCGAGCCTCAGTATGTGTCCCTTCGTCAAGCTGAGAAGACACGCTGGGAACACCGAGAGAAGGCACGTGATGCGAAAACGACTCGGTGGAACGTGCGACGTGCGGTGGTGGTGGAGGATGAGGATGATGTGCGTGCTGATGAGATTCATGTGGATGGTGGTCATGATGACGATGCTCAGTATGAGACTGCCGCTCAGGAGGGAGATGAGACTGATGGGGCGAGTGCTGTTGCTGGGGATACTGCACGCCAAAGGCCGCTGGTGGCTGATAAGGCTGATCGTAGAAAGTACCGGCTTCATTACTCGGAGGCTCGCCAACGGGGACAACATAACGGACTGTGGGCTGGTATTCGCCCCTCACGAAAAACTGTACGATCTCTGGGACCTGTTGCTCCGGCTGAGAAGGCCCAATACGGGGTGTCTACACTCGACAGGTCAGCGCAGCCTCTCTCATCGGGATGTGAGAGACGTAGAACGCACTTCTTTGCGGTAGTGTCGGTCGTAGACAGCCCACCACCTGCCCACCATTTGGTCAAACGGCGAGCTTCCATTGGCCTTGTCTCTGCCCAGTCTCCACGGCTTGTCGGGACCAATGAAGTGAACCATGTTGATGCTGGACTGAAAATGCTTGTAGGCCGGCACGTATTGGTAGTGGGCAGAGGGCGTGACGTTGTAGGTAAAGCTGAGGCGGTTGAAGCTGTTTTTGAAATACATGTTCAGGAGACCCTGGTCGGCACCGTCGAACGAGATGCCCCGCTGTGCCATGGCCATCAACGCGTAATAGTCGCCCATGTTCGGGGTCAAGACCATGAGACCAGTGTTGAACAGATCGGGCCAGCCAATGTCGGGTGCGGCCGAGAAGGCATGGTCGAGGCTGAAGAGTTCGTCGGGTGCCCTGTACGCCACCATATCGGCATCCATATAGACAATCTTGCGGAACTGAGTCTGTGTCCACAAATTGATTTTGGTGAAGGCCGAGTGTAGGTCCGGGCGGTTCATGAGGTCCAGATTGGCAGGATGCTCGTTTCGGATGCGGCTGACGGGAATGACATAGTCATACACGGCCTACACAACGCTCAGTTTGCGGTATCCATACGGGCCGGCGGGTGGCGACGAGAACTTGCCTTGAGCTGCGTGACCACGTCGGCCGACACCGTGTCTAGCGTGACCAAGATAGCCAGCTTCTTGGTGGTGCCGGCATCGCGGAGTGAGTGCGCCAGCACCAGGGCGCCTGAGCAAGCGGGGACTATCAGCAACACGGCTGCAGCACATCTTGCAATTGGCGCCCCAATCTTACCAGGAAGATATGTGTCTGTCAAAAGAAGCTAACCCGGCATCCATCTTAGCATGTAGGTCCAATGCAAAACGTGGAGTTACTGGTTCGGTTCGACGGGGCTTTAACTATGTCTCGCGCCAACACCCAAGCGCGCGTGGGCGCATGCCGGGCGCAGCGCCCAGCGGAACGGGGACAGATAGATGATCAGACTCACACTCGCGTATACATCCTCTCCCCCTTGCACAGCCATCGTGTGCAAAGGCTCCTCCCTAAAGGCTTCAAAACAGAGGCCGGCGAGCGAACGCACGGGAAGCAAGAAGGCAGCCAATCCTGTCAGGATGAGGAGGAAAGAAATATGAGGGAACTTGGGTTCGACAGCGAAGTACGAGGCAAAGGCAAGCAACGCTGGTGAGATCGGAAGCTTATGTCGTGCGCAAAGTCCCGCGAGAGCGACCCTGGTTTAAAGCGATTGTTTACACTGCGCAATTCACTATCGCACCTCGAGAGCCGTCCAGCATTTTCGGCGCAACGGGCAGCCAGTGGCGGGGCAATGGGAGGTTGGTCGAGCAAGGATCCGGTGCAGCCCCGGAGCAAGTTCAGGTAACCAGGTATGTACAGTACCTACAGAACAGCTGCCAACGAGCACGTTACCTCTGCAGTGGCTTCACGAGTTCGGGCAGCACCAGATATATTTCCCCTGCGGGGCAGTGTGTCGTCCCAAGCGGCATGGGCGACAGACGAACCCAGGTCGCGAAACATACCCGACTAAAGCTCATATAATCGGGCGAGAGTTGGGGTCGTGGTGCATGGACTAGCGTACAGACATGGTGGCACAACGGGCTTCACAATGGACGGTCGAGTCGTCGAGTTCGTGGTGAGTCTCTGCAAGATGCCTTCCCTGGTGTCGGTCTTCCAGCGGATTCCCATGCCCGTAATTGATCCCTGCCGCCCAGAAATGCCTGGGTGGTCGCAGCGCTTGCCGAGCCTGAAAAGCCAAGAGCAGCGTTTCATTTGGAACATGGCTTGCAGCTGCAGATAACTAACCTCAACGGTCATGTCGCTCAACGCTCCCAGATGAGCCCGCACACAGGCTTCCTGAAGTACCCACGACGCTCTCTTATAATTCCCGTGCCTCCAGGAACTATTCCATGCAAGCGATAGAAGCGCGGTCGGAAGAATGAGAAGCGACTCAGCGTTTGAAAGACGGATTCAAGCATTGTTGATGGCACTGTCAGCCGTGTTTGTATGCTTGTTTCTAGTGTAATTGCCTTTTACGTTAGTACTTGATAGGTAGCAATATCATCTAAGGTATTGCTAAAATCACTTGGGGACGCTCTACCATGAGACTTTAGTGTTGTACGTCTCCGTACTCCGTATTATACTCCGTATTGTACGGTAAAGTTGATAACCACAGTGGAACCTACACCAAGGGGGTCATCTCGCACCGTGTGTGGGTGATCATTGCGGTTATGGCTAAAGAGGTCCCGCCAAGACTAATTTCGGAGGTTGCCACTTACAAGTATTTACAAATCGCCACGGCCACAACAACTTCGAGCAACATCGACAACGAACAATCGCAAAGACTCGTCGCAGCAACTTCACGAAACCTCAACCAAATCGAAAAAAAGAAAAACCGAGATAACCCGCACCCTAACGTTAATACCCATCCTAACCATAACCTGAACCCTAACCAGCGGGGGGGCTAGCGCCGCCCCCCGCACCCCCAGCGAACTAACCGCTTAGCGATAGTGCAAACGCCTTGGCGATCGTGGTTGTGTAAAAACGTTGTAAAAACATTGCCGACAATTGGCCGAAATTAGTCTTGGCGGGACCTCTTTAGCCATCAGCGATCATTGCATCATCCCGTCCAGTGCTTCTGCCCCGCTCCCCCGCGAAGTCCCGGGTCAAAACTCCAAATGCAAGATTCCAGGGCAGTTTCAGCATGCACCCGTCTGGGGAATGACCAGACCCCAGGTTTTTGTTATGGCCAATCAAAGCCCTCCCTTCTCAACCATACTGGTGAAAAGGGGCGGGCGACAGCCGCTCGATCGTGAAAGCTGTGTCTGTTGAGAGCACCCTCTTTTCCCATCTTCGTCACTAAAACTTGGACTAAGGTCCACTACCTGCTTAGGGAGATACTGTAAGTTGAACAGCGCGCCACTTCCTGGTTTCTGTTGGCTGCCAGCACTTTCTCTCGGAGCGAGCAGCCCAAGACGATCCAACCTGGAAAACCAAGAATGATGCGGCAAGTCGATTTACCTCGTGACCTCCTGGCATGCTCCGACTTACCAATAGCCATCCGCCATCCTCAGTTTGTGGCGAGTTGGGTGACTTCCGTGCATTAAAGCTTGCCGAAACACTTCAGTCGTGGTATTCTGCTTGCTTTGGCTCGATGACATCGCATGTTAGCTATGGAGAGTTCGTGCTGCTCCAAGGGGCGACCCCCGTCGGCTCGTTGCACTCATAGAAGAAGGAAATATGATCGCAACTGAGACTAACAATAAAGCGGAAGAACTGCGAATGAGAAATTCGAGACCAATACACGGGAACGGCGGCGCAAACCTACATGACACAACAGGCCTCAAACATGTGCTCCTTCTATCCCGTCCCGAGCAGCAAGAAAGCGGAATCCTCTAGACTCCGTAGATACCCGCAGACGTCATCCAACCCCTCACAGATCCTTCTTATAGGCGTGCTCCGGCTTATGCGTCGTCTCGTAGTCGACGTGCACATACGCGCGCTCGACATCCGGCAGGCGCTCCAGCTTGATCTGCAGCTCCTCGGCGACGTCGTGCGTCTCCATGAGCGAGGCGTCGGGGTCCATGACCACGTCGACCTCGGCAATCAGGCGCGGGCCCGAGTGGTAGGTGCGCACGGTGTCGATCTGCCGGATGGCCGGAGAGTGCGTGACGCAGACGTACGTGATGAGCTGCTGGATCTCGACGGGGGCGACGACGCCGACGAGCAGCAGGAACTCGGCGAAGGCGGTGCGCAGCCACAGCGTCGAGATGATCACGGACAGGACGATGGCGCCGGCCGGGTCCAGCCACCAGACCAGCTTGCTGCCGCCGACCGAGGTGAGGATGCCGAAGCTGTTGATGAGCAGGTCGTTGCGGTGATCCTCCCAGAGGATGTGTATCTGCGAGTACTTGTCCTTCATGGACCACGTGTAGAGGAAGAGGGCCAGCTTGGTGCCAAAAGCAGTGCAGACCGAGATGACGGACGGCAGGTGGAAATCCTTGAGTTCGCCGTCGCCGCCCACGGCCAGCTCGCGGGCGGCAAAGGAGAGGATGATGAGCGACACGGTCGTCATGAGGAAGCAGAAGACGATGTTGCCGACCGTTTCGAGGCGCGCTTTGCCCGAGGGGAAGCGAGCTGGGTCGACACGGCGCACGGCGCGGTTGGTGACGATCAGAGTGACGTTGGACATGGGGTCAAAGATGGCGTCGGCCATGGTGGTGAACAGAGAGAGCGAGCCGGACGTGATCGCGGCGTAGAGTTGGACGGCGGCCAAGGCGACGTTGACGGCGAACGAACCCCACATGGCGATCTTGAACTTGAGCTGGTCCTCGCCCTGTTCCTGGCGCGCTTCGGCGCGGTGCTCCTCAACGCTTTTGAGCAGCCGCTCAATCGTCTCGTTCTGTGCCTGGTAGAACCCGTGGAGGCGCCGTGCCGTGGTGGCAGAGCGCCCAAACGTCTTCACATATCGCGCCAACGTGCTGGCAGTCGAGCGCTTGGTGGGGCCGGCCGCGCCAGGAGATTGTTCGGTAGCATTCCGTTTTCTAGACGTATTTGCTTTGATCTCGGCGAGCTCGGATGCCGTCTTGTACCGCCGAGACAGGCCATACGGGTCATTGCCGGCGCCGACAAGCGGAAAGCGGCCGGCGCGCTGACTCTCAACTTCGACGTCCGCGGGTGATAGTGTCGGATGTCGAGGAACGGCAACATCGTCGCCTCCGCCTGTAGTCTCGATTGCGGTGCTGGTGCCTCTCCTTGACATGGATGCAGTGGGCGACTGAGACCGCGCCAGGCGGCTCGCCGAGTCCGACCTCGTTTTAAAGAGGTGCGGATGCAGCGATATGCTGTGCGAAAGGTCATGCTGATCCATGGCGAGGAATTTCTGTGTTTTTGCGCAATTGGGTTGGCTGCATCTGCTCTTGCGCAATACTGAGAGCACCGGTCTTACACAGCAACCTTGATGCAAGATCAGATGAACGTGTGGGCAGGCAGCGGCTAGACAGTTAAAGATTGATAAGATGCGATGAACATTGGTGAGTGCAATAAGCGCCAATCACTCACCCTTTTGGGAACTCCGCTGCAGTCTATGATGGGAAGTTATGAAGAAGCAAGTAAGCTCAGAACCTGGAGTGAATCGCCCGGCGAGGCGCAATATGCAGAACGAGTCCTACCAGGAGTTTCAGGAGTTCCGCAGCCTGTTCGCACCGTCGCATACAGTTGCAGGAGTTGTGATCTTCAAACGCACAGCTAGGGGAGCAAGGAAATCTTCAATCTGATAAATGCCCAGGTGGGAGGGGAGATTGGATGGACCCCCTCCATTATCCGTCCTGTCCACTCAGGGTGCGGGCAGTCTTGGCGCACTAACTAACGTTACATTCAGGGTCCAACTTGCATTCAAAAGTTACAGGACGCGCTCTGCTTGTGGAAACTCCGGGACCGTCCTCACTAAGCTGAGGCATCGCATTGCGGTACCCCGCAACACCTATATACGTGATGTCCCGAGATTGCCATTCTGCTCCATTCCGACGGGAGTTACTTTAACCTTCTACCTCATTGTGTTGGCAATCGCGGCGTCGCTCCGCGGCGCGCCTCAGCGGCTGTCACGAGTTACGATCGACGCCAGGGCTCATGGCGCTTGAATGCCAAGCCGTGGAGCCCGGTGGCGATGCTGCGGACAGGCCTTAGTGCGAAACTACCGCAGGAGGACCCGGAGAGAGCAGCAGTGATCCACACGCTGCTGCAATTATGCGAACCCCCGGGCGATACCGCCTGCTTGGAGAGAGGTGACTGAGGAGGGGAGGTCGGGCACTCAGGGATGTTCCAAGTTCTAACAAAAGCAGTTGCCCACCCACCCTCGGAGCGAGCATGGGGAGATTGTCCCACGCTGCCGTAACACAAAGCCGTCCCAGGAGCTCCGAGAGGGAAGCTTGCCATCTTCATTCCTTAGCACGGATTTGCTCGGGCTACGCGGGTAGCATCCATGTACTGGCATGGATGATATGCTGCAATGTCTCGGTGGAGGTGAGTGAGCATGGCCTGCCCCACGGAGCCGCCGTCTCTTTGGTCGTGGAGACAAAAGCCGAACTCGACATCAGAACATAGAGCAATGAACTTTCAGTCCTTCATCTTCAACACTCCTTTGCCTCGAAGTCCATTCCTCCGTTCCAAAAACGCCGGGTTGCAGCAACAGTCCAGAGAAATGCACGGTGTCGGCCTCCAGAGCAGAAGACAAGACTTGAGGCTACACTCCCGGGGCCCCACGTGCTTAAGCCCTTAAGCATGCGGAATATGCGCCCAGGACTTCATGCCGCTCTCAAAGCTTCCAAACTGCCGGGTCCTCATGATAAGGAACCGAATAATGTGTATTATCAGTGACGCAGACCGACAAAAAACATAACCCCCTCCAGTCCTGTAACTCCACGTACCGAGCAATCGTATCGCTCCCTTACAGCTTCGCCTCCGGGTCCCCATCACACCTCGCCAGGATCCAATCCCCGACATCTCTGAAGAACAGCTCGCTGTCCGGCCCGTCCGCGTGCAGCTCGTGATACCAGCCCTCGTACGCCTTGAACTCGCGATCCTTGACCTCCCCCGTGCACTCGTCGAAGTACTTCTTGCTCGCCTGAAACCAAGTGGTCTTGTCGGCCGTGCCGTGGGACATCCACAGGCTGCGCAGGGCGCCGCCGGGCAGCGGCCTGACCTCGCCGCGGGCCAGCGCGGCGGCGCGGTCCAGCAGGCCGGCCAGGCCCTCCAGCGTGCCCGTGTGGTGCATGAGCTTGTCCTCGGCGATGCTGCGCACCACCGCCGGGTCGCGGCTCAGGTGCTCCGGCGGGATCTCGTGCTTGAGCTGGAAGTGCGGCAGCACCTTGCCGGCGAGGCGGCCCGCGAACACCTTGAGCGCGTTCGGCTGCTCCTCCGGCGAGAAGCCGATGAAGGGGCTCTCGAGCAGCCAGCCGCGGACGCGGCGCACCAGCGAGTCCTGGTAGCTCGGGTGGCACGCCAGCGTGAGCACCTGGCCGCCGCCCATGGAATGGCCCATGACAAACACCGGCGGGTCGGCCGGGGATGCCGGCAGGTGAGGGGTGATGAACGCGGCCATGTCGGCGAGGACCTGGCTGGTTGGGCCCGTGAGTCCCTTGTCAGCGGGTTTGCGGACGGAGCGGCCCCAGCCGCGCTGATCGAAGCCGTGAACAGCGATGCCGCGCGCAGCGAGGGCGCTGAAGAAGGTGTGGTAGCGGCTGATGTGGTCGCTAAAGCCATGGATAAAAACGAGTTTCGCCTTGGCGGGGCCGTCGGGCTAGCAATGAGATGTTAGCTTTACAGGCGAAGTCGATGGCGTGTGTGATAACGTACCAGCCATGACTTGGTGTAGAGGCTCTGTCCTCCGATCTCAATGCTGCCTTCCTTTTCGACAACCATCTTGGCGCTTTTCAGCAATTTCAACAATAGAAGACAAGATGGAGCTCCAGTAGGTAGGCAAGTAGGTGAAATGAGAGAAACTGTGCCGCAGAGGATGGCCCCGGATCAAATAAGTGTCGAGATGAGCGCTGTGGCGCAGTGAGAACCTCGGTATCGGACGGTACCTTAGACACAGGGGGACCTGCTCGGTCTCGGCTTGTCGAGGGGCCGCAAATGTCTGCAAGCGAAGCCGAAAGAAAAGAGCGAGAACTCTCTAGCTCAACGCGACACGTACGGCAGCAAACCCCGTCAAGAAAATACACGGGTGATTAGGTAGAAGAAGAGTGTCGGGGCTGAGAGAGGATGTCCTTAGCCCACTTGGGCGCCGCGTGGGGCTGGCTCGCTGTGGTGGACGGAATAAGCCGAACGCTCGCCCTGCTTTCACATGCTCATTGGAACTTGGCCTGGACGCCAACCTCAACTGGCACCAACACGGTCAAAGGGAGAACTTCGAGGCCTAGCCAGCAGTTTCGCATATACTAGACCTAACATTATCTTGATCGTCAGCGCCATTCACCACGTCATCGGCATTAAAGCTCCATGAAGTCATCATAGCCCACACAGAAATCCCGCCTGCGCCGGACTCCATATATACGGAGAGGCAAGCCTGCCGGCCGTCGCAGCCAATTTAAGAGCAACCAGCCTCCCTTTTCCCTGCAAAGACATCACTGTCAGAAGAGGAAGACATCAACACGATCCAACTCCCATGCCCAACCTGCGCAGCCCTCAAGAGCAACAGCAATCCGCTAGCCCAACTGTGGAAGTCATCCCATCGTCCCATCGTGGCCCGGGAGACCAAACACTTCCCCCCAATATGACGCCGAACCTCCAACCCGTAATAACACATCCTGAGTGAAATCCTCCGACCGCCCAAGATTGGCGCCGAGGCGAAAGGGTCTGTCTATATTTCCCCGAGATGGTCCTGCAACTCTGCGCCGGTAAACAGGTCTTGGGTTGTGGCCGGAGTGAGACTAAACTTCTCTCCGGGCAAGTCTTCATCTGGTGTCCGAATCCCGATTCCACTATCGTCGTGACTCGCCTGCTGATTGTTCGCTGCCGGCCCGGACGGGAACGGTGCCCGATCTGGTTGTGGCTCCGCCATGCGGGTTAGGTTGAAATCGTCGCTAGCGCTGCTGTACCGAGACCCCGATCCTTGGTGGCCTAGTCCGCTGTTGGCCGCCTGCCGCTTCGGAACGACGAGCTGGCTCTGGGTCGATTTTTGCTGCATGAAACCGCCATGTTCCGCCATGAACTGGATCATCTCATCTATCCAGCACTTTGTTACCCACCACGACCCGAAGCTCTTTGCTCCCGAGATCGTGAGGTCCCTCATCAGAACCGTCCCCACCCTCTGAACACACCAGACAAGGTCTGTAGCCGAAGCATACGGAAACCGGCCGGGAAGGGTGCGCAAGAAGTTGACCCAGCGATCCAGTAACTTGGACGAATCGGATTCGTCATTGCTCCCCTCCTGCGGTTGCCGCCCGTTACGCATCGCAACTTCGCCATACACTGTTAGACACTCGAGCTCCCACGGAATGTTGACGGGGTCGATGAGGTCGCGCATTTCGTTTATCAGGACGTTGACGACGTCGTCCATGCCACGGGACGGCACCGCCTCGGCGATCTTTCGCACATTGATAATCGTAATCCACTCCATGTACATCAGGTCGCGATTTGCCGGATTCGCGAGCATGTTTGCGGCGGCGTGTGCTGCAAGGTTCACGCGCAAGGCCCTGTCGAGCAACCCAGCAAAGATCGTAGCGGGCGCCTCTTTAGCCCTGACAACGTGTGGAGGCTGTCCTTGGAACGAATCGCGGATATGGGGGACAAGTCGCTCCGAGATGTTGCGTAGTGTTTCGAGCACCGGCTTCGGCAAGACCTGGAGGATCAGGCCTGAAACAATGCGCATCATCCGCTGGTACAGAATGAAGTCGCACTCCTCGATCCAGGGCGCAATGGCTGGGTTGGCGAACAGCTTCTGTACTGGCATCGTGAGAGTGCCTTGGAATGATGTAAAGAGGTGGAAAAAGGTCTTCTCCTTGCAGTATCGGATGCACTCTACAAGAGATGTACAGTACGACCGATACAACGCAACGAGGGACTTGGCCGCGTCGGGATCCGTGCCGCTGGGGAGGTAGGGCTCGATATCCGGAAGGATGACCGGCTCCGATTGTTTGAAGCTCTCGCCGGATTCGGTTGAGAAACGCAGTTGCTGGGGTGTCTTTCCTGTCGTCGTCTGCAACTGATCGAAGCTCCCCACCTGGTGTAGGTTGTAGAGGCTGTGCTGGAATTCGTGTGATCGCTTGGCTTGCGGCCCAGGTTGTTGTTGGGCTGGCGGTAGAGTAGAGAACGGCGTTCTCTCTGACTCCATCGACGCGGAGTGGTTCGGGAGGGCACTGAAGGATGTTAGCGCGCGCTAGCAATCAACAAACAGCTAACGGGGCGCCTACTCGAAATTCTTCGACGAAGAAGGGTCCTCTCCGAGTGGTACGGCAGGTTGACTGTTGCCGCCTCGAACATCTGGCTGCTCTTCCTTCACCTGGAAATTGACATAGTGATACTTGGACTCCCCGCGAACACCTAGGCGTCGCGTTTTCAGACCGGGAAAAAGAACCCGCACGAGCTTGCCGAAGCTCGCGGGATTCAGAACAGTGATCCTCTCGGAGGCGCATCTCGATGCATAGTTGGCATAGACCCGTCCTCGCGGGACAGAGCCGTTGCCGGTGGAGCAGGTTTGGTTTATCCTACGGAACGGTCAGCACTCCGGCATCAGCGTTCCTTCAAAACATCGGCATCATACCAAAGCATCGCGAAGATCTGGCGCGCGCGCTCCGAGTTCGGCCCTCGCTCGTTTCCAATCAACTCCTGGGCGACATCCTGGAGAGTACGGTGCTTATTGGCGTGAAAAAGCTGCCGCATCTCCATCTCATTGTTGGCATTCGACCGCGAGCCTGGTTTGAGTGGTAGCGACATCCCGTGGAACGAGTCTCCGTCGTCATTCCCGTCGCGATCCAGCATTTGGCTATCGTCGGCAAAGCTGGTGTTTCCAGCGAACGAGTCGGCGGACAACGACTGGCGGCTCATGCTATGGCTGTGGTGGTGGAACGAGACGCTCTGCATGGGCGCATTTACTGGAGGGTCCATCGTATACTCGCGGCTTTGCTGCAGCTGAGATGCTAACAACAGATCTTCGGGCGTCATCTGGCTCGAGCCATTTGGGAGGTCGCGGGGGTGGCTAGGGTCGTTCGACAGCCACGGCGTGGGGAACACCTCAGCGGACTCTCCGAAGCTGTGCTCGATGTTTGGCTGCGTGGTGGCGCTGTGAATCGATGCTGTCGAGCCTCGCGACCGAGGCCTCTTTCTGGTCTTGGCGAGCGCCAGTGGATCTGCGCGAACAATAAGCACCTAGACGCCGCTACTCGATGCGTCGGCGGCGAGCCGACGATGCCCGGCACGTGCATAGGGGGGTAGTCGTGATGCACAGGAGGGGTTGGACCTTTCTTACCGTGGGTCGAGTCCATTGCCACGGGCGGCCAAAACAGAGAAGCACACGTCACGTCAACTATGCTGGCCCGCACTTGCGACAATGAAAAGACTGCCTGCACCAGAACAGAAAAGAATATTAAAAGACGATAATCGAAAAGATATTTGGCACCTGCAGGGATTCGCTGCGATGCATGAGCAGGGGAGCAACAGAGTCGAGGCGTTGCGCTGTCTGCCTGTCAGGCGTGCTCAATTCCGCATTTTTGCTTGGGAGGAGGAGGAAGAAATCAACAAACACGGGAGGCGGTGCCCGGGCAATGCGCATCTGGTGGCCAACCTCCCCCACATGAGCTTCCAACCGGCCCCACCATGCTTCTGTCTAACGTGATTCGCCCACTTCCTTGACTCGTGGAAAAAAGCTGGGGAGTCTTGCTGGTTGACCGAGTTCGGTCGTGCTTTATCAAAGACTCATCATTGTTTAAACCAAAACAACTTCTTGGCCACCGCGAGCCAGCTTGCACGATGCAAGAGTCAGGGGTGATTATGGTTGAATGCTTTGCCACAGCATATCCTTTAGAACCACGGACCAACCTATGTACTCAGGTTATTCCGTGGTATTCGAGTCGACATGCTTTGGCGTACTCGATTTTTGTCCTTTCCATGCGAGCGTTACAGAGATTATTTCGCTTAAGAAACACCAAGCCAAGGAATACAGATGGAAGACGTAGCTGAACGGGTAATGATCGAATCCTGCCTGCGGATCACCAGATCAATTTTTATCGTCTGAGAGATTGAACGAATTGTTATTTCTTTGAGCCATGCACCATCCTACATGTTACGTTTGCGGATTCAGGGGCGAGGAGCGACTCAGGTAATTTCGCAAAAGAAAAAAGTGGCTGATCCGATCCAGGTTCGAACTGGAGACCTTCAGTGTGTTAGACTGACGTGATAACCAACTACACCATCGGACCGCACATTCCATTTCTACGACTTCTGCACATACAGGGGTTCATCGCTAAGGCTGGTTGCTAATCACGTGACACAACTTGTTGTTACCCTTTTCTGTGCGACGCCATTCCTCCAAAACCGGGCAGGCGCCTGCCGGGATTGGGGGGTTTTGACCGGGGCTTTGCACACGTAGCAAGCGTCATTGCCTCCCTGCATCCACCGACGCCTGCCACCCACACCGAACTTTGTAACGTATTCAAGCAAATTCCATTCTTGGCTCTCCCACATAACTATCCGACTGTCGAGGAATATCTTTGCCGCCTGGCTTCAGACTCGCCGCGTAAGTTTTTCCCGACTCCAAGGCTTGTTGCCAGCTTTCCCGTCTTTCCTCGCGTGCCCACCCGCCGAGAGCTCCAGCTCAAGAAGCTGGCGGATCGCCCCGCCGAGGTTGCCGGATGCCCTCTCCGAGACACTCCCAACTTCCATCAATCTCCAGGCTTTGCTGACATCCCCTGGCCGTCGCTTCATAGCCGCCACCCGAGCTTTCGAACTACCGCAATCATGTCTTCCCCGCAGGACCGCGTTCAGCACTATGTCGCCCAGCTCGACAAAGAGGTGCGTCCCGGTTAGCCGGATCCGGCTCCCTCCTCCTCGGCCCGGCCTTTATTCTGACTGAACACGGAGTTGCAGCTCTCGAAGTACCCTGTTCTCAACAACCTTGAGAAGCAGACCTCCGTCCCCAAGGCGTATGCTGTGCTTGGCCTCGGGGCGCTCTACTTCTTCCTCATCCTGCTCAACCTCGGCGGTCAGCTCTTGACCAACATTGCGGGTTTCGTTATCCCCGGATACTACTCTCTTGGTGCGCTCTTTACGGCGACCAAGTCGGATGACACGCAGTGGCTGACCGTA